>NC_134049.1:7764088-8395507 GCF_965140245.1 Athene noctua
CTTCTAGAACCAACCTCTCCACCTTTTGCGTTGCAAAAGACCTGGTGTCTTTTCGGGCAGTAAATGTGGAGACATGCAAAATGTGGGTTGGCATTTCATCTAGGAGCACCCTCCTGCTGGAACAGTCGAATTTTTGGTCCCCAGGCCATGATGTGTTGCAGTCATCATTTCTTCATAGGCAGCCCTTGGCTTGTACCACCGATGGGGAGCAGTGGCAGGGAAGGGCTGGGGGTGGCAGAGTTTCCTGGCTTGCTCCCAAACATAAAGTCAAGCTGGTCCTGGCACCTTCTGGGGTGGCAGAGGCCAGCATGGTGCCTGTCACACTTCCCTGAGTGTCCAGCACAGCGTGGTGTGTTCTAACAGGAGAATGTTGCAACGTGGCAGAGTGGGAACAGTATTCTTGGTGCTGGGACAACTTTTCCTGTATATTTCTTTACTTACTCCATGTGCAACCCTGTGGGTTAACCCCTGGCAGTGTGAGCAGGCCAGGTGTAAACCGTGTGTGTCTCTGCTCAGCCTGGAACCTGCCAGCTCAGGGATGCTGCTAGGATGAGCCTGGGCTGGGGGATTTGTGATAGCTGGAGACCCAAACATGCTGCCACCCCTTGTGTCTGCACCACGCGCTCGATGTGCGCATCCCCTGCCAGCCCTGCTGCAGTTCAGGAGCGGGAGGAAGATGCAGTGGGAGAGGGAAAGAACCTGTCTGACCAAACCGATGTGCTCAGTGTTGCATGCGTGGGGCTGATTCCAGACCCTGGCTCCTCTGGGTGCCAGAAGCAGCTGGAAGATGGGATGACTTGTGTGCGTCTGTGCTGGTGAACCTAGTCCTGGCTTGTCTGCCTCGCTGCAGGACAGCAGACCACGACCCCTGCCCGCCTGGCAGCCCTGTCCCGGCAGCAGCAAGGAGCCTTGGCAATGGGAGAAACACTGCTTCATTGCCAGCAGATGGGCTGGATCAGACCCTGGCAGGGAGGGGCTGTGGGTCTTGCCAGGAGGAAGGGCCTCCAGCCCCAGGAGATATCTGAGGGTTTGCTGTTTGTAGCCTCCCTGGAGGGTCTGACCACTGAGCCTGGCCTTGGAGTGCTGCCTTGGGGTGGTGGCTGGATGGGGACATGCTGAAATGACCCTGAGGGTGCTGTGGCCAAGCAGAAACCACCTGCAGCATGCAGCCACGCTGGGACAGAAAGGATCCCGATGCTGGCCTGTCGGTGACCTCCAGAGTGAGGGGGAGGCTTGCTGCAAATCCATCAGCTCCTGTGCCTCTCCTTGGGTCACAGCGGTCAAAGGAAAGAGACACTCATTTCCTAATAAACACCCATAAAAAGTACTACTTCCCTGCCCCTGTAAATCCTTGCCTCCTCGGTGCTACCTGCTGTTTAAATTGCTGCTGACCCTGTAAATCACCCTTTGCTCTGCTCTACTTCCCTGAAATGGGCCCTTCCCTGTAAATCCTCTGTCCCCATCAGTTTTCTGCTGCCAACCCCCTTGCTCTGGCTGCACTGTAAATCCTGAGCCCTGGTGAGGCTGGGGGGTATGCAGGGAGGGTGCAGTGATGATGGAGGGCAACTGTCCTGGGATGGGTTAATCCCTTCCAACAGCTCCCCCAGCACTGCCTGGCCATCAGAGGCTGGTGGAGGATGTTCTGCCTGGCTGCCTGCAGGGAAGGTCATCCTTGTGCTGGAGGCAGGACAGGGCTGGGCTGTCATCTTCAGTCCCCGGGCTGCAGCCAGCTGGGTGCAAAACAGAGGGTGTTGGTGAAGCCTATTCCTGACCACAGGTATTCCAGCCCTCAGGACGGCCCCTGGAGAGGGCTGCTCGCCTAGGACATGTTTCTGAGATGTAAAAGTAGCCAGAGCAGCAAAAAAATTTCCATTTATTCCTTGAGTGCTTAGGGTCGTGCTGTAGCCTAACTTTGCTGTGCCCCTATCTGAGCTCCCTTCAGCAAGCTCTGAAGGAGCTGTGGGCAGCTGAGATCCCTTGTGATGGAGAACCACCACCTAAGCTTCTGCTAGATGCTGGATTCTGAGCCTTGAGTGGCTGGGATGACCATGCTATGTTTTTTTTTTTCCCTTATGATGATGCTGGGACAGCATGTAGGAGCTGAGGCAAGGGGTCTGGCAGAGACCTGACCCAGGAGAGGTGTCGGAAGCCAAGCGTGGGGGCATCAGCTCAGTGTTGTGAGCTGTGTTGTCTGTAACCCCAGCCTTGCTGCTCAGTCTGGGCACGCTGGGCTGTGCCAGGGTGTGCAGGAGGAGGTGCCTGTGTCATTGTGGGAAAAGCCGTGGCTAGAGCTGGTCTCTTGGCCTGTGTGGGTGGCTCAGCCTTGATCTGAGCTGGTAGTACTGCTGCTTTGCTGTGGCTGGACAGGGTGTCTTGAGGGTGCACACACACCTGGCACCCAGACAGGGTGTTATTTGGTGTGCAGAATACTGAGCCTTTCTGTGTCCAAGGACTTAGTAAGCAGAAACTTATTATGTTCCATCACAGCTGCCTTTTTCCTCCTAATGAGCAGGAATGAGCATTACCCTGAATTGCATGAGCAGCTCTGCCTCACTCCCAAGGATGTCAGTGGAGCACACAGCAGAAGATGCACAATCAGAGCCAGGATGGGGTCACTGGAGTGTTTTGGAATGGTGCTGTCTGCAAAGCTGCTGTGTGTGCACAGGGTTTAGAGACTTCTGCTTGGCTCCCTGTGGAGGAAAACGCTGCAGGAGATCTGAGTGTCTTGTGATGTGACTTTCTGTGTGCCTCAAATCCCCAAGGTATGAGTGGGAAGCTGGGGTGCCAGCCTAGGGCAAGGGAGCGCAGCCTTTTCTGACCTCTCTGCAAGCCCCAAGCCTGGAGGAGCTCCTCAGCCACCCGAGAGGTTCAGGGTTTGGTTTATAGACATGCTGGCCCTGACCCACCATGTGTGTGTCCTCTGGAAAGGCACTGTCTGCTATCATTTGTGGCTCAACTCTGCCTGATCACCCGGAGGGTGATTGCCAGGAGAGTTGCAAGAAAAACGAGGTGATGCTCCCCGATGGCTGATTCAGGCATTCATATTAACTGCTCACACTGCTGGCAGTGCTCTGCAATGGACCTGGGCTTGACCCAGCTGGGTGTTTCCTTTAGACCTTTCCCCTGCTGCCAAAATACTTTTTTTTTTTTTCTTGTATTAGTTTTTCTTCTGTATCTTGTGTCTGAGACCAGCTGTACATTAACACTGGGCTTATGATACTGTTATGCTCTGGCTTTGGGAGGAGGATGGAGGAGGAGATGTGTACAGTGGCAGCACAGGGATGCTAACAGCAGTGGGAAGGCAGGGGGCAGCGGAGGAGAGCAGAGGCAGATTTTCAAAATCCATATAAATAGCAAAAATAAATTCCCAGCAAATGCTTCCAGTCCTGCAGTATTAAGAAAGTGAAGCACTAGAGGATAAGGAAAGCATGAGCAATAACAGCAGGATTTAGAAAGAATAAATCTTGCCAGACAAACCTGATTGCTTTTTCTTTTTGATGGAATCACAAAATTAGTGGCTGAGCAGAACGTGGAAATCCTAATATATTTGGATTTAGCAAAGCATTTGATATAGTGTCTCGCCAAATCTTACTCTTAAAATTAGTTCAGTTTGCTTTGGATATGATGCTGCCAAATGGACTGAAAACTGGCTTAGGGCCCTAAACAAATAGTGATGGACTGTGTTTGGGGAGAGGGGCAGCTGTGGGAGCAGAGCTACAAACTGTCTTGTCTTATTAAAAAAACCCTCAAAACCAACAGAAAACCCCTAAAATAATAAACAACCCCAGGAACGTGGCCTCAGTTTGAGGCACCTTATTACAGGAATATTGACAAACTGGAAACAGCTCAGAAGCAAGCAAGGGGGGGAAAAAAAAAAGCCATTGGAGGGGTCAAATTACCCTTGGAGGCAGGCTGGGGGCTGAGAAAGTCCCAGGGCCAGAGGCGTTTCAGGGAGGAGCAGGTGGTAGCCCGTGGGGCCAGGATGAATATTTGGGCTGGTTCTGAGACCTGGCAGCAAGCACCTCAGTGCTTTCGCCCCCGCGCAGCGGAGAATCGCTAAGCTGCCCATTTCACGGCCCTTTCCAGATATTATCGAATAAGCAGGGGAAAATATTCACCGTGACTGTCAGAAAGAACATCCCTGATAGGGGGAGCTGGGCACGTTTCCTCGGGGAAAATCTTGAGTCTTGGAACAAGCACGAGAAGACAACCCTGGGTGATTTGGGCAGTAGATGGGGGATTTTCCTGGGCTGCGGGCTTGCGTGGGAAGCTGAGAGTTGGTTGTAGCTGCCTTGAGGTGCTGTATCCTGCAATATCTATCTGCACCCCACATGCATTTATTTATCATCAGGGAAAAGGCTGGGAAACTGCTGGTGACAGCTGGAGTGTGTCCCCAAGGGAGGATGGCTGAGTCCCGTCATGTTTAAAGGCTTGTGGAGAGGTGGTGGCTCCCTGGTCACCTTGCAGAGGTAGGACAGGATAGCTTGATGCCCCTCACAGGATTTTATACAAGGGGTTGAGCCCTGTCCATAGAAGTCAGGAAGGATGAAGTCTTCCAGCAAATTCAGCTATGAAGGTGTCTGGCTGGCATGCTAAGCTCTTGAAGGTTTTCAGCACTTGTTTGGGGCCTGGAAGAGATACTGGGTGTGTGGAGGCTCATGACATAACTTTACAGTTCCCACGAGGTGAGGAAACGCGTGTGTCCATCAGCAATGACTCTTTCAGGTCAGTTGAGTGCTGCCAGGGCTGTTGCCCACTGCTGTCAGCAGGATGGGTTGGGTGAGCTGGGCCTTTCCGTTTGCCTTTTAAAGCAAATCTGTGCCTTTTGACACAAATGCGAAGAAACTTCTGGTATGGGAAAGGCAGCTTGCTAACGGGAACATTACTTTGCTTACGGAGCAGCTACCTTGCACCAGTGAGCCAGCGTTGTGGTGCAGGCGTTAGGTGGGCTGATTCAGAGTTAGGGAGAAAGCCATGGAGTGGAGCTGGGAAGTACTCCTGGAAGATGGGGTGACCTTGTGTTGGTGTCCTGGTCTCCTTGGGTGAGCACATGTTTTCTTCATGCCCCCTCCCCATGGTCCTTCAGGTGATCCTCACCTTCACATTGCTCCCTGCCCAAGGCTGAGCCTGCTGGGGGTGTGGCAGGATGGGGCTGAACCAGGAAAGGTTTGGGAGGTATTTTTAGCTGTTCTAATTGTGGCAAATAAATGCCATTCTTACTTGTTGGGATTGAGCTACGGCTAAATCACAACTAGTTCTAATGATGATAATTACCGGATTTCAATATTTATAGAAACGGGCGCTTCCTTCGTATCGGCGGCTGCCGCTGTGCTCTCACCTTCACAGATCGAAACCTTGGCTCATTATCGCTGCAGCTATTTATTTACTTGCACATTTTTAACCCACAGATGGCAACATATGAGAGATCTGAAATGATACAGGCCCGCCGGGGATGTTGTAGTCTTTGGGCAGAAGCTGCAGGATGAATAGGGAAGCGTCTCCTAAGGATCTGTGTGTTGGAGTCTTGCTTTTTGGGTGCTCTTTGAGAGTTGTTTTCAGGTCAGCAAGCTTGCCTGTGTCAGCCAGGGCTTAGCCCCAAAGGGTGGAGGTGGCTGTGCATATTTTTGCATGTGTTAGCACAGCGGATCACTGCCTCTGATTGCTGTGTACACCAAAACACGCACACACTGTAACTGGGACAGAACTTAAAGGTGAGGCAACACAAGCGGCTTGAGTCTTGTAACAGTGGACTTAGAGGAGCTTGTGAAAAGGGGTCTGGGAAGTTCCTGCCTGTAGCTTCTGGATGTCTTGATTTAGCAGCATCCCTCTCCAGTATAGTACTGCAGAAGGATGGGCAGCTGTTGGAGAGTGCAGGTGGCATGTGTGTCCATCCCCCATGCAGGGATGGGGGTGCAGACCCCTCTGGGCTGTATCAAATCAAAAACCCTGGTCCCACCAGGGTGATCCCAGCCTGCGGATTCTCACCGGCATCAAGACTTGCACGCCCATAGGGTCTGAGACTTCCTTCTTGTGCAAGGTGTAGAAAAGATTCACTTATTCAATTTGCTATCTCTCTAGTGCCACATAAGCTGTATTGATAAATTAATCTTATATTGTTGTGACTAAACAGCCCTGCAATTTTTTACACTGTGCAGCCTAATCTATCTTGACAGCTGTATCATTAGTTTATATTTGTTGTAATCTTATTCGCTGTGTTGGCTGTGGGGAGTTTTTATTTGAGGCGCTGTATTGCTACGCAGGCAATGGGCGCAGCCAGCAGCTCTCTGATGGGTGTCATGGGGTGCGGCTGGGGTGCACCCGGGAGCAGGACCCGAAACGTTGCTCTGCTGCCTTGTATCAGCACCCCCAGGGCTGACCCGGCCTTGCCAAAGCATCCCTGCTGCTGAGGTTTTGATGGGGACCCCTGAGTTAGGGTAAAGATGGTGAAAAGGTGAATGTTGGGATGCTTAAAGCATCCTGAGGGGTTTGCTGTATGATGAAGGATAAGTTGTTTTCTTGGTTACCTTCCTCTAACAGCTCCCCAAAACCATGGAGCAAAACGTTTTGAGCTGGTGTGATGAGATTTCTGCCAGCAGGGAGCAAGAGAGACTGCGTGTTCCCCAGGCATGGGACAAAATGGTGGGGGTGGGAAGAATTTTGGCTTCTATTTTATGTTTTAGGTCTTAAACTTCTTAAATCTGGATAGGAAAGGACAGTTGCTGGAGTGCAGGCTCCTGTTTACAGCATCTCTGACCAAGCTTGGGTTCAAGCCCATCCTTCTCTTTTGAGTGCATCCTTTTGAGAGAGCATTTGGCACCCGAGAAGACTGGAGGTGCAAATGGCTCCTGAGATAGATGTGCCCTTTGCAGTTTGATGATGCAAATTGTTGTTTAGACCTTTACTTAGGGTTGTGCACCTGTAAGGACTGACAGGGTCCAGCAGTGCTCTGTGCTGTGCTCTGATGCGTCCTGGCACCAGTAATGTCTCAGCCCAGTGGATGTGCCCTAGTGCTTCATGGTGCTGTGGTGATGCTGCCAATATGCTTCCCCTTTGCAGGCAGGAGACAGAACATGAAGGTGCTGTGTGACAGCCCTGGCAGCTTCGTGTAGGGCTGGTGGGGAAGGATGGTGAAGTTTGGTGAAATTTGCATGGTGGCATCAGGATTGAATGTAGGAATCCCGATCCAGGAGAAAAATGCCTGGGAAAACATCTGTAGCGTGCTCATTTGCAAGCATGTAGTGGTGCTGTGAAAGGAGTTTCATGCGTGGTGGTCCATGATGAGTGCTGACAAGGGTTTGGTGATGTGACTGTCCACCACACAGCTCAGAAGTTCATTACCATGGCACCAGGTTGCATGAGGGTTAAACTGCCATTTGTGAAGTGATCTCAGGTTGCAGATGGCTGGGAACAGCCCTCAGTAGTGGCAGAGACCTGTATTTGCATCCTGCAGCTGGGAGAGCCTCCTGCTGTCATTGCTAGAGGAGTTGCCATTTGTCAGGGGCTGCAGCTGGTGACAAGGTGATGGACAGGCTGAAGAGAGCTACTTGGCATGGCCGGAGGCAGGAGGTGTCCACGCTGGTGGCAGGGGTGTCACATCCTCCCTCTCTCCCAGCTGGGTGGGGTGATGGAGATGGGGGTCCCTAGCACTTACCCTAAATCCAGGGTTAATGACAGATGTGTTACGTCTGCAAATATGACAGTAGCTTCTCTGTGTGCACCGATCACTGCTGGCCTGCTGTCCGCTCCCATGGAGAAGATGCATTTCCCACTCAGCTGGTCTCCGGTGCCTGTGGACCTTGTTCCAAGCTCTAGTGATAAAGGATGATGCTTTGCCTGCAAAGATCCTGCTGGTGTCTTCAGCAAGGAATCAGCTCACAGTGTAAAATCTGAATGTTCTGCAGCTGTGGCTTTTGGATGGGAGGAAGTGACTCAGTGGGTGAAATGTGTCCGTTGGGGCATGTACCAATTGCCCAACACGCTGGTCTCTTTGCCGGATGGGAAAGATTCTTGCTCTGCTCTCCAATCCTCTTCACAGCACTTGATGGTTGTTGTTTGCACCCTCCTTGCTTATTAACTTTGTATCAGATGTAAGAGTACAAAGAAGACGTCAGAAACCTCCCTGGAGGGGTACATTGAACGCAGGGCCACTGACAAAGCTCAGCTCTGCTCCTGCTATCCTCGTCTGTGGCCACCTTCTGCTTGCAGTGAGGGTATCACTGGGGCAGATTGCAGCTTTTTGCTGTTTATAACCCTCTCATCCCTTAGCCAGTGTGAGGATGTCTCAATTTTTTCATCCCTGGTTTATCCCTGGGTGAGTTGCAAGTCCCTGCCCTTGACTACCAGATGGGTCTCCCTCACCTGTTGGTGCCAAGCACTGCTTTAAGCTCAGGGTTTCCCCTGTGCAGCTTGGGATAGCCTCCAGTGCTGCCAGTTCCTAGGCACTGGTGTCAACTGGGAGCCACAGGGAGTTTTGGTTGGTACTGCTATGCTCCACCCATACTGATGAGACTATTTCCATAGCAACTACAGGATTTTTCAAAGGGGAGATAGGGGAAAGATGTGAAAAACCAAAAACAACCCAGCTGCAGCTGCCGATGCACAGGGTGATTTTCTAAGCTGGTGGCATTGCTGTTCTTGTTGGGGGTGAGGCAAATCCTGTGGTGCTGGGGGCTGTGTCAGCTCAGGTGGGAGCTGGAGATGCCTTTCACCTGCCCCTGCTTTCCTGCAGGGGAGAGGGGGGCAGCTTCTGGCCTTGGAGCATCCCAGTGTTGCTCTGGCTCTGGGCTCTGCCCTCCCCTCTGTCCTCATCCTGTTTCCTTCTCCACTGCCTCCTGTCCTTACTGGGAAAGGGAGAAATAGCTAGAAGGGCTGTAAATTATGTTTTTGGGGCAGAAAGCTTTGGGAATGCAGTGATGGGCACAAGTCTGGCACGGTGACACTGTGTGTCCTGTCCCAGAGGCTGAATCTGAGCCTTGGCATTGCAGCAGGAGAGCAGCTTGACCCAGAGCTGTTGGGGCTTATCTGTGGTTTGATGTTGGCTTTGGTTTGGGAGCCACCAGTGGGGCTTCAGGCAGGTCTGCTGACTGCCTGCTGAGCTTGAAGCTGGCTCAGGGGCTGGTGGGCATCCCACAAGCTTGGTGCAAGGCCATGGGTGAGGCTGTATTTGTGAGTTGGTACCAACAGTGTAGGTTGGTGACACCTGGTCCAGCGCTCTTGCTGCAGAGGAGGAGGGAGGATGGAGGCAGCCCTTCTCTGTCCCACTGCCATATCCACAGAGGGAGAAGGAGCCAGCGTGCAGGAGGGCTGTCCCCTGCCAGCTGCCATCCCCAGTAAGCCCCAGCCTGGCCGGTGGTGTGGGCTCTTGGGCCCCAGCTGCTGCAGGCTGCGAGTGAGCCAGCCTGTTCCCCGGAGGGCTGCCTGGGGCTGGCGGCAGACAATGTCTGTATTCTTTATGCAGAACGAGCTTCCTTTCACTGATAACCCTCTGGGCTCATGCAGTTTGCTCTGAGGCTGGGCTGGTGCTGGGACCCTTCTGGCTCTTCCAGCTGCCCAGGAGCAGAAACAAAGTTTGAGTGACTCTTTAAAACAAAACAAAACCCAAAAAACCAACAACAAAAATCTCCCTGGAAGGACTTTGTCTGATGATCTGCTTTCTGGCTTTGAAATTGCTCCGTGACTCTAAACAGCGCCAAAAAGACATGTGTCCTGTTAAGTACATCTTCAACCCAAGTGGTGAAAGGGCAGGTGCTGTCAGGAGGTGTAGCCTGGCTTCCTCGCTCGCTGCCTCTCTGCAAATACAACTGAGTGGGACCTTTGGATTCCTCAAGTGCTCCTGTGAGGGTTTTATACCTGTCAGTTTAATGCCAGCCTGCGAATGCTTCAGAAATAGGAGGCTCGTTTTCAGGAGCACCAAGCTATCAGGCTCGTCATCTCTATGCTCACGTCTCATACGAGGGGATGTGGCCTTGGGCTGTGGAGAGGGGCACGTGTGGGCTGCCATGGCCTGGCTGGGCCTGGATGTCATTGCTTCTCACCACTGCGGCCTTAAACATCTGTGCAAACTCCCAAGCCCCGGTGATGAAGAACATCTTCAAATGGTGTGAGGAGAATCCTGCTAGCAAATGGTGGGGATGTCAGTGCTGGGTTAATGAGTTGCCCTGTTTTGGCCAAGCTTCAGTAATTTGGATTGTGTGCTCTTGCCTTGCTCCTGGTGAAAAGCAAAATGTATTTGCTTAACAGCCAGCACAGCTCAACAGCAGTGTGTTTGGATAGTGTGAGCTCAAGGGTTTCATCCCACCTTTGGCCCTGGTGAAGGAGGTGCCCATGGGGAGCGAAGGGCAGGGGCTTGGTTGGAGGGACTGGTTTTGAAGTGCTGCTCTGTGTTGAGGTGTTGGGTGAGGAGGGGCTTGTCCATAATTCGGTTATGCCTTTCTCTAGAGGAACGGTAGACTGGGCTGCGATATGGGATAGAAACCGTCCCCAGGTTTGCTGTTTGCGTAGCTGGATCAGCTCAAACACAACAGCCTGGTTAGTAGTGTCTCTGGTTGTCAGAGTGTCTTCTCCTGTAACATTTTTCTAAGGTGCTTTTTTTTTTTTTCACGTTTATATGAACAAAGTAGAGCTCTGGGAGAGGAGCTTTTAAAGTGTCTGTTCCCTCCCTGCTCTCCTTTCTTCCCTTCGCTGCCTGCTCCTGCCTGTGTCATGTTTATAGGCGTGCTAGTTACCTTTTCCTTTTCAGAGCCAGCTGACTTTCCACAAAATACCTGCTGTCCCGGGAAGCCTAGAGCTCTGAGTCACCATATCTTAATGTGTACATCCCCCTGCTCCTGAGTGATGCTTCTGCTCTTACACCTCTGCAATAAGAGCAAGCCAGTGTTTGTCCCTCTTGTAGGAAAAGCTTGGAGGGGGAATAAAAAAGGGGGGGGAGGTTTTCTTTTCCTGGCTGGGGATAGGCGACTGAGCCCTTCTTGTGGGTGATGGAGGACCCCCTCCATCGCTGCTAGGGTGGGTGGGCAGAGCTGGCTGTGATTTATTTGAATGCAGATACAAGCCTGGGGGTGTTGTGACGGTTGTCTCAAAATAAACTCCTTGGAGAACTTGCCTGGTCTTTTGGCTTTGCAGGGAGCAGGCGGCAGGCAGGGCAGGCAGATCTGCCATGCCATGGAGGTAACAGGGACCCTGGCAAGTCTCCTTGCAGGTTGAAGCTGCTCTGCCCGTGGCCATCCTGAGCGGAGCGGCTGGGAGCCTGGCCTGTGTCCAGCCCAGCTGGGCATTGCTGCCCACTTGTTCAAGCTTCATAAACATCTGAGGAGCCAAAATGCTGGAGGATCAAAGTTCAGGCTCCTTGGGAGCCATTTGGGAAAACAAACGCTTCGTGGGAGCGGAATCTGAGTCCAAGAAAGATTGGCTCTCCCCTCTCCTCACTTGGGCAGCGGCTTTCCTGGCGTTCGGGGTGTGTGGGAAAGCTAGAAATGGGATGACCCGCGCTATGGGGGTAGTGGAGCTGCGGGGGAGCAGAGGAGGATAAAGTGGGCTGGGGGACTGAGGGAGGATGCTGGATTCAGCTGCTAAATAGTCATATCCGTGCAGAAGCAGAGGGACCCTTTGGCACCCGTGGTTCGCAGCTCCAAGCTCTGGTTTTCGTGCCGATTTTGGGATCCAGCCCACGGGCGCAGTGGAAATGATCTGACCAAAAATGTGTGACTACATTGAAACAGGATTTGAGGTGGAGCTGATGTGGATGTAGAAAGCTCCTGAATTTAAACTCTTGTGGAGGCTGTGGTTTTAGAAAGTGTGCTTGTGGGTTTATGTGGGTGGGTGGCAGTGGGCAGTGCCAGGAAAGGCAGCGGGTCTTGGTTAAGGACCTCAGCCCCCTCCCACCAGAGTGCTTGTGCAGCCCCATCCCTGGCTCTCACGCCTGCTCTTGCTGGACTCTCGCTCCTGCCTCCTCATTCCCAGCACTGTGTATCACAGTAACAGCCAGTTCTCGGGAGATTTTATTTTCTCCTTTTCCTCCTCCATCCATTTTCCTGTCTTCAAGCACAGCGTGAAGTGCAATGCGTGCACGTGGCTGGCAGTGCTCCCCTTTGGGTCCTAGCTGAGCTGATATGCTCTATCAGGACATCGTCCTGACCATCACCAGGGCCCTATGCCTTTTTGGGGGGCTACTTTCTGCCACAGGCTCTTTGGCACTGCTCTGTACCAAGAGTTAACTCCTGCCAAACTGAGCTCTAGTGATCCAGTACCTTGTCTTGCTAATGTGTGTAGGCACTGTGTTCTCCAGGAGAGAAACACAGCTGCCTTCGGAGCAGAGCTTGGCAGCTCTGTCTGCCTGTATTAATTTAGATATATATATACATATTTTAATTTCTGAAAAGCCCCAGACCTGTTCAGAGATGGGAGTGTGAGGGAATCTGACCTTCAGTTTGAAGTTGTAGGGAGGGTTTAATAAGGCAGAATATGATTACTGAAGGCGATTTTGACCAGCGTGCTGCTTCCTCTATAAAATGCCGTTTGATCTTTAAAGACCACAAAATGCTGCACACTGCTGGCTCTCACTGTGTATGAAATCATATGGATAAAAGCATCCTTTCCTTTGGCATGGCAAGTGCCTGGGGAGCTGCCAAAAAATGGAAGCTCTTTTGGTCTCCTGCGTCCTGTACAGCAAAGGGTGCTGCCTCACCTTGAGGTTTGTGCTTGGTGTAAAACTCCCAGGGGAATTTTTTTTCTGCCCTTGGATTGTCCTCTTGTCCCAGCTGGCTGCACAGCTGTTTTGGAGATGCAGTGTGATTAGACACGTGCAGGTTGACATTAGTGATCCTGAGCAGCAGCCTCTGCTCCTGTACCCCAGGTCTGTGCCTAACGGTGGGAAGCCCCTCTCTGGGCACAGAGGACTGCTGGAGAGCAATGAAAGAAATGCCCTTTTGGGCAAATATCATTTCTGAGTCTGCTATCCACAGGAAAAGGGGAGCAAGCTACAGATCATGATGTAGGCAGGAGGTGAGCTCTTGCTCTTGCTGATGCTTCACCCCAAGGTGGTTGCATTTGTGTATTTATGTCCATGTCTGCAGGACTAAACTGTTCATCCCATCTTGTGCTCTCTCACTTCAGATAGTGTCTGAGACTGTGCAGGGGTCAGATAGTGATAGGCAATAAATAAGAAAGAGTTGGAGAGGGAGCCTGCAGCAGTTGGGAGGTGCCGAAGTGGTGGGCAGGGAGCTTGGGCTGAGCCAGGAGCCCAGCCTGTATGCAGTGGGGTTGATGGGCACTGTCCCAACCCTGCTCCCCGTGCCGATGTTGCAGCCCTTGGTAGTTTCCTTCTGAATCTTTTGCACTGTTGCTCATCTCTGATAAATGAAGTTTCTTCAGCACTGGAATGATTTTGGATACCTACCTCAGTTCTTGCTTGGGACCCCCTTGGGCTGCTTTCTCCCAGCACTAGCTGAGTAATAGTGATGGGATATTAAGGAGGGTATTTGTTGTGGTGGGCAGTTGCACTGCTGCCCACAGCACTTCTTCAGCTCTGCTGTCCCACTTGCACCTATTTCTTCCTTTCTGAAAGCGAGCGACTGGGCATAGCTCTTCCTGTGTTGAAAAACCTTGGATGTAGTGTGCGATAATGGGAACATACTGCTTCCTGTGTGCTGCAGCAATCTGTCCGTGCTGGGTCCAGGCAGCCTGCTGTCCTCTAGTAATACTGACACATTGTCCCTGGAAGTGATGCTCTCTGCTTCATAAGTCACCAGCCGGAGCTGGTCCAGGGTGTGGAGGCTGTCCTGGGGTGAGCTGGAGGCTTGGGGGGATCGTAGAAGGAAAACAGGTGAATGCACAAACACGGGACACAGTGCACTCTGTGCCTGAGAGGGGCTCGTGTCCTCGGGGACAAAAGTAAAGCGTGAGGTATTGGTCATGTTTGCACTGCTGACTGTTTAAGTGCGTGCACTTTCCTTCTCCTTTAGGTACAGCTTCTATGCATCCTTATGGAATGCAATGTCTGGAAAAAACATGTGTTTCAGCAGAGCTTAAAGCTGTTTCGCAGGGTATCTTCTACAGTAGGGTGTCTCTATGGCAATCTTGTTAGATAATGCAGCTCTAGCAGGTCTTCTGCACCTAGTGGTTGCTGCTAGCCAGCCTAGGGCCAGGCAGATGATGTCAGGATGAGCATGAGGCTTGTCTGGGCTCATCTGAAAGGTGTCCTGCAGGGGAGTCCTCTCCTCTGAATGCCTTGTGCCTGTGAGTTGCTTGTGTGTAGCAGTTGAGTTTCTCCAGAAAAAGTGTTGAGACACCACACTGCAGTGGCTCGTGCATGGCTGTATCACTTCTATGCCCTCCCCAGCTGGAGACATCGGGGTATTTTTCCTTTGCCCAGCCTTTCTGGAATGGCCTGGTTTGGATCATTGGGTTGGATGTGGCTAGGGCCATGGGATGGGGACTGGGTGCATCCCCCACACGTCCTCTGCAGCACCCACGTACCCCTACATGGCCTTGGCAAGAGGAGCAGATCTGCTAGTGCAGAGGGAGCTGCGTTGCAGTGATGTGTTTTATGATCATTACCTTGACGAATCACAATTACACTGTGAGGTTATGCTCATAATTGTTTCTACAAAGCTGGATTAGCTTTCTCTGCCCCCTTCCCCCCCCCCCCCCCCCCCTCCTTTCCCCACTGACCTCAAATTATTTTTAATGATGCAAAGTTATCCACTGTTGGGGGACTTTTCCATGCACTTTTGGGAAGGGGAAGCCCATGCTTTAAATGGGGAAAACATTGCCCTCATAAGTCTTTATCCAACTGCACTTGCCTTTAATGCTCAGTTACCAATTCACTTTTATAACTTCCATATTGAGGGAATCAAGTCCTTCGTGCCTCTGGTTATTAAATGTATGCGATAAGTGCCTTATAATACTGTGAAAGATGGCCGGTTCCTTTATGGCTTCCTCAGCCCTGCGTGGGGTGCGAGGGATGAATAAAATGAGCTGGCAGTCCCCACCATGGCTGTGCTTTGCCCTGGGGTGCAGGACCTGCACCACTGCCATGGGTTTGCCAGCCTCCAAGGCTTCACATCAACATCTGCAGCACCTCTGCTTGGAGGAGGCAGGTCTTACTGGTCAAGGGCTTTAAGAGATGCCTTCCCTTTATTCCTCCCCTGCAATCAGATTAGTATTAGCATGGTCTGGAGCTGGCATGCCAGGAGGTTTGTTTATAATGCTAAACATATCAGGTAATTGAAAGCCAATGCTTCTGTCTGGATCGTGAGGTATAATATGCCTGGATGATGAATCAATTTTCCTGTTGCTCTGCAACAGAGATGAGTCGAATGCTTTGCTTGCCTTTCCTCTATATATATGTATACATAAATATATATAATTGTGTGTGTGTGTCGGCATGCTGCCTGCTTGCTGGTGAGCAATTTATTCACTGCCCAGCATCCAAACACACGCAGTGGCACTTGCACGGCATGGCTCTAACAGGGATGTGTCATCTGCTCTGGCAGTGAACGGAGCTGATGGCATCCTGATGAAAAGTTGCTCCCCTCTGGTCTGGGCTAGATATAGATTTGGGTAGCATGTGTGTGCACATGCTATATAATACTTGGCACTTATCAAGTGCCTTTTTTAGCTATTGACCGCAGCGCTTGAAAAGCTGAGAGAGATTAGATAAATATTATCCTTGTTGTATGAGGAGGGTGAAGGAAGGCCAGACACATAAAGTAGCCTCAAGCTAATCACTTGGTAAATTGGCATAAGAGCTGTTTTTCACCTCCGCATCATGCATGTGGGACAAAATAACCCTGACTGTGTTTAAATCAGTGGATATTCGAGTCTCCCTTGCTGTATTGGCCCTGGGCTATAAGGGGAGCATGTGGAGCTGTGCAGGCTTGCTGTGCGGTCTCAAGAATGTGACACCAGCCGGTGTTGTCAAACACCACCTTGCGTGGTGTCCTTCTGGGAATGAAAGGAACCATCGTTCCTACAGGGTCAGTGGCTACCGGTCCCCTTCCAGCAAGTGGGGCAAGGTCCTGGTGCTTCTGGAGACCAGCTGAAAGCTAAACCCTGTGACTTGATGACCACATGGCCAACAAGATCGCTGATATCTCTCTGTGTGATGTGGGGGCAAAGACATCTGCTGCCTTACTGGCCTTCACAGGGTGACCTGGGATCTGTGAGTGAGACATGATGCCTGTGAGCTGTGGAGCTGGCAAACAGGGCTTCATGCTTCACAAGTTTTCTATTAACTGGGACACAGCACGCAAGCTGTGGATTGGCCATTGGTCTGACTTCAGTGGTCTACAAGGCTTTCGATAAGTTGTAAAGGCATGGCTGTAGGTACATGGAGGCTGAGATACGATGCAGAGCTGGCCTCCTGAAGTTACCTTTTGTCAGGCTAATCTCGTATCTTGCTTTGGAAAAGTAACTAATATCCTCAGCAGAGATGACTTTGTGGTGAGAGGTTAATATGGCACTGCATTACATCATAAGTGGTTAGTTTTTCTGGAGAAGACACACCTACAATAGCTCAGCTGTTGTAGGTAAAGATAATAGAGAAGCGGTGGTGGAAGGTGTTGAAAAAGGAAATAAGGCTCAGCAAAGTTCCTTGGAGATTGTGTTGGCTTCTGCTTTTGTGGAGGACACTGGCACAAAAGGCAAGAGCATGCTTATGAGCTTTGCTTCTGGCACGGTGCTGGGGCTGTGGAAACACAAGGTGGGGTGAGGATGGCCACGGGGAAGAGCTGCAGTAGCAAAACCAAGAGAGAGTCTGTAATGCAAAGTGGGATGAATACAAATAGGGGTGTAATGGGGCTTTTACTGCCAGCCAGGAAATCATGTCAGTTGGAAACAACCTGGTGGATGGAAGTGCTTTGTATAATGCTCAGTTAGGGGGTAAAAACAAGCCACCAGGCTGATGGGGCTGTGAAAAAAGCCAGTGTGATCTCAGGCTGCAAGTCAGGGTGTTTCCAGTGTAACTGGGGAGTTCCTTGTGCTGTTATACAGGCGAGACCTCCTGGAGACCACTCTGTGTTTTCACTGACTCTTATTCAAGAAAAAGAGACTTAAATAAGCTGATGAAGAAAACAGAGCGCTGTTTTCTAGTACAGTGTCTACCACAGTGGTCCTTCTTGCACAGGTCCCAAAGTGTCAGTGCCGGTCGTGCGGGGTCTGAAACCAGAAACACAATAACCTTGCCAGCAGGACTCTGCCTGAGCGATATATCTGCATCGCTTCTGGGACTTGAGTTAGTATCTCTTCAAGGCACTTGAGACAATTTGCCTTGCACTTCACTGCTTGGTACAGACGCACTGCCTTAGAAGAGCTGGCCTTGTGTAACTTATGATAGCTGGGTGGGTCTGGCTCCTGCTTGTAAAGGAAGGAGGAGGAAATGCCAGGAAAGGATAAGAGCTGATTAAGTGAAGACAGTTTTGATGCAAGAGAAAGTGAATGTAAAATGCTTGTGGGTAAGAAATGAGAAGAGCAGGGGAGTTCTGGTGCAAAGTTTCAGTCTGAGTTGGGAGGGCAGATCCCTAACTACTCCTAAGGTGGACTTTGATCAGTAAAGGTAGCGCTGCAGAGCAAGGAGACTTGGGGCTACCAGGGCCCTCCAAACGGACAACAGGTATGAGAAAGAAGCGAGTATTTAAACAACACACTGTGTGTTGTCTGTCCTGTCCCGTCCCCCCCACACGGAAAAAAGAGAGCAATCTCATCTGTGTTAGTGACGCGGCTCATATGGTCTCAATTAGAAGTTGGAAACAAGTCTAGGTGGATATGGTGAGCACTGCAGGATTTGTGAAGTATGGTATTGGTCTTGAAGCTACTGTGTCTTGCAGAAGAGCGGCTTACCTTAGTAATAACTGAGGAATGCCACAGGAATATATATTTAGAGACATTTACAGAGAGGAGGGAGTAACCCACTGACTGTAATTCATACCTCAATGCCTGATTGCAGAGACCAGGGCAGGGCTGGGAGTTGTCACATCTGTATTTGGCGTGAACCCAGCACCTGTGTTCCTGCCAGGTTAATGAACCGAGGCAGAGGAGAAGGGAAGGTCTCAGTCTTCAACAGCAATTGGGAGGATGTAAGAATTCTAGGGCAAGTAAAATGCTGGAAGGAAAAGAGGGGGAGCTAGTTGAGATACTGAAGGACGTGAAGAGGGACTTAAGCGTTAGGGGTGGAGTTTCTTTGCTTGGTTGGTTTGCTTTCCTGTGCAACCACTGCCAATTTTGCAATCACAGCTTGACTCCGTGAGCTTTCATAATAAGATACATTTCTGTTTTGTTTTTAAACAGGATTCAGGCGAACCCAGCCTGTGCAAAGTTATGCTAGTCTTTCCAAAACAATAGGGAACCGCAAATTGTCTTCCTAGTGTATCTTTGAGGTGCCTGTGAACCAAGGCTGATTTGCCACTTCTAGGAGCAAGGGTGCAACTCCTGTTAAGCTGAAAAATCAGAGAGAAAAAAGGGGAAAAGCCATTTCTGGGAGTCCCTGAGAAGAGAAGTGTCTGTGTAGCTTAAAGGACTGAAAGTCCCTTGCTGACCTGTGCACTTAATTCAAGATGATGCTATTTTCCTGTGCACTCTATGTAAAGCAGCTGCTGGGTTGGGGGATTATTCTATATGTAAGTGTGTGTGTATGTATTTATTTCCACTTGCTGCTTCTCTTGTCTCTCACTTTATGGGTGTAGTGTGTCTATGATAAATAACGTATCAAAGCATATCTGGCTCAGGAAGCTCGTGGGCTTCATTTGGAAGGCTGGAACACAGGTTGTGGAGTTGTTTTTACGGTCTAGTGTGATGTCACTTCTGGGGAGGCTTGGCTATGGGGGCCCTCAAGACCTCTGTACCCCAGTGCTGAGTCATCAGAAAGTCATGCCTGTACATGTTGTTGGGAACAAGCTCCTGTCTTTTTCTGTCTCTTTTAGAGTGCTGCCCACATGGCTTTGAGTGTCAGGTTAAAAATAACCTTGACTTTTTTTAGTGAACATGATCAATAAACCAAGAGCCAATCTGGCTGCTGCCTCCTTCCCAGCTGTGGTTGCTCTGTAGCTCCTGGCACAGGGCTGCTCCACCCCTCCCCAAAGGTCACTGCTTGGATGCTGTAGCCTCAGCATGCCCTGGTGATAAACCCACAGCATCCTGCTTCTTCCCATGTTTGCTCTTTCTCTTGGTGGACCCCCTCTTTTGGTTTGTAGGAGTTGCAGATGGGAAATGTCTTCAACTTGTGCTTCTAGCCTTGCTCAGTTTGGCAATCTTGTGGCTCAGGACCTGAACTCACAGCCCTGCTCTGTCTTGGAAGGGTTTCAGTGAGCCATCGGATCTCTCAACTGACTCCTCCAGTCTGAGTTTTGTTCTGCAAGTGTTCACAGGGACCTTAGATGTTGGCAGGCAATACGAAATGGCTATAATAATGTCCTGTTTCTCATTCTGTCTGGGACACAGGCAATCCAAGCTGATGAGCAGGTCATTGAGGATGAACCGTAACTTACACTGTCATGCAGCAGCCGGTTGGGAGCTTATGCTGTGTCCTTACTCTAACCCCTCCGGGTATGCAGACAATTATGGAACATGTGGAAAGCAGAGGTGACTCTTGCGGGTCTCTGCTTTTCTTGGATCTGCATGGTGAGAGCAGAGAAACATGTTTAGATTTAGTCCAGGCTTTGTATTTTTCTTCCTTGAGCTGGATGGTGTTTGGGCTAGGGTTCAAATAGGTCTGTATACTTCTGTCACGCTAATTCATCTGTTCTTATGCAAGCACAAGGCGTAGCAAGTGCTGGAGGAGGAACTTGTGACCCCTGTGACTGTTCTGGAAGTGGTCAAAGGTCCCTCTTCTTCTTACTTACCCTCCGGACCATCACGCGGGGTCCTGAAAACTTCTTGTCTAGAATCATAGGATCACGGGATAGTTTTCAGTGTTGGCTTATCACCCCAACCCTGCATCACTTGGAAATGTTTCCCCTCTCCAGGGCCAAGTCCAAAGCCAACTATTGCATCAAGGCAGATGTGAGCTTGGGTGCACGTGTTCATAACCTTTGAAGTTGGTCTTCTTTCGCATATTGTCTAAGGGGACCAGCCAGATGTTTTCCCCCCTCTTGGTTTGCTTTGAGAGGAACACCTCCACCTGCTCCCCAGCAAAGACCCTCTTGAATATATTTGTGCTTTCTGGTGGGAGAGTGTCCAAGTTTAATCTGGGAGAAAGCCTGAATTGGCCAGGGACTGCCTGGGGGATGACTGAGCTCCTTCCCCACCATGCAGCACTGCAGCTTGTTAGCAGAGGCCAGTGGCTGCAGCCAGCTGGTCACGCTGCTGCCAGCATCACTCCTGTGCTGCCAATAACAGGGGACCCCATTCTCTGGGGCTGTTGATCTGTCACCTTCCTCGGGCTCTAATATTTACTGAATAATGCTCCCACGGTGACAGATCTATTTCTGGTTTTGTTCTCTATAACATACCTGCCAGAGTGCCCCGGGTGACTGAGGAATTTATAATAAAGGCACAGTTTCCAAACTAAGTTTGGTGCTCTCCTGCCTGCAGAATTTCTAGCCAAGAAAGACTAGGACACTGTTTGTCCACCTCACTAAGAGACTGGGTAAATATAGAACTACATTTTTTTTCCATTTAAGCCCTAAGTTTTTGTCGAGAGGTTTTATTTGCTTTCACTCCTTTTGCATGAGCCTTCTCGATTGTGTCTTTATTTCACTGATATGTGCAGTGAGGTGCAGAGAAGGGCAATGAATTGGGCAAGGATGTTCACTGGTGCAGTTGCACATTCCATGTGTAAAATCACATTATTTGTCTTTTCCAAAATGCTGGGAAAACAGAGTGGGGCTGGGTGTTATGGCATGAGAAACTCCCTCTGTGTGCCATTCCCTGCCCGGGCAGAGTAATCATCTGGTGGTGCCACAGCTGAACCTTTCCTTATTCTCCACAGACACATAGAGAACTGGAAGAACTTGCAGACGCTGAATGCTGTTGACATGGAGCTGTACACGGGACTCCAGAGGCTGTGAGTATGTCCCGTGTGTTGGGGAGGAGAACAGCACTGGGCAGCCCCTTCCAGCAAAGGGTTGTGGCTTCCCAACTTCCACAGTCTCCACACTGTGGTGTTCAGAGCCTGTTTAAGCTACTGGCTCTGCTGAATTTTGCAATGAGACTCCACAAAATGGAGATGAAGTGCTTTTTGGTCCTTGCTGGCTCTGTGAGAAGGAAGATTGCTAGCTCCTGACAGCTTTGTCAGCACACATCAGCCCTGACCTCTTCTCCCCCGCTGTTCTGGTTCTGGGCTTGTGCGTTGTTCTGACTCATTTCAGCCCCATAATGCAAAATTCCAGCTGTCTCTGCTGATCCTTCACTGCTGGGCTGTTGGTCCTCATTTAGTGCAGTCACCATCACAGTGGTACCGCATGATAAAGGAGTTGCATCTCCCTGCACGACCCTCCAAGCGCTAG
Organism: Athene noctua; assembly: GCF_965140245.1. Lineage (NCBI taxonomy): Eukaryota > Metazoa > Chordata > Aves > Strigiformes > Strigidae > Athene > Athene noctua. The sequence continues at coordinate 7,785,526 of NC_134049.1, forward strand.
GAGAGGTCAACTCTGTGTGTCATGCAGGGGAAACTGAGGTCCCTGAGATTGAAGGGACTTCCCAAGTGCATGGGAAGCCTGGCCACGTGATGATGCCAGCCAATCTCTTAATTCCCCCTCTTGCATCCTCCCGGAGCTGGGAGCAACGCCTCCTGGGTGCTGCTTGTGAGAGATGCACAATGTTGCTCAGGGTTAACTGGAGACTCTGCTAATGTGTTTTGCTGGGATTTTTGTTGGGTATAACTTGCCTGCAGGCTGGAGGAGAGGTGTACATTGCTGAGAAGTCGATAACCAGACCCCAGCAAGCTGCACGCACCTTGTAAGCAGGCTGGTTGCTGTTCTCATCTCACCTAAGAATGCAGCAATGAAGTCAGGTGCACTTTTGTCTGCAGCAGATGTTAATAAACCTTGGTCATAGTGCCTGCTTCAAAACAGGGTGGGAAGAGGACTCTCCCTTCAATGTTCATAACTTCCCGTGCAAAATACACCCCTCCCTATCATTAATGATAAGCAGAAAGGTTTCCTCTTGGGTTTGAGGGAGCGGAGATAGTGGTGCTGGGGGTTAGGTTTGCTGTGGGGCCAGGCAGTGCTGCTCATGAAGGTGGAGGCAGGAGAGAGGAGCAGGAGATGCTCCAGACCACTGCAGCAAGCCTCGTGGATGTGGGGAGAGAGTCTTGCTCAGCAGCTGCTCTGAGCTGAGGCTTTGCTCTCACCATATCAGATGAAGCTGAAAATCCCAATTTCCTCTTTGTAACTCATAGAGGCTGTCTGGGGAGACATGTGCCTCTGGTGGGGGGGCACCGCAGGGCTCCTAGTACACTTCAGGTGCTGAATGCAAGGTTTTAGAGCAGTCATCACCCTGGACTCCATCGCTGCCCTTCTGCATCTCTTTGCAGGACAATCAGGAACTCAGGACTACGAAACATCCAGCCACGCGCCTTTGCCAAGAACCCTCACCTGCGCTACATGTGAGTGCCGGCAGCTCCTGCCCCCTTTTCCCTCTACTCTCTGTGGGTCCCCAAAGTGCCTGTTGGAAGAGCAATGGGAGGGGAGGGGGATGCTGATGGGGAGAGGCTGGGAGAGATGGTAAAGGGGGTAAAAGTTAAAAGTGAAGGTGCAGGGAAAGGCAGTGAGCCCTGATGCAGGATGGGGTGAGCTCCTGCAGGGCAGCTGATGGGTTTCAGTGTCTGTCCCAGCTTCAGCTGCCGCTCTAACGAGTGCTTGCATTGTTAGCAGCCTTGCTGTGGCTGATGCACGTTTCCCTTTCTGCAGAGTTCTGGGGGTGGCCGCATGCCCCAGCACACTGCCGGAGCCTGCCCCACTCATTAGCTGTTAAACAGATACTTTTCCAGCATGAAGGGGTTGTGGCGTAGGACTGCCAGCTCTGCTCCTAATTATGGACTTCTTAAACTGGTGTCTGCAGCGAGCCTGGCGTAGGGATGCTTTGTGCCAGAGAGACTGGAGGCCTGTTATCATGGGACATTGCATAATTGTCCAGCTGCTGGGGCATCGTTAGCCACCAGGTACATCTCCTGGGGAATTCCCCCATCCTTGAGGCCAAGGGCACTGATTTCTTTTCTGGATAGATATGTATTTACTTTTCCCAAGGCGATAAAGGAAAGCCTGAATTTCAGGCCAGTGTGCAAGGTGCTTGAAATATCTTGTCAAAGTGACTGTGTCAGAGATGAAACCCCTCTCAGCTCCAGTATAGATCTAAAAGGTGAAAAGGGCTTGGTGAGAGGCCCTGACCTTGGGCATGAGCTGATGGGCTGGATGGAAAGTGTGTGTATCCTGCTTTTTGGAAACCAATGATAGTGGCTTCTTTCATGAAAAATGGCCATAGTGCACATCTGTTTGAGTCTGCAGATGCATGCAGGCATGTTCCTGGTGGAGGGAGATAGGTGTGACCTACAGAGCAGGATAGATTTGTCTTTTGATGTCTGCTCAGAGATGATGTGAACTGAAAAACCCCAAAAGCTTCCTTTTTGGAAAACCAGTTACAGTTGCTAAGTGACGGTAAAGTACTTACTAAATAGGAGATCTGCAGTACCAAAGGGCATGAATAGTTAAGGGCATTGTGAACAAGCATGGAGACTTTTTGAGTTTAGAGAAGTGCTACTCCGTTGTAATAAACCCTTCTTAATGCTGACCATTGGGATTTTCCTGATTTCTGCACTTTATTATTTTGACTTGCAGCATTTGTTTTCTGTAGTTGGTTGTTACTAGGTAGAGTTCTCTCAGAATACCTCTTTCAATTGATTTCCTTTTTTTTTGGGGGGGAAGGGGATGTTGTTTGTCAATTGTGCAGTTGCTGTTTATGTATCTAGCAGATAAAATGAATAACATTTGATTCTTGATGAAATTAATTAGGATGTCGTAGGAGTTTAGAAGGCCGTGTAGGCTCGTTTTGAGGCTGAATGTGTTGTTAATGTGTACACGTGCAATTGCTGCTGCTTTTTCCAAAAGTGTTTGTTTTTGTCTTTTGAGATTACTTTTGAGATTGGAAAAAAAACCCACATCCATCTTGTGTCAAGAGTTAAGGTTTGTATGTGGTGATGAAATATGTGTTTGTTTACTGCTTGGTCCATGTAAGATTGATCATGTTCTTAACATCTTGCTTTTCTTGCCTTTTGAAGCTCGAGGCAAGTAAGTATATTATTTGGTTAGTGTTCGCCAGTGGGTTTTGATACTGTTCCTTGGAGAGTGGATGTTTGCAAGGTGGATGCTCCTCACGGCGGATGCTGGGCACCTGGGGATGGAGCCCTGGTGCTTTTGGGGGACGGTGGCTCCCTTCTGCTCCCCAGAGGCTCTTGGACCACAGTGCTGCTGCTCCCTTGCAGTCCGACTGATTTTTCTGGGATTTTTTTTCCCTGATGGGTGGAGCGAGGTGGCTCCCAAGGCTTTTGCACAACCTGGCAAGCACCTGATGCCAGCTGGGGTCCACTCTGTGGCCATGACACCGTGCAAGTGCATCGGTGTGTCTCCTTGGCTGCTCTGCAGCTGCTGCCTCCAGGGGAGCTTGGCTTGCTGAAGGCCTGACATTTTCTGCAGCCGCTGCACGTAGGAGCCAGGGATAAAAGGATTAATGGAAATGTCACTCTGCTGTAAGTCTTGGGCTGCTGTAACCATGTACAGTAGCTAGCAGGGGCAAGGGATACTGTCCCAATCCCCTTGTGGCAGGGCTGGCTGCAGCTGGATGGGTGCGGGGCTGGGGACGATGGGATGGTGTGCTTAAGGCTTGTTGAGTTACTGCTACACGTTATTGCTGCTGCTCTCTGGTTTTACTTTGCTGGCTGTTTGGATGGTTGCAGGTGGAGTGGAGTCAATAAGATGTCAAATGTGTCTAATACATGACAGAGTTTTCACTGCCAGGGAAGGCTGGCACAGGGTGGTGGGGACCCTGGGCTGGACCTTTGCAGGGTGCTACATGCTGGGTCTGAGCAGTGGCAGGCATTTTTCCACGTGAAGCTCGTGTACAAATTGTGAGGACTCAAAAGCTGTTTTTTTCCCTCTCCTTCCCCATGCGGGGTTAAATCCCAGCCTCCTGCTGAAGCTTTTCTCCCAGTGCCTTTCATCAAGGTTTCCTCCTCTCAGATGGGCCAGATAGCTCTGCCTTCTCCCAGCAACTTCTATTTCTGGCCCTTCCTCTGTGCACACGCTTGTCTTCAGACCCCAGCTGTGCAATCACAAGCAGATCACTTATCCCAGCTCTAATTGCAGAAGCTCAGGTTTGTGGGGGTTTAAGATGATGGTTCTGGATGAAGTTTGTCTTCAGTTTTTTCCCCCTTCCGCATCCCAGAGTCAGGGAAGAAAGGAGAGAAAACCATGAAGGGGGGTTTTCAGCATTCAGCTGTCCAAGTGTTAGACCTCAAAGTGCTCCAAAGTACAGCCTGGCAGGGTCATGACTGCTCTTTAAGGTTTGAAATTAGCTGTGTAAGTGTAAGGGGCTTGAGGCCAGCCTAATCAGTGGAGAAGTAGTGGGTGATGGGGAACCAGACATGTGGATCTAGAAATAGCTTTGGTTCCCTCTTCCCTCTCCTTGAATGAGGAGAGTTAGGACTCCATGGCTTGTCTGATCGTCGGTGCTGTGAAGCCTATCACTGCTACAGAGGCAATTGCTCCAAAATATAACAGTGGGTTTTGCAACATGGATCTGCCTCTTCTGCTTGGAATTGGGTTGAGGCAGTTAAAACCTTCTAGCACAAGTGCTGGCTGGATGTTGAATGGGTATGGATGTGGGTCCGATTGAAACTGGATATCATCCAGTGTCATTTTGTTCTCTCACTGGAAGTCTTCTCACTGGACAAAGTTGCATTGGTGTGTTCTTGGTCCCATTTTTGTGCAGCTTTGACAGCCTTTGGTTAATACGAAGAAGGTCCTGGAGAACACTGTGCACTGGATGGGAGGACCAGTAGGTCTAGGCTGTGGAAAACAGCCCGTGCAGCCAAGATTTGTGGAAGTTAGTGTTATCAGGTGATGCAAGTGAATGTGGAAAATGTTTGCTCTTGACAGAAAATGTCCATTGGCTTGAAGATGGTACAAGAAAACTTTAGGATGATACGGTTCTAAATTTGAGACATAAAAACCATCTGAATACATATTTACTATGTCTCTGTGTTTAGCACAGCTTATTGAGGAAAGTCTTTCATGCTCTGTCATTTTAATAACACTGGAATGCTTTGGACAGTTTATTTGAATTTGATGAAGGTTTACAAGTCATGAGGATATCAAGTTCCTACACCTATCATGAAAACAGGCAGAGGAATATTAAAGAGAGTTTGTTGTAGTGCCTTGTGGGGAAGAGTACAACATTATCACATTCCCTGTTAGGTGCGGGGAAGTCCCCAGGACAGCTCAGCTTCACCGTGCACAGGAGAGGACAGGACTCATTACTGCTGGCCAGAGTGTCCAGCTTTGCTGGCTGTGGGATAGTAGAGCTGTGCATGTGAGAGAGTAGGTTCCCAGCAGGTTGTGCCTAGAGTTAGGCAAGTTGACATCTGTGGTGCCTGAGTCCCACTTTATTGGGAAGCAGACACTTAAGAGACTGTGATTTCCTCTAAATGCTTTCCTGGGTGGCTGCGTACTCAGTCAGCTAGTCAGGAAGCACTGCCTTGTATTTGCAGAAGGTAATTGTGCACACCTTATTTATTGTGTAGTAAAGAAAACAAATTAAGGCTGTGTAATTATAGAGACAGGCACACTTTTAAATAAGGCTCAAGTAGTCAGATTTCTATTTAGAAAATTAATAATTGCCATTTCTGTCTGCATTCAGAGGCTATTCTTAAACTGTCTTCTGGAGGTTTATACATGTTCTAAATTGTTTTGTGGGCTGGCCAAGACACAGCTCTTGTCAAAGATCTCTCTTAGAGTTGCCTGCCACACTAAGGATGGGGTTGAAGATCAAGCTTTCTCTTCCAGTCTTCACTCAAGGGTGTTAAAGACGGAGACCCTGAAGTGCTTTGTGCTGAGTGTAACTGGGGTTTGAGTGTGGCATGGTCAGATCACCTTCTGTTCCACAGGCATTTTTATCTCTGTGATCCTGTCAGTCTTCCTCTCAAAAATGAGGATTAGGAAGGATCTGGAAGGTGCTAGCAGGAATGCGCAGGGACCTGCTTTTCCTGGTGAAAGTCAGAGCTGGCTTATCTATGGGCTTGTTTTCATAGACAGAGCCGAGCTGTGTTTAATCTGGAGCCTCTTAGAACCTCCTCTGTAGGTTGTGGTGTCCTGGCTGGGTTCATGACAGTCGTGCAGTGTCATGTGAACAGATACCCTGGTATTGGATGTAGTTTGTAGCTTTGGCATGGGAATTACCAGACATGTATTATGGTTTTGGGGTTTGATAGGAAAGAAACTGGGCTGCATTCCCTGAAAAGTGAGGTGGCCGAGGCAGCACAGGGTTGGTGAATCGTGCTCTGCCCTCTTCAGTGCTGTTTCAGGACAGCACTTCAAGCCCTACAGCAGCTGAGGCCCGTGTGCTTTTGAAGAGCTGCAGGCAACCGTTTTGCAAGGCTGGCAAGGTTCACCTTCTTTGCTCATGTCTGGGAGCTTGATCGAGATCTTACACTAAATAAAGAAATAAACAAAGTAGCAGACATTGAATTATTGAAAGTATAGCACTGTTCCCTCTCTGTCATGACTTGAGGGTCATTTCCACCTGCTTTGTAGTTAATGATCTATTGCCTTGCTCTGAAAGAGCCATTCTTCTATACAGAGCAGGGTTAAACTCTCCCTTTTGCTCTCTTACTGTAACCAGTTCTAGGCCCTGGTGTCAATCTCTGCTTGATTCTGCATGTCCTATTACCCTTCCTTCTACTTCTTGAAGACTTCTCCCTGATGATTTTGTCCTTTCATCACTGCACTACTGTCACACCCATCCTGACAGTCTCCTCCTAACCCAAACTGTCATCTGTTAATTGCTCTTGATTTCCCATCCATACTCTTGATCAGTGCAGCCTAACAAGTCTGTGTGTATTAGCTGGGGCACAGTAAATGACTGTATGTGAGCACTTAGTTCACTGGGAGGGTGAAGTAAAATGCATTTACCTAAACCACCTTCTTGATAGTTCAATGTGATTTATTTTGCATTTGCAAAGGGCTAAATAGAAACTGAATTCCTCCATGAATATAGGCAAAATAAGAAGTATGAGAAAGATTTGAACAGCCTTTGATTTGTTAGGTGAATGTTCCTTTACTATCTCTAATCAAGTAGGCAGTTTGGATACCCTTTGATTTCCATTTGTACTTGAAGGATGTTCCTGTTCCAACCCCTTCTAGGAGCAAACATTTGTGCTGCAAATTACTCAGGGAGGCATTTTCCCCTGCGTGTCTCTTCTATGGAATGCTTGGCATGCTTATAGCACAGTCACTAAAATAAACAGCAGTAACATCTCCTCCGCTCCCATAGACTTTCCTATTCTCTCCCTCATCTGCTTTGTCCCCTGGATGCCAGTGTAGCACAGGACCTTGCTGATAGGCTAATCAGCAGCAGTGGTTTGATGGCATGTTTATTCCCAGTTACCACAGATAACCGATAAGCAGTTAACTGCAGCTATTCCTTTTTCTGCAGTGGCAGAGGTAGGTCTTGTGTTTTACCAGCTGTTGTGCCCAAGGCCAGAGGAGAGAGCAGTTCCCTGCAGGACTGTGGCTTTTCTTCAGGCTGGGTTGAAATGATTTGACCTGCATTCAGAGGGACGGGTAACTAATTCCTAGCTGCAGGCTGCTTCGCTTAGCTGTGGAGAGGTTTCATTGTAGTGTAATAGGAGGCAGAGTGGCAAGTTTGTGACTGCTGTACTCCAGCAGGACCTGGGAAAGAAAGTTTCCAACTCGAGCACTGTGCACCTTGTGGCAAGACTTGTCCTGCCTCAGTTCCCTGTCTGAAAACCTGGAATTAATAACATTTGTTTTCTCAGCTTTTATTTGATCTATTTGCAGCATAACGCCTTGTATGGTTTCTAGTGAAACCTGGACTTGAATTGTGGGATGCTGTTGCAATGTAAGATGAGGTATAATAAGGCTATCACAAATATTTGTTGCCTGCTCAGTTTCTTACATTATGCCTATCACTCTGGTACCTGGGCTCTCGGGGTTTTGATGTGGCTTTGTCTCTCCTTTCTTCCTTTGAAATGTTGAGATGTTCTTTCCAGCTGCCTTTTGTGCCTATAAGACTCATTTCCCTTTCTAAAGTTTGATCGATTGTCTTCCGGCAGACATGTGAAATGAGCAACTGTGTGGTTTTTCCCACCCCCTCTTTAAAAAAGGCAGTGGACAATGTTTGGGATGTTTAGAATGAGGCTGTTCTTACCTGAGTGTGTGTGTTTATGTGTCTTATTACAAGCCTTGTTTCAGGATTGGGGTAAAATATGAACTTCTAGACAAGTTCAGTGATTTGGGGGGCTCATCCTCTATGGCATGGTCCTTGCTGTGCAACAGTGGCCTGATGGATGTCTTGTTGTGAGCTTCCTTTCAAAGAGAGGCCAACCATTCCTCTTGGATGTGATCCTGAAGATGAGGTGTAGTTGCGTCTTAGTTAAACCTCACCAGGTCTCTGAGATCACCAGCAGCGTAGAATGAATTGATTTCTGGAGATTTGGGCATGACGAGGATTGGATCTTGTTCCTAGGCTTCTGAGGTCACTGCAGCATGGAGGTACTCCAGAAACAGCCTCTGGCTGTCCCTTTTACTTGCTCCCCAAACTCTGTGGCTCGGCTGATCAGATGTGGTGCAAGGCATGTCTTACCTGCCTATGCCAGTGTGAGAGGTGCTGCACAGGGAGAATGACCCTCCCCAAGAAGGACCTGAGGACATGAAAACCTGCTTGAAAGCTGCTGGGGGAGGGAGCTGAACAATCGTGGCAGGATGAGTGAAAGTAAAGTGACTGCACAAGTTATCTCACCTGGGATTTTTCTTTCCATGATGCTGGTTTGTTAACACTATGATTGCAGGGCTGATTTTCCCTTTTTAATGTACAGGCAGTAAGCACTAGGGCAGAAAAATAGAAACGTTAAAATCATATGTTATTTGAGCAATAAGATATGACTGGGCATGAATGATGGGACATTAATTCATGATGGTGTGCGACTAGGCAAGAATTTTAATGTCTTAAGTTAGGCAGTCATGTGTTTTATTGGAATTATAAAATTTTATTAGAAAACTGGATGAGGGGGTGGAGTTTCCCACCAACCCCCTCCCCTCATTTGTATTTGTGAAGGGATGAACCGTGAATTATGGCACCTGCAGGAGACGTGGGATATTTACATGGCTGCCCTAAGAGCCAGAGGTTTGTCTTCCCCAGGAGCTGGGGGTCACCGTGGCTGTAGACCTGTTAGTGACTGAGGATGAGCATGGCTCATGTCTGCTGCCCTCCGGCATGCTGTGAGGTGATTTCCTGGGAATCCTCCAGGGCAGCTCTGCTGGTGTCCCGGGGGGCGGGGCGGCGACCGGCACCGCGTTCCCCGCGGGCCGCGCTTCAGCACCACGGACAGGGCCCGGGGCCTCCCCGCCGGCAGGTGAGCGGCCGGGCCTCTGCCTCCAGCCCAGCTATCCAGCCTCCTGTCTTCTCTGCCTCCACCTGGGCTCTCCTGTTGCCAAATCAGCTCTGACCTCTCTGCCTGCAGCCTAGGAGCGTCCCCGTGCACCCTGCCCGCGGCATGGGCCCTGCTGCATAGCCTCATCCAGGCCTCCTGGCCCTCCCTGTCTCTCTGCCGCAGTCTGGCCTCTGCCCCAGCCTCTCTGCCTGCACTGAATCCTTCTGGCTTCCATACCTCTTGCCCAGCCCCAACCTGCAGCTTGGCCTCCTTGCATGCGGCGCTTGCCTCCTTTGCTCTTTTCTTGGAACAAACTCATTCCCCTTCCAGCCCCGGGGCAGGGAGTGGAGCTGTGGCTGTGGGTGTGAGCTGGATCAAGCCATCGGGTGTGAGCCCACCTGAAGGGTGGCTGGCCAGTCTGGTTTCACTGTCAGTGGTGCCTTTAGTCTTCCATCTCTCCTGCTATGAAGCCCGTCCACCGAGATGCAATACAAACTTTCCGAACTGCAGCGGCTCCTGGCACTGGCTTTGTTCCGCATTGTGAATGGAGTCATCTTGCGGCACAGCTACCCGCGTGCTGTCTGTGGGTTTCTCACATGAGTAGTTCTCTAGGAGATCTGCCATCCAACCTGACTGCAACCGCAACCCGTGGGCTTTGGCTAAATGTTTGTTGTATCCAGTTGTGCGTGTTGATAATTGTGGGTAATTTGCTGTCTCAGAATAATGAAAGAATGCCTGCTGCAGTCTGAAGCACTTGGTGCTTCATAGTGATTAGTCTTTTCATTTGAAAATATTCCTCACATTGACCAATATTTGAAGATAAAAGGTGAGTAAAAGATACTTGTCCTTTTTAAGTACATCATATATGAGAAGAACAGGAAAAATGTAACTGCCATGTCCAGACAGAGCTAATTGTCAAAGACAAAACATGTTTCTGCTTCTGGTTGGCTATAAGCAAGCAGGCTTTGCTGGACTTCACTGGTATTAAGTCACCAACAGTTCCTTGTCCCCCTCAGCCAAGTGTGGCTGGGGCTGTGATGAGGCACATCATACCACAGCTCAGGTGTAGCTACGGGCAGGTCTCTACTCAGAGCACTACTCCTCCCTGTGTGCTCAGCTGCCACAAACCGGAGCATTTCTGCCCAAAAGACTATGCCTATTCTTAGGTGTACTCCAGGCATCTGCTGCCTCCCTGCTCCCCATCCCCACCCCACGGGCCCCTGGAGGGAACCAGCAGCCTGGTGTGAGGCAGCTCCCTGCTTGATGCTGTCTGTCTCCTAGGCTGAGTGTTTTTCTTGCTGCTTGATGAGGTGTAGCTGGAGCACGTCAGCCTCACCTCCTGCTGTGGGCAGGAGCCTCTGCACAGCATGGGAGGTGGCAGCTGCCGTCTCCACTGGCTGACAGCGCGGCCCCTTCGGTCCCCCACTCCCAACGTGTACACCTTCCCGTGCCAGCCCACTGCCCCTGCATGCTCCCCAGCTCTGGTCCCTCGTGGTGTCCAGCAGCTGCTCCCAGGCTCCCTATGCTGTGGGTGCAGGTAGCTCTGCTCTGCGCCGAGCTGGGGCAAGTGCTGTAGGCTAATGGCAAGCTTTCTTTTCATTAGCTGGTGTAAACACAGCTCTTTGGCAGCAGTCTGCTTTTCTGAGCCCAGAAAGACCATTTTTCCTTTTATCTATAATTTAGTGAAGTGTCAAGCCACAGAAGTTTTAACGATAATAAGCAGCAGAGGAAATTTATTTATTCACTGCAAAGGTGGGCTTCATTCTGGAGCTGTGTTAGTTTTGGGGCTTTTTTTACCCTTTCCTCACAAGAAATGTTGACTGCTCATGCAGCCTCTCTTCCACTGTGCTCAAGCAACCTTCCCAGTGAAGCTCACCTCTGCAGTTCCTGCTTGGTTCAGTGGCTTTCCAGCCCCTCTCCCACACGGGACCTGTGGGCCAAGAGAACTGAGGAAGGAAAGCAAGGAGAATATAGTGAGGTGGGAGTATTCATGCATTTGGTGAGGTATATAATGAGAGAAAAGGGAGTCATGAGTTCCCTGTCTTTCACTTTATCCTGTTGCTGTACATCACTTACATCTGCTTCCCAGACCAGCCTCTGTGATGGATTTGACTGCTGAGAAAAGGCAGGGAAGGGCTTTTTGGGGATTATATGTAGTGCTTGCCTTCTGTCAGCCTACGAAGCTGACAGTGGTGACTGGAGATCAAAAGTGGATCCATGTCATGTGGAAGGACCAGGCCGCCTTCCTGAGGTGAGGGAAGGCAGAGAGTGGATCTCAGGGCTGGTCAAAGATGAGCAGGGGATGGGATGTGGCTATGGGAGGGACAGGGACACGTCTGGAGAGAGAGGGTTGCAAGAAAGGATTGGAATAAGGACTCATTAGGAAAGAAGGTTGAAATGGAGCAGAAGGGGGATGGGGTGTAGAAAAGGTGATGGGGAAAATGTTTCTGGAAAGGGAGGGTTTACTGGGGTAGGGAAGAAGCATGTGTGTGTGGGAGCTCTGCAGGGGGAAGCAAGTATGAGGGATAAATTGGTTTGCTAGCAAAGACTTGGGAACTGTGCCTCTGAATTAACCAGAACCTTCCTTTCCCCCTTCGATGTGGCTTTGGAGGCAATATTAGAATCTTCCTAATTATTTTTCTTGGACGAGTTTTGCGATCCTGATGATATTAATTATTCTTAAAGGTCAACAGCACTCACTTGAATCCCCTTCTGTTCTATCATGTAATCAGTTAATTAATTGGAAACCATTTAGCAGTGTCTGCCGAGAGCTTAGCCTGCCTTATGCCCTGTTGTTTTGCTATTGCTGGGAGATATATATATGTGTGTATATATATATATATATATTCATATTTGTACCCCTTCCTTCTTTCAGAGGCTCTGCAGAGAGCTCAGTAGTGTCCCAGCCCATTGCAGCCTCTGGCACCCCTCCCTAAGGCTGGCAAATTTGGGTTCAGGCCCTGCTGTTATTTTTCTCTTCACTAAGCCCCTGCAAGAGCAGGGTTTGAGATTATTCAGGGCTCATTGATTTCTGGGCATCCAAGTAGGTGGGGATTTTTTTTTTTAATATAAATTTAATGCAAGAGCCCTCTAACAGCTGAGAGCACAGCTCTAGTTCAGGAGGAACAAGGAGGACCAAACTCTTTCCCAGTGCATCTGTGCTCAGTGTGTTGAAGTTGAGGCTCTCGTGTGGACCTTGTCCAGCTCTCCCAGTGCCTGCCTGTGCATTTGGGGTGACCTCCCAGCTGCAGTGGTACCTCCTGAGTGCCTGTCCTTGCTGCTTCCCTGTACTCAAGGGGGAGGAGGTGGGAAACACGTAGGAGCCTGGGAGGGCATGTGTTTGGGGTCTGTTGTCACCACGTACTTGGAGATGCTGGGAAATGCCCGCTGGGGACAGCTCTCCTTCCCACGCTGTCTCCTTGAGCTGTGCCTCACCGCAGCACAGAGCTCTCTTCACTTGCACAGAGTGGTTGGGTTTGCTCTGGGTCCACTGGAAACCTGTGAGTAGGAGGCATTCCCTAGTCGTTCTCTATTCCTAGCTCAAAGAAACATGCAATTTGAAGGAAGCAGGCAGGATAAACCCAACCCCTTGCTGGAGCTGTCAGCTGGCAACCCTTGTTCTCAATCGGCACACATCTCCAGTATTATTTTTATGTGCTGAAGCAGGAGAAAAGCCCAAGATACAGTTACATTTCAGGCCTAATGGATTTAAAATTACTACAGTTCAGGAGAGAAGAGATGGGGTGGGGACAGTGCAGCTCTGAGGACATCTCAGCTGCAGGAGGGCAGCTGTGGGGAAGGGCTTTTGCCTGTTGCGGGTGGATTTTTCTTTTCCTTAGCAGAAGACTAGCATGTTCCGTGGATGTTGCTAGACTCTGCCCTGCAGGGAAGCTGGCAGGAAAAGGGAAAGCAACTGCAGGGCTGACCCAGCTTTTAACCTTTTCTCCAGTCCTCTGAGAGTCCAGATGTCTTTGGAGAAGAGCAATGGAAGTTGCATACAACGAGGACAGACGAGTGTAGTCCAGAGGGCCAGATCCCTGCATCTGATCTGCCTCAAAGCATAGGGGACAATATTATCCACATCTGTTGATAACTTCCCATCTGTACCATGTGCTGAACCAAAACCGAGCAACAATAAGCTCTGAGGGGTGATTTGTCTCTGAACAAAGCTTCATGCAGCTGGGAGACGCCTCAGAAGAGATGACTTAGAGGGTGTGGAAACATCATGGGGTTGGAGATGGCCTTTAAAATGGCCTTTAAAGTGTTTTGGGATGGGCTGGGATGGAGGCAGCAGCAGGAGATGTCTTGCTGCGTTGGCAGAGGCAGTGGGAGGAGAGGCGTGGGGCAGATGTGCTGCTGGCGCTGGCCCTGGGATCCCTGTGACAGAGGCGTGGTGCTTTACGCCCTCCCACTTGCTCTACAACTTCTGTTTTTTAATGCTATTGTTTAAAGAACAATGAAGGAGACCAGCCCCTTCCACCTCCTTCATCCCTGTTTCAGTGATGGGATTTCACAAATCAAGGTCGTGTAAGTAGGAAGTACAGAGGGCTGGGGGTTCCCTCTCTGGCATCACACCTCCAGGGCTAGTGGGTGTGCACGTGGAGTGGCAGGGTCTCTTCTTGTGTGTCACTGATGATGGTATCTTGCTCTCCTCTGATGCAGGTTGCTTTCAGTTTGGGAAATTCTTGCAAATTCTGGCTCTAGCCTTAGAACAAGAAATAATCTGGGGGGGAGCGTGATGACAGTGCGGTGGGACATGCTGCGTGACATAGGACAGTACCTGTGAATATGGGAGAGGAGTGAATTAACGCTGTCCAGACTCACAAAGGAAGACTGAATCTCAGAAGCTTTTTGATTCTGCTGTGTTTAGGGTCAGTAAAGACCTAGGTGTTGCTAAGGCGTTGCAGGAGTAGAACTGAATTGTAGGTAACCCCAGACCACGGCTGGAGGACCTCTGTAAACTGCCTTACTCCTCCATAGCACCAATACACGTGTCCTGGTGTATTGTCCTGGACAAGAAGCAGAAATGGGGGAACTGCTGGCAGCTATGAAATCTCAGGCTGACCAATTTAATACACCATGTCCTGTTCTGCAAACTCTGCTTTCTGGGCGTACAAGCCTGGCACGCGCTTGGCATCGCCTGGTGCTTTTGCAGGCTCTATCTCAAGCGCGTCCTGCTGGGGCTTTGTGCTGCGCTATCGGAGATTTCAATTGAGTCTAATATTTGCAGAGCCTGATTTGTGGGGAGGCCTGTTCTGCCACCGCTTCTGGGACTTGCTGGGGTAATTTTAGCACATTCATTAAGGGAGGACAGTACATTTTTTTTTCCCTTAATGAGCAAAGCTGCTTACTAAACAGAAAAATGAAGGAAGGGGAAGGGGAGGGCAGGGCGGGCGATGGGGAGTGTAACATTGCTTTTAGAGGTCACTGAAGTTATCTGGCAGGGACAAGCAAGCCCCAGAATGACTTTCCAGCATTTCTCTGGTTCAAACCCAAAGCTTTAGCAGCTTACTTGCTGCAGAAATGAAGCCTGGATGGAGCTACTCCTACAGCAGCATATAAGACTGCTGACATTTTCCTCTCCCGTGTCCACTAGCACCTGGCCAAGGCTGCAGTGAGCTGTGAAATGATGGGAAGCACCCGTTGTGCCCAGAGCGCAGGGGATATCAAGGGAGTCCCACGTGGTGCCACTGACATATCCAAACACTGGGGACCGCAGCTGAGGATGTGCCTCTCGCCTCTCATTTCTGCCAGGCAGTTCCTTGTGCTCCCTCAGTCCCAGCTGCTCTGCACAGTTAATCCCCTCCCTATCAGGATTTTCAGAGTGGCACCATGTTATTAAAACGTGTGAAAAAACTTCTCCCATGCAGAAGTAAATGTGTCAGGTTGGAAACAAGGGTGAGTAGAGGATGGAGATGCGTGGAGGAAGGACTGGTGCAGAGGGTCCCTCCCCAGCAGTGTTTCTGCCATTGCATTGAGCTGAACTGCATAATATAGCTTACAGTTTAATTACAGGGGCTCCTGCTAGTTGGTGTCATTAATGAGGCAACTGGCTTAATTTAGCTGAATAAAAATGGCTTTAATAGTGGAAATACTTTTGGCTGCTGGGTAACTGAGGGAAAAGAAAACATGCTGTCTCCTCTCGCACTGAAGTCCACTTGTTCTGGGCTGCACAGATCGAGATTCCTATTTTTGTCCCACGCCCACCCATCCCTTTTTAAACACAGGAGCTTGTTCAGCAGATGTACCCCATGGCCTCATCTGTCACTCATATGCTGGGACAAACTGGCAATGGTCACCTCCCCTCCCCTGCCAGTCACCAGCAAGGTCCCTGCAGTGCCTGTGGGCGGTGTGAGAGAGTGTGCAGGACACAGCGTGTCCCCTCCTGAAACGTGGGTGGGTGGATGGATAGATGGATGGATGGAGAGAGCAAGAACTGGGACTTTACTGTTACTCAGTGATAACATCCTGCTTTTGAGGTGTGTGGGGGGCTGCTGGTGGAGATACGGCATGGCGTGATGAGCCACCTGCAAAGCAGGAGGCTTAGGAGCACGGCTGCTGTGGCAGGAGGAGAGCAGAGTGCTGTTGAGCTTGAGTCATGAGTGGGTTGGTTGTCTGCTGCCCTGGCTGTGGTCCAGGTGAGCTCCATCCAACCTCTGATCCCTATCCAGCTCCTTTGAAACCTGCTTCAGAGGCAAAAAGGACCCTGGAAGCTATTTCTAAAGACTGTCTACATGTAAAATAGCATCTTGTGAGTGATGGAGAAAATGCCCCGTGGCAGTGAAGCAGTTTGAATATGTTCCAGGAGTGCTGATGGCAGGTCTGTCCTGAGACGCAGGCTCCTGTTTGCCACTGAGAAATATGCAGGGAAGGCATTTTGCTTCCCTCCCCCTGTATTTCCTCGATGTGTGATGTGCTGTATTTTATTACAGGTGGAGCTGATGCATAGGCTGTTATAAAGGTTGTCTGGCATACTCCGCTACAGGACTGCTTCCACTTTCCTATAACTCTGCCAGATTTTAATTGCTCAGGCTGAAGTTTTCTGTGTTGGATGTCTGCTTCTGGCTGAATTCTTTTTTTTTTTTTTTGATTATTTCTTTCTAGTTTCAAATAAAAACCTGCTCAAATGTTTGAGGCGGTGTAAGGGAGGGGGGGAAATGGGTTGCTTTGTTCAAGCTAGAAAAATACTGGTGATACTCCTGTTAAAGAGCATCTGTACCCTCCTTTTGTAGAGGGAAAGAAACTTTGTCAAAAGGCAGGTTTTGTCTGGAAGACTTGATTTTGCTCTGGGACATCTCCTTACATAGGCAGAATGGCTTTTGATCCCGTTGGAGAGGAGAAATTTTGTAAAGAATGTTTGGGAGCAGACAGGGGAGACGAGGAGTGGCAGCTCTTTTTGGGAAACTAGCGTTGGGATGGGAGGATGTAAAAGTGAGAAAGGTCATAGGAAATTTGGGCATGGATAAGGAAATTGGAGTTGAGAAGTATTTAGGAGTGGCTGGAGAGCAGTGGGTAGTGTGATTCAGCCTTCTAAGGAGAAGTGTCCAGGTTCAGGGAAAGGAAATGGGTTGGGGAGGAGAGACCTGGCAGTGCCCAGCCACAGACACACGAGGGTGTGGGTTCTGGTCAGTGCAAACAACAGGGATTTGGAGGTGACAACAGACTTTCAGCCTTGGAAACAGCAGTGCAAAGTCAGAATGGGCAGCTGGAGCTGGGAGGGCCTTGATTTTCCTCAGTCCTCCCCATTTATGCTCTACAAAATACCAGGAAACAATTCAGAGAGCTGAGGTTTGAGCATGGGGGGACCTTGTGAGTGCCAAACAGGAGTTACAAAGCGCCAGAGCTCAGAGCTTCACCCGTGGAGCTGTAATTGAATCTCCTCATGTGCACGTACTGCGATACCGTCTCTAATTACACAATCACACGCAGTCTTTCCTGGGAAACCTGCCCCATCTGGTGTGCGGGATGGATCTAGTCTGGGGAGAAATCAGTGCTGTGCAGGGAGGTTTCTCCATAGGCGCGCTCTATCTTTTGCAGCAGAACTCAGCAGATGTACCCTTTGAATGTGGAGACCCAATCCTGGCATCTCTGACCTTTGGAGTTGTTATGACTAAAATGGTGTATTTCTAACTGTGTTTATGTGTGCAGTCGCTTTCTGTATCTGTGCTGAGATCAGGGACCTTTGCAAGGGTCTATTGCAGGGACCGTTCTGACATTTTAAAGTGTCCAAGGTGTCTGTTTCCAGTGACAAACACATTCCTCCCCATGTGTGTCCTGGCTGATCTGAAACGGAGCCGTTGGTGCGTGTTCCCCCAACCAGACCGGCAGAAGTTGATGGTCAGGTCGGATTGGACACTGGCTTTGCCCTTTGTGAGCAGAGTCTCCTGCCAGATGTGTGCAAGTGAAGACCCATCTCCTCTTTGCCTAATACTTGCTGTGGTTTGTTGTCTGGGGGAGGGAGGAGGTGGCAGTTGATTTCCAGGGACTGCAGGAGATGAGAAGCGGAGCACATCTGCCTGGCAAAGCTCCTTGCATTAGTGAGGATGTTTCCTTTCTCTATCTCTCTGTGTCCTAAATTATAATAACACGATCATGCTATTTTTGATTCCCTTATTTGCGTGGAAAGCCTGTTGTTTTTTCTCTTCTCTTTCAGAATCCAATTTTCTCTTGACATTTCTGCCTAATGTAGCAAAACATGACCTTTGAGAAAGGACATTCCAGCAAGATTCACTCCCTCCTCTGCATCTCTGCCTCTCTCCCACATCTTGCTGTCTCTCATGCATCCCCCTTTACGCTTCCTTCTTCTCCCTGGGTTGGGGGAGGGAGTTTACTGTCTCGCTTTTCAGTAGCAGCGAGCTGCTCCTTCCCCTCCTACTTTTCATCTGTCTTTGCAAAGTTTCCAGGTGCTCGGTGCTCCGGGGTGGATAAAAGAGGGAGTTTTGTCATTTTTTTTTTTTCCCCCCCCCTGCTCAGTTTCACCTGCTATTTTTGCCACCTTTCTAAACTTTATTGGAGGCTGGAAGCAGTCTGTCTACAGCCGTAAGAATTGTGGGATCTTAGTCATGTGAAATGAGGTACCTGTGGTTTGCCATGGTTTCCGCAGCAGGATAGTCTGATGTGAAGCCGAGCCAGAATTTAATGATGCAGCACTGTGCCATAGTGGTGTTTGGTCTTATTCTTCTGCCAGGCTTGTGGAGAGCCTTTGGGACAATGGTTTGCTGTGTGAGCTACAGAGGATTCCCCACTCCTAATTGCAGAGTTTTGGGCTTTGCAGCACTGCTTGGTAGCAGGTGGGATGGGATCAGAGTTGCTTTTCCTTGTTGGTCCCTGGGCTGTGCCCTCTCTCTATTTGCCCAACATGTGTCTGCCATTCTGCAACCTGGTGTAAAGGGACAAATGAATCTCTCATCCCAAATCCTTGTGCATCAGACCTGCACTGGCAGGAGACATTCCAGGATTTGTCTTCTTGGTTTTAGCATGTTTCTGCAAATCAAATGGGGATTGTGGGCTGAGCCCGGCATGTCTGTGCTGCCCGCTACCACCTCTGTGCCACCCATACCTTGCCCTGTACCTCCTGTCTGGTCAGCTAAGAGTTTAATGAACCTTCAGGTGGTTCACGCCTCTGGCCCTTCATCACTTCCCAGTGAGCAGGGCTGAGGCAGGAGGGCATCTGCAGCCTGGCACAGAGCTGCCCTGCCTGCCTGCAGCCCGCCCAGACAGCTCACAATGGGGAGAGAGCTGGTGGGGACAGATTCAGCGAAGGATGGGAGGCAGCACCTCCTGTGTTTTCTGGAGATCAGTGTAGGTATGAGAGGATTTAGGCTTCTGCTAAGACTTGTGACCACCCATCCCTCTGTTCACCCCATGTGCTGGTCCCTCAGCTGGTGGCTCTTGGGCTGGTCAAACATCCCCAGGAAGGCTGCCCACTACAGAGAGCATTTCATTTCCATCTTCTCGTGCTATTAGGAACCCAGAGCTTTTCTTTTTCTACTCACTCTGCCCCAAACACATTTCTTCCTCTTATTTTTAGTACTTTGGTTTCTTTTACACTCTTTCATCCTCTCTGGCTTTCAGCTGAAGAGGCAATGTCTGCTGGGTTGCAAAGCTCTCCCAGGTAGATGAGATTTATGTTTTTGCGAGTTTGGGCAGATGGAGAGAGGGATGGGGAGCTGTTGGCTGCTGTAGCAGCTGTACCCCTGGGTGCAAACAACACGCAGCCATACCAGGACACTTTGAGCGCACAGCTAATACAGATCATATGATAACACCTTGGGTAATCATCATGCTGTCGTCTGAACCTGGCTGTTACTATTTTAAACATGAGGTTTGTACGTAATATTTTGTTCAGGTTATGAAATTAAACTTGGTCTTTCTGCTTACAATTGGTCAAGCTCCAGATTCATGGACAAGAATCAGACATACCTTGCTCTCTTTGGATGTTTTTTCTTAACATTGCAGGAGGGTATAAAGAATTTTCCCGTTTGGAAAAAAAAATAAATTATAAGCTTCCATTTGGGTTTGTCCTCATTAAAAGCTCTCATTATGAAGTCTAAACTTGGGTCCTAAACAGCTTGACAGCCTCCCCGTCAATGAGTTCTGCAGAGGTGGTAGGGCCACGTGCAGGAGGAATTATTTACTGTGACTTCTTTTTTTTTTTTTTTTTCTCTTGTTAATTTTCAGAGACCTCTCTGGGAACCGGCTCACCACTCTGTCATGGCAACTCTTCCAGACCCTGAGGCTCTTTGAACTGTAAGTCCCACCCTGGAGGTATTTTCTGGGAGAAGAGGGGAGGCTGAGAGGAGAAATGATTTCCAAATAGAGCTATTTTGAAGCCTGTGAATAATTACCTAAAACTCCAGTGGGCAGCACCATCGTTGTGAGGGTTTCCTGGGTACGGGAGCACCAGAGCAGAACTGCTTCTCTTTTAACTTCACAGCAGCTGGCTAATTAATGTCGGGATGATGAACAAGCCATGCTTGGGGTAGTAAACGGTTGACTAACTCTGGGAACACATTAGAAATACTTACTAGGCCAGATTTTGAGAAAATCTTTTCAAATACTTGATCCTCATCTCTTTCATGGTGGGGCTAACTGTTTTTCTGTAGCTGATTGACATGCTTTAGAAGACACCTCTGCATTTTAGGTGAATGACTCCCTTACTCTCTAGCAATCGAGGCACCTCCCAGCTCCTATGTGGGAGATGCGATAGTGTCTCTCCTGGGGCACTGGTGGCCTTCAGCCTGCTGAATTATTGATAGAGCATTCAGTGCTGTGCTTGAAGAATAAGTGGACACGAAATCAATGGAGCGTTGCCCTGATGACCTGTTTTGTTGAATTTTAGAAATAGTTGTTTGGTGGGTATAAAAAAATATATATATGTAGGATTTGTCCCAGAGGATCCTGGGAAGCTCCATTCATCCTCACTGATGATCAATAGAGCTGTAAGCTAGAAGTGACTTATGAAAGAATAAAGACAGTCTTTCAAGTGGGAGTAAGTGTGTTATCACCGGTGTTACTGCAGTGTATTTTATTTCTGTCAAATTGTTAAATGAAAAATACTAATAGTGATATTAGAAAATAGAGAAACGCCCTTCTGATGGGAAATCTGGCTTGCAGAGTTAAAATGCTGAATTTGGAATTTGTCTCCTCGCTGATTACAGCTCTAAATATTTTTCAAGCCTGGCTCAGGTTTCAAGTTTAATAGCATGAGTCATTTGTATTCTTAGACCTTTACTTATTGTCATTGCACCGTCTGGCAAAACTCAGATTGATGGTTGTTACCCAAGAGAGACCCAAGAGTGGAGGAGCAAATGGGTCTGCAGTCATGAGCTAGAGGCACTGGCAGGGCCTGGGGTAACGGTGAGCCTGCAGATTAATGGGAATACTTCAAACGGGGCTCACTTTTATGTGACTTTGTTTCATTTGGTCGTATTTTGTTTCTTCAGGCATGTCCCAGGTCTGCCAGCCCAAATCAGGCTCAAAAGACCAGTACTAAGCACAAAGGGAATTAAGATGCTGCTGTTTGGGCAGCAAAATGTACTTGTCCCTATCTGATGAAGAATAAATCTGTGTTGTCCTGCTATGGTGATCCTGGCAGGGAAGCTGGTGTGCTTGGGGTGGCTTTGGTTGGTGTCAACAGAGTCACTTGGGGCCAGCGCTCTGCAGCCTGGCAAACAGGAGGGAGATGAATTGTTTGGCAACAGTTGGAGTTGTGCTCAGAGATAAAAGCACTGACTGATTGAAAGAAGTAATGTAGGTAGAAATATGGGAGATTGCAGGGCTGGTTGGTGGGAAGAGGTGATGGGGTGGGAAAGCAGCACTGGCGTGATGTGTGGTGTCTACGGTGTCTTGTGGGGAGGCTTGGGGTTCAAGACTTGGCCAGGCCTCTCCTGCCACTATGCTGCACAAGGGGTCTTAGCAAACCACCTCCTGGCATCAACTCCAGTGATCAGTTTAGACCTACAAATGTGCGTGCCTGCAAGTTCTGGCTTGCTGTTGGCTAGTCTGGAGTAAGAGCCTGATCAAGTTTATTTTTTCTGAAGAATTGCTTTGTCACTGGTGCTTCCTGGCAAGTGTTCCCCTCTGGGCTTCTGGTCACTAAGGACCCTTCATCCATGTGCACACAGGTAGGATGGTCAGTATCAGAATCACATGATGATGCTGTTCCCCAAAGCATGACAGGAGAGGGGTGATTTAGCTGATATCCATAGGGATGTCGGTATTAATGGGACAGGGGGATGTACCTGCAGTGTCCTCCCTGGGACCATGAAACTGTTCTGCTGAACTTCAGATTTCTTTGAGAGAAGACAGCATGGAAATGTAGCTTAAGCTATGGGCTTTGAGTAATTGTTCACATAAAGATCTGGGAAATAAGGTAAAGACATATGTTATCTACTGTGGAGTGGTCATGATCCTGAGTGTTAGAAGGATGGGACCTGTTGATGAGGAAAAACAAATCCCCAAGGCGGGGAGAAATAAGTAATGGATGCGCAAAAGTGGGAAATATTGTATTTTTTTTAGAAATGCAGAGGATGGGTGAGTAGAAGACAGTTTTTTGGCACACTGAGCTCCAAGGAGGCTTCCAGAATCTGGGAAGAAGACAGAATACGTGGCCCACATAAAGTGAGTGTGAAGCACTGGTGAAAGCTAGAAAGGGAGTTACAGACTGACATCAGCCAAGGATTTGAAGCTGAGCCAAAACTCTCTGGAAAGGAAAAAGGCGATGAGCAGCAGAGACCAATGCAGAAGCAACAAGCCTGAGGAAGGCAGGCTGAGCAGCAACACTTGTGCACAGCCGTGGAGAGGCCAGAAGTCCCCAGGGACAGAT
The DNA here is from genome assembly GCF_965140245.1 of Athene noctua. Classification (NCBI taxonomy): domain Eukaryota; kingdom Metazoa; phylum Chordata; class Aves; order Strigiformes; family Strigidae; genus Athene; species Athene noctua. Next base: position 7,807,876 of record NC_134049.1, read on the forward strand.
AGATGCTGGCAGAGTCTGCTCTGCTCAAGAGAGTTGGGTCTGTGGGGAGGGTTGGTGGGACAAGCAGGCACTGAAGTGGTTCACCAGAGGCACGCTGTTGAGTACCAGTGCCCCAGTGCTACCAGGCAATCATGGATATGGAGGGAGGATAGTCATCAAAGGCAAACCTGTGATATGCAGCAAGGCAGCTTGGAGCAGTGGAGCATGCGGGAAGGGAAGTGATGGGAGGATTGTTTCCAGAAGAGTGGAGGAGAGGATCTACAGCTGATGCGACATGGAGATTGCCAGGGAACATGAGACCTGGCAAAACCACTCACGGTGAACACGGAGGAGGAAAGAGCAGAAGACTGATGTCAAGATCAAGCCACGTTTTGAGGGTAGGCAGGTGGATGGGAATTTAGGGCTTGAAACAGCTGCTTGGCTGCACTCAAGGCATCTCAAGCTCAGGGAGATGGTATTGCTTTAAAGCAGAGTTTCTTTTCTTGTTCAACAGAGCTGAGCTTTTCCCCTGCTGACTCACTGAAGAAAGGATGGCAAAAATGAGGCACACTTCCAAAGAATATTATCTTTTTCTCCTCCTGGCCAGAAGCAAGGCTTGGAATGGTTTCCAGTAACTCCAACCCTAACTCCCACAGCACAGGCTGACCTTGACCAGCAGGACTCGAGCTAATGTGTGCACACCTCTCCTAAGTCTGAAGCTGAGCGTGCACAGCGAAGCATCTGACACATGCAACAGCTCATAAACATTGGACTTGGAGCCTTTCTTATCCAGAAGTCACAGCTGGTTTCCTCTGTCATGTCCTTGGCTTCCTTTGTCATGTCCTCAGAGAGCTTAGAGCTGACACTTCAAGAAATTCCTTCCCAGAAAGACCTAAGACTCTGGATCCAATTACATCTTTGATTGTATAAAACCTTGTAGTCCTGAACATCTTGCTGCTCTGCCCGGCCCATCAGCGGTTCTAATACCAGCAGTCCCTGCCAGCTTGCCCTGCAGTAGATTTCTGCAGTGCTATAGCAAGAGGCTTTGGTGGGGATGGGGCACAGCAGCATCTCCGTTAATGTTATGAGTCCACCTTAAGATTGTCTGCGCCTCTAGCTTAAAAACTTATTGCTGCCAACAGTCACACTAATAGAGTTGTAGCTAGACAGTGGGTACTTGCCTGCTCTCTGCATTAGCTAATCCAGCCGTCAGACGCCATGCGTCGCTCCCTGTCTGAGTTCTTCCCTTTCTATCCCATCCCCTTCTGGCAGGGGTTTGGAAATAACAGTTCTGGCTGGACCGCCAAGAGAAGCTCTTGTTCTGGGAAATAAATAGAAATGAAAAACAAAAATAGATTTTGTTCTGTCTCTGCTGGGTGCTCTTTGGTTCTCAAGCTTAGGGAAGTGGTCTCAATCCCGAGGTAGGAGAGTGTTTTAATTGCAAGTGTATGAAACCTTGGCAGTAGTTTTATGTGAATCAAAACAGACAGGAGAATTGTGGCAAGGATCTCCACTGCCCTCTGAGAGGCTTTAGCTGCAGACAGCTTTGTTTTAGCTGATGAGTGGGGAGGTGTGGGACAGAGCGTGTCTCATTTAGCTGCCTAGCCTGGAAAAAAAAAACCCAACCCTGCTGTGTGTGTGTGTGAAGTCCTGACTGTCCCAGTACATACCGTGATGCTGATGGCATCCCTGTCCTGCACTGGTCTCACCCCTGGTGTGGGGTGTCCAGGCAGTTTTGGGAGGCAGCAGGTACAGGTTTCTGTGGGGAGCAAAGCTGGGCTGCAGCATCACTGTCTCTGAAGAGCTGACTTGGTGTGGCTCTAGGTCTTCAGCTCTATCATCATCCCCTTGAATGACAGTGCAGATCATGATTGTCCCAGCTTTTCTCTTGTCCCAGACACAAGCCCTGCAGTGTACCTGCTTCATGAAGGGGCTGTGCCTGGAGCACGCCCTGCTGCAAGCTTCTGTTCTGCCTGGGGCTGGTGGATGGCTCTGGCTTGTGTACAGGTTTGGTCCCTTTTTGGGCCAGCGCCTCAGTGGAGAGAGCAGCTTTGCTTGTGCAGAGAGCTCAGCTCGATCGTGGTTGTGATACTTGTGATTTCTCACAGGCGTTTTCAGTCTTAACAAGGCCTTCAGAAGGTGTGGGAGTGTGCACAGCTCCTGAGTGCCTGCAACCAAGTGATGTGTTAGCAACATTTCCAGGCTAAGGTTCCATATGAAAAATGCCCTTTGGGTTTACTTGTCCTCTCCGTGAATCAGCTGTGCTGCATACATCTCACGAGAAGGAGCCCCTTGTCTTAACTCTCACTGCTGTGCTGCTGCACCCATTAAGCGTACAACAGCAATGAAGACCTCTTGGCTGCCTTGCCATGCCTTTCAGCACCAGTTTTTGTCCTTCCTGCTGTGATGGGAGATGTCTCCACAGCACATGGTGTTGTATTCTGGCCCAACAGTGGGTTTTGGCCATAGGGTGCCATTGTGGTCCTCAAGGTGCTTCTCTTTGCAGAGAAGGGAAGGTGCATTTATCTCAGCAAGCAGAGGGTTGTTGGTAGCAAAGATGTGTTACAGAAGTTGTGGGAGGAAGAGTTGGAAGGAACTGAAGCTCCTGCAAGGGATGGGGGTCTGAGGAGCGAAATGGAGGTCCAAGTTTTGGGACAGGTGCGGGACAGTGTGAGGTACAATTCCCTGGAGATTCCCTGCACCTCTGGAGAGCTGGCTGGCATGGCAGGGCAGGCACCAAGCAAGGAGGAAGGGCATCTCCCACGTGTCAAGAGTGCTTTTGCAATGCGTGTTAGTGAAAATGGGTCTACACATCTGTGCTCGTACCCACGGGGCCATGCCAGCTGGCAGTGGCACTCGGCACATCCAACCAGTGATGGGAGTTAATTTGTGCAAAAGCCCCTGTGGGGGTCTCGATTAGAGCAAGTTACATCACTGATGTTGGGGCAGGTCGTGGGTTAGTTCTGCCCTGAAGCCCACTGCTCCTATATTATTCATGGCCTGTCATGAATTAGCAATGGGCCAGGAAAGCTGCTGTCTGTTACTTACAGAGCTGCCCTCAAGTGCTAGGACAGCAGCTCTCCCCGGCAGCCTCATTTCGTGAGGATATTTGCAGCAGAGCAGAATTTCTCCCCCGTTGCTTCTAAGCTCCACCGGCTCCCTGCCATGTCCCAGGGTACAACTCCAGTTTCCTGATCTGCTGTTAGCTGAGTCTGTGGCTCTTACCCATGTGCCATCCCATGTCCTGCTGGTAGCAGTGACCTTGAGAGAATCTTGAAGAGAATTTGGATTCATGGTCATGCTGAAGAAGATGCAAAGCCTGCATGAGTCACTGGCAGTACCTGTTTGTAGCAAGAAGGGAATGTCTTGTCATTCAAATCCCACCAAATCACTGCTCTGATGTGCTCTGGCCTGTTAAATCCTAGTGCTTTGGCCTTTGATTCGCTTGTCTGAGCCTGCACCTGTGTTGCAAAGGTTTACGTGCTTTTGATGGGAAATGAATGAACTAGGAAATGCCATAGAGTGAAGTTTAACTCGGTGCTTGTTCTAGAAAAAAAAAAAAAAAAGGTCGGATGGCATCTTTTTTGTTCTATGAGAAAATTCAAAGTGGCCTCATTAGGGTTCAGGTTTAACACCCCTGGGTTCTCCCAGAAGATCCCTTCTCCTCCTCCTCCTCCTTTTGTAGTACTGTATTGACAAAACAGCAGCTGCACATGTGTTTGAAAGGTTGTTTCGAAATCCTGCAAGTTGGTGGAATTAATTTTGTAAAAGCAAGCATGAATTTTGTAGTAACATGTGGAACACCAGAAAAACAGCTTCCCCCTGTATGCAGGGGGATCTAGATATCAAATGAAGCAATGGCTTGACCTTTGGAGATGCCCTTCTGCCTTGGGGTGACTGAGCTCACGTTTTGCAGTGCTGACTCCTCTGCTCCCTATTTTCTTTTGCTTCACAGTTATGTGTGGAGATATTTTTGTTGCAGCCCACACTGCTAACTCTGTCCTGGCTGAGCACCAGGCTCTCCTTTCTGCTGGGACTTGCTCTCCTTGCATCTCTAAAGAGAACTGTAGTGCTTTAAAAATGTAAATGAAATGGTTAATAGGTTGGAAAATCAATTATAATAAACATTCCTGGTATATAAACTATGCGTAAGTGTGTTTTAAATGAAGTACATTAAAGGCAGTGTGTTTTTCCATTTCTCCTGGCCAGGTCAGCAGGGTCTCAGTGCAGTGCTGTTTGATTTGATTAAAATGCATGACACCCTGCACATTAGCTTGTGTCCTGGGTCACCAGGAGGCTGTGTTCATACAAGGTACTTGGGAGAAGAGCTGCCATTTTCACTGAGTACTTGTGGGGGCTGGAGGTGTGCTTTGCTGAGCAGGGTCTCGGACCCTCACTGAAGTGGGATTTGAAGATGTGAATCAATATTTTTAGGGCAGCGGGGAGCTGCCTGCTCCTTTGCTGAGGGATGAATGTTTTGGGTGTCTGGATGGCTGTGGGACTGAGCTGCAGATGTGCAGATCTTGCAGTGAAAGATGTTGCGTGTATCCACATGCTGCCCTGGGAGATGTAAAACCTTGTCAGTGTGTGTGAAGGAGACTGTGTGAAGGCATGGATGTGTAACCTCTGTTTCTCTGGAGGCGGAAGAGACGTGAATAACGAGTGTCAGAAGACCCCAGGCAAATAACACGGAGGAGATTCTCCCTTAGCTCTAACGGGCCCCTTGAACCTGCATGGTGGCTGTTGTCCTCGGGGAGCCCAGAGCCAGACGACGGCCCTGCTCATCATTCCCCACTCCACCATCCTTTCTCATGCTCTCTCTGCTTGTAGGAGACTAGAGAGGAACCTTTTTAACTGCAGCTGCGACATCCGCTGGATCCAGCTCTGGCAGGAGAAGGGTGAGGCGAACCTGCAGTACCAGGAGCTCTACTGCATGAACATGGATGCAGCCATAATCCCTTTGCAGGAGATGAACATCACCCAGTGCGGTAAGGACTCCCGGGGCCGGGCACGAGGGAGGCCAGGAGGGTGCTGTTTCTGTATGCGTGAAGGCATTGGGTGATTGGGGGCATTTCTTTCATCGTAGTGTTGTTGCTTGACAAAGCATCTGTGATGAGTCTGTGTGATGTCTTGAAAAGGGGTATTTTTCATATCGCTCTTTCTCTGTCTAACAAATCCTAGAAACAGCATATTGTTAAAAGACACTGCCACTGTATCTTTCATAATTACTCTCAGGAAATACACATCTCTATTAATTTTCTTTTGGGTTTTTTTATTTCAATTGAAGGCTCATATCTGCAGGGAAGAGTCAGGAATGACTTTATATCTCTGTTTCTTGCTAAAAGAACCCAGTGGCCTCAGGAGCAATCTGAGGCGTGTTCAATAGTTATCCCTTTTTCCTTCACCTTGTTCACATATCAGCTGCCTGTTCTGTGTCAGTTTTTGCTCTGCTATTGCCATTACTGGAAAGCATCCCTTGCAGAGTAAGGGGAAGGAGGTGTACCTTCAGCAGAACAATTAAACTGTCTGTATGCAAGCAGCTGTCAAACTCGCAGGCTGATAAAAGGAGAAAAACCAGAGGTTTTCTTTTTCTGATGATTGTCTTCTGTTCTAGGAAGCTGGGTTTGTTTCTGTAGCGGTAGTAGACAAACTGCATGCACATTTGAATTTGCATGAATTTTTTTTTTCAAGTTCACAGTGTCCCTTTACTAAGCTCTGGAAATTGGCCAAAGTATGCCTGCATGTGGATGAACTAAAAAGATTTGAGTGTGCTGTAATTTCCTTCCCACATGGGAAGAATAATCAGCAAGGATTAGGGGGGGGGGGAAATTCCTTAGGGATCAGGGACAGGAGGAGAGGTGACTCCATCAATGGTGGTGTTAGACTCTAGCAGACAGCAGGGTGCTGATTTGGGAACGTGCTGGTGTGCAGGGTGAGCACCTTCTCTGACCTCGCCGTCTCCTGGAAGGGCAGGAATCCACGCTAATCTGCTTTCCTCTAGAGGAGAGTTTTTCTGTTCAAGCACTGAGACGACTCAAGGGATGTTGTAACAACACCCCATTTGTCTTTGTCCTTTAGTGCTGAGGGCTATCGTGGCTTGGTGTGGCCACGTTTGATACCAGCTTGACCTGGAGAGACTGTATGTGTCCTTTCTGTCTCCCTCTCCACTGATTCCTACCACCTATGCATCTTTGCCAGGCCTTGACTGCTGCCTCCTTTCTTCTGGCATCCCCCCAAACCAGTACAATGTTGCTTCCTTCCTGGTGTCACTCCCTGATGGCAATGAAATTATGTGTATCCCCATCCATGCCTTTGGGTTGGTGTGATGGATTCTGCTGCCTCATGATGGGAGGAGACCACTGGTCAGTTGACCCCTGCTCTCCCTACCCAATTTACCTCTCTGAACAGCCCAGAAAGCCTCCCCTATGCAAGGCGGCCGTTTCCCCTTCTTCTCACAAACAGTGCTGTCTTGTTTCATGTTGTGAGGATATCTGGTGCCTGTTGTGGCAAGTAAGGAAGAGGCGTAAATCAGAGCCACCATAAATCAGTGAGTCTGCCATTACCAAGGAACAACAAGGGCACCTTTTATTAGGAGAGCTGCAGTTAATATGAGGACACATCCTTGGTTATTTTCTCTTGATTGTTATAAATGAGAGGGACGGTTTCCTCACCTAGAGTGCTGGGTGCTCTGCGCCTTGTCCCTGGAGGTGGGAACACTTTGGATCCTCTCCCAGCACATGCAGCTTTCCCATCCCAAGTGACTGCCCTCAATAGCAGCTTCTGTGGGAATAGAAGGGATGGGTATGGGGGCTGTGTGAAGGGAAGGGCAGCCAGACCTGTACACCAAATTTTGGATTCGAATGTAATGGGAGGGTCTGTTCAGCTGGCACATCTCCAGTGTCTACATTTTCCCTTATCTCCAAGACTTCTCCACTGGGTAGAACAAGGCCATGCTGTTGCCTCATACTTATTCCAAGGTGCTGGAGGCTGATTTGGGAAACAGCTTGGTGGGACCTGGGTCCACATGCATGTCCTTGGCTGGCTGCAGTAAACTGTGCTCCACAACTGAGCGCCTTGGTGTCTGGCTCTCCTAGACCTCCCTGAGATCAGTGTGAGCCATGTGAACCTGACGGTGAGGGAAGGGGAGAACGCTGTCATCACTTGCAACGGCTCAGGCTCGCCGCTGCCCGATGTCGACTGGACGGTGGCCGATCTCCACTCCATCAACACGCACCAGGTAGGGGCCGCAGGACCTCAGTGCTGCCCGCACCTGATGTGGCAGGGGCAAGGCAGCTGCCATGGGTTCCCCAGGTCTGAGCACGCAGGGCAGAGGGTCAGATAGATGGTAGAGACAGCTATGAGAAATGTGAAATTGTTGTATCCAAAGGAATATCAAGGCCGCATCCTATCCGCATGAGACCTGGGGAACTACCTGAAGGCAGCGAAACCTTCACTTGGTATGGCTGGAAAGTGAAGATGAGATAGCTCTGTATCTCAGTGCTCCCTAATTGAATCAGCTCGTGTCTCCTCTAATGAAACGACTTGTTTACAGAGATGTCTGAAAGCTTTTCTAGAGGCAAGGCATGTTTATCAGTGCTACAATGCTGTGGCTCTCCTCCTCCTAGTAGTTCCTCTTATAAAATGCTTTAAATGTATTTAATCAGGTGAGGAAACACCTCCCTACACCCAGATCCTAGTTGTCCTTGGATTTTGGAGACCACCTCACATCTTACGTGGAAACTGTGATCCTTATCTTCTTGGGGCAGTAGTGGGGAGGAGAGGAGCCACTGATTTTTGTCTGTATTTCTCTCTGGGATTTTTAGACTAACCTCAACTGGACCAATGTTCATGCCATCAATCTGACCTTGGTGAATGTTACCAGTGAGGACAACGGGTTCCTGCTTACCTGCATTGCTGAGAACGTGGTGGGGATGAGCAATGCCAGTGTGCTGCTCACTGTCTACTGTAAGTAGCAGTGGAGAGACCTTAACCTTATAGAGGCTGGAGGGCTGCCCTGGGAATTGTCTGAGTGCATGGCCACTTGCTACCTGTGACATACTGCTTTTGTAGATGAGGATTAGGAGCTGAGCACAATGAGGAGGAGGTTGATCCTTGCACAGGTCTCTTAAGTTGTCAGTATTTTTGCTTTCCTGCTGCTTTCATTAATGGGGAAATGAGTGCTAGAGCAGGAGAGAAACAGCAGTGCCACACTGGTGGTGGACATCTCTCCACCCATCTCTTGGAAGATCCAGCAGAATAAGGAAAAACTGTAGAGGGACTAAAACTCTGTTTACAAACACAGAGTTGCTTGCCCTGATGCTATGTGGGAGGTTAAATGTCACCATTGTTAAAGCCAAGTGCCTCTTGATATGCCTCTGATTTCAGGGATGCTGATGCTTCCTCTCAGATCTGTTCCTACAAAGTTAAACTGCAAATGCTGTGTAAACACGCACATGTCAAATTTCAACTGTTCCCTTTTAGCTGCAAGTAGCTAAACTTTCCTTGTGCTTTCTAATATAATTTAACACAAACCTGACCTTAAGGGGAAGTTTACACAGCTTTGTACTCTCAAGCAGCTGAGATTTACTATATGTTGCTGTGTCTGTAATATTTGCCCTTACTCTGTAGTTTGAAAATCTGTCCTCAACCCCCAACCAGGTAGAGTGGAGATCCACGTGGGATTCTGGCTAGTCTTGGTGAACCCATGTGTGTTGTATGTCCAGTGAAGTGCTGGAGCCACTGGGTCCTATAAACAAGGCAGTCACAAGGGATAGGAAAAAGGAAAGAAGATGCTTTACTACTTTCATCTTCCTCCCAATAAGTACTATCGGTGGATTGAAAAATAGAGGTAGTTAAAGTTCAGATCAGCTCAGAGGTGATTGGTCAGCAGGCAGGTGTTTTTTGCACTGCGTTTTGGCATGTTTTCCTCCACACCTTAAGCAGCACGATGCCAACACCTATTTTCACCCATGTAATCCTTTAAGCTGCTGACAGTTTCTGCTACCCCTGCTTTTGTTGCCCAGACTCATCACTCAGGCTGCAATTTCACACTGAAAAGATCTGGGTTTGTGTGTGTAGGTGGCTGCCTGTTTTGAATCCTCCTTGCCAGGAAGATGTGAACAAGCCACATGCAAATCTAGGCTTGCGACTGAAAGGAGGTGGCTGGGACACGGCTGTGTGGGTCAGGGTAGCTGGGTGCTGGTGGGAGAATTTTGCTCAGCTCCAACCGGCTCGGCACCTTTTTCTCTTCTACCACTTTCACTGCCCGAAATATTCACTGTCTTTTTTCCAAAAGGTGGGTCAAAGTTGGTGTGTTGTTTTTGTTCGTTGCGGATGCTCCATGGATTGTCTTTGCAGCTGGATGGTACCAGGAAAAGAAGAGTTTTAGGGAAGACCTATATCTTTTTGTGTCCTTTGCCTCTGCACAAAACTCTGTTCTTCTAGTTCAGACCTTGCCAGCCTTGGGATTTGGGACCTTACATGTAGGCGTTGTAAACGGGATTTCAGAAGCAATGGCAGAGCAACATTTGAATTCTTGGGGTGTCCCGGGGGGAAGACAATACATATGCAATAAATTTCAGGCAGAGTCTTTGCTTTTCTTTTCCTTCTCCCACTCCCTTTAATTAAAACACCCCCAGAGGGTGCTTGGCGGGTGAGAAATCCTTTGGGATATTCAGGCAGTCAGAACCCCCAGGGACAGGCAGTCGCTGAGGGATGTTTGCTTCCCCAGCTACGCAATCCAGAATTTCTCAGTGCGACTGGAAAGCTCCCATGGGCACCTTGCACATGTGTAATGTAACAGTGCTACGTCACGGTGTCCTCCTTAACGGGAACAGGTGGCCTCCCTGTGATCCCCTGGGAGGAGAGCATCAGGAGGTGTGTGGACTGGCAACTCCAAGCTTAATTGTTTCTGGGCTGGTGAAAGGACCATCCCTGTCATTAAGCTGTACTCCAGTTCAGAAGCTATAGAGAGCTGGCTGTGGTTAAGATCCTCCTTCTGGGGAGCACGGAGTGGTTCTTATGACTGCTTCTGTGCAAGCATCCGTGGAAAAAGTAGAAGGAACAAGGGATTTTGGAGGTTGCATTTTGAATAATCTTAATTTCCATGGTGCACAGAGATGTGATGTGGGTGGAGGTGTGCTGTGAGCTTGCCGTGTTTCTCTCTGCTAGATCCCCCTCGCATCCTAACTCTGGAGGAGCCAGTGCTACACCTGGAGCACTGCATTGCATTTGCAGTGCATGGGAACCCAGCTCCCACCCTTCACTGGCTGCACAACGGCCAGGTCCTTCGGGAGACAGAGATCATCCACATGGAGTTTTACCAACAAGGGGAAGTGTCTGAGGGTTGCCTGCTCTTCAACAAACCCACTCACTACAACAATGGCAACTACACGATTGTGGCCACCAACCAGCTGGGCTCAGCCAACCAAACCATCAAAGGACACTTCCTTGAAAAGCCCTTTCCAGGTAGGATATTCAGTTTATCTCATTAGGGTTGCTTGCAATCCAAAGGTCTTACTATGATCCCAGCAATAATCCTTCCACCTAGACAAGGCTTTGACAACCCGAGTTGGTCTTTGAGCAGCAGGCTGGAAGAGGTGACCTCTGGAGGCCTCTTCTGACCAGTCTGATTCTCCTACTCAAGTGTGTTTTGGTGTCATAACAACTCTTTAATGCAGAGAGATACTCTAATTGGTTTAGATATTTCTGTTGTGTAACATATTCTACAGTGCTGGGGGGGGGGTTTAAGATCTTTAGGGATTTCAGTGGGAATAGGATGTAAGTTTGATTAATTATTTTGGATTTCCTTTGGGGTGCCCCAAAGAGGTTGTCCAACTGATCTGAGAGAAAGTATTCTTCAATGGGATTGCCAGTTATAAGCTAAAGAAAGGAAAGCCCTTCGAAGTGATGCAGCTTTTCCTTCTTTTTTTCTTCTAGCTTGCATTTGTGAAATGATTAAGGCTGGATGCAGCAGTGTCAGGATTGTTTTCTTTCTGACTATGACCTGTGCAATTCCAGAATGGCAGGTCTACAAAAGATGCAACAGCTCAATTAGTCGCTTTGCATCAGATTGCTGGGATTGTTCAGAGTTTGCTGTTGTACCCCTTAGAGATTCAGGGCTTATCTGCAATAAAAAGCATTTGAGGATGTGAAGATCCCGGTCTGGGGAGTGCATTAGAGACTTTTGTGGTGACCTGTCTGCTCTACAGGAGCATGGAGGGTCTTGGTCTGCTCTCTGGCTTTGCAACACCACGCTGGCCATCATAGAGTTAAGTTCTGTGCATTCTGCTGCCTTCAGGAATGATGCCATGAGAAAGTGGCAGCTCTAAATTGGCCCCTGCAGCCCAAGAAAATCCAGCAAAATAGGGCGTTTGCTAAATATAGAAAAATTCCAACGGTACTCTCATTTATTATTTATATCACACCATATATGTACACAGAGTTTTCCCGCAGGTCAAATATCGTAAATGCAAACCCAAATCTCTGCCTTGAAGATCTGACAATTGAACAAATGAGCTGATATGGATGGGAGTGGAAAATTTGTATTCTGTCTTCAAGGATGATGCCCTGTTTGACTATCTGACCTATTTATGTTTCCTTCTGTCAGGGCAGAAGAGCAGCTTATCAAATGTAGGTGGGTGAGGAGAGGTGCACGGGTTTGCAGTCTCAGCTCTGTCAGGTCCCATCTTTGTGACTCAATTTCCCCATCTGTGAAATAGGGACAGCTCTGAAGTAGGTGCTGGACCTCCAGAAAAGGGGGCAGATCTGCTGTTCTGGAGGACTGATTTTGGAAATGGATCTGAGCTGTAATGTGGGAACGCACATCGATGTTTGGAAGAACCTCCTGTGTCAGGCGCTCAGGGAGAATGGGATTGTGAAAAATATATGTAAAATATTGCCCTTGTGAGTGCGTCTTCACCCACGCCTTGTGTGTGTTGTTGGTGTGGAGTCCTTACTGAGCCTGAATCATCTCTCAGCAGGAATTGACCCATTTCTTTTATTTCTCCTGATCCAAAGTCCCAAGCTGTTCCTCACCCTGGCAGACCCTGTCAGCCCAATGCAGGATGTAATTTACCTTCCTTGAAGTTCGGCGCTCCGTCCACTGCCACAGCTGACATTAACACTCAGTGCAGCTGACTTTTATAATTTCCCAATAATTTGAAGATAGATTCTTTCAGAAAATGCCACAAACTGAAGGTTCCCCAGTGTGCTTCACTCGACAAGCTTATTGCCTATAGCTATTCACATGTGCAAGGGTTTTGCTGTCACTACCCAGGATAAGATTATTAGTTTTAATTAATTAATGGAAGAGTAGTGCCTGGAAAATTTCCTACCAGCATAGAAAAGGACCTGTGATGGTGATTTGATTAGTTGTTTTTTTTAGAAACCCCGATCTGCAACTTCTTGTTGGTAGTGTCAGACTCTGCTTCCCAGGTTGAGAGGAGAAAAGTGGTGTTAGAAGCTGGGTGGGAACTGGGAGATATGTCCTGTGTCATATTCTGCTTCTCTGTGATGTTGTGGCTCTAGGAGCCAGGGAAGTGTCTCCCAGGACGGATTTGTGTCATATCTTGATAAAAATTTCATTGCAGGTTTTCACTGGCATCTCTACCATAGGCTACCGTCTCCTTATTTAATCTACAAAGGTTTATGTACCTATGTACTATCCTCCCCCGTGATGAGTGTTCAGTTCTTTGAGAATGTCAAGTTGGCTGAAATTTCTTGGCTATGTTTTATACTTTGAAAAGTAGGGTTTAGAGGGAAAAAACTTTTTGTGGTTTCTGTTGAATTTGCTTAGTCCAGCAGAGAAAAATGGAAAGGGGGAAATGTAGAAGCAGCAAGAGTTTTATGACTAGACTATGTCTGCTTTAATAGGGGAAAAAAAAAGGTCTCCAAATGAAATATTTCTTCCTCCCCCACCCCCCCACCCCTTCTTGCTAGAAAAAGCCAAGGAAAGTTACTCTTCTGCTTGACTTGAAACAAAAATATTTTTTCAGGTTTTTTTCCCCTGGTTTGGAAAGCTGTGTTTGTCACCCGGGGGTTGTTTTACGCTTCCCTTCCAAACCTCACCCATACTTCAGTGTGAATGTTTCAGCATCCTTCCAGGAGCCCTCTGCCAGCAAAGCTGTGTAAACTCCAGTTAATATCGGGCTCAATTTCTTACATGGGCGAGTGAATTGAAAGCTGACGTTATTCTCATGCTATGTAAACTGAGTGTCACTGAGAGCTTTAGACCTCATCGTCTGGGGCCTTGGCCGCCTTTGGAGCTGAAGGAGATTTACTGAATAGACTGGCACAGTCAAGAGGCTGACAGCAGGGACTGGTGTGGCTGTCTCAAGCAAGAGGCAGCTCTAGGACAGCCACAGCCTCCATGTCCAGTTCAGATGATATTACCTTTTATGAGTGGCTCATGAAGAGGAGGTCAGAGGAGGTCTCCTCTAAACCCCTGCCCCAGGCTTTGCTCTCCTCCCTGGTGGGAGGTGGTCCTCATCCTTGTTGGACTTTGTCCTTGGGTGAATACTGCCATGCAAAAGGCAAAATCTACTTCTCTCCCCTCTGCCTCCATCCTGCTGAGCTCCATTTGTCTGTCGAGCTTTGCTCGCCTGCTTGAAAGCAGGATTGTTTAACGACCATTCAAAAGTTTGGGTAGCATGCTGCTAATTGTTCTCCATTTTGGCCTTAGAGTAGCATCCTTCCCCTCCTGTTTCAGCCCAAGGGCCCTGCACAGTTATCCCTGTGCTCTTCATCCTGATCTCCAGCATGTCCTGCTAGCACACGTGCTGCAATTTCCAGTTACAGTTGCCCAACGGGACAAAATATGAAAAGTTGGTTTCCTGGGCTCTTCGGGGTGGTGGAGTATGTCTGAGGTGGGCTGGGAATGAGACCACTCTCCTTTTACTGTACTGCTAATGGTGTTGCTTCTCTCTTTGTCCTTTCCACAGAGAGTACAGACAACTTCGTCTCAAGTAAGTGTCTCCTTGCCCTTTGCATACTGTGGGTGTTTTGGTTTTGTGGTTCTGCCTGCCCCTCTGTGACTGACATGCTCCTGGAGGAAAAAAATCAGGAAGCCAAAAGCAAGTTGGCAGATTGCACAAGGTCCTGGCTTCCTCATGCATGAACAAGATGGCTGGGGAACTTTTGATCAGCTGGATAATCTCTAGAGCCCAGGAGATGCACATTTCCCTCCAATGACATCCTGAAGAAGGTCCTGTAGTGGAAATGATGTTTGGTTGTGATGTAGTGGAAGGGGTCTTAACAAGATGCAGGCTGGCCAATCCCCAAAGGAGTTGTGTGTCATGGCCCAATTATAACATGCTTTCTAGTGTGGGCTGGGATGAGAAGGACTCAACTTCTATAGTGTTTCCTCAGCAGATTCTTTCTTTTTTTTCTTTTGTTTTGTTTTCTCCTCCAAAAAACACCTCAGTAACTGTTTCCTTGGCTCAACTTCTGCTGGAGTCAGTCTTATGTTTTAACCCTACTTAGCTTATTAGATTTCTGAGAACTCTAGGAGATGGCTCAGCAGTGGAGGCCACCCCACCCTAAGACACCAGGCACCCAAATGTTTCACATTTGTAAGTTTGGTTTGACATCAGCGTTGTCCTTGTCTGTGTTTTCTCTGCTGATGTCCACAGGAAACTCGGATGGTTGACTCTGATGCCTTCTGAAATAGAAAGTTGCATCCTCTGTTAGGGGTGAACTGGATCTTGTTAGGTCAGACATTGCCATTGGGGATGTGCTGGTGCCTTGGCAGTCCCATGAGAGCCACGCTGAATCTTCTATCTTTGGTGTTTTGGTTTCAGTCGGTGATTATGAAGTGAGTCCCACCCCACCCATCACTGTGACCCACAAACCGGAGGAGGACACTTTTGGGGTGAGTCCTGTCCTCTTCTCTACAGAACTGGTTTGCATGCATTTCTTGTTGTTGATGACTCTGTATTTACATTCCTGTGCTGTTTTGAGATGTTTGCAAGGAAAATCTCTTCTTTTATGACTCAAGACAACAATCAAAAGGATTTTGTCGCTTGTGTCAGGCAAGTAAAATACTGACACAAACCATCTGATCCTCTTGGGTCTGCAGTGTGAAACCAGAGAGCCCTTTGAAAATAAGGCATCCTATGAAGTTGCTCCTGGCAGGGTCAGAAATCCTCACTCTAAAAAAGTAGCACCCAGAGAACAAACAAACAGACAATTGTGTGTTTCATACTATTATTGAGCTGTTAAGTTTAGCCCTGTGAGGGACTCAGATTTAGATTGGTTCAATTTTGTCAATGCCAGTTTGCCCTTTCTCCTGCTCTGTAGGGCATGCCAAAAATGAAAAAGGAAAGAAAGCCTACAGCTTATCAGATCTGCCATTGTCTGTCTTCTGCAGAATCTAGGTAGAAGAAAAAAAAAAAGTGTGTAATTACTGGGAAAAAAAAATTATCATGTTACACAATTGCTCTAATTCTGTGAAAGATTTAAGATCTTGAAACCCACCAGGTGTTAACAGAATGAACAAAACTTAATCCACCTTGGTTTCAGTTCTCATCCAACTGAAAGTCTTCTAGAACTGAAGTGAAAGCTTTGAACAGTGAGACTGGAGTAATAATGTGCACTGTTTATTAAATATAAAGCACAGAAAACAAGCTGGAGGATGAAAATAGAGTGTGGTAAAATAAAAAATTTAAAAATATTGTAGCTAATGTATCAAGGTCAGGGAAAAGGGTTGCAAAATGAAATTACTTTTTCTTGGTTAAATGAGGTATTTTCTATTATAGCAGAATACAGTTTTGTAAAAGGAAGTGAAGTCTAAATGCATTGCAAGACCCAGAACAGGAGAACAATTGGACAAATGCCAAAGAAATTGTTGTTTACATCAATGCAATAAAAGTATCTCGAGTAAAGACTTGAAGGAATAAATATTCATAAATATTAAAATAAGCCTGGGATTGTAAACCCTTTAGGGCAAGGAGGTTTTCTTTTCTCTGCTTGTAGTTCCACTGTATCAGTGTACAGTTCCAATGAAGGACTTTGGACACTGTTGTAGTATAAATGTTTACTACTAAAAATTACAATAAACAGGGAACCATTAGAGGCTTTAGGAAAACCAACTGGTTTTTTTGGAAAAAAAAACAAAAAACAACCAAACCAAAACAGAACAGTTCTACTTAATTTCTTCTGGGTTTTTTTTTGTGTGTTTTTTCTTTTTTTGTTTTTTTGGTTTTTTTTTGTGGTGTGTTATTTTCCCTCATTCTTTGTCCTGAGGGGTGTTTGGATGGAAGCAGAGTTGCTCTTTCTAAAGAATCTTCCAAAGGTGCTGTGTTCCCAGCTCAGGTTAGTGTAGCTTTAGTGTTGTGAGGTCATGGCGCAGTGGTGATGTCAGAAATGGAGGCTCATGATGTGGTACAGCGAAGGGAGAGCCCAGGCATTGGAGCAGAAGTCTTCCTTCCCTGCAGATATATGGAGTGAGAGGCTGGGGAGAACTGGTGCCAAACAGCATCGCTGATAGGGAGGTACCCGACCTTCTCATCCTGCAAACAGCCTGTGATGCTTCCAGGCTGTGCCAGAGCCCTTTGCTTTAGCAGATATCCATGGGGCTGCAGCAGATGGTGTGAGCCTACGGAAAGGTTAACCGGGCAAGGAGGTGCTGTGTTTCCAATCTAGACTCCTAAATTCCTCTGTCTTGACTCTAAGGCTTTTTCCTTTCAGGTTTCCATAGCAGTTGGGCTGGCAGCTTTTGCTTGTGTCCTCTTGGTCGTCCTCTTTATTATGATCAACAAGTATGGCCGGCGGTCCAAGTTTGGGATGAAAGGTACGTGCACTTTCTTTCCTCTAGCAGGAGGCACCTTCCAGGATTGTCCGGCTCTTATAGCACACATGGAAAGGTGTTGTGGCTTTATTCCTACATTGTCAGTATTGGTCCAAATCTTCTGAAGAGAATGTTGTCCAGCCCTCTTCTGCTTGTTGAGAGAGTAATGAAGATATACTGGCTGGTGGTTTTCACCTGTATGTGCTTCTGCTGGGCAGAAGTACATGTGTGTTTTCCTTATCAGTATATAACTGCATCTACAGGTTGCCCAGAAGAGCTTTGAGCCTGCTTCCTCCAGCCATGCACTGAGGGAGCTGTACTCAGGAGAGCATGTTCTTGGTTGAAATCTTTTTTGTGGACTTGATGACACTTGAATTTCCTCTTGGGTTGCACTGGGTGCAGAGCATAGGGTGTGAAGGGGGAAAAGGATGTGAAATTGGTTTGGGTTCTGTTGGAGAGGTAGGTGCACCCATTCTGTGTCTGTCTGTGCATGGGGACTGAGATGCTGCTGTAAGTTTGTAAGGTCCCTGCTGGGAAAGCAATTGCTGACCTGGCTTTCAGCAACGTGGAAGGTGTCTTCCTGCTACTTCTCTGCTGGAAGGTGTCCTCCTCTGTGTCGTGAATAACCACTTTAGGGAGCTATTTCAAGTGGCCTTGGTAGTGACTATAAAGCGAGAAGGCATCTGATGGTTGCCAGGCAGAACTGGTCCCTCTGTCCTACCAACACTAGTGATACAGCTAATGCCAGAAGAAAGTAGATGACTCTCTGCCATGTGCTTTTTGTGACTGATGGTATATCCAGTTGGGCAGCGTTGGTGGTGCCCAATCAAGGCTGGAGGAAGAGCCTTCATATGGCAAAGTAGTTACCAGCATAATTGGTGGCTCACGCATACACTGTTTGAAGCCAGGCCATGACAAACATGAGCTGCTTCTGAGGCTCCTGAGTGGCAGCGTATTTCCTGGCCTTGCTGGGGTATGCATTGCAGGGCAGGTTGATAGGTTTGGGAACGTTTCTTGTGCTTGCCTAGGGCTTTATTTGCTTTATGAAGACATTTCCTGAGTGGGTCCAGATGAGTTTCTGGCTGGAGCTTCCCCTATCCATCCTATGGAGATAGAAGACAGGACATTTAATTAAATAGCAAATCTTCTACACCAACTTAGCAATATTTAGTCCATATGTCCAATGATAAGAACCATCTGGTAGGGTGTACTGACTGGTGGGTGGAGTAGAGGAATGGAAGACATGGTTCCTGGGATCAATTCCCAGCACTTTTACTGACTCAGTGTCCGTAGGCAATTAACTGTCTTAACCTCTGTCTCTTGCTTTAATTTCCCCATCTGTAAAATTGGGATGATGTTACGTGCCTTATGGAGGGATTTGTCAGAACACTTTGGAAGTGCTTGGGTATTTGCCACTGATGGAGCTTAGAGATACAAATATAAAAAGGGACAGTAACTTCTGATCGTAGTGGAAGAATGAAAGAGGAGTGAACCTTAAGTGAGTAACCAGTTTTGGTGAACAGATGTGTGTATGTATTCAGAGGTCTTTGAATAAGTGTATTAGTGGATTTTCTGTATTCCCAGAAACTGGAGGGGTGCTGCGATGGGCCCTTGTGTGTGTAGTTTTTGGGAGACAAAAATGTTTAGCCAGAAAAGCCAGTTTTCCTTCTCATCATACTGTATTTTTTCCAATTCTGATATGAAACCACAATGCCGCAAAGTTTCTAGAAGTTTTATTGATGTTGTTTGGAGAGATGGAGTCGACAAATTAAATACATCTTCAAAACCAGAGAAATAGCTCTTTAATGAGTCACAAGTGTCATAGGCACCGCCATGGGCATACAACTCATACTGCCTAAGCTCTCCTCCTTGTTGGAGGCTGCAGATCCTCCTGCCCCATGGATAGTCTCCCTAGCACATGGCCTTACCTGCTCTGAGCCTCCTGCTTCTTTCTCCCCAGTGTCTCTTCTGCCTATGCCTTTTTGTTTAGCTATAGCACCATTGTCAACTGCCGTGCATGGCTTTGCATCTTTGGCCTGTATCTCCCTTTACATCAGGCTTGCTACCAAACCTCACCACTTTTTCATCCACACCACAAATACAACTCTTCCATTCACTTGCAGTGGCTGGAATATTTGGTGGTACCCTGGCTATGGTCTGCCCTGGCAGCTGTAATTGATTTATTTCTCACCCCCACAAGAAATGTAACAGTCCTCTCCATGCTTTCCAAAACGCAGTTTCTAAGCTCTCCTTCCTTGTCGCTCAGCAGGTCCAAAGCCTTAGGTTGCTTTGCAGTCTCAGCTGAGCTGTTGCAGATGGTTTCAATCTGGAAATGATACCTTGAAGCTTGTGTTTGTCTTCTGCATCCTGAATGTCTCTTTCCCCGGTGTCTCCTCTTTCACTCCACTAATGGGCTGCTGTTACTTTCCTTCTCCCTGAAGACTTCCTATTCATGGGGTGAAGCCCTTGCCCAAGTCATCAAATCACTCTGAGTGGTCCTGAGCTGCCTTTCCAGGGCCTCACATACAGGTTTTACCTTATTTTAACACTGTTCGGGACAGTGCAGCTGGCAACCACCTCCAAATCTCCTTTAGCCAGAACTTTCCTCTGGGTCCCTCATTATCGGTTAATTCTTGGGCAGGAGCCATCCTGTATGGCACCCAGCATGTTATCATTTACTAAGAAAAAAAATCCAAACCCTGAATTCTTTTTGGGAAAGTGCATCATTCCCTGAATCAGGAGCTGTTCATCGCCAGCTGATATGTTGCCACTTGTTGAAATCCCAGTTTGGCAGGCCTGCAGGAGCAGGTTTTTCCTGTTGTTTTTGTCACAGATGCAGAACATTGTGTGCTCGTGTTGGACACGTTACCCAAAGCACCTCGTGAGTCTCTCTGAGCACATCCTTTTCCTTCTGTGTCTCTTAGCATTAAGCAGATGGTTTATATCCTAGAGAGAGAAAGGTGAACTTGGACTGACAAGGTTGGATGTCATGTTGGGCTGGAAAGTCTCCTTGGACCGGCCTGCTGGGTTGCCCACCAGTCTTAAAAGTGGACTAATAGGCTGTCAAGTGTCCAACATCCCAGCTGCCCTTGCTGAAATGAAAGTCACTGTGTGACAGGGCACATGTACTGGGGGAGGACTACGAGAAGATGGTGTGTCAACATTTGTCCTCTTCTGGCTGGTAGCACACCCTCGGAGCATTGCCTGAGTCCTGGAAGAGCCACTGCTCTGGTTATGACCTGGCTACTGATACAGCCAACAGCCGAAGGGTGGAAAAGCCTGTGCTGCCAAGCACTCCGTCAACGGGCCGGAGCAGTGGCATCAACAAAAGCTCCTTGTGAAGGGGAGTCGTGCTGTGCTCCTGGCTCCTTGGCATCCCTTGGCTGAGCTCACGGAGGCTGGCTCTGTGCCATCCCCCTCGCCTTTCCCTGCTCCCCCTGGAGAGTGCATTCATGAACATGGGATGGCGGAGGTCAAATCCCCTTTCTGGCTGCCTGTTGACTTTGGCTCCCATAGCTGGGGGGCGCTGGGGGATGATGGGAGCTGGGGTGGTGGAGGTGGCAGGAAAATGGCAAACAAAGAGCTTTTTTGTGAAACGTGGTGTTACATGGGCAACATGGAGTCAGTGGAGCGGAAACCGCTGGGAAAAGTGAATGTACAACTGAGACATATTGAAGTTGCAGACATGGGCTGCAACTGCTTGCTAAAGGGTGATGCATCCAGAGGTGGAGTTGAGATGCTTTTTCAAGTCTTGTATTAGTGTGGGAAGAAGAATAGGATCTTACAGATCAAGAAATTGGGAGGAAGGGCCCTTCTAATTACTGCTGTCTCCCAGGGGAGTGGGTTTTACGGGTGGGATATACCACGTGGGAGTAAGGAGCCCAGCACACAGCGCTCAGTCATTGCTTTCTCCACCTCTGGGCTCGGTGCCCTGCGTTCCCTGACTGCCCGCCGGAGGTGGAGGGTTTATACCTCACCTTCTGGGGTCAGGCTTGTCACCACAAGCCTTGCAAACTTGCGTCTTCTGATCAAAGTTTAATTCCAGCAGATGGCAGGAAATGAAATTTCATAATCTAATAAAAAAGCCACAGGCAAGTCCCAGGACTAACAAAAATGAAATTTCATAAAACAGCAATAATGTTACAGAAAAGCCGTGGGACTAACAAAATGTTTGGATGTCACAGTGATGGAGGCCATGTAAATGCTTAGGTGGATGGACTGAAATATATGCTCCTTTTGCTTGTTTTCTGTTACATTTGCAAGTGCCTAAGGATAATGGATGTGTGCTTGTGTGTATTTCTGTGATGTATTCGTGGTGCTGCACAACTTTAAAAAAATAAAAAACAAATTGAGTTTGCTGAAATATGGGGAGAAAAGATGTTAGACAAAATTCAGAGACAAGAGCACTTGTTTTGCTGAGATGAACTATTCTACAGGCTCTGAGATTAAAAACTACTTGCATTTTCCAAATGAGGTTTTCTTCCTTGGGTGGAGACTGTGCCAGCTAATGGTTCAGACTTGGTTACAGTTGGCAAAGAGTAGATTGCTTTTTAATCTGATTTCTTAAAGAAATAAGGCATGTGATCGCACAGCCTCTCTGCGCAGATGCAAGTGTGTGTGTACAGCTCTGCCTTCCTGGTTTTTCCTTTTCTCTGCTGCAGCTTTTGAATCTGCTGGCCAGTTCCACCCAGAGGAGAGGGGGAAAGGACTTAGAGATGCCTTTCCAGGCATCAAGGAAATAGAAGTGCTAAATAGAGGATGACAACTCAGGTGATGCCCTACTGGTGGAAATGCCTAGAGCCCTTCTGGGCATCGAAGAATCTATATGGAAGCTCAGCCTTGGACAGAAAAACAAAACACAGGGGACCAGGCTTTCACAGGGTCTGCTGTGGTGGGTGGTGTGTACATTTGTACACATGCATATACTTTTTTTTTTTCTGAATAGGCAGAAACAACAAGGAGGTGGGGGAGAAACGACAGAACAGTAAATAAATACTGCCCACGCTTTCTGTGATGTTTGAGGAATCGCATCACTCTCAGTTCTTTGGGTATTTGTTCTAATAGCCCTGATCAAAGTACTGGCACTGCTGATGTGCATGTGGATGTCAGAAGTACTTGCAGAGCTGTTCCATTGTAATTTAGCATTAGTTAATAGGTGCTTAAAGTAAAGTGGTTGCCTATTTGATTATGATTGGGGGTTATTAACATTTTTTTCCATAAACAGATGGTAACTGTCCGCTGAGTCGATTGCAGAACAATTCCAGGGTGCTGATTCAAGAGGACCAGCTCCTGCAAAGATATTTCGGGTGCCTGGCTTTTTGATTTTGTTGATTTGTTTTTTTGTTTCTCTCCTTTTTTGTATATTTTTTTTTGGTTTTGGCTTTTGTCCTTCATGCAATTATTGCTGCAGCTTTAAAGGGGGGAAAAAAGTAATACGCAAGAGCCATGACCTACCTTTCATATGAGGCTTAATTCTCACCCATGTTGCCTTGGCCAAGTCTGGCTATAATCATGCACTGGTTGTGTTGTGGTTTGTTTTTTTTTTTTTTTTCCTCCTGATTATTTGTTGCAGCTGTATAGGCATGAACAAACACTCTGCATCTTGGAGAGCCTACACCTTAAGGGTTAGTTGTTCAGGAGAAATCTGTGATCAGGGCCCTTTCATTTCATCCTCCTGGGAGCCTGCCATGTAGTGGGAGCAGGGAGAGAGAGGAAAGTAATATCAGCCAGCCTGGCATGGCTACAGGAGGGAAACAGCCATACATTAAAAGCCAGGCTAACCATGGGGGCCCAGTGATGTACGTTGAGCCATACTAACGAACTGGAAATGGAAATCGATTGCTGTTGCTTTCTTTGAGCCTGGGTGTTCGATGCACAGAACCCAGTGGTGCTGAAGGGCTGAGACCCCTGAAATGCACAGCAGAGTGACTGCATGAGGCTGTTGGAAGTTGGGACTTTTCCTTGTTGGTATCCTTCTGTTTGTTTGAAAAGCCCCTTGATATACTTGCGTGCGATATTACTTGGTTTTATTTGCCTGGGAAGTGGATTGAAAGGGCATGTGGTTTCACTGGGGCTTCTTTCTATAAATGTCTGTTTATACTCTGCTGAAGTGCAAGCTGTGCTATTTATTTATTTATTTAGTGCCTTCAAGGTGATATAGCATAAAGCTCTTCGAACTGATAGGTGCCTCACCCTCTGCTAAGCCATGCCGTCCGTAACTGCTAAGGTGGCAGCAAGGGAAAGCTGCTACACAGCCCTGTGCTCCTTGGCAAACCTTCAAGAGATCCCACCTCTCCCCTGAGGTGCTGTGACAAGGAGCCTGCTTCTGCCGCTACTCTCTGCGAAGGCAGATCTGCTCTCCCACTGGCAGTTAATGCTCACACCCCTTGTCCTTTGGTCCCAGGTGGTGTTAGTCCAGTGAAAGCTTTGAGAAGTGGCGTGGTGGTGTTGCTTGTTGCTGCCTGGAGGAGCAAGGAGCCACCCTTGGCTGGAGAGATACAGCCAGAGGGACTGGAGAGATACATCAAATGACCCTACAGGAGAAATCGTTAGCAGAAGATCAGAATTTATTTAGATCTAGAAATAAAACATTTTCCTACTCCCAGAACTATTAGTAGGTTATCTATAAAGGAAATGTAAAGTGTGCTGACCAGCCATTATCTATTTCAGCTGCTTTTACAAAACCAAGGTGTCTATTTTAGGCACCTACTAAAAGCAGTTGAAAAAAAAAAAAGGTCAAATCAGTAGTTTTCAGGTGACCCGCGAAGCTCCTTCACACCACATTCCTGCAGGCTTTTCCTCCCTGGGTGTGACCTCCCTCACTCCCAGGTACACGCGTTTGCTCTGGTCACCACCTGGGTGCTGGACCCGGGGGGTGTATCCCTCGCTCCAGAGGAGCCCCATGGCATGGTCAGTGTTTGCCTGGGGCAGTTCTGCATTCACGAGTGTCTCACTGCTGGTTTTCACAAGCAGCTCTCACATTTGCAGTATCAAAAGATGCACAAGTGACCCTCATCTTACCTGTGATTTGTCATGATGTGAATTCCCAGCCGAGGTGGTGGAAAGATGTTGTAATTTGGGGTTTTTTAATATTTTTTTTTTTAAAGCTGTTCATGTTCCAAGCTCAGACTGTTGGTTTTTCCATCAGCAAAGCTTTAACAAGTGGCAGTGCTGGGCACCCTGCTGCTTGTGGCACTGTGCTTGCTTCTGCCTTTGTGGGAGGGAGAGCGTAAGAATGAGCTATGGCTCCTTCCCTTGCACCACAGGGTTGGGAAGATGTCCTTCATCCACTTGCCATTCAGGAGCAACTGAGTCACCCCAATTCCTCATCCAACTGCTTACATGCACCCTTTCCAGATCTGTGAAGTTACCCAGGCTCAGTCACCTGAGCAGCCTCCCCCAAGGACCGTGCAGAAGTTGCTAATCCTCAGGGGCCTCCTCTCCGTGGCAGTGATGCTCCTGCCTGCCCTCCTCTCGCCTCCATAGCTCCAACCTGTGTTAGGTGCTGGGTCTGGTGGTATCTGTCATCTGTCTTCATGTGGCTTTGCTTTAGTGAAAGATGCTGGAATGACAGCACAGAGACAGAATAATTCTTTTTACGTCCAGAATAGGTACAGCATAACAGCAGGATAGGCTATTTTTTTAAACTAATATAACTGGTCTGATGAAGAGACGTCATCTCCACAAGCCTTGCATCCTGTGCACTCTCGTGCTTCTCTGAAGGCAGCCAACAACCAGGCAGCTGAGTGTCAACTTTGATGTGGCTTTAATAAGGTGCAGGGCAGTGTGGGAAGAAGCAAAGGGCTTTAATATTTTAATTGTAGTTTGTCTGTACTGCAGTTGTCCAATTATTCTTTGAAAAGGATTTTGGTACTGTTAATGCTGATAAATGGTCCTCTGGGAGGATGTCCCTGGTGAGTTCATCACCTCTTTCTCCTCGTGATTTGCTGTAGGATTGTCGTTCGTTTATGCGGTGTTTAACCAGGGATGCTGAGATCTGACACACTGTCCTTAGACCCTGGAGCAGGAGAGCTTCACTCTTGATCAAGGGACAGGTGACTGCAATGTAAATGGCAGGACTGTGAAGGCAAATGGAGAGAAGAAAGAGAATGGTGCTGCTTAGTTTTGAATCTGGGCTGAATGTGCTCGAAGGAATACCTAGAAATTTGGAGGCAGCAGAATAAGGGAATGGATAGGATCTGTCACAGGCTGTTCAGGCTTTGACTGGCAAAAGCACTGAGGAAGCAAATTGTAGAGAGCACTGGAGCATCTGATGATCTGATGGGTTTGTTCCATCTCCAGCTTCTATTTCTTGTGGTGCAATGAGCCTGTCTGTGTCCTGGACAGCCCCAAGAAACTCTTGTCATCAGCACCAATGTTTAGCGTCTGTTGATGAAGGTGGGAGCAGTGCAGAACCCTATGTGATGCTCAGGCATCTCATTTCAATCTATAACTATGCTATTAAAAATCAATGGACCAGAAGATAATGCCTGTACACAAAGGCAGCTGGATAATATTTTGTGCACAGGAAGAATAAATCACATTTGGATTCTCATATTTTGTGTCTGAGGGGCAGGGTTATAATCCAATTTCTATCTGGGAGAGTGGGCTTCAGGTGGTGCCGTGGCCCTGGATGATGGAGGACAGAGGATGGGATGCTCTGTCACCCTGAACTCGTCATTCAGGAAAGGGACCCAGAAGATCTCACTGCCTGTGGCCACATAAACTGGCCCCATGTCTCCCTTTGGGCTCTGTGTATGAGGCACTGCCGACATCAGGGACCATTGAGGGGCACCATACTGGGAATGATGTCCAGTGCACCCACAAAAACTCACTCCAGCCCAGTCATCAGCCTTCACAGTGCTCTACTCCCTGCTCAGGCCATATTGCAGGATCTGCCCTCTGCTCTCAGGCTTGTGGTGTGAGAAGAACGTGGAGCTGGTGCTCATGACCATCTTGTGTGTCTCACGGCCTCTTTGCTCCCTGTATCTGTTGGAACCTGCTAGCTGCAGAAAAGTTTTTCTTCATTGTTTTACTTCACCTTAGCCCAGCCTCTTCTAGAAGGGACTGTTTCACATCAGGACCCTTATACCACAGCCCAGCATCCTACACACCCTGGAGTTGGGGTAGTTTTGTGGCTCTGCTGATTGTCCCCTGATCTTGCTGAAAGATCTCACTTTGTGACCAGAGACGGTTTTTTCCTACAGAAAAGAAAAAAGCCATTTTTGATCAGAGTTCCATTGAGAAGCATGGCCTTTGGCAATGTGCTTTTGGACCACCCAAGCCAAAGCGGTGCAGCAGCTTCAAAAACTGCAGAGTGAAAAACCATGCGATTATGGCAGAGAAAATGGATGAGTTTTGAATTTTGGGTTAAAAACTTTGGCTTACTTCTCATCCCACCTGAACCAGCTGTAGGAGTTGCTGGTGCCGGTGAGCCTGCATCTCCATCTTCTCTCTGTCCCAGGGTGTGCTTTATCCTCCCCAGCAAACAGCAAGTTCTTCCCAGCCTAACACAGTCAAGAGTCAGACAAAAGGCTGTGAATTAGTGTGAGAGGAAAAACACTCTTTTCCTTCACGGTGGTTTTCCTTCACAGTAAGATTCATGTGGCACGGGCTGAGATGCCAGTGCCGTGGTAGCTCCGGGGCAGGCAGAGTGCGGGTGAGGTTCCCCAGTGCTGGTGGCACCGGAGTCCTGAGCAACACCGGCCGCTCACGCAGAAGCCTGCGGTGCTGAGACAGCTGCTGCCACTGGGGCAGGGGAGAACGGGCCCTTTTGTTGCTGACAAGATGATTTCATCTTGATGCTCTAAAAGCTCTTGTGACATCCGCAATTTTCCAGATGGATAACGAAAACCTGTGAGCAGGGGCGTCTCGGCGGCTTTCGAAGCACTTGCCTGTGGAGCTGTGTCCATTGGTTTCATATCTGCTGACAGGGCTGAATAATCATTACGCTAAGTGGAGCCGGCACTCGGGGAGGCAGGTAGAGCCACTGCTGTCCTTGGGCTGAGGCACGTTTCTCACTATGCAGCGCAGAGAGGCGGATCGGAGCTGCGGGTCCCCATCCTGATGGGCTGATTTCTGCCTCTTCTCCTCCCAGGCTGCGGGGCTCTGTGGGTGCTGCTGGCCGGGTCTGCCCGCTTCTTGCTCAGGAGACCCTTGACACCCTTTCGTGGTATCCAGGGATGGTCCTGGCTATGGCCTAGAGGCTGTGGTGCTTCCACTGAGCTCCAGCTTCAGTCTTGCTTTGGGAAGAGGAAAACAGAGCCAGAATTTCCCATAATCAGCAGGTGCACAGTCTGTGCAAATAAGCAAAGCATGTCTTCATCCCAAGAGCAGCGATGTGCTCTTTTTCTGATTGGTGTTGGGGGCAATAATTAGCATGGTCTTACTTATTAAGATATGATATTTTTTTTTATGATGGAGAGATGTCTGATATTATAAAAAGGAAAGATGACCCTCATAATTTTGAGGTAACGGTGGTCTAAGTATCAATATTTTTTCTTCCTGATTTCTTAGTTGATTTCTCTGACTTTTTTTCATTTGGCTTTTGGGTAAATTCCCGTGCTTGTCCCTGTGCATGCAGCAGTGGGATGCTGCAGCAGGGCTGAGTAGCTGGTGAGGGGCTCTGGCACAGCCAGGCAGGGCAGGTGTCCCTTCCACTGGTGGGGTGTAACACTGGAGGACCGGCTGCTGAGAGCTGTAAGGAGGACGTGTGGTGTGTAGGGTCCCCATGCTGCTATGCGCTGGTCACCAAAGGTGCTCTGGGGCCGGAACCAGGGGCAGGGCAGTTTGCTGCAGGAGAACTACTCGGTCTGTACTTTAGTTAATTCATTACATGCTTCTTACACCCCATCCCCTGACTTCAGTGTTGTGGTTGTCCCTGGGGTCATTGCAGCTGGGTTTTCCTGTAGTGGTAAGCAAGGGCATAGATGCGAACCCTCTTCATCCCAGCACAGTCCTTCCAGTGTTGTCATCGTATTTTTTTTGTTGTTGCCCTTTTGCCCTTTGCTGAATTTCTTTGGTATGTGGGGGAGGCTCCTGGCCCCGTAACTTGACAGGGTTGGGGGTTACCCCAGGTTTGGTCCCCTGGTGCTTGATGGAGGCATCTTCTCCCTGTGCAGAGCATGCTGCTGCTTCCTTGCAGGCTCATTACCTGTCTGCCACCTGCTGTCACCACCAGCCCATCTGGACATCAACTGGTTTCCAGGTTTCTGCCTCCCAGTAAATTGGTGATTTAGCTCCAAGACTTGTTTTTCTTTAATGTTTTTGAAGTTTGCATCTTGGTTTTCTGACTTCTGCCCGTGTGTGACTTTGTATGTTTGGTGCCACTTGAGTTATGAGAAGGTTGTGGAACCAGTGAGAAGGAACCAGCCCTGCTCAGTCATTGAGCCACCGTATCAATGGTGGCTTTCAAAATTGTTACAGTCCTGCCCTGCCCTTAAACAGACACCTATCAACAGCTTAGCTAATTCTGGGGGTTTCTTTCATTTCCAAATAACTAATAAAGATGTTGAATAAACCCAGCCTTAACAGCAGTCTCCCTAGTGAGCCTCTCTGGCTTAAAGCTTTGCCATTATTTGTGCCACCCAGACCAGCACTATCAGGGAAGAGCCACATAAATCAAATTTACTGTTATTATTAATACTGTTGTATGACAATGCTCATATCCAAGCCAGTTTGAATTAATTTTTCAAGGAAGTTTTTTTTCTGAGACGCTATCAAATATTTTACTAGGCCCCAATATATTACAGTCTTCATTGACTAATTTTGTAATTCAATCAGGGGAAAATAAGGCATTGAAGGTAGTTCAGCGTGATTTGTTTTTATAGACCAACTGTTTCATCCTCTCAATTCCACTATCATTTAGGCTCTTAAATAATTTTTTTCTTAACATTTCCTTGAATTTTTACTATAAATTTAAAGTTAAGCTTATGAATTTCTTCTGCAGATCAGCCAGGATAACAAATACAAGTTGTGTACACATACGTGCATATAAAGGGAAATATCTTCACAGATTTACAGTACATGTGACTTCTTGACAAGATTCTCATCCTGAAATTAAATTGGTAGCAGCATCTGGTAATAGCACTTCATGCCTTTTGGGCTGTTGAGTGCTTTTGCTCAGCATCCTGCTATAGGCTGCTGCAGGTCTGTCCCCTTGGCACATGGGACCCAGAGAGGAAATATTGCTGAATTTTCCAGTAAGACTTTAATTAGCTGTTTTGGCCATTATTTTCTCGTTTTCTTTTTTTTTTAAAAAATGTTTATTTCAAGAGTATTAATTCTTATATCTCCTGTTTACTCTTGATCTCCCTTGATCTAAAGTGTTGTGATAGAAATTGAAATTAGATACAGCCTGATTTCACTCCTGGGTGTCTTCAGAAATCCCCTTCCACTCTTCTGCTGTGGGGCAGCTGGATTTTAGATTTTTCTCCCCGTTTTTATATTGTTATTTAGTTCTTAATAACATATGGTCTTCACTATGTTTCTCTTTTATTATGCTACTAGTGTATTTAGGAGTGATTTGGGCATATTCTCTCTGCTTAAAGATTTCAAGTAATGCTTCTTGGCTGGTACTGTCTATTAACATGATATCAGAGTTAATGGAATGTCAGCATGTGCCAAAACCCCTCATCAGCAAAGCACATGTATTCCACCCTGGCATATTAAAACTGAAGTTGTAAGGGTAAAGCAGGGCACTTTCCTGTCTTTTGATATGTATAGGTAAAGGCATTGATTTATGTTCTGCTGAAATTGCTGTGATCAGGTCACACCAAAAAAAGTCACCTAAGTGCATCCCAAAAGAGAAGCTAGAATCTGTATTGGGTTTAGGGATGCTTCAGCAAAGGGCATCTCACTTGGGTTTGCTCCTGCCAGAGGTTTGCCAGGGTTTCAGCTGGTGGTTTTGGGACCAGTCACATGGGCAGGGTTTTTGTTAATCTGCCCAAAAGGAATGAGGTTCTGCTTTTTTGTTAAAAGAGGAGAGGTGCTATTAAATTTTGTTGATTCAGCCTTTAACTAACACGTGCTACTGGGCCTTTGAATGTCTGCCAGATGCTTCTCTGGTGGTTTTTTATATTTTATTATTTGGATGAGACAAAAACTGGCATTTTTTTACCTCTACTAGACAGTTTGCAGAAAGCTGTGTAAGCTTTCTTATTGCAAAAGGTACCTTTGTTCAAATTCCTGGTCGCTCTGCTGACTGTGGTGCAGTAACCTGCTTTGATATCAGCCTTTTGAAACCCTCCTGGATGCAGGCAGGGAGGCAACGTGTTGCCTGCAACTGTGTCTTGAGGATAAATCCTGATTTTCAACCAGTGGTAAAAATCTATATGTTTTTCCCTGGATACGGCTTTACTCTTAGATTTTATGTGGTTCTCAAAGACATCAGGCTTTTGTGCAAATTCATGGTAACTTGCAGGACCCTTAACATCCTCTATTTTTAGTGGAAAACCTTCAGTCTTGAACCCAGCATTTGAGAGCTTTTCACAGGAGCCATTTCCAAGTATTTTACTTTCAGATGTCAGTGAGAAGCTGGCACTTACATACAAAGCCCTGAATGCTTCAGGACCTCCAAGCTCTCTTCTATGACACACATGTTTTCTGAAAACTTTATGGCCCTTGCACCATCACTATCTACAGCCTGTTTGGGACAGCATGGCGCTTTATGACATGCAGAGGTGCTGTGAAGTTTACAGTTGGAAGATGAGAAGAAGTGAGGATATGGAAGGATGAGGGAGAGGCAGTACAGCAACCCAGGCAGCCTGATGCTTCATGTCACCCTTACCAAGGGGTGGAAGTAGGGAAGGAGGAAATGAGTGTGTGTGTGCATGTGTGCAGGCATCGCAGGGGAATAAAGGTAGGGAGATGCTTTATGAAGTTGTTAGTAGCTGGCGGTAAGTGCCTATTTATCTGCACTGAGCTGCAGAGCCCAGGAACGGCTGGAGGGAGATTTGCTGTCAGGCAGGCTCTTTAAGGATAAATAATCTTGGCTGGAATTTGCGCTAATGGTTTCCTAAGTGTTCTGGCATGTCATGAGTGGTAGAGAAGGAGAGAAGGCAGTGCTGGCGTCTTTTTTTGGGGTGTGAATGGGAAGGCAGGAGGAGGCTGGAGGGAGAAGCAAGCGTTTCCCATTTTGGTTAGCGGTGTGGGAGATGGAAAGCTGGTGGTTGAATCTTGATTTCTTTTATTAGTTTAGTAAGCACAGTAGCTATGGGAGATACGTGACCCATAGATATGACTCCACTGAACATGACGCAGTCCCTGAGACTTTCTACTGAAGGATGTTGCCTTGATAAAGAGGTTTAGTTGATACAGAATCCAGCACGGCTCTGTCAGTTTAAATTATTGAGAAAGTACATACAACTGATGTGACCAGGTAGCAATAAAACCAAAGCAAAAATACACAAACCCATCTCTCCAGAGCCAAAGGTCATCCTGTGCTAGTGCAGAGTGGGGGGAACCACGTGGCAGCCTGCAGTTATTAACCTCATGCCTCTATCATGCTCAGATCAGGTTCAACAAAATTATCTCAACACCTTCCTGAATTACTACAGGACTGAAGATTTGAGTTTAAACTCATCAGTCCAGAGCCTGGGAATAGGTGTGCACACTCCTGCGTGTGTTCTGAGTGAGCAGATGCACTGCAGGCAGCGTTGCCTGCGTTCATACCTTGTGCTACAGGTGTTGAAGCAGAGGGGGTCAAATGCATCGTGGAACCAAAGAAAGTCTTCAGGATATCAGGACATAATCTCCTAGAAGTCATAAGCTGAGGGGAATTTTTCTAGTAAATGTTGGCTCCTAGAGGATATAGAAATGAGCAGCCCTCATCTGTTTGAGGTAGTTTATCCCTTTTTCTGGGGCGTATCTCAAATGCAGAGATCAGACTTTTGCTGTGGTTGTGCTTTTCCTTCTGCTGCAGACGTGGGAAATGTGGGCTGGGGGGCGGGGAGATGCTCTGTGTGCACTTTTGGAGGAGTGAGGACCCGGTGATGTACCTCTGCTCCAGCCTTTGGCAACTGTGACAGCAGCTCCAAGCTTCACCATCTCAGTGGTACGTTTTGGGGACGGGGAGGGGTGTGGGGTGAGGGTGTGGGCTGCCTCCTTTTACCAGATCAGCTGAGCTTTACTGAAAAAGCAGCTGGTGGATAATTTCATTAGTGGCTACCTGTTGAGGAGGACATGTGTG
Source organism: Athene noctua (assembly GCF_965140245.1). NCBI lineage: Eukaryota > Metazoa > Chordata > Aves > Strigiformes > Strigidae > Athene > Athene noctua. The sequence goes on from NC_134049.1 coordinate 7,839,828, forward strand.
TCAGCATTTTTCTAAGCATAGGAGTTTAAAAAGTAGCAAAGGGAATTAATAGACAAATCCTACTGAAATTCCTCTAACATCTTTCACCAATCCTGGGTTTAATGTTTAACGAGTGCTGAGGTATGTATGATGGGAGCAGGGGATGGTACTTAATAAAGTGTTTCCTAAGCTAGAGGAAAAAGGGCTTTGCTCGCAGTGATTCCGAGCGGGTAAGTTTGGTCGTGATGAAGAGGACAGAGATGGGCTTGGGGACTGAGACGGGCTCCCTGCTGTAACTGGCAGCTGAAGGAGCCATCCAGTGTGTGAAAGGGTTAAGGGCCATTCAAGCAGAAATGACACCTTATAGACTATTAAAATACCAAGGCTGGATTTTAATTTATCCTCTCCTAACAAGTCTTCCTTGGATAGTTTGATGTTGGAGTAGCTTTGTCAGGGGCTTAATGAGACTAATCACTGCCGAGTCCCTCCACAGCAGTCTGGGAGGGGTGGGTTCCTCATTAGGCAAATGCAGAAGCATTTGGAGCTGTGTCTCTCACCACTGACTGCATAGTGAGCCTTGGGGACATCCATCAAACTTGGTTAAAGGCTGGGAGATCCAAAGATGAAAGCATGCTTAGGGTAAAGACATCCTGAAATGCTGTCCTGAGCATCTTCCTTGAAGAGCGGGAGTGGTGTTGACCACCCTTGTGGCCTTTCTGTGGCACATACTGGTTTGGGGAGAAGTCTAAGCATATGTTCAGTGTCTTTTGAGATGCGTGTTCCTGGCATCTGCTGATGAGAAGTGCTTCCTGTCTCTTTCACTGTGCTCTTTATTGGAGATTGTTATTATTAAACTTTGTTGTTATTGTGTCAGCTAGAAGAGATGATGTGTGAACAAGGTTACAGTATTGGAGCCTTCTGCAGGCAGCAGAAGTTAAAAAGGGGAGATTAGAGATGTTTTCAGAAGGTGAATAGACAAAGAATAGACAATGGCATTGAACTTCAGGAAGATTTGTAGAGGTTAGGAAAGTTTTGGGAGAATAGAGGATGGCATCCAACATAGGGGGATTTAGGGTTTGGACTGGAGAATTGGAGCCAAATTTACAAGAGGTTTTGCTCGCTGTGACCCTGAGGGCCCTACTCCCTAAACAAGTCTCCAAAAGACAAACTTCTTGGAGAAGCTGGCAGAGGGCTTGTGCAGACCAGTGTTGCTGGTCATGGGGCAGAGTGGCTGTGGTGGCCCTTGCCTGTGCTATCCTCCATCCTCTCTCTGGGGAGCTTGCCTTGCTGGCTGCTTTGACCTCCTTTGCCTGGGGAATTAGCAAATACCCTTTAGTACAAGCACTGAGCTGCTTCCTCGGCGCCGGGGAGGCTTGCGGGGTGCATTGTTGGCAGCTGAGTTACGTGCCACTTGGATATTTTCTCCCGACAAGAGCAGCACTTACGGATTTTCTGCTTACCACTCTGCGTGCTCCGGTTGTTCCCCGAGCCCGAGTTAGTTACGGCAGCTTTCAGCACACCCTGCGTAGATCATCGCACTGGCAGACACGTGTATTTCATGTAGGAAAAGCTTTTTTTTTTTTTTTTTTCCTGGAGAATGAGTGAATTAAGCCATGTGTTTACTACCATTTGAGAAAAGTGGTCCCAGGCTGGGCCACAAGATACACAACTGGTGTTTAAAATTAAGAGAGCAAACATCAACATAGAAACTAAGAGAGGGAGAAGGAGTCTGGGTAATGGGATTACATTACTTCCACACTAATATGACCTTGGAGATGGTCGTCTGCTCTGCAGGGATTTGGGGAGTAATGCATTTGATAGCATCATCTGAGAGGGTGTGCCTTTATCTGCGCGTATTTATATCCAGGCTTACATATTTGTGTCTATGTGCACAGTGTTTATTCTTTCAGTTTATCCTGGTGTGTTTTATCTATTCATCTCCAGCTCTGTGTGACTCAGGGATGTGTTGCAGGCAATGCTGTGGGATCCTCCTACAGTGGGTTCAGATGCTGTGCAAGGAGTTAATGCCTTCTCCTTTGAACTGCCACCTGAAAAGCCTGAATCAAAAGCACTGCACCCCTAAAAGTCAGAGCACAGTGGCACCCCCCCCCCCCCCTCCAGGGGCTAGATCTTCACTCCTTAGTCTCTGTTGGAGCCAGGAGGGGAGGGAGATTTCAAAGGAAGGAGCTGCTGTCTGCTAATGTGCCCTCCTTGTGGCATTATTAACATGGAGAAGAGCAGCAGCATCTCTTTTATCTCAGCTCTCCGGGTACCACACCAAGACGCATCAATTGCTGAGGTACCCAAGACCCTGGCTCTGAGTGGGCAGATTTCCAGATCAGAACTAGCATCTTGGATACCTGTGGGTGGTCACAGTGCTGTGGTACTGGGCAAGCTATAAATTATTAAAATCAATTTTTTATAATCGGCAGTCACAGTAGAAGTGGGTTATAATTAAATGGGTCCAGCAGTTTGGAGACAGGCAGTGCAGGGTAGGGTGGGAGAGGAGTAGGGCTTTCTCTTCAGAAGCATCCATGGGGAGCTGCTTCTCTGGGTCAGGATACCCAGAAATGTGTCTGTGTCAGGAGAAGCTCACCAGTCCCTCTAGACTCTGCAGAGCTTAGCTTTGTTTTAGGCAACAGCAGTAGGTTTTTGCCTTTTCCCCTTTTTCTTGAGGTCACTTTTTTTTTTTTTTTCCTAGAAAATGTGTGAAAATAGTCTTTATGTATCAAAAGGAAAATGAGACAAGTTAATGGTTTAGGAGGAGGGACAGCCCTGTGTGATTTGGGAGCTTTTTGTGCAAGGGTGGCATTTGCTCAAGGAGAGAAGGCAGCTCTTCCCAGTCTTCCTTGGAAATAAAACTGGTGTGAAGGGAATGGGATGACAATGAACGCTTTAAGAGGTTACATGGCTATTGAAGCTGTGTGGTGTATGCGGTTTCTTTTGATGCTTCTGTAGCTACTTTATGGGGCCTTCTGCTGATTGAGAACATTGCTTGAGACTGGCCCGCTACCCCCACCCAGCCTCCTTGCTGCAGCTGGTTTCTCTCAAGTCATTCATCACCTCTGCACACCACAGCTCCCCTGACCAGCTTTCAGCTCCACAGGTCATTTCTTGTGAAATGCAGCTTTTTTTCCTTTTATTTTGACACAGTTTGGATGGGAGATGGTTGTGTATCTAATAAGATGTTTTATGCCGATAGTCTATTTCAGTGCATGCTTCCTTCATGTCCCCAATCCTCTGGCAATGACACCACCTGCACCAGGCACGTCATTTTGTCTGTGCTTGGTTCAGCGAGATGAACCTTGGTCTGTCTGCTGTTTCCTTAATCACTGTGGCATGTACCTGGGCTGCTGATGCTGGAGGAAGACACAGTTCTTTTGTGGAATAATTAACCCTGCCCGAACTGAGCTGGCTTGGGTTTGAGCTATCATCTCTCAGAAGGCAGCAGTGCCAATAAGCACCTTTCAGTGATTGTGGGGTGATCACATGGAGGGATGGGCTCTGCTGGGGATGTTTTCTGAAGAAGGGGCTTTGAAGGAGCGGTTTTGGGGCTGCTGGATAACCCTTTGCACCCTGGGCTTGACTCTGAACCCGCTGCACCTCCCTGGAGGAAGGTTGTAGGCAGCACATAGAGAGTAATCTTTGCTTGCGGTCTATAAAACACACAATAGAAGCTGCTCTCCACATCCAGGCAATTAAAATGTCTACTCTGTACATAAAAAGAGTCTAATAATAATAATAATAATGGTGAAGTTAATGAGATTTCAGATGTCTTTGCAAACTGGCCTAGGTTTTGTGAGTTCAAAGATGTGTCATGTTGCAGCCCCTGTGAATTGGGGAGTTTTCTTCCTCCAAGTGCTTCAGGCTGTAATGAGGGTCGAGCATCCCCAATCAGGCAGCCTGTGCAGGGTGTGTTTCATCCCAAGGGAAATAGGCATCAGTCAAAACGCAGTCCAGAAGGAACAAGAGCAAATTTGCAAAACATTCTGCCTGATGCCTTTTATAGGGAATTCAGAGAAGAGCACCTAAAATGATTGAGGTTCTGTAGGGAATGTATTGTAAGAAAAGATTAAGAAAAAGAAAAGCTAAATATATAAAATGCAGCTAGACCAGAATGAAGAGGAAGTGATCCCCAGTGGTGCATATTTAGAAGAGTTGAACAATGGAGAACTAAAAAGGCTATTTAGGATGGTGGAAGGAGAACATGGGGTGTATAGAATCAATTAAACAATCAAAAACCTGTAGGCTGCGTACCTAAACCTCTTTTCCAAAGAAAAGAGGTAAGAGGAGCATGGAGGAGTCTGAAAGGGATGCCTCAGCCTTTGGAAACTTTTGAGCTGAGCTGAGGGGTGCAGATGACGAGTGGTTCTTGGGTGATGTCCTCACCGAGGTCCCTGTGTGGTGGGATGGGGGTTATGGAAACCTCCTGGCCTTGCTGGGCTTCTGCTTTCCCCTTCGAAAGTGTGGAGGGGTGGCTAGGCATCCTCTGCACCCCAGACCGCCTTCTCCTTTCTCTCTGCCGTGCCGGTGCATGAAACAGCAACCTGGAAGGCGTGATAGGGACGACTGGCTGCAGTCTCTCTGCCTTGGCTGATTAATTAACTCTTCAGATTAATTTCCTTTCTGATTACCGCTTGATTAATTCCTCCTAACTCTGTGAGACCTCCTCACCACTTAATCCTCTTTATAAGCCCTCAGAGTGCGATGCTTGAAGTAAACATCAGGCAAAAAAAAAAAAGCAAACACTCTGAGATGCAAACACAACACCACTGCTGGTGGGACCCCCTCCTGAGCCAGGACCTGGCACCTGTGGGGCTGCCCCATGGCACCCTGCCACAAGGGCTCCTCCACTCTGCCCTCTCCTCCTTGTGCCAAGCCCCGCTTTTCTCATCGATTCTCCAGCATGTCTGTAGCAAATTGCACAATTTCACTTGTTGAGCCTGATAATTAGTGACAACATCCCAGTGATTTGCAAAGGGGGCAGGAGGAGTGAGCTGTATTCCGCTCGGGAGCAGGTTATTTTTTCTTATCACTTTGTTAAAGGGAGTGTCTAAAATCAAGATGATGGGGTCAGAGTCAGCAGGGTGATCCACCTGAGCTCTGTCTTAAGCTGCATGTAAAAGGCAGCAATCCTGATCCAGTTGGATTTTTATTTTTTTTTTTTTGGTCCTGGGCATTGATTCCCAAAGGCCTCTAGATGCCTTAATAAAATATAAGTAAAAATATAACTTGTGAGAAGAAAAGAAATGCAGCCAAATGAATCCCCAAACAGGAAGGAAAGCTTTCTCTCCATCTTCCCTATGGTCAATAACCCAATGCTTACCCCTGGGAAACGTAACATTTAAAGAGCGACAACACTTTCTTGGCCATTGTTTTTGAGGAATGTTTTGTGGTTGGAAACAAAGCTGTAGTATGCACCAGCTAAGTCCTAATGAATTTGTTTTTCTCATGACCTCAGCTGAAATGGACACAGCGAGAATATTTTGCACCCAAAAGCCAAGCTTGCTTTTTGTTTCATGACTGTACAGCGTGTGTCATCCATAAACGTGACCTAAACTAATGCATTTGGCTGAGTTTGAACTACCAAGTGGAATAAAATGAGAAAGATGTTGTGTGGATAAAGACACAAGCAATGATTTATTTCTCTGCTGACGGACAGCATGAGCAGCTCTTGGAGGTTTTTGGAGCTGATTATGTTCCCAGCCTGCAACCTCTGCTGTGATAGCCTTGTGCAGTCCTGCCCTGCGCTCCCCTGGTGTAATGCTATGGTGATGGTCTTTGAATTGGTCTTTGGAACCAAATTACTCTGATAAAGGAGATTGAGCTGCACACAGAGAATATGCTGTTCTCGTATACACAGCATTAAGTGCAAGCCTCCAAGATTACCAAGGTACAGCGCACAGACTGGAGCAAGCTGTAGCCAGTAATCTTGGACATAAAGTCACTTGGGCTCAAGCTTGTTTTCCTCTGTGTCACCTCCTCTAAAAATTACTCATTTTGGCAGTGCAAGCTCTGTTCTAGGTGGCGTATGACAAATTACAGCCATGCTCTGCTGCATTAGCTTGGACATGTCTAAGTCCACAAACCAGCCTAGTGTTCTCTTTTGTCTAGTATCCCAGCTCCTGAATTGCAGGAACAGATTAATGGCCCATTTTGGCTATTTCTGAACTTGTGCAATGATATTCCTGCCCTGCCAGCATGGGGTGAGGAAGGGATCGAGTCCTCCTGGTAACCCACATCCGTGTGAGTCAGCAGCACGGGAGCTGTGCATGGTTAAGGTTTCTGCCCAGGGAAGTCCTATATCCAAGCAAATGTAGGTGGTGGGGAATCAGGGGACCTGTGCTGTGCCTCTGGCTCTGCAGGAGACACCTACAGCCCCTGCAAAGCTCCCTGGTTCCTCAGCACTGGAGGTGCTACTATGGCATGGGCAGTGATCTGAGATCTGTATGAAACCTCCTTTTAGGTGTCAGCAGGGCAGGGTCCTGTGTGTGTGATTTTTGTAGGTTGATCACAACTTTAACTATGAAAAAAACCCCCACCTTTATTTGTCTTTTAATTTCTACTATTAAAGCTTTTACTGCTGACCTATCTTTAATTCATACAAGGAATTTCGTAAGACGAATGGGAGAGAGTAAATTGGAATCTGATCTCCTTTGCTCTGTCACTCCTGTCCTTGCATCGTCTTCAGGGCTGTATTTCCCTGATCCCAAAAAAGTCGATATTAAAGTAAGACAGCAGGGGAAACAGAAATCAGGATTTATTTTTTGTAGTGGTGAAGGGAGTGTGCCTACCAGCAACAGTAACAGCGTTGCATCAAAAAGTTTTGCACCATGTCTGTGGATGAGAGATGCTCCTGATTGCATGAAGAGTGAGGACTGTTCTCATCTGATGCCTGTGATGTCCGCTGTGTGTTGGACTGTGAGGGGAGATATTTGTGAGGCACCTGTACGGATACAGGTCGATACAGGATTCTAGGTTGTACCTGTGGACATGCCACTGTTGAAAATGTGGGGAGCCTCTTCCGAACCCGTTTGGTACCCTGGCCATCACCCCAACAGATGTGATGGGTCACATCCTGAGTCCGGAGTGGGTTGTTGAGCCCTTTGGAGGTGCAGCACCTCAGTCATGGTCAGAGCCTCGCAGAACAGGGCCAGTTCCCCCAGGCTGTCAGGGAACTGATGCTCTCTCCATCTGTCATTCCTGGAGGGTGACAAGTAGCTCTGGGGTCACATCTTTGGCCTCATCCCGTGGCTCGTTCCAGGCTTGGCACATGTGTGGATTTACGGCACGGGGAGCTTAGTTGGGTTTTGGGCTGCTTTAGAGGGAGTCTGCCCTAAATCATGGCAAGTGTGAAGTCTGGAGGAGGGCAACGAATGGTGGGAAGTTTCCCAGGAGTTTGTCTGGGCTGAGTGTGTCATGTGGATCAGAGGAAATTAACTTCTGAAAAGGAAAAACTTGGGATATTCTGACTATATCCTGAAAATCTAGCCAGAAGCACCCAGAATAGGGGTTGGTGAAGCAGTGCTGGCATGCTTTTTTGGTTTCCTACGCAGCTTGGAAATCAGAGTTGAGAGAGAAATGAAAGGCAGATTTGCAAGGAAGGTGGTAAGTCTGGGAGGGAGGGGGGAAATAACAGACCGAAAAGGGTGGATGGATTTCTAGCTCATGCAGAGGATCCAAATATGCACATAAATTATTTTGGAGGGATGAAACTGTAGTTTTAAAAAGACATTGCTGTCAAAATCCCCAGAAAAGGTGCTTCAGTGCCCAAGGAAATTTCTCATTTTGTAAGGTGACCAGAGGGTGAATACACAATCCTTTCAGTACCGCATTGTACCAGAGCCTCACTCATCCCCCTCCCTCCAGCCCTCGCCCTCAAGCAACTTAACTCTGTAAAGATGACTTAGTGCATAAAGGATGTGGTAGGATTGGATCCTAATCAGATCATTACTGCAGCAGTGAAGGAATATAATTTCCCGTCCATGAGCCACCACCTCTTTCATCATCTTCCTTATTTATTTCTAAAATATATATATATATTTAGGTTTGTTTTTTTTTTGCTGTGTGGTCAGAAATGAAATCACTCTGTGTAAAAAGCAGGAGGAGAAGTAAGCCAGGTTTAGACAGCATGGAAAATGCTCTTTTCTTCAGAATTAAACCGAAGTAAAGACCCCAGATGGTTTGGAATCCAATGCTGAGACAGACACATGCACATATGTCTTTGCTGCCAACCAAATAATATTCCCCTACACCCAGGATCCAGCAACTGGACTTGTATGTCTGTTTAGAACAGTGGGCTCTTGAGGCTGAAGGCTACGGAACAGAAGGGATGGGATGAAGTCAGTGTATCTAAAAAAACCCAAAACATATTAAAAAACCAACACTATTGCCATTGTAATGGCGTGTGACAGTTGGCTGGCTTATGACACAGGTAATAGCTTTGGTTTCTCTATGGAACATTTAGCACCTGGTCGAGTGCTGGGTTTCAGCTGCTGGTCTGCAGCACTCTGGATGTCTGTCCCCGGACATCAGCTCTTTGAGGGATGTAGGGTGGTTTGTTTTGTTCTCTCCTGCCTCTGCCTTTACAGGTAATCCCTGGGTGGTTTTACCAGCTACCTTGGAAAGCATTTTAGCTGCAGTATCATACTAATTCCAAAAAGCTAAAAGCTGCATGTATGGGTGAGTAACATTGTATGGTGTCATTCGTAGTCTCGATGAAACAGTTGAACCATGACACTTGCAGCCTTTTAGCACAGAGTAGGGTGCTGCTGTTGCTAATTTTTGGGGAAAAACTGTCATTTCCCACATAGACTTAGAAAAGAAAGTTTGCATGTGATGCTGGAGAAACTCTAGAGCTGTGAACACTTGGCAGAACTTTTTTTTTTTTTTTTTTTAAAAAATCCACAGATGGAAAAGAACTCCAAACTATCTGCTAGTACGTAGCTACGTGTGAACAGGAAAACTGCAGTTGCATGAACCATCCGCAGCAGCAAGTAGTTGATGCAGACTGATTTAACAGCCCGGCTCTTAGTAGCCTTGCCTAGCTTGCAATGCAACTTTTGGGGTGGAAATTGTACTCTGTTATGCAGAAGTCTTGCTGTGCTGCAGGTAAGCTCCCAGGCTGTGGGCCAGTCCTGGATCGTTTTGCTGCAGGATTTTCGTGGTGGAAGCCTGTATGCATGGAGCTGTGTTCATGTGTGTGCACCATCAGATAACTGGGTTCGGAGGGGACTGTCCTGCTACTGGAAGTATGGGGTTCTGTGTTTTACAGCAGCTGCTAGAAAAGGTTAAGATTTTGCTTGTCTGCTTTCAAAGGGCAAGAGGGAGAGGCTGGAGTGGGGAGATGCTGCTGGGTGGCTCAGGAGTGTTCTGCCTACATAGAGCTGTCTCAGCAGCATCACCGTTCCCCACTTGAAATGCTAAATTATTCTCCTCCTCTGTTGTGTGATTGTTTTATGTGCTTTTCTCAGCAAAATCAATCAAGAATTGATAATTTATAAGCTCTTGTTTGCCTTTTTTGCTCTTCAAGGGGAAAAAAGAGAAGGATAAAGCAGAAGGCAATGCCACAAGTAAAGAAGCGTGAGGGATGTGCAGAGCTGAGCACCATCTCCCTTGTCTGTGCTGGTGAGGGGGCTGGTCTCCCCTGCTGACTCAGTAAGGGCTTGCCCTTGCTGCCCACCCAAGGAGCGAGGCCACGACCTGAAAGCATGTTTGTAGGAAAAAGCAGAGTCTCAACCTTGAGACGTACCAGGCATGGTTATCCCTAGCAAAGTTATCCACGTGTGAGTGAGAGCAGAGCATTGCCAGGTTGCTGTGTTTCTGCGTGTAGAGTGCCATGGAAAGAGGGAGATGCGACTAGGCAGGTAGAAGGAGAAAGCTGGGTCAGCTGCCATCATGGCTTACACCAAAAAAAATACCCAGTGGCAGCATATTCCACACTTCTGAGCTTGAACCCTGCCTGCACGTCTGCTGTCACATGCACCCCCGTGCACGCAGGGATGTGTCCTCCTGACTCCCTGCCCACCCACCTTCCCACAGCCATGGCTGCCCTGTGGGCACACGTTCTAGCTCCATCCCACCCCACCACGTCCATGCGATCCTCCCTGAATTGCAGTGAGAATAGGGAAGGAAGGAGCCGTTTGCCCTGGGAACTGCCCTATTTTGGGAATTTTGAGGGAAAATGAAGCACTATTGTCTTAAAATAGAGATAAATATTATAGCTTTATAGAAAGATAAATAGGAGAAGGAGACACTGCTTAGATAAACAAATGCTGTGGATAACACTTAGACACTGTAAATAATTATGTAGACAGATGGGTGCACGACCAGTCCATAGACATGGGTGGTATCAGAATGCTTCTGTAGAATAGGAGACACACTAGTTATATTACCCTGATCCTGCTCTGAACTGTTTGTCCCCTTCACCGACGCTCCTGCCAGAACAGTCATTTGCCTGGTGAGCTGTTGCTTTTTCTTGGGAAGGCTTGATTTCAAGTCTCCATACTCTGTAGCTTTCCAAGCACTGCATCTCCAATTTGGAGAGCAGCCTTGGAAGAGAGAGCTTAATAAAGCCAGGAAAATCCACTTATGAACACAGCCTGCCTCAGACCTGCCTCCGGTTCTGCTCCTGTGGGTTCCTGATCCAGCAGGACAGGGGGAGCTGAGCTGTGAGGAAACCAGCCTCCGTGGCTGCCTGCGCCCCTCCAGTGCTCAGGTACCCGCTGGAAGCAATGACATCTGTTGTGCTGCCTCCTCTGCCTAGCGGGGTTTCATCCTTTAGCAGATGGTCTAGAAATGCAAAAACAGAGTCTCAGAGTGGACTGTTGACATTCTTGCTTTGTAGGCTGTTCAGAATTTGATTCAAATAGTCTATATTTGTTCTGGGTGTTTCAAACCATGCTTTGGAGAATTTGGCTGGGAAGGTCTGGAGAACTGGCTGGCTCCCAAAGCTTTTCTGTTACAGATACTCCTGCCTCAGTTTTCAGCTCTTATGCTTCTACTCATGACCTGAAACAGAAGCATAGTAGTTGCTTAAATGAAGGGATGTGAGATTTTTGTGGTTTCCTAAAAAGACTCAGGCATCCAGCTTGGTTCTAGAAAGAGTGAAATCTGGTGCAGGTGATGGTTCTTCAGAGCACCTGTCGTCTTTCTGGCAGATAACTTTTTACTTTTTTATTTGTCCTGGCTTCCTGGTATAACCAATACTGGTCTATCCCACTTAACCTCTTAAAAATAAGTGTTAATAAATAGGTCAATAGCTGATATGGTTCAAAGTGTAGTCCATGGTGGGTTGAGTGATTCTGAAGGCTTCTCTTTACCTCTTTATTATTTTTCTGCTTGCAGTTTAGTCAAGGATATGGCTCAGCAAATGCTTTTATTGTGTACCAGTCTCTTATGCAAGAAACTTTCCATTTTCATCCCCTGATGCCCATTTCAAAAGAAAGCCATTTTGTTACAAATCACCAGATTTTGTTACCACTTTACCAGCAACCTGTTTGTTAGCAAAGAAGGTCCAAGACTTGACCATGCTACCAAGAACAGACTCTACTCCCGCCTTCAAAGTTGTAACCGGTTGTGAGTAAAGGGTGAAAAATAACCCAGATTTTCCCTTTCCAAGCCTTCCTATGACAGGCTACTGGCAAAGACGTGTTGTTTCGTGGCACTACCAGAGACTGTACGAAGAGCTCTGTTAAATATAGCAGAGCCGTGCAACGCCCCCGCGTGCCGGACGTTCAGGCTGTTCCTCTCTGCGTGCTCATCAACAACCGTGGTGAAAGAGCTTGTTCTTGCTGCTGTTAGGCAGAAGATGCTCGCTACCTTTGTGTGTTGTCCTTGTGAGATGTACATTTGGGCTGGACAGCACTCATGCATCCCCTGGTGAAGATTCATCTCAGCTGCAGAAGAATACGCTGGACTCATTTATTGGGGATTTGTCAGAAGATGGGTTTTCTCTATAGTGCCTTCAGATGGGCACTGGCCAGCAGAAGTCCCTCTGGGTCCACCTCTTGGTTTATACCACTTCTTTGTCCATTCTCATTAGAAAATATGCTTTTGAAGAACTCGATGCTCCTAACATTATGTTCTGGGGATCTTCTGGTCCCATCCTGCATGAGTTTTCTCCCTCCACATCCCGCCTTTCTCCCACCTCCTGTTGTGCCATGGATGCAAATGAAACTAGCAGCTCCCTGCACTGCACCACTAATGGGGCTGCAGATTGATAGCTCCTTGTTGCAGAAACACTTGTCAGGGCTTGACAGGCTGCTCAAGGTTGCCTGATGTTGTAGGGTGGAGGTGGAGGGAGGGAGCCGGAGAGCTGTGTGCTTGTGCTTTATGGACCTCCTGGTGGGACTGGTGGGCAGCCTGGCATAGCAACCGCTCAGGGCATTTACTAAGAGATTTATGAATTTGTAATTTTCAGAGGCCCTGAAGCAAAAGTGTCTATAATTAAATTTTGATTCTCTCCCCTCTTCTTCCCTCCCTTGCCTTCCTCCTCCCCATTCTTGTCCATGCTTGTGGTTTGTTTACTGAGACCCAGCAAAGCTTTTGGATAGCAGGTAGGAGTCTTTGAGCATAGCCAGGAGGAGAAGAGGATGGCAAAGCAAACAAGCAGATGGCAGATATGATAAAGCAGCCCCATGCCAGCTCTGCCAAACTCAGAGAGGGCTCTGCGATGCAGTTCAAGGGTCCCGCAGTAAGAGCTTCCTGCATCTCTCTGCTCCGGACACAGATTTGGCAAGGTGTTGGGAGAGACTGAAAGCCAAGCCATGTTCCTGTGCTCTCATTGGCCCTGTGCTCAGATCCTGGCATTGTTTAGGGCTACCTGGAGAGTGGGGGTGTTGGGGACGAGACGGCCTTATGTTGCTCTGCGTTGCCCTGCTGTGACTGACATGCATGTGCAGCCATCCATCTCTGAGAGGTGGTCCCCTCTAGAGGGGGAGCACAAAGACAAAGGAAAGCAGGCAGACCTCATATATTATTATTTTGTTTTTCTTTAAAAGCAAGTTATAGAAGAATAAGATGAAGAATTGGTTTGGCCTTTGTGCTATACTGTCAAGGGAGTAGAGGCGGGTCCCCCAGGAGATGCTGCTTTGGCATTGCCTAGGACTTCCCCCATCACCAGTCTTATTTTGTGATCCCTCCCCAGCGACTGACTCAGTGGCAGTGTCCCTACCCAGCCAAGCGATATCAGCCCTGTGAATAGATTTCCATCAACCCACTCAGCCCTAAAGAGCTGCAGTTAAAAGGCTCTGGAGACATAATTGTGTCTGCATAACAGCAGTGATGATTTCCTTGAGAGGTAGGATGAAAAGTGGCTCCATTCCACTAATTCTGCAGAGACTTGATAGCTGCTTCTAGAAAGGGGCTTGGTTGTGGTCCAGGTGCCTCCACCACCGCAGCTCTCCCTGCCTCGTGCTGCTTTACGGTCGCATGCTTGTGCTGCCTCCACACTCGAGCCGCACTCTGTGGGGTGATACCAGCCTGATGGATGCCTCCAGGCAGGTGAATTTGGGAGTGGGTTTGGCAGGGTCTGCTGCAGGATGCTCTGGCAGCTTGAAGCAGGCTTTGTGCAAGGGGCACTTGGCCTGATGCTCAGCAGACATGTGCTCCTCCCAACTAGAAAGCCACCAGCCTTGTGCAAGTTCCCCTTTTCTTTTTTTTTCTTTCTTTTTTTCCTCTTTTTTTTTTTTTTCCTCTCATCACCATACTGTGGGTGAGGAAGCTGTTTGTCCCACTCGCTCCTTCCTGCTCCCTTGACAGTGCAGATGGAGAAGTTGCTTGACCTCTGCACATCTTCAGGTCTGTCTTCCCAACATGGATGTGTTGTGTCTCTTGTTGTGAGCTACAAAGCTGTTAAGCAATGGATGCGTTTTGGGGGCATGGGGTGTGGAGCAGGGAGGCAGCGCTTAGTCACAGAAGTAAATGACAAAACACCCTATCTTTCTCTGCCCTTGTGGTTCACAGGCTAATGTAATGCAGTTTCCCTCCCACCTGCTTTCAGGATGTTGATGAAGTAGCTTGGGGGTAGGATGTAGAATATGCGTAGGGAAACAGGGATTTGGCTGGTGATGGCTCTTATGCTCTCATGCTTTAAAAGCTGGTGACTGAGGTTGCAAGAACCAACAGAATCAAAAAAGAGACTCTAAAGATCTTGGTTTAATGTCTCTTCATATTGTCAGGCCATTGCTTGTGCCAGCCATGCCTGGGGTGACTGTTGTGATGCCCAATCTCTTTGCATACCTTCAAGAGTTCTTTTCAGTAGGTTTTTTTCCCCTTCTTCATACCTCTCTCCTGGCTATAGAAAGACATTTGTTTTGATTCTGTTGCCTCCAGGGCTGGCACCACGTTCAGGTGCCTCTCAGCTCACGTGGAGCTTCATATGACTTGTCCCCATTCCCCAACCACCTGCTGCAGCCACATCCATCTGGTTAACTCCCACCCTTCATTTCTTTTCTGAAGCTGCTCTGTTTCACTGGTGTATTCCAGCCAGAGGCCAGCGTCCCAGTTATCTCCTGGCATCGTAAAGGTCAGAGGTGAGTTAGGGTGTGATTCCGCTTGGGATATCTGGGAGATGAGCTGTGCTCTGCCTCAACCTCCACACTCGTGTTGGGCACCAGCTGCTTGTTTCTTAACTGGAATCGGCAGATGCTGAATTTCTGCAGACCAGCCTGCTTGCTTTAATTGATGATTTACACTCTAGCTGCATGAAAACTCTCGTCTTAAAAAGCATTGGTGTCGGGCCGACAGGGTGGCACGAGGCCGAGCGTTTGTAACTGGGCGCTGAAGGACTTGCAGAGTGGGAAGGCGGTGTGAGGCAAGCTCCTTGCAAGGGCTATGGCAGACCCTCCATCCTGGGACTGCCAACCCAGTGACGAGAAGACAGGCGATGCATTTGCTAGTGCCTGTATTGAAATGCAAGTGGTGTTCCTCACTGACCTCTGATGGGAGCCAAGTCCATGCCTGTAGCTCACCGGTGAGGAGGGGAGCCTGCTACACTATTTAGAAAGGGAAATTTCCCCAGGCCTTGGAGGAATTAATCATTTTATATGCTGGAATCTTGCCTTCTGACTGATCTATCTGAATTACAGATTAACTGGCAGTGTGGGGACAGAGGAAGCCATTTCAGTGAATAGCTCTCTAATTTATTAAAGGGGCTGTTTGGACTGCTGCTTTGGCAATGCAGCAAGTTCTCTGAGTGGGGAGTTGTTTTCTGTCCCCCTCTGCATCTCCCAACCTTTTATCCCCTTCTTTTGTCTCCCTGTTCACAGGACCCCTCTCAAACTTGATGAGGGTCCCAGCAAGGCAGGTGAAAGCCCCAGACCAGCAATACCCTTGGCAAATGAGCTGTCAGCTCCCAGAAAGCTCTAATTTTAGAGCCTTTCTGTAGGGGCCACTTGTGTGACTTTTAAGCAAAACCATCGCCTTTATGACAAAGGACTATAAATTTTGGAGTAAGGCATGACATCCTGGAAAACACCAGTGTATTGATGCTGCAGTTGGTATTAGCTGAGCCAATAAGCATCAGTCCCTATTGAATCAGTTCTGCCTGGAGAATGTCGAGGGCTTCCCCCCTACGCTGTAAGTCTACAAAGGTTTCTTGAAAACCTGTAAAACCTAATTTCTTTAGTGTTTTTCACTTTAGTAAATGTTGATCCTGGGACTTGCAGCAAAGCTCAACACCCCCAGCAATGTCACTGATGTGAGAGTCATGGATGGGGAGCACCAGGGCTGCCCAGACCCTGGCCTCGCTTCCTCTCCCAATTGCTTACCATGAAGGAAAAAGGATTTGTTTATTTGTTTGTGGATATTTCTGACATGGACTTCATATTCCAGAAGAGTCTCGTAATATTGTGGGGGCAGATTCAGGATTTAAATGATTATACAAGTTAAATACATTTTGATTCTGTAAGCAACACACTATTTATCTTGGGATAAAATAAAACTGAGAGACTGATATCACTGCTGGAGATCATCTCAAGGAGGGCTGTGGAGGGGAAAAAAAAAAGAATTGACTTTCTGAAAGACAGAAGTTTTAAATTTTCATTGCTGTCATGCATGAACTAAACCAAACTATGGTTGCAAGGATTTTTTATTTTTTGACCGTGTAAGGATTTATCTTTTGGCCTGAAAGTAAACATCATAGGTCTGATTTTAAGTTTGGGTCTACAAATTAACACCCTGAGCCAATGCAGTCACTTGCTGGCAAGAACTGGGTACACAGGGCATCTGCTGGAAGTGAATCCAGTCCATTGGCATCTGCAGCCTTAGTGGCTGTGCTTGATGTTTTCATAAAAATTCCATTTAAAAACAAAAAGGTCAAAAGTTGACCAAAAAAGCAACAACCGAAAACTATTTTTGTTTGAAAAATTACAAGCACTATTAATTACTGCACGAGAACCAGATGGCTGTACTGACCAGTTTGGTTTCATGGTCCAAGCAGGATCTTGAAAGAAAACCAAGAAGAAAAACACAGAGCAAAGACAAACCATGTGTTGTGCCAGGTACTTTACATTTTGAGTGCTCCCTCCATTTGACACCTCTAAGCAATGCAGAGTGGGGCATTTATTTATTTTTTTTAATGTGTGATTTTTTATCTTGACAGAATATTAAACCAAAATAAGGAGGCCTGAAAATTAATGTCCTGTAATGACAGCAAAATCCCTCAGTGTCTCGAGAGACTCATAAATTGGATATTTGGAGAGGGGACGCACAACTGCCCGGGCTCAGAGGGGCTCCGGTTACTGCTGGAGAAAATAAACCTTCTCAATGCAGAGGCAGCTGGGCTCCAGGGAGAAGGCGCTGGTGTCAGCACGAAGTGATGTGGCTGGAAGATAGCCTCGTCAGGCTAATTGATCTGGAGCCTTTGCCTTTCCTGCCAGGGCTGCCTGTCTCCTTACCCATAATCCCCACGCCTTTGATGGCCCGTCAGGAATATGGGACTTGGCCCAGTTTTACATCTATCCAATAACATTATGAAATTGATAGTGACGCTTCCATTGGCACTAATTTCAGTAAGGGATTGGAGCCAGAGGACAAGCGGTTTTCTTTCATGGCGTCTAAGCTTTCCAAGTAGATAAGATGACCCAAGACTGATCTTGTGGTGGCCAAGACATGGGAAAGGGAGTGGTGGGAGGGGGATGGAGGTGGCTGGTGGACCTGGGCAAGAAGCTAATGAGAAACATGCCTAATGCTTTCCCTCACCAAAACCCTTGGGCAGGAGGGCAGTAGTGGTCCCAGCTGTTGCCTCTGAAAGCTTCAGTGGTTCTTGCTGGTTTAAGTATTTCCTAGCACAGACACAGGTTCCTGCAACATTGCACTTTTGGCTCAGGTCAGTGATCCAGCAGCGAGTTGGACATGCTGGTGGTGGAGCTGTCAACGGAGCCCTTCACTGAGACATCTCTGGTGGCCTGGTTGTACTAAGGGAGCTCCTCGATGAGCGGGTTAGATGCCATGTCCCAAAGCTTTCACCCAAGGCTGGCTGCAGTGTTGAAGGGGGATGCAGTTGCTGCAGCCTTAATGCACACTGCGTTCATGTTTTTTGCTGGCTGCTGAATTGCAGAATAAGACTGAGGTTTAGCTTAAACCACCTCTGCTTTCATCTCCATCTTGCAACTATTCAGCCAAGGTTTGGTTTGATGTGGGGGAGACCATCATCTTGTGCTGAGCTGGAGTTTGCAGAAGATGGCCCCTTGACGCCTCACCAGTCCTTTCTCCAGCCTCAGGCTGTGTTCGCACCTTCATCTAAGTAGGGGCTCAGGGAAAATATTTTTCACTTTGTCACCGTCTCACTCTGAGGTGGCTGGGGGCCAGAAGAGAGAATAAAAACCTTGGGTTGATGATAATCAACTGGAAATGCAGAAAGGAAATGCATCTGCTCAGTGCTGAGCAGACAGGCCTGCTCTGGGCTTGGGGCTTTGCTCAGGGTCACTTGGCCTCTGGGTGCTCATGAGGAGGAAAATGCCATCAGGGCCATGTGTGCACCTGTGGGTGAATACAGCCTGTGGGGTCAGCCTGGGGTCCTGAGGCTGTGGGGAAAGCAGATGCTGCTGTTGCCTTGCCTGTGTCCTTGTGTTGGTGGGAGTGACCCCCCTGGTTTCCTTGGCGGCAGCTCTGAGCAAGCGGCCATCCCCTCCGGGAGGGGTGTGAGTGACAAGAGCATCTCCCTTTTTTTCAAGTGCTAACATGACCCAGGGCTCAACAAGCGTGTGTTACGCTGCTTTTACATGGATGAGGTTTGTTACTTTCGGGGGACCTCTCAGCACCTCCTGCATGGAGCAGGGGAAGACCTGTAGTTTGAATCTGCAAATCTTGAAGCTTTTCACCCGAGGGGCTGAGAGCGAGGAATCAGCTACACATGATCAGGTTGGGGGGTGTGGAGGTTCTGGGGCCTCCTGTAGATAACCTGTAGGAAACACCGCAGTATATAAAGCATGTCTTGTGAACAGAAGAGATTAGAAAGCTGATATGATGTTATTCCGATTGATTTTGCTGTTGTATTTATACCTGGAGGTAAAGAGCAGACATACTGGAAATCAATCGGCCCTGTGCTCTTCCCCACTCCCTCTGCAGTACCGTTTGAATGAAACGCTTATATCATTTTTACGGTGTGTCTGTGATAGGGATGAGTGAGCCAAGAGATTAATAGGCGCTGCTGAGGCCTTCACCCAGCCACTGCCCAGCTCTTGCCTCATAAAGCCTGCGCCGCTCTGGAGTTCAAGGTGCCCTGAGGTGACAGCTTGGCGACTCTGGAAAAGAACAAGAGGCAAATCTCTAGTGAAGAGGAAGAATGGGGGGAAAAAAGGTAAATGGCAATAAGGGGAGGACCTGGGGCAGGCAGGATGGTGCCCAGCTCTGGAGCTGGGGTCTGGGTGCAGTTGTATGGTGAAGACCTGGGGCAAGGAAATGAGGGGTTTAGCTCTGAATGGAGCTGATCCAATAAATGATGGCCTTGTGCATGGGAGATAAGGCAACAGGGACCCTGTTTTGATGTCTGATTGTGCATCTGGTACCCACCAGCCACCTGTCCTGCCCCACCAACCCTCTCTGAGCCTTGACCTTGGGACTGGGACAGGAGGCTTGCAGCGGGGCCATGCAAGGAGTTTGGCTACACACAGATGCCACATCCCAGGGTGTCCCTGCTTGCTTCTCTGCCTCATCCAGGTGGATGTTTCTCTGCTCTGGGAGCTGCTGGTGCTGGCTCTGCCATGCCAAGATGCCATCTCAGGACATTTCTCTGAAGACGGATGTGCTGGATCCCAGCTGGCTCCTCACATCCCACAGGAAGCATGCATGTCCAGCAGTGGGAAAAACTGGCTTGTGACCAGGGAATGGGGGAAGCCAGGTAGGGGGAATGATGGAAGGTGACTGAGGATGGGTCTGAATTCCATCCCTGCCATCACACACTAAATACTGTCTTCCTCCCTGCAGCCAAAATCGAGTAAAACACACTTTTCTTCCTCTGCTGTTGTCTGTGCTATTAGCTACTTGTTTCACCTGACCTCAGCAGGGAAAAACTTTTTCTGTTGGCAGACGAAGAGGCTTCTCAGTATCCATCCCCTATTACATGGGAGAAGGTGTTGGCTTGTTGATATTTAAAGAGTCATCAGATCCTTGTGTTACAGAATCCAAAATATTCTCCTAGTTGCCCCCGTGCCCTGTGTGCAGTCCCTTTCCTGGTTATACGCTTTCTGAGTTCAAGAGGTTTGGTAGTGCTGGGCTGGGAGCTTTAAGCCTAAATGTAAAAATTCCTGCTTTGCTTTCCTGCAGGTGCTAGCTGGCTTTGCTGTCATGCATGGCCCTGGCTTGTCAGATCCCTCCCTTTTTAATTATCAGATTGTCTTATCATTTTTACCGTAAGCATTTTCTGTGGCTTGTTCTCCTGGATTTATGCATTTGTGCCATCATATGCACTGACTTTATATTTTATATAATTTGATGTTAATGTTGTTAATGTTTCCATTCCTGAGTGTGAGTGCTTATAGGATTCATGTCTAAGCTCAATAAATAAACTTGAGAAAGGTGGAGAAGGAAAGGATGTAGGAGGATTGGGAGAGATTTGGGGATCCTCTACCCCTGATGGGGTTGGAGTGATGCTCCATACCAGGACTGCCAGGGTGGCTGGAGGCTGGAATGGGCAAAGGGAGGATGCACAGGGCTGATGTGGCCCCTCCACCCTCATGCATCCCCTTTTGCAGCCAGAGCTGCCTTCTCCTCCTGCAAACACCTGGAAAAATCAGACAGAGAAGGAAATGTCCATATGTAAAGAGGGAAAGGGACTTCCGTAAGCAGCAGTATTTTGGCAAACTGTTTCATCTGGAAAGTGCATGCTTTGAGGATTGTCTGTGTAGGGACCACCCACTGACAATGGATCTGACAGCTCTTGGTTATACAATAATGCGTCTGCAATTTATAAGAGGGTGGAAGGTGGCAGCAGGGTGGGGGGGAAAGAACCGCATGTCCAACCTGAGCAGTGGTGGGTGCAGGGCCCCCAGGTCTGTTCCTCTCTCCCTTTTACCCCAGAGTTCAGTGGGATCTTCACCTCCTTGAGATGATCAGGGCCCTGAAACCATCATCCCATTCAGGAGACGGAAAAATGGATTGTTGTTTGGCCATTTTCTTCTGCCTTTGCTGCCAGAGGAGCTGGAGGCTGATGTTTGGGAATGTACCCCTTTTGGGAACTCAAAGTTATGTTCCCAGAGTCTTCATCTGCCTGCAAAGCTCAAGGACATGACTTTTTATATGTGCTGTTTCCCCCAAAAGCTGATGGGAGAGTCTGCACCCCATGGACCATGGCAGAGGAGGGGGTTGTCATATTTGCAGGCTCTGCAGCTGGCCACGGCGTGGTTCGAGCAAGAGCTGTGCTGTACGGGTCACCTTCTGCAGTGATGCCTTCCACCTCCCATGGTGTGTTGCAGTGGTTGTGCAAACATCAGGGGATAACTTGGCGTGACTTTGGGGCAGGGAGACAGAACTGAGCTCTATGGGTGTGGGAAAAGCTGCTCTGACCTGGTTGAGGTGTTGGTGACAAAGCAAGTGCAGAGAGAGCTGGTGTCTGGTTAAAGCCCAGGGTTTTGTACAAGTGCGGGGTCTGCTGTGGCTCTGGGGAAGAGGCCACATGATGGACCATCCTCTTACTGAGATTCGTGACCCCAGGGATGAGGAGAAGCGGCTGCTTCCCATTGCAGGAGGGCAGGGGCTGGGCTGGAGCTCCTGGCGTCTGGCTCCAAGCAGGTCCTGCATAGGCACCGGGTGCTGACTTGGCCCCATGCCCACATCTGCCAATAAAAATTAAGAAATTGATTTCCTTTTGTTTGCCTGACAGGATGAGGCTCTTTTTATGAGACAGTAAATGCAATCTAGCTCTGAGCACGGCTAGATTTTTAATTGTATTTGTTGTGCTTTCGCTTATAGTTTTATGAGTTTCAGTTCCCTTCCTTGCTGGTGCAGACATCAGCCCTGGGGGATGGTTTGATTTCAGCTCCAGCAAAAGGTTGGAATTTTTTAAACTTTTTTTTAATTTG
Organism: Athene noctua; assembly: GCF_965140245.1. Lineage (NCBI taxonomy): Eukaryota > Metazoa > Chordata > Aves > Strigiformes > Strigidae > Athene > Athene noctua. The sequence continues at coordinate 7,861,328 of NC_134049.1, forward strand.
TTTGTTTTTGTGGTAAGCTGAAGTTTGGGATTAGTTTTCTATCTGTGTTAAAATTAAGCACATACGTGCACATGTACAGCTCTGAGTTGTGAAGGTAGGCTGAGAGATCCTGCCTTGGAATTACCTACTTGCCAGTCGGTGATACGCCCCTTTGAAGAACAGCATGTAAGATTAAGATCAGGGAAATGTAGAAGTGCCAACAGAGGTTTGAAGTCAGAGGAGGAGGGGATTTTATATATAATATATATTGGAGTTTAATGAGGTCTGCTTCAGTGCTTGCTATATAATGTGTGGTGACCCACTTTACTAGGAGAACATTTTTTTTTTTTTTCTAGTTATGGGTCATATACAGTTTCTAATTAAGTAGGTTAATTATATGGCTCCTTTATATTACACGGGCAAATGTGGATGGCACAATTAGCTCTTGCAGTGATCATTTTTGACCAAAAAGTGGTGTTCTGAGCAACAGCTCCTGGAGGCGTGGGTGGTGAGAGGGAGATGGCCCTGCAGCCTCCTTGCTCACTGTCCCAGTCCGGTGCTTCAGATGCTGCCCAGATGGGCTGCAGTGCCAGCCAGTTCTCTGCTTGGAGTTTCTCTGAAAGCATCAAAAGGGGAAGAGCACTCATTGCTAAGGGCTCTTTGGTTGCAGGTGAAGAGTGCTGCAGCCTGGGAGGACTCTGAGTAGTGTCAAGCCCTGTAGCTAAAAAGTCCTTTCCCCAGCCTGACAGTGGCTGAGCCCTGGCAGCATCCCTGGGTTATCTGTTCCAGTGCTCAACCATCCGTGCCACTAGGCATTAGGGAAAACATTCAAACCCTAATCTCCCTCAGTGCAATTCAAACCTATTATTTCTTGTTTTATCCCCAGTGGACATGGAGAACAGCTATTATATTTCTCTTTGCTGCAACCTTTTACATATTTGAAGGCTGTTATCACGTGTCCCTTCAGTCTTCTCCTCTCAACACAAAGCATAATTCTTTCAGTTTTCCCGTGGAGGTCATGTTTTCTACACCTTCAATTGTTTTTGTTGCTTTCGAGAGGTTACTGTGATAGCAAGCTGGAGTTTTTGTTGTTTCTTCACCTGTCTGCCTTGGAGCATTCATTATGTTACAGATGTATATGAAGTGACCATTATCTTCTCTAATCTATGATTATTTATAAAGTACCCTATATTCCTGAGCCTATGTTTTATCAGAAAGTATAGCTCTTAGCCTTGATAAATAATTTAACATTATGATACGGTCATGCAAACAGGGGCTCCCTAAGCTATTGTTATTATTTGCTTTATTTTTCTAAAGTAGCAAGTTGTCCATATAACACTGAATGAACCAGGCGATTCACAGACATGGACTAAAAAGTATATCCTATTTCGTAGAGCTTCCAGATAAACAAGGAGATGAAGGAAAACACCAAGTCAGACTCCACTTTAGCCACAGGAAAGAGTGCTGAATAAAGAATGATAGATTTTCTGAAAAGCAGAGATTTGGGGGCTATCTGCAAGAGTATTTGCTCAGTATTTGCAGAGATAATAATATCAGTATGAATGCAAAGCAAGAAGAGCTGGAATGTTGCTGGGATGAATGGAGCATAACCTGACTGGGAGGCTGGAGGAGAAAAGAGGGTGGAGACGAGGCTGGGAATGGTGGTGTCTGAATATGTCTTTCTTGGGTAAGTGGAGCTGGCTGTAGAGATGTGGGAAGGAAAGCACAACAGCATTGCTACTTGTGATGTTTTCAAAAGCAACATGTTCAAGCTGCCTCGCTGCTGTTTGTTTAACATCAGCTTCATTTTGATCCCAGCTTTCTGGTCATCGTAGTTGTCTCTCCCTCTGGTGTTGCAAAGGGGCAGGTTGGCAGTGGCTGTGCTGCTGGGCTGGAGCAGGGGCTGACCGCCTCTTCACTCAGGGGTAGCCCTGGGGCATCCTTGGTATCTCCCCAACCTTCTCCTGCAGCACTGTGGCTCCATCCCTGCTGCTGACATTGCTTCCCTGGCAGGAAAACTGCATGGGCTTAGCATGGAGAAGAGCTATACACTGTCCTTGCAGGTAGTGTAGATACTGCTGGCTGGTGAGACCCCTGCTTGGATGGAAGGAGAGTCACTGAAAGCCTTTCAGAGTATAGACCTGACAAGTTTGATGCTCAGAATGTACAAAAGCTTTTTAAAGTATTCACAAATAGACTTTTTTGATAGTTAATATTCACAGTATGTTTGGCCATAACATAGGCTGAGTTATTCACAGAAATAACTACTGCATCACTGTTTAGATTTTAAGTTTCAGAGGAGCTCCAAAATATTTTATATTGCATTTTAAGATCATAGGATGCTATATCAGGAATTACCCCAGGCTACCCCTGACTATTACTCTGCATTTTTATAATACAAAACTGGCTTTTTTTCTATGTCCCTCTACCCATTTCTCTGTCAAGTGGAAAGTAAACCTAAATCTTAAAATCTGCACTCTCTTTTTCTTTTTACTCCATTTTTTTCCTTTAACCTTACCCAGAAAATACATTGAAGCCAGTGAGAATTTTTCCAAATAAAGCCATTCATCAGCATTATACATCAGAAACTCAACCTCTTTACCTACTTAACAACAAAAAATGTATGCTATTGCCAAGATAGATTAAGAAAGTTGAAGTCTAGGTAGCTGCTTTATTTCCAGGAGTTACTAATGACTATATATATTTTGAGTGTCAGAGCACTAGTCAAACCTATAAAAGAGATTGGTGACTGCTTGATATCAATGACATTTTTAAAGTTTTTCTCAGGCTTGTGTAGCGAGTCCAGCACTTGTCTGAGTCTCAGATGGGCAACAGAGTGGCCTCGTGCTTAGAGGAAACTGTATCCCAGCTGTGACCAGCCAAAAGATGTGTGAATTAAAGAATGAAAGTGATAAAGAGCCATAACTGTGTTGTAGGAGTTCATGTTGTCCAGATTTCTACACCTCCCCACCTCCCCCCACTCCAAAAAAAAAACCCCAAACAACCATTAACAGGAGAAACTTGGAGAAGTCCTCAACTGTAAATTATGTCTTTAATCCAATTACATCCTGTGTAGGATATTGGGATTAATTGGCTGAATGATATGTTATATAGTCCATGCCAACGCAGTGCCTACCATCATCAGAAATGTTTCTGAAAGCTTGAAAGCTAATGTACTGCATCCATTGGGTGTGTTTCTTAAGACTTTTGAGAATGTGATTTATTTTGATTTTTTTTTTTCAAGACCTGGAAATACAGTCAGAGGCCGTAAACCATCCCTGGATTATTGCAAGGGTAGAATATACTTTGTGGTGTACTATCCTTGTGGTGTTGGGCCTGCAACTGCCTTGACAGTTCTTGGGGTTTCCCACTTTTGTACAAATGGAGAGGGGTTGTGGTGGTCATGGAGCATTAGAGTTCAGCTCTGAGGCTTTTGAGGGTTAGTAGAACTTGTAGATGTCTGAGCTTGGGAGCATCAACTTGAGTTGGATGACTAAGGACCTGAGACCATTCACAGGACCTAGTGTTTGCTGGGGAATGGGAGTGCAGCTGTGGGTCAGATGAGACATGGTTACTTCTTACCCCATAGATCTTGGACAGATTTGGGGTATGAAACTAGAGATAGCACATGTAGAAGGTCCTCCTAAGAAAAAAAAACCTGTGGAGTGTAAAGAAGGTCAGACTCTGGATCTGTTTATTGGCAAGGATATTGCCATCAGAACACTGGGTAATAGATGCTAGCTGTGCTTAGTTTCACAAGTACCTCCTTGATCTTTTAGATGTAGCCATGTCCTTCTAACCTGCTTGTGCCAGAGGGACACTGCCATGATTTGCGTTCCTTAAAAATGAGGAGGTGCTGTGCAAGCAAGGACAGCAGAGGTTAAGTGCTGGCAGGGTTTTGTGAGCCCCTGAGAACTGTGTCCCCACAGCAGGGTCTTTGCCAGCCTGCTGTGTGACCCACGGTTATGAAACCAACCATCTCCCCCCAGTACTGATGCTGTAGATTTCCTCTTTGCTCCTTGTGCCAGAGGTGTGATTTCTGCTCTCAAAGCAGAGGACAGCAAAGCCTTCCTTCATATCATTCACTAGAGAGGCCTTTCATACCCCACTGCCTGATTAGGTACCTTCCTTCGAAACAACACCTTGGCTGCTTGGAGAAAGCAGTAAGTCCTCAGTAGTCTCTCCCACCTCTTCGCTGCAAGGGAGATCTTTACGGTCTCCTCAAATTATTTACACCAGTCTATACCAGCTGATATTTTTATGACTTGTTTTGTGGACTGCACCTTGAAATGTAGAGGTGTCCCCTTCCTCTTCCCAGGCCAGCCAGTGGTCCAGGGTATGGCTGAAGGAACGTGCACACCATGCAAAACCCTGTTCTCCTGGTTTGCATGCAAAGAATTGACATCACAAAAGAACAAAAGTCATTCAAACTGAAATTGCCTGTTTGCTTTTTTGTGTTTGGAGAAATACAGCGTGTGTAGTCCCAACAGAGGCATCTTGCGGCAAGAGCTGAATTTTGCTTTTGCGTCTCAAAAGCTGGAAGTCACGCGGGCCCGGGGAGTAACATTAAAAAAAAAAGCCAGAACCTGCCAGAAAGAATTCACAATAAAGGGAGAGACTTTCTTGCCTTGTGACTAAAACACCTGTCACGGCTGCCAGGACTCTGCTAATTACACAATAACTTTATTATATCCCACTTGGAAGAACAAACAATACTTGAAGCTCCAAAAATGAGCAGCCTTTAGACTAGATTGATGCGGGCAGAATGACTTCATGGAGCCTGTGTTTGCCCTGTCTTCTGAGAAGCTCTGGAGAGTAAAATGGCTTGAAGAACCCCCTCTCTGTTGCTAGTGCTACATAATAAAGTAATTATGCAATTAGAAATAGATTACTGATGGGAGAGAGGCATTTTCCATGCAATGTACGTAAAAGACAAGCTTCTCTGAATCGGTTTGTAACCTCAGTGCAGCATCTCTGCTCATTTTTGCTTGAGCCTCTGGTAGTCCCTGGTAGCATCCAGACAGGAGAAAAGGAGCATCTCTAGTTGAGTGTGGTTTTACTTCCCATGTGAGTGTATAAGGGAGGTCCTTATGGAAAGTTGCAAGTACAGTCCCCACATTGCTCAACTCCTCGGGATCCTGTGTTTGCACAGCATGAATGGCTGCAGCATGAATTAAAGGGTTTCACCTTGTGATGGAGGTGTTTGTGATGTTGGCTGGCAGGTTGGGTGAGAATAGATGGAAGTGGGGAATGACGTATTAAGGCCTGATGTCCCCTGAGGTTTCCAGCTTTGGCAACTGATAGCACAGGCTGAAGTTAGAATGTCTAAAGGTAAAACAAAGCATAAGCCAAAAATTGTGCTACATCTGAATATTGTGAAATAGCTCTGTGTGGTTCTCAAGTATAGATCTTCTTTCCTTCATCAAGTACAGACCTTCTTTCCTTCATCACTTTATTCTACCTATGGGAACAAGCCTGCTGTTTGTTAGGGCAAGATTAGAGCAGTGATGCTCCTGGACGCAGGCACTTGGGTGTAAGGAGTCATGGCTGGGGTGGGAGGCTGGAGGAGTGGGAGCACGGTTACTGGATGGGCCTCTACAGAAGGGAGATCAATGTGGGTGCATTTGGACATGCTGGTGTTCTGGGGACTGGCTCTGTGGAGATACATAAGGATGCATGATGATGTGGGCTTGGGGGAGGCGTGTGGACTGGCCCAGGAGGGCAGCGCTTGGCTACGGTGCTGATGGGTGCTGAGATGCCTGGGGAGTAGGAAGGTCTCTCATGTGCATTGACCAAGGAGGTGGGTGCTGAGGGCTCCGTGCTCATGGAGCAGCAGGTTGTGGGTCAGTGAAGAGGGGCCACCATGAGCTCGCCACCAGGTCCCTCTCAGCCTATTGGGGATTGATACCAAGTCCTGTGAGCACGCAGCAGATGGGGAATTGGGAGTTAAGGAGTACCTGAGATGGTGGCAGATGAATTAGAGGAGACAAGCAGAACAGAATCTTCTGGGTTTGTTGCAGCTCACCCTAAAGGTTGTGGTGTTGACTTTTCCATATTTTGCTGGGTCCTCTCTTTTCTGCCATCCTTGGGTGCCTGTGGCCTCCAAGGTGTGCCAGCATGACACAGGGCTCCTCCCACGGGAAACTCCCTCTGTATCTTTTTTCCAGTGAGAGCAAATGATGAACACCAGAGAGGCCATGGAGACTCCCACTACTTCCATCCTGGGGGTGGTGGTGGTGATTACTCTGCCTCATTTCCTTGCCTGTCTGATGGTGCTGTGAGGTTTTCAGGGTCAGGAGGGTAAGGGGGAGGTGATGTCATTTGTGGTGGTGGTAGGACACAGCATGAACTAAGCAGGATCTACTCCATCGTGAGTCCCTGCAGGTATCAGCCTGACTGAAGGTCTCCATGTGTGTGCCTGAGTGAAACTGGAGGAGGGGAGACAAGTGACTCATTGGGCAAGAGAATATGGGTTTGGGGTGAAACAGATCTTCTTTGGGGGTGATGTTTCTCCAGTCTAAGCTTGGTTATGTATTCTGCCAAGCTCACGATGCCAGGGTATACAGGCACCACAGCAACTGTTCTATCTTGTGACAGCCCTAGGAGAGGACTTCGTGCAACACTCATCTCTGCTGTGGTGTCACCTGAAGCTACTTTAACCCCTGCAGGATTGTCAGCCTGGTACCCCAAAACCAGGAAAGAAAACTTGAGGTGTCTTCTCTGCCCTGTGAGGTGCCTGGGGATGGGCCAGTTGCTGGGGTGCTAGGACAGGCATCCTGTCCAGAGGCTGCTGGTAGTCCACTGCTGATCCACAGTGATCCGTGCCCGTGTGGTGAGCAGGGCTCGCCGGTCCCCTTTCCTCTGTTGTGCCTGACAGACGTGCGTGGTTTTTACAGGTCCTGTGGCAGTGATCAGTGGAGAGGAAGATTCAGCCAGTCCGCTCCATCACATCAACCATGGCATCACGACGCCCTCGTCCCTGGACGCTGGCCCGGATACGGTGGTGATTGGCATGACCCGCATTCCTGTCATCGAGAACCCCCAGTACTTCCGACAAGGTCACAACTGCCACAAGCCAGACACATGTGAGTGCCCGATCCGGCCAGAACACCCTGCGAGGACCAGGGTGTGGGTTGGGGGGGGATGGGGGAAGGAGGGCGAGGAGGAAGAAGTTAAGAGGATGAGGAAGAAGAAGAGGAGGTTTTTAAGGAGAGTTGGTCTTGGTATGGTCCAGAAACCAAAGTGAATCTCAGGTTTCAGAATTCACAACATACATGTAGATGCTTCCAGAGAAGCCTTTCCACCCTCACCTTCACCTCCTTTCACCCTCCCTCTGCCACCCACCAGTCACCTTCCCCCCTTGCTGAAAGTGCCATCTGAAGCTGGGCTCTGCCTCATTGGCTCTGAGCGTGAAGTCCCAGGCATGAGCAAGAGCTGTCTGGGAGCATGGGAATGGACGTGACCCCTGCGTGGCCAGGGAAAGGACCTGCCTCCCCTTTCTCCTCCAGCAGTTTCCCAGCTATGGGGCTGGCTCCTTGGCTCCCCACCGGGTCAGGGAGAAGCTCAGGACACGTGGCCATAGATGGGGCAGGTGCATGGAGATAAAGAGCAGGAGGCTTAGATGTTGGATGTCTTGTTTTCATGGGCTTCTGTAAAGCTTTTGTATCTTCCCTGTATCAATCTGGATTGTGAACTGGGCTCATTAGACTAGCAGGTGGTGATCAAGTGGTCGTCTCCATTTTGTATTCCTAAATTCTGAGTGTAAAAGAAAAGCTTTGGGTGAAAGGATGCTTTTCTGGGAGTCTCATACCGCTTCCCACATGAGCGGTGAGATGCAGCCTCCCCGACACGCAGCTCGCAGCCGGTAGTTGAGTTCTCCAAGGCCTCTTACCAGCTCTGAGATGCAAGCCAAGCAATGCAGGAGGTTCGCATAACATTCTTCTCCTGCTATTGCTCATCCTTTTGGTGTGTCTTGGTTCCAGGTAGAACTGGAAAAATAAAAAGCTTGCAAAAAAAAAAAAAAGGAAAAAAACTCCAGCTTGTGCTATCTCTATGGCCCAGCTGGAATTAGGGAGTGCTGTGTTGAAGTCACCTCTGCTCTCCCCTTGGCTGCTGCTGACTCATGAGTGCAGGAAACGTAACTCAGCCCCTGGAAACAGGGAGGAGGCCAATCTCCCAACCTGTGGAAACTCATTCAACATTAAGTGCTTGGCAGGAGTACGCTGCTCCCTGGCCACCACTCCTCCCGTCAGGGGATGGGGAGCTGCAGCCACTGCTCCCGTGGAGGTCTCCCTGGGGCAGCCCCTCCCAGGTGCTGTGAGCTGGTGCCTGAGCTGTTATCGCCGTGCTTCGCTTGCCAGAGTGATGGGGTGTACCCAATGAATGCACCCAGCTTTCCCTTTGATTTTCATTTTAATGTGCTAAATTTGGTCTGTTTGTAGAGAGGGGAGGAGGAGGGCGGTGATTAGACAGGAGCGGAGAAGCTGAATGTAGCGTGGTTTTTCTGTGCCGTTAATTATATATTTTACATTTCTTATAGCACCTCATCTCAAAATGATTTACAAACTCTGATGGCTCGGGAGGGGGGGCTCCCCCGCTTTATTTTTACCTTCCCCTCCTCTGCTCTCTCAAATCTCTTTAATCTATGCGCCGACCATTGCAAGGTGTGGGTGCTACTGCAGCTGTGCAGTAGCAGAGCTCAAAGGATTAAGTTGTGCTCTGAGCGTTTGCCCTATGGGGCTTGTCAGAGCTGGGCAGGTTGCAGGGGAAGTCGCTTGCGGCGGGATTTGGCCTCATAGTTTCACGGGGCTAGCTGATTAGGATCGGAAGAATTCACAGAGATGCTTGGGGGTGGCATCTGGAGCCACTTCTCCCGTGGAAGGTGCCACGGGGGTGAAATGCAGCTCTAGTGACAACTGTGCACACTTGGAAATCCATGGCAAATTGCCACCTCTGAGCTCCGAGTTACCCCAGGGCTGTGAGGCAGTGAGGCTGAAGCCAAACTCTCTCTGCAGGCACTCCCTTTGGGTGCAAACAAGAGGCAAAGCACAGCTGGATGCTGGCAGGCTGAAAGCCCTTATATTTTTATAGATTTGCTTGTCATTCACAGGGCAAAACCCAGGCTTTGAGACCTCAAGCAGGCTTAGATTTGGTGTGTGTTTTGTACTTGAGTCCTCAAGACTTTACTTGGACCAAACTTCTGACTTCACTGGTGGCTTTGCTTGAGGCTGGAAAGTTTCATAATTCACCTTAAATTAACCATGCTTTGGGGAGCTTTTGCTTTAAGGGGTTTGTTTGATCTGATGTGCTCTGCTCAACTTAAACCTGAGCTGGAGAATATTTGTTGCTCCCATTCTCCCTGTGGTTTTCATGCCAGAGGGTTTTTCTTTCCCCCTGTGCAGAGCTTGGACACGAACAGTTCTTCATTTGGTGTCACTTGTAGAGAGGAGAACTCCTCTGGGCTGGGGAGTGCCTCGATGCCCAGCTGAGCTTGTACTGATGCAAGCTGTCATCTCTCTCCTGCCACCCACCTCCCGCAGAGCTGTTGTCCAGCTGTGAGCAAAGGTGCTCCATGGCACGCAGCATCTCTCCTTCGCACTGAGGTGTTGCTAGAGCAACGTCTTCCGCAAGTAATTTCTCCATCATGAAGCTTTTCTCCTTCCTTCCTCCTGCAAGCATCCCTGTGCTCTTGGATATTGTCTGGGCTGAGGACATGCCAATACCCATTGCCGCGCTGCAATGAGGAGAGCAAACTCTATATGCTTAATGCAGTATTAATAGTACATTGATGTGATATAGATTTCTGTCACCCTCTATACTAGCAAACATCGCTTATCACGCAGGGATGACGGATGTTTATTCCCAGCCACTTAGCTCTGCATAATGGAATTGCAGCTGAAATATGGAGAGCGGCTCCCTGCCCACAGCGCTGCAGCCCGTCTCGCTCCCACCGTGCAGTGCTGTCCTCTGGGCTGCTCTTGTTAACGTGTCCTCAAGGAGATAGAGATGTGTTCCTCGCTGGGGATGTTTTTCCTCGCATCAATGGGATGAAGGGCACAGGAGCCAAGTCTCACCTCTGACTTTATGGGATTTTTGCAGTTTTCTCTTAGACCTTTGTGCTTCTGCCTGATTTAGAGAAGCAGGAGAGATAAGCTTGGTTCAGGGTCCTCTTTCCCTTCCTGGCTGAAGGTTTCTGGAAGAGCTGTGGAAAAAATTGCACCACCCTCTTTTCTTGTGATAAAGCATTGAATCTTTGAGAAGGTGCTATCCCCATCTTTAAACTGTAACTCCACGGCATGCTGGGCAGCACTAGGGTTTGCAACTAATCTTTGTTTCAGCCATCCTCAGCCCTACCTGGAGGGTTAAGCAAAGTGCTTGGCAAGGGGGACAATCCAACTGCAAACTGATTTCAGAAGAATAGGCTGAAATAGCCTTTTTCTCCTGATCTTTTACACATGGAAGTGAAACCTAGTGGCATATCTTCTCAGCAGATGTCAGCAGGAGGAGAGACAGGTTGCGATGAGTTTGCACCTCTCTATATTTGGAAACAAACAGATAAGAGGAGAAGAACAGGACTTGTGGAGCAAGCACCGTGGACAGAATATCTGAAGAGGAGATATGGTGTAGGACCATGCGGCTCAATCGTATGGTCGGTGATTTTGATAATGCAAAACATGATCCAGTCTACACTCATTTGTGTCCAGAATATGGCCATCAGTCCTTCTGGGCAGGCAAAGTCAGCTCATTATAATGGATAGTTCCTGATCAGTGGAAAAAAAAGGGAGCATCTGCTTGGAATAAGTATATGCTGCTTGGCAGTAACAGCAACTTTTAACCTTAGCTCCATCTCCCGATGCTCAGGATTTGAATTTGCAAAATGGGTTATTGAGAGTAGCTGGAGATTTTTGTCGTGAAAGACTGGTAAAGTTTCAGAAGAAACTATTTGGAAGATTGTTTTACTTTAAGAATAGTAATTAATAGCATGATGTAACAGATACAGATTAGTTCTTGGATCTGATATCTCAAGCTTTACTCAAATGCCACAGCACAGTTTTGCAGCTATTCTGTTCTCTGATACTTCCTGTCAGACCAAAGAGGTCTTCTTGAGAATAACACAAATCAGAGAAAAAAATCCAAGCCCTAATGGAGAAAATTCATCAGGGGGCAAATCCTGTGCATAACCCTGTCTGTCTCCCATCAGTGGATGCTCAATTCTAGCTAGGCTTCGGGGCAAGTGGTTTGGTTTTGGTGGAGGTTGTTGCCAGACAGGACCAGAGCTGGCTGTGTTTTCCTCTTCCAGGACTGGCACAGACTGGGGACTGGGATGCATTCTCCACACGGGTGGAGCAGCCGTCCTTCCGTAGAGTCCTAATGAGAGTTTTTTTCAACCTCATTTATTACAGGCTGCCCTGACATAATTACATATTCGAAGTTAGTAATTACACGTATTCATGCTAATTAAGTAATTAGATATAATTACAGTAACTGTAAATACATGGTAATCGGCTAAAAAGAAGTACTTCAGAAAAAAACAAGGCAAATCACACAATAAAAGCGCCATCAGCACTCTTTCACTCAGTACCCTGTCTTTATCTTGTATTTCAGTGCAGTTTAAAAGGAACATTGTGGTCATTACAAAAATCATATTTTTTAAACAAATAGATTTCCTTACCGCTGCTTCTAATAGGTCTTGAAAACAAAAATAGGAAGGATATTTACCCTTATCACTGTGAATTCTTTTTGTTTGCCTAGTGTGTTTGATTCATCCTGGGCATGAGAAGCTAAAGAGTATGCAGCATTTCTATTTTTGGTCAGTTTGTGTTCCCATTTTTTCCAAAAACAAGAACATAAAAATAAAGACATAAATGTTTGCAGTTTTATTTAGCTAAGAAAGAAAATCGAAACTGCTGGTAGTGGAAAAGAGAAACTTTTTTTTTTTTTTTTTTTCCCCCCCCAGGAATAAGAGGATTTGTCAAATATTATTTTCACACAATATAAATGTGGAGCCCAGTGTGGAGTGACAGCAGCACTCTGCTGCCCAGTGCCCAGCCTGGGGCCAGGCTGTACAGGTCTTAGTCCCTCCCACAGGTCTCTACTGTTTTTCCAGTTTCTCCAGACTTCTCTTTTCCTTTTCTCTCCTCTAACGTGAAAGCCCCAGGCTCTTCTCCAGCAGAACCTGATGTCTATAACTTCTCTGAAGTAGGCACTTGTGGGTCCAAATTCTTCTTCACTGGGGCTCCTCACTGTCTTACAGTCATGACTTTCTCAGACAACTATATGAGACACTTTTAGGGGATTTAATGAAGACCTATAAGTAGATGTAGACTCATTTATGTGTGTTTTGCTATTCCATTCTGTGTGTCCTAATTTGTCCTGACAAAGCCCGAGTTTGTGGCTTGGATCTGTGAAAAAGCCCTGACCTCAGTGCTCAGCTACTAGCAGGTAGAAGGCATTGGAGATCTCTGCAATGAGCTTCTGCCTCCAGATTTCCCTTCCTTCTGCGTTGGGGTTGCCTCTCATAGAAAATGCTCTGAGATCCAAGTGCTGACATGGACATCCTGCAAAAGATTTCGATGTTGAAGAAACCTGCAGGCTCTGGCTGGCTGCTGCCAGAGCAGATGTTGCAGGTATCTGAAAAAAAGTGCGAACAACCAAATTTACTGCTTCTGTCCCCTGCTGGAGCAGAACTGAACTTCCCTTGTGCCCAACATCACCTTCTTGTCCCCTTGCCCAGGCTGCAACATCTGACTAACAGGAGATCCCATGGCCAGTGGGACTTGATCCAAACTCCTCAGCTCTCACCAGCCCTCTCAGATGTTTTTTCTTACCTGTGGCTGTTTTATGCTTTGCATCATTTCATGGAGCTCTGAAGAAGCAAGTGGAATATCCGTGTTTTCCAGAACTCAGAAGTCCAATCTGCATTTGCAGAGGTTCTGCCTGGCCCCTGCCTGCTTTAGAAGGAGCCGCTGTAGCCAGCAGTGCAGCCCTGCCTTGCTCCAGATGTGATGTGCACCCGACTTGGTTTGCAGACGAGCCAGTTACCTCCTGCAGCTGATTGGGTTTTAGATCCTATCTCTGTTACTTTAACATGTGTTTACTGAAGATATTTGTAGCAACGCCCAAGATCAAAGGGGGCCGAGCAAACTTCATCCCCAGCGTGGGGAAGTGATGCTGGCAGCACAACTGCAGTGGGTGGCGATGCTTTGGGCAGGGATATTCCTGGTGATGGGGATCCAGTAGGAAGAGAAATCCTTAAATCAAGCAGAACATGACTTTGGGCTGCTAATGTTGATCTGCCTCTGGAAAAACTGCCCTGATGATGGAAATACCTCTGGAATAGACATCAAGGAGGGGACAGGGAAGTATTTCCTCATACAAAACTCTGCCTGTTCCTCGGGCCTAAAAGCATCTCGTCTGGACCATTTAATCCCAGTGTCTATGTATCCAGCAAGCAGGGTTGGCTCACCTGGGGTGTTTTCTGAAATGGAATGTGTGAACTGTCAAGCACTTAAGTCAGATAAGGGGATGCCCTGAGATGGTTTCCTCCTGGATTTATTGTGGCTCTAGAACAGCAGGCTGCTCTTTCTTCCTGACAGCCTCATCCCTGCATCAGATGGTTTGGACTGGGCTGCCCAAGACATGCACCCTCTCACGGAGGATGTGTACATGCACTCCTGATACATGTCTTGCATCCAGCCCCCTGCTCATCTCATACAGGGGCTCACACACTCTCCCACTGCTCTTGCATATTGCCTGGCCCCCATGCACACGCCACCATCCCTGTGTAGGTGGGCACGTGTTCCCCACCCGGCACCCATGTACCATGGGATGGGTATGGTATAAGACATTTGCTGAATCAGCTCTTTTTCATTCCCCATGGCTCAGCTTCCTGCACAGTGACACCTACACACTGATCACATCTGCCTCACGACTGATGCTGCCGAAGCACAGGTGGATTTATGCTGGGTGCCCTTGCAGCTCTGCCTCTCCTCGGCAAAGGACATCACAATGCTCCTGACTAGGCAGTTCCCCTGCCAAGGATTGCCCAAAGCCATCAAAGATGGTTGTGTCTCCAGTTTCTAGTGGGTGTTCAGAGTTTGTCAAGACTCATTGTAGCAGGGTGAGAGGAGTAGGACGAGATGGGGATTAAAAAGGTTTTAATTCCCTACGTTACTGTCTGCATGCCCAGGTATTGGTGGTACTTCTTATCCAGTTGTGCTTGTAGTGCTCTTGACCCCATGGTGCTCTTAAACCTGAAGGAGGTGTCCAGGCCAGAGGGAGGAGGGCTCTGTTCATCAGCCAAGGCTCTTCATGCCTGTGGTTTTGTCCCTGCAAGACAAGAGGTATTGACGTGGTGCATGACCAGAGGCTATTGCGAACTCAGGCAGCCCTGATGTCAGGGGTAGTAAGGGGGTTCAAGAATATTTTCCCGATGGCTCATTGATTATATGAATTTTGCTGTGGATCGCTACAAAAATAGCTGATGTGTGTATGTGTGTGTGGGTAGATTTGTGGTACTGATTTCTTTTGGCCATCAGTGAAACGTTTGTCTTGCTTTTTAGAGAGTTTGCTGTGGCTAAAAAAATTCTTAAAAATGCTTGGCTGCTGGGAAGGTATCTGCAGGCTAGGGTACCTCTGCGTTCCTAGGGCAAGGGGCATGTGCCCATGGTACCTGGCCATGGGGTACCCCTGAAGGCACTGGGTGCTCCCAGGCTTTGCAAGGACAGTGTGTTGTGACTTTTTAGTCTAACCAGGCTGGTTTTCAGGTTTAAAATCTGGCTCTCAGAAGTGCGTGGGGACGCATCATGGTCAGACAGGCGTTGTCCCTCTGGTTAGAAGATTGCAGGTTCTCGTTGTTTGTTCATTGTCTGGTTAAATTACAATTCCTAATTAAAAATAACTGCTATTGTTTAGGAGTTGGAGCAGTTTTGCATGACCGCACACACAGTAGGAACATGATTAGTGGTGTTGCCCTGTGGGACAAGAAGTACAGCGCAGGATCTAGCAGAGCAGTGGTATGTCAGTAGAGGTTAAAAAAAAAACAACTTACCTTGAGTGCTACTTTTGGGCTAGATGGCCCAAAATACTCCCTTCAGTCCTAAAAGCTGGGGAAAAACCCATGTAAAAAGATACTCTGCCTAAAGAGCTTCTCATGTCAAAGGGGGCTTTTGTTTCCCAGCCTGGCATGGTGGCTGGCTCTGGGAACATGGTGTGCGCAGGCAGTGATGGCTCGTGCGTGGGGCAGCATGGGGCAGGTGGAACAGTGCCGCTCTCTGTAGGGTGGAGCTTGATTTTTTCTTGTATAACATAACAAAAAAGCAGATATTGTCATTTGTGGTTGCTGAACATTTCCAGCCCTCCTCCTTGTCCTTATGGCTGTCTTGCCCTTGTCAGTTGTGGGAGTGGACAGGGAGTGGGTTCACTGCCAGTGGGATGGAGGAAGATGCTGCTGCTAATGGAAGCAGCACTTCTGCTGGTGTGCTCCTGAAGCAGCTGTCTTGCACCATGGTTAAGCGTAAAGCACTAGCCTTGTTGAACTTGATGTGATTTACTGAAGTGAACAGATCCAGCTGAGAATTCAGCAAACCTATTTCCACATGTAGCTGATGTAAGATTTGTATGCAAGTGTCTTGAGGTGAAAAGTACACCGAATTCACAGCATGTAAGGATTGCTCTTGATGCCCGCGTTTGTCTCCTATTAAGGCAGGGTTTATTGCATAATCCATTTTTAGATTCCTGCACACTCGTTCTTAAACAGACTGCAAGTTACCTAATGCTGGACCCTGCTTGAATCTGTTTTTCAGGCCTCCTCTCTCTGCCCCTACCTGGATAGATCCATTTAAGAGACAGGAACAAACTGTGATTTAGTGAAAGCATGAAAATTTCTATATGTACCACACCAATGGCCAGGCTGTCCTGCCATCTGCAGCTAAGCATGGTCAATATGGGATGCAATACTCAAACTAAGCAATGACTTACAGCTTCACGTAGACTCAGCTTTTCCTGATGTTGGTTCCAAGTTCCTATTTGTTTCTGATGTCGCAGCAGTACCTGTGGTTCTTTGTCACAGTTGTGGGTCTGCAAAAATGTCACACATTTTTCAGCCCTACTAACCTATTTTTCCTCAATGAATTGGAGCGCTGAGTCTGAAGGTTACTATACCTGCCTATATTTTTTTATATATATATATCTGATCTGTTTGAAATGCACTGTTTTATAATGTTTGGACACCTGTTCTTATTGTGTTAATACATTTTAACAGGTTTTACATCATCCTTCCCTGTCCCACCACTATACCTCCTTTTTTTCTTTTGTGAGGGAAAAGGGATCTGTTGGTTTGTTTTTGTTTTTTGTTTTTTTGTTTTTTTCCTTACAATCATCTCTTAAATTCAGGACAAGCAGTTTCTCTGTCTCCCATAAGTGTGACTAGAAGACAGTGTAGCTAAGTTTCACAAGTATATATGGCAAATTTGCAATTAAAAAAAAAAAACTGGAACAAAATTACTTCAGCCCTTGCCTCCCTTCCCCCAGCCCTTCCCACCCCTTCACCTCCTTCTTGCAGGATTAAGCTAAACTAATCCTCAGATGAGCAAGATCTTTGGGAAAGTAAAGAAGCAAAGTAAAATCAAGGGAAGGGAAAGAAAAATCCTTCATACTCACTACTAATAAGGAAATTAGGGGTGTCCTACATTATGAATTGAATGAATTTTTAATGGTTAGAAATCCAGTTGATTTATAATGCATCCATCCTGGACTGCAGGGCCTGTCACCAGCTAATAAATAAACGACAGGCCTTTTGTATGGAAATGATCAGTCATTTTACATCTCTGCGCTGTAGTTGATGTGCAGCATTGAGCAAGAGGAGATGATGGCCATCAGGTGTATACTGAAGCAAAGGACCTCATGCTTCAAGACATACTTGAGTTCTTCATATACCAGAAAATTGCATCCCAATCTTCAAGTCTTCTCTCAGATGGGCCACAGCTTCTGCTTTATCCCATTGCTCACAATCGAAAACAAAAAAGAAATAGAGAGCTTGGTAAAAGGCTCTGTGATTTTGAAAGGTAATTTTAAGCCCAGCTTGGGGCCCTGCTTGATGTGTCTTATGCTCTAGGACAAGTTAGTTACCTCCAGACAGCAGGCGAATCTCCATCTGAGGTGGAGTCCAAAGCCTCCTTCCTACGCATGGAAGAAGAGAGGATGCTTTGTGTCTGACCCTTGTTAGACACCTTGTTCAGGGTGGGGGAGATTGTGCCGTTTGTTCTTTCAGTGGTCCTGGCTATCGGCACAACCAAGCTGAGGCTCGTTCAGAGTCAGAGATCGGGATGAAGTCATACGAATCCCACCACAAATGTTCACAGTGAGGGCTGTGTTAAAAATAAATCCTGGGCAAATGCCGGAGATGGGGTGGGGTGAGACTGTCCTGTTCTCATGCCAGATTCCAACAGAGCCCAAATGTCAGGGGAACCTTACTGAGAGCACAGCAGGCAGCTGAGTATTTGAGGGGTGGGGTATATTTTATCCTCTTCTGAGCAAGGAGAAGCAACCTGGCATCGTGCGCCTCCCCTGTTTCCTGGAAAGAGGCATTTCTCCTTCCAGCCCATCAAGGGGCTGCCAAGCATCTTCATCTCCATTTTATGGATGAGGAGAGGCAGCTGGAAATACATCGATTTGCTCAAGGTCACACCAGGTTGCTGACAGATAGCAGTCTGGCCCATGTTCAGCCCGCTGGACCGTGTTGCATGTTTATGAGTCACCACCTGAAGTCCTTTTACAGCCAGTCTTTTTGAGTCAGGAGTTTAGATGGACAAACAAGTTCTTGGAGCTGTCAGCTGTAGATTATGATCCCACAAAATGGCAATTCGGAGCTTTTCCTTCTCCTTTCCAGATAGATTAGATCAAATTCTCCCTTTCTACCTTAATGGCAGCCATGCTACAGTCTAATGATTCTGCTTTGCTCTCTCAACTAATTCTGAAGAGACCTTTCCTTGCTGGCCTCCAAGGAGCTCTGCTAACCTCATTCCACCTAGGCATTGCCTCCTGGCCCTCTCAGTTGGAGTTGGTTGGAGCCAGAGTGCTGGGCTCAGAGGAAGAGCAGGGTTTTTTTACCTTGCCTTTGGATTCTGGCTGAAGGAATTGAGTGGGGAGCCTGGGATACAAGCCTTGCTGCCCAAGGAAAGCACCGCTCGCCAAGATGCAGACTTTCATCTTGACCTGGAGGAAGGAAGCACTTACTGCCTTATTTATTACATTTCCCCAAGCAGTGTAAATACTATATCCATGATAGATATGGATCTATGACTAATATAGTGATTTGAACTAAGTAATTGCAGTGCTTTTTTAATACAAGAGATCCTCAGCATCAAGTAGTATTAATGATCTGTCTTGACGTGGTCTCTGCAGAGGGCAATTGCAAACCCCGGTTCCGTGAGAATTTGAGAAATTGGGGGAGAAATCCTAATGTGCTGTTCATCCCCTCTGTTCCCTTTGGGACACTTCAGAAAGAGTATCCTGTCTGCTGATTTTTTCTCAGCTTTCCCTAGGCTCTCCAAGGACGGGAAGTCTAAGTGAGTTTTGGGAAAACAAATCCCTTTTGTAGGCAGGCTGGGCTAGGCTGTCAGAGGAGGCAACTTTGAGAAGAAATGTAATACAAAGATCCTAGCAGCTCCCTGTGGTCACTGACGGTTCTCTGGACATTTCTGGAAGAGTAAAATGATTAGTTACAGTGAGATAGCTAAATTCAGGTAGAGGTAATGATATTCTATGTCTCTGTTGATCTGAGCCTTGTCTCTTCTCTGTCGCTTTAATATGAAGCTCTCCATTCCACTTGCTTTCTGAAACCCTTGTGCAGCCTTGCTGCTGTGTGCTATTAAACAGGTGGCCACATTATTATGAGAAACTCTCTATAAAGTCCACTCTTTAATGTCTTAGAATCTTCGGGGATGATTTTAAGATATTAATAAATATTAGAATTTAACACCTAATACTTCTTTGCAGTGACATCATTGTGGGGGAAAGGGTAATGGGGTAGCAGTTGCAGGATGTGCTGTAGGTCATTTTGTGTCTTGCATCACTGGTTGCAGAGTTGGTAGCCCGGCTGGCTGGTCCTTCTTGCTCCCTGCTGTTGGTGTGCTAGATGCTGGTGTTACAGCTGCAGAGCTCTAAGGCCTCTTTAAATTAATGGAGCTGTCTGAGAAGGTTATGAATGCCTTTTCAATTTATTTTTTTCCCCCCAAACATAACATCTCAAGCCTTGAATCAGGCTGTTAACCTTTTGCATTTGTCTCTTTCTAGCCATGTTCTTCTTTAATGTTATTTCTTTTCCTTCTTCCACCATCACCCTTTTAAGAGGAACGAGGGCAGGGGAGACCTGTGGACTCCATAGCTCATGTTCTTGCGTTGTCAGTCCTGGAGGACCAGGTCTTGCTGACCTTTGTGGGCTGTGTTGAGTGGGGAGCGTGGGCTCAGGTGTTTCTTTACTACAAGAATGGTAGCTCATTAACACTCTGTGCCCTGCAGATAACTTTTATTGATCATCAGCTACTTAATCAAAAACTCTATCACAGTTTGCTTCGATTATTCTTTTTCATCTCTTCATCTCTGGAGATTCAGTTTAGCTAAAGTTAATGTACTCATTATGCAGTCGGGAAACCACTGCCACAGACTGCTATGTAAATCATAGTTTTCAGGAAGGTTTGTGTTCTCCTTCCTGCATGTAGCAGGATGAATATATTGGGTACATATTCCTCTGCTTGGTGGGGTGAAAAAGGCTCTGGGGGAGTTGTGTTGAGCTGGGTTTTGACCTGCCTGGGGTGGCAGTACTCATCTTTCAAGTCACACAGAGCCCAGGCACCACATCTAGATCCTCACATTCCCGGTACGGTGATGACCAGCACTGTTGCTTACACCTAGTGTTAACCCACCCTCACCTTTCCAGAGACGTGTGGTGGCCTCCACATTATAAATACCTACCAACATGTGCACCTGGACTGCTGGAGACCTCCCTCCCCTCTCGTAGAGGGATGTTTTGGTTGAAGCAACTTTCTGGAGTTGTCTCTGCTGGTGAATGCTCAGCAGTTGGGTGATGAGGACTTTCCTATGGGAAACTAAGTGCTCAGTGTATAAGAGAACTGGGATGGGGTGTGACCTGTGTAGGGGTATGCTGAGGAGGCATGGACAGGGGATGTTTGAGAGATGGCAGATGGGAGGAGAGCTGCGTGCCAAACCACGAAGGCAAAAGTCTGAACAGCTGGACCGTGTGTTTGGTTTTTATTTTCTGATGATCTGTGTGCACTGTATGCATAGATACAGAAGTGGTGACTTACAGTAAAAGTAGAACATTAAGTCCCCTATCCAAACAGAACCCAGCACTCCTGAAATCAGCACCTTGAGTGTGTTGATGTTGGGCATTTTACTGACACAATAAAGGCCACAGCTGGAAACCTGCTCTGTAAATAGTGGCTTTACACTTGGGGAAACCATCAGAGCTCCGGGAAGGGGAACCAAGGAAACTGTGCAGGAAGTTGCAAATGTATTTCCTAGAACTTGCCATGTTTGAAATGGCCAGTTGGAATGGGGACACAGGAAGGGCTTGGAAGAGACAGGAGTGCTGCTCCTTCCTTCTGCTCCAAACTTATCTCACACTCTGGTTATGCTTGATGTCCTGATATGATTAATTTTTGTCTTTCAATATTTGCTGCATAAAATCATTCTCCTTGATCCTATATGCCATCAGGGCTACGTATTCCATGCTGGTTATGGTGCTGCAGTGACCTAATTTGATTGCGGAGGGTCGTGTCCTGTATAATGTTGTCTCATTTTCTCAGTAGTCGATACAAACTCGATTTTATTTTCTTTGGAAAGAAAGTAAGTGGGTACAGGAGCCCGACATCCATGACCAAGCTTATACCTGCAGCTCTTACCTTGTTGCCTGGTTGTGAGGCTGTGATGGCACACATAGTTGAATGGGACCTGCAGGCTCTTTTTACGTTGTTTGTTTTGTTTTGTTTTGTTTTTTCCTGCTTGTACTGAAGGAGAGAAAGGATGGAAGCTACAGCAGAGAAAGGTCCTCATTTGATCTGTTGGCACCTCTGATTTGCCTCAGTGAGTCATTATTCCAAAACACTGGATGCCCTGTTGATGGAACCTATCTCCGGGGGAGGGTTACCTGTGTCTCCCCACAGGACCTGGATGAATGTATAGCTTCCTCCTTTGGTCTCCAATTAGATGCTCAGTCCTTGGTACCTCTGTGTTTCACCTGCCTCAAAGACCCTTACACCTCTGTTATTTATGAATAGCTCAGAGCGGAAAAGGAGGGTCTGGTCTCAATTTGTGTGGCTCATTTGCATGTGAAATAAGCTTGTCATTTCAGAAGTGGTGACAGCCTGGGTCTCCTGGCCCTGTTGGTCTCATTCAGAATGACTTCAACAGCTCCAAGGCTCTGGCTTGGTGATCAGTGACAGGGCTTGCTCATAAACTGGAAATATCATAGAATCATTCAGGTTGGAAAAGACTCTTGGGATCATCCAGTCCAGCCATCAGTCCTACTCTACAAAAGTTCTCTCCTACACCATATCGCCCAACATATCACTGTGTTTTTGCAGAGTTCATTCGGAAGACAGTATTTATTCAGGAGCTCATAAAGGCAGTGTCAGCCCAGCATTTGGTTTGTGGGAAAAAGAACCTGCTTTTGCAAACAAGATTGCAGCAAGGGCTTAGCTCTGGCTCATGTGCCATTTCTGCCAGCTGGGATTGCTGGTGTGGCAAATTGTTTAGTTGATGGTTTCATTGCTATTTTCCTAATGGGTCCTGGACTTTCTTCCTTTGTTTTCAGGGTATTCCTCATTCTCAGCCCTGCCTCCTCCTGTCTCGTTCCCTGCCTCCTCCTGTCCCATTGGATGTTCACTGGGCATTTGATTAAAAATGGATTTGTTGTGGTGACAGAACAGGAGTCAGAGAGCTGTTGGCAGGCAAAAATGGACCATGATTTTGCAGCTTTAGCTGTAGGTAGGGGTTGAATAAATAAGTCAGCAGATCTGTGTTCCTGTTGTGTCACCAGGCAGGCTCCCTTGTCTTGGGTGAAGGATATAGCGGTGACAGGAAGAGGCCAGAAGTGGAGTGGCAGTGATCTGTGTGGCCAGGCAAGGACCAAGGGATCAGGAGCCTTGAGGGCAGGAAGAAAAGGAGCAGGTTGGACATTCACCACTCGTGTGATCCTCCTTGGCAGGATACCAGGTCTCCATGGGCCAAGCACCTGGCACAGTCAAGCCAAAGTCCCTGATTTGTTCTTGGTTTCAAAATATTTAATCAAAGAATCAAATATGAAATCTCTTTAAGAAGACACTGGCACACAGCAGCTGGCTGAGTGTTGCAATCAATGTATCCGCTGTGGAATGTTTCCTGCAGAAATATTACATCCTCTCTCATTTACTTGATGATCTTTAGGGTGAATCAATCAAAAAATGCCACACACAAATAGTTCAGCCTGTGATCCTGTGGGTGTCCATTAGAGAGGCATTTGCTCTGTGTTAATGGACCTGTTGATTAACAAACAAACCATTGCTTTTTAAATAGAAAGATGGTGCTTGATGGGAATTGTTCGCATTCACTTTTCTGATACCCCACCTCCCCTACATACTGCTCTCATTCTGTGCCGATGCAGGCAACTGCTGCCACAAAACCCAGGCCTGTACTGCTGGAGAGAAAAGCACTCACATCTTACCCAAGTGGTTATCAGAGGTGGACCTTCTCCTGGAGGTTGGAAAGGACACAGAGAGACTTCTTTGTACTCAGCGTGTGATTTCATCGCTGTGTGTCTTGTTCTGTTAATCGTGTTTTCTACACCAGTCTGCATTTGGATTCCAGCAATGTCACAGGAAGATCCCCCCTTGACATCCCAAACAGGTTGAGACCCAGCAGCTCCTTGAGGAATCTGTCTTGGGTTTTACACAAGTCTGAGTGCATGGGAGTTTTTATTTGGGTCTGTAAAGCCTCTGTGCTGTTGGAGTAATATTGTGTCCATTTTCTTTCCCTACAACATGAACATTTTCCTAGTCTCCACTTTTTCTGGGTGTAAAATTGCCCATGTTGTAGTATTAGTTCTTGCTTTTCTGATGCTAGCATGGCATGAACCCCAGCTGGCATTTTGAGCACTAGAAGAACAGGATGATACCCATTGCTTAGAAGGTGTCCTTACCCATCGGAAATCCCCTGCAACCTGAGTGGACCAAACCCAGGGATGACCAAAGCTTTGGAGACAGAGAAACAGCACGTTCAGTGCTGCCAAAGCTCTGGTGTGGCACTGGAAACACACTCCCTGGACATAGCTCGGGACAGCCAATGAATGTACTGAGCCATGTAACGCAGCTAACTGCAGAGAGGCAGTCATACAGCAGGGCAGACCAGCCTGAAAGGACCAGGGTTGTGGCTGTAGGTTCTGTTTAGCCCCATGCTGGTAGGTGCCAACAGCGGTTCTGCTTTCTGGGAAGTGTGTTTGGATCCTTGCTGCTCAGCCAGAGGCTGTGGGGGCATTTGGTCCCCGCCTAGGCTGCTGGTGCAAAGAGCTGCTGTTCAGTCTGACAGACCAAGCATCACTCCAGGCTGCTGCAGAGAGGACCATCTCCTCTGTGCCACTTGTTTAGCTCCATCCTTTATTGCTACAAACCAACTCACCTATAGCCGTCCTTCCCACAGCTGGTGGGAGTCAAAGTGACGAGGCAGTTAGTGGATTAGGGCAGCAGAGTGAAAACCATTTGGCGTTTCTATCCTGATTCTTCTGGGTGCCTTTAATTAGCATGATTGCTCAGCACGCGATTTTGCCATGTTCTTTAGCTCCCCTGGTTAGAATAATTATTCCCCCAGCTCCTTTTGTTCCAATTCCTGATCGCTTACAAAGTCTCCTGTTAAAAGCCATTAAATCCGTAATGTAAAGTGAGAGTAAATGTTCAGTAGCGTTATGCTCTCAGCCCCACACGTGTGCGCTCGCGCTCTCTCCAGCCCCTCTCCAGCACTCCTCTGCTCCCTGCCACGTGCTCTGTGCTGCAGCATCGCTCTCTGCTTTCCTCTCACACGCTTCCCCACTGGCCATCCCACGTGTCCCACATGCAGCAGGTTGTGTGCATACTCTCACTGTTTTCTGCTGTCTCTTTTGATATCGCTCAGCTCATTTTCCTCTGTGCATGGGCTAGTTTTGACACTGATGTTGAATTCAGGGCTGTGTACTGTGATCTCTTACATGTAGTTGCATGTGCATATATAAAAGTGCTACTAGAAGTGGATGTTTTTGCATGTTTTTGCCCCAGTGTGGGCAGCTCTTGCTTTGAGGAACGGCATACATAGAGGAATCACAGAATAGTTGGGGTTGGAAGGAACCTTAAGATCATCTAGTTCTGATCCTCTTGCTGTGGGCAGGGACACCTTCCACTAGCCCAGGTTGCTCAAAGTCCCATCCAGCCTGGCCTTGAACCCTGCCAGGGAGAGGGCAGCCACAGCTTCTCTGGGCAACCTGTGCCAGGGCCTCACCACCCTCACAGGGAATAATTTCTTTCTTATATCTGATCTAAATCTCCCCTCTCAGTTTAAAACGATTACCCCTCATCTTATCCCTACACCCCCTGATAATGAGTCCCTTCCCATCTTCCCTGCAGCCCCTTTAAGCACTGAGAGGCTGCTGTAAGCTCTCCCCAGAGCCTTCTCTTCTCCAGGCTGAACACCCCCAACTCTCTCAGCCTGTCCTCACAGGGGGGGGCTCCAGCCCCTGAGCATCTTTGTGGCCTCCTCTGGACCCGCTCAAGCAGGTCCATGTCCTTCTGCTGGGGGCCCCCAGAGCTGGACCCAGCACTGCAGGTGGGCTCTCACGAGAGCGGAGCAGAGGGGGAGAATCCCCTCCCTCGCCCTGCTGCCCACACTGCTCTTGATGCAGCCCAGGACACAGTTGGCTTTCTGGGTTGTGGGCACACTTTGCTGGCTCACAGTTAGTTTTCCATCCACTAATACCTCCAAGTCCTTCTCCACAGGGCTGCTCTCAAACCACTCATCACCCAGCCTGTATTTGTGCTTGGGATTGCCCTGACCCATGTGCAGGACCTTGCACTTGACCTGGTTGAACTCCATGAGGGTTGCCGGGTCCACCTCTCCATCCTGTCCAGGTCCTGCTGGATGGCACATCCCTCCCCACCAGTGTGTTGACCATACCACACAGCTTGGTGTCATCAAACCTGCTGAGGGTGCACTCAATCCCACTGTCCATGTCCCCAGCAAACATGCTAAACAACACTGGTCCCAACACTGACCCCTGAGGAACACCACCTGTCACTGGTGTCCACTTGGACATCGAGCCATTGACCACAACTCTTTGAGTGTGACTGTCCAGCCAGTTCCTTATCCACTGAGTGGTCCCTCCATCAAATCCATGTGTCTCCAATTTAAAGACAAGAATGTTGTGTGGGACAGTGTCAAGGAGGACATGTCCTGGCTGTGGTGGCAGGCAGGACTTCGGATCATAGATGATGGAGAATAGGAAATAACTTGGGTTTTTTAAGTAAAGCTTTGTCCATTTTTCTCAAGTGTGAAATCCTCTGGCAGAGGGAAAATGGCGTTTGGATAGCTGCGTTTTTGGGAGGTTCCATGCTGTAGTGCCTCCCTGTTTGGAGGCCTGGAAGCTCAGCTCCTTCCCTGTCCCTCATCTCTGCTGATATTTGATCAGCACATGCCAAGTAACACAGGTTGGACAGACACAAAGGCTTGCACAGAATTATATGGTGTGAAATAAGATTGGTCTGAAGCACTTTAGATGCTTTGTGCATTTAGATGACTTGATGTGAGAGGGAGAAGGGAGAGAGAGAGACTTCTTTTCAGACCCGTAATGAAACTAGGTCAGAGAAGGGTATGGCAGTCATGTAGTTTGTTAGGCTTGAAGCTGACTGCCAGAGAAAAAATTCATAGCTAGACCACCTGCTGGAAAAAACTTTGTAGGAAAGAAACCCTGGTCCTTCCTCCCTTCTTTGAATGAAAACTAATAATTCACAACAGCCACACGGTTTGGGTTTAGGTCTTCATTTGCTGTCCTTCTGTTATGTGCCAGTTCTACCTTGCTCTGCAAAGCAGTGTGGAGTGAGGGTCTCCTGGTGCACTGCCTGGGGGGGCTCCCCACTCACCTCATCTCTGCTTTGCTGGCTGCAAGAAACTTTATAGGTGTTTTATACCTTCTCTTGTAAAAACATACTGTGTTTTGTGGGAGCAAAACCCTTTCTCTCCTCCTGCAGAATGAAGGCTACCACAAATACCTGCCACTCATTTGGTTGGCACTACCCAAATTGTTCCCTGGGACCAGCATGATCCCAGCACAAAGTTCCTCTGTTTGGTGTCCCCTGTTCCCTTGGGGAAGGCACAACCTGCCCTGGGGTGTGTGTTTTAGAGCTTGCCCTGTATTTTAGAGCTTGCCACACACTGGCAGGTACCAAAACATGGTCTGGAAACAAAATCTGGAGCTGGGAGCTCTACCCTGGGAACATTAGTGACACTCTTCTGATATATTTTGGTGTAGAAGGCAACTTATTTCAAAAACCATCTAGTGGGGCAATTATCAAGAGAAGAAGAGCTGTGGTGGCAGCCTTCATTTCCAAAACAATCAGCAGAGTAGAAGCACTGGAGTGGCACAAAGGACAATAATACCAGACAACGAAGCATCCAAACGGCTTAAAAAATCAACAAAACCTTGTTCCTTAAGGCTCCCTGCTGCTCTCACCATGTTTTTACCCTCAGCTCTTCCTGTTCCTATTTACAGCTCCTCTAGTGCTCATTGCCTCCTTGCCTGCCGAGATCTCCCACACTCCTCAGTTTCCATCCTCAGCTTGTAAACTCCACAAAATTGCATTTCCCCACAGGAAGCTCCTCCCAGCACTTCATGCTCTTTGGCTTGTCCTGCTTCTGGGCTTTCTGGAGGGCAGCTCTCGCCTTTCTAGACCATCTATTGCTGCAGCAGATAGCAGAATAAAAAGACTTGAGCAAGCAAGGATTTATCCTGGGCCTTGATCAGCTTCTCCACCAGCCTCTTCCTGTCCTCTGAAGAGCAGGAGAGCATCGTTGGCACTGCCTGGGCAGGGAAGGTCCCAGTTGCAGACTGCAGAAGTTGTGTGCTTTCCTATCCACCATGTATGTCTCCTTTTGGTGTCTGCTCTCATATCCCAATGATCTGACTTTACCAAGCATTTCTGTCCCCAGAGCTTCTGGAGAGGATAGGAGCCTGGGAGCTGGGGTTATTCCCTGTTGAGTACCCATGACTGGCGTTGGTTCCTGCGGAGACTTTGGAGAAACCATGGTCCTGCTCTGTGCCACCATTTTGCCATCTGTGCAATGAATATAACAGCTCCTGCCTCCCCAGGGAATGAGCAAGGCGTAACAAATTAATGTTTATGAAACGTTGTCTGGCTAAAAAGGAAGTTTGCAACAAGGCTGTTGCTGTTCTGACTCAGGGGCTTCCTTTGCTGGTTGGCTCTTTGATGTGGCAATCTGTAGTACTGGTAGATCAGCTGTACCATAATTGGAATTAATCAGCATTTAAGGAACATGAGCCCAACCAGGTTCTTTCCCAGTGGATATTCATTTCTGGGCAGATTAGTCAGTAGTTTCAATAACTCTGTGTAAAATGCTTAGGGTAACTATTGCTATCTGAAGCGGCTGGGGAACAGAGGCAGTGTCAGAGGGATGTAGATACCTGTCAGGCAAAGTGGAAATGAGAAGCTCTTGTAACACTGTGCACAGTGCTTAAATTGGCAGCACTCTGAAGGCTGACTTGGAAAAAAAAAAATTAAAAATTGACAAAAGAATATATCTGAAAACCAAAGTGATGAAAATGATGTATTACTTGTTGGGATGGAATCTTTCACGCTGGGTCCCGTGGGCTTTGTGGAGTGCAGAGGCAGAGAGAGGGCACGGCAGAAAAAGAGGGACGCAGAAAAACATGGTTGTTGCTCCAGGCGGTGAGAATTGTAGAGGAGAAGGCTCCTGGATGTAGCAGTGCAAACACACAGAGGGATAGAGGCAGGGCAACAGCTTGGTAATGCCCAAGATGTCAGCTACCACCAAACTCTTCAGGCATTTTGGAAACGCTTTCCTGCAGCTTGTTTTCATGGCTGACGTATAAACCCCAAGAGCTTTGCCACGTACCTTTGCACGGCTGTGGGTATTGTGAGGGACAAACCAGCCATCCTCTTTGCTCAGGTACCTTTTCTCTGACCCAGTAAGTTTTAGATGAGGCAGAGTCTAAGCTCTGCATGTTGTGGGTGAAACTGCTGGGTGCCCAGTCCTTCCCCCTTCCCTGGTCCTCTTACAAGTAATTTCACATACTCTGGCTTCAATCTAATGAAAACAAAACCAATGAGGCCCAACTGATCTGGCTGCTTTCCATCATGCAGTGGGCCTCTGAGTGGCTTTAAATAGCTGCACCTCTGTGCAGTCTGGAGAAAAGCATTGACTGTACCTCTGGACAGGGAGGGTAGCTTTGACGCAAATCACAGGGCATCTCAGACCTGAAAATATCATTTTTTGTTTTGTCCTTGGTCTTAAATAGTTTGGGGGTTTTTTTCTTCTTATTTTTTATTTTATACCCTGGT
This sequence comes from Athene noctua, assembly GCF_965140245.1. NCBI lineage: Eukaryota > Metazoa > Chordata > Aves > Strigiformes > Strigidae > Athene > Athene noctua. Next base: position 7,889,917 of record NC_134049.1, read on the forward strand.
AAGTGCTTTCCTACTCTGGGGCTTTTCCTAAGGGGGGATCGATGGGGAATCTTGGAGCTCTGCCTCTTGAGCTATCAGGCTACATCATTTAATATCTTGGAACTACTCCATCCATGAAAGAGTTCCAGAGAAAACAAACTTGTGATCCCGGCTAATATGGACATGGCCCACATTAACGACGACAACAGTAAAAACGCAATGGATTCTGGAATTACTCCGACCAAAGGTTTAATGAATCTTACATAGTCTTAAAGAGTTCACCGCGTGGAAAACTGCGAGAGCTGCCCTTTTCTCAAGAAACACTGTTCAGCTGTTGAGTGCCTGCGGTATTCTCCTTCCCTTTCCTCTGCTCCAGTTAAGCATGAGAGAAATTTGTGTGGAAATGGGATCTTTTGGACCCATTTGCTTCTGCTGTTTCTCTTGCTCTCAGCCTGTCTCTTCCCTTTCCTGCCCTCAAAAACACATGCAGTGCTGCGATTCCCTGATCATGGTTTTGGGTTGTGGAGAAGATGAAGATGCCACAAACTGTAGCTAGAGCTCCATCTAGCACATCCCCAAGAGGTTTCCAGTGACGTGAAGTCTCATTGACTAAAGTGGGAGACTCTTATGCCTGAGGTTAAACCATGGAAAATGAACAAAGATACAAGGTGAGCTGCTCTGGAGGGGAATAAGGACCCTGTTTCCATGAAAATGATCATAAGCATTTCTGTAGCTCTCAGAGCCTTTTTGTGAATCTTAAAAGAGCTGTTATCTACTTGAAGATCTGCTTCAGGTCTGTGTCTCAGTGTGAAATTCATCTGTGGGCTGAATTTTCTTGTGATTCTCCATTGTGGTCAACAGTGTTGGGCTGGTGTAAATGAGAGGAGGTCTAGGCTCTTTGACTTTACCTTGGACAGTAGAGGAGATGATGTGCTTATCTGCAGCTGAGAGCATCAGGGAGAACCTCATGGTGTGCTGCTGCTGAGCTTCTGTGACCTGCTTTGTTGTGGCAAGCAAGGCCCCAGGCTGAGTTGCATCTTGCCCTGGTATATGTTTTGGGGGAGGTAAAAAAAGAGGGTTTTGTATCATAGCCCTGCAGATGAACCCATCCATGACAGGGAAGCCTGGACTGCTCTGTTGCTTTTCCCTCAAATATAGACATATCAGTCTTGGCTTTGACTAGACGGATGGCTATTTCTTTTGCTCTGGATGCGGGCCAGGCTTGATGGTTTTCATGCCTTCTTTGATGCTATTCATACTTCATATCTGTGCATAGAGGAAGATAAAATGTACTCTGTTGTTGGAGTCTCCTATTGCTTTTCCTTTATATCATAAATTCTGCTGTAACACAGAAGAGAGATCAAAGCTTCATTGCCTAATGTGGGCTGTGTGGATAGCAGTGTTATGCTTGGCCAGCTTGTTGCCCCTAATTTGCCATTTTTATTTCACCCATTTTTGCTAGGCGTTACGTGGCACCTTGTTGCTTTTCTCATCCATTCACGCAGCAATTAATGCTGCTGTTTTAGAAGCAGTTTCCATCCCTGGGTTTCAAAACTGGGCTGCACCATGCCTGCTGTTGTGGATGGGGCTGACGTGAGGACTTGTGTATTATTTTCTGTGTTGTTTCCCTGCCTCCCTATGTCATGTTCCTTGCTGCTCTTCTCAGGTGACCTGGAGCAGCCTCAGATCTCAAAAGCCCTAGAAGCATGGTATGGTTGAATGGTTGCAATTTTACAGAAAGCAAACAGTGAAGGAGAGGTGAAATTATCTGGTTTATCTCCTTAGTGTTGCTCTCGGTCAGTGGAGGAAGGGTGGAAGGGTGTTCCTTGTAGGGCACGGTCTGTAGGCTGGATTGGGCACTTGCATGGGGCAGTGGCTGAGATCCACTAGTCAGGGTGTTGGGAAACACATAAGACAGCTCTGGAGGACTAAGTGGATGGCCAGTGTTGAGGACAAAACTGATTGCATGGTTTGGTTGCCTTCAATTTTCTTGTCCTTTCATTGCCACATACTTCCAGCCTGCTTAGAGAAATGCCCCATCTGCCCCCTCCATCTCAAGCTGTTAGACCTGCACAGCAAATCTGAGCTCATTTCTCTGCCCCTATTCTCCAACACTCTCCATACATTTATTCCACTACCATACCATGGCTATTAGTAGAGACAGTATCATGTTTTAATTTAAAAAGTGTTCTCACTAGAACAGGGAGAAGCATAAAGTTTAATGTGTCAGACCCTTCCCAATTTTGTAGGTCTTTGGAGATGCTTTTGATTTGAATCTACAGGGTGGGGTTTTTTTACCTCCTTACTATTTTCAGGCTTGTATATGGGAGTTTCTCTCCAAATCTACAACCTATGTCAAAGACAGTATTTTTCCTCCTATTTTCTGGCTGGCACCGACAAATGTGAAACTCCACAAAAGGGATTGTTTTTAAAATTTCCCCAACTCATTCTAAGAAGGCAAACGCTTTTCTTTCTTACTTTCTTTCTTTCTTTCTTTTTTTCTTTTTTTATTTTGGAAAAAAAAAAAAGCAACCTAAAACAAACCCCCCCACATTCTTTAAGACATTTCCAAGCTAGTTTTTCAGGAGCTAATAGCTTTGACAGTAGAAAGATGACATCTATCATAACAGCATCCAAACTCTGAACCTGTTGAGATTCACCCATTTTAACCCTGGACATCTCAGTGAACATCATCCATCTCACATCTGACAGTGAAGACATAAACCTAGCAAAAGCCTTGTTGGTTTCTGCTCCATACAAGAGAAGGGGGTTGAAAGAAGCAGTGCAATATGGGAGACAGCAGTGAGGAAAGAGAGAAAAACAGCGAGGAGAGAAGCATTTTTTTTTTTCAGATTCTTTGGGGACTTTAATAAATCAGAAGGAGACGATGCCAAAATGACCGATGCTGCATTGCTTTCCCAAGTGAGCAGTATGTGTGTTCAGCCCCTTCAGAAACGTAGGCTGTCCTCCTGTCCCATTCCTTCAGTCACAACTGCGTGTCAGTTCTGGGGTAACCCCTACTGCAGTCCCATTCTGCAAAACCCTGCTCTCACTGGAGATCCCTGCAGCTGGGATTCACAGCACAGTGCTGACAACAAAGAGCAAACCCCTCAGCGTCCCCAGCCTTAAGTCTTGCTGATCTTTCACATGTCCCTTTGCTGAGGCTGTGTGTCCCCAGTGGGTTTTTAGGTCTGTTGGATGTTGTCCGTCAGGAGTGGAATTGCCTTAATTTAGCAAAGCTAAGAAATGCAAAGAAAATAAAGCAGATGGGAGTGCTCCTTGGAGATACTTGGTATTGTAGAGTATAGACTTTCCCAGCTATCCTTCGATGGCCATAAAATATATTTATATTATAAAAACAAAACACAATAAATAGTGATGTTCAGGGATGCCATGTTTATTTGTCTCCCAGTGACTCTGATAAGAAATGAACTTAGTTTACATGCACATTTCCAAGCACCAGCCCTTTAAACTCTGCTTTGGCTCTGATAGTTGAGCAAGGCTTCTCACTATTAATGATATTTCAACACTTGGAATTTGCCTGTGAATTTTGTTTATGACACATAAACTGAAGCTGAGCCTTGCTTACTCTCCCATGTGGATCAGCCCTTCAGGGCCACTGAGAATAACAGATAGTTTCCCCCAAACATGCCTAAATACTTCCAAACTAAACAAACAGCTTTTGTCTGCATCTTCAGGTTATCAGAAGAGGCATGCATTTGATGAACAGATGGAATAAGATAGTGCAGGAAAGAAATATAAATAGATATAAAATTAAAAATAGAAAGAAGAAGTAGGAAAAAAAAAAATCCCAATTTTCTGGCTGGTGTAGATACGGTGTGAGAAACTTTCTGTTCCTAGTCTGGTGAAAAGCACCTTTGCTATTGAGATAATTCACAAGGGCATCCAAGCTGCTCCATGCTTCTTTAGTGATGCCAGACTTGGGCTAACTTACCTGATTTGTTGAAGATCCTGTGACTGTATGAGGAGAAGGAGCATTTTCCAGACCTTAGAGAAATTTTGTAGCCAAGACATCCCAGTAATTTTCTTGAAAAAACCCTTTGGGCCCATGAGAAGTTGGGACAGATTAGAGCCATCCCCAGGATCCTGCCATGCGTGTCTTGGTCCTGGAAACTCAGTGAATCTGTATTGGGGATTTTGGTAAGCGTAGAGGCCTCTAATGTCCACATACTTGATCTTAGCTAAGAGCAACTTCACTGTAGTCTTAGCATCTACCTTCAGTGACATATGCCTATTCCTGCCATGTCTCTTTCCAGTCCATTGGAATGGCCTCACTTGTAGAATAGTTACAAACAGGTGTCTGAGAAAGTAATGTAAAAAATGATGAGCTGACACTTGAAGACTTGAACTTGAAGGACTTAGCACAAAAGATGATAGAAAGACTTGAACTTGAAGGACTTAGCGCAAAAGATGATAGAAAACAGGGGTTCAAGTCAGGAAGAAAGGAAATGTAGGCTAAACATCAGGATGTGTCCTAACAGTGAACCAGAATGTGCCCTCCTTCAGTCAGACCTTGAGAAGGATGTGGGACTGTATGTCTCAGCAGAAGGTTTCCCTACTGGACCTCATATCCAGCACTCCACCACAGGTTTTATCCTTCCAGTCCAGAGAACTATTCTCTGTCAAGTCCTGAATATTTGCATTTTTTACACTTCAGATAATAACGTTCATCTTTAATAGTAATTAATGTCTCATCATGCTAGTAGTGGGTTTCCCTGGCTGGGGCATCCCAAGGCAGGAGCATTACCAAGAGATGGTTAATACAGCCTTTGAAAACATTATATTTGCCCAGTAAGTTTGTTGGGACTGAAGGAAGGAACATGCCTTCTGCTCCACTTACTTTTCCTTTTCATCTGGCCAGCATTTCCAGCAAATCCTAAACCTTCAAATTACTTTTAAAGTGATGGGGTTGTGTAAGGAGAAGATGCCTCCAGTGTGCAGGTTTTGGTGTAGATGGGACAGCTAGGGCCAAGGAAGTCTGTGGGGTTATGAGAGTCAGGTCTCCCCAGCCTTACAGTGCTACTCTTCAGCTTCAGAAATGCTAAGCCAAACTAAGTAAATAACGAGAGACAAGTAGACCTAGGAAGGATTCTCCATTTTTCTCACTCCCTGCCTAGGAGGAAGATGGACTAGATATGGAATCAGAACTTTTCCACCCCTGACTAGTGGGAACCTCTAGAAAAGAGCTGTTCCCAGTTCTCTGTCCAGACTACTTGCATGCCCCTCGTTCTCAGACCACTTGTGCCTGCACGTACCACATGAAATAACTGCCTGTTCTTTATGGAAAGACAGAGTGAGGTAGCCCTCCTGGAGAGGGAGTTTTGGTTTTAATTTAATGGCAGCCGTTTGCTGGTTATTCATTTGGTTCTTTTTTAATAATTACATGTGTGTCGATATCTCTCTTTTTTTCTAGTTTTGCTCTTTTTTGTTTTTTCGTTTACTTTATTTTGCTTTTTTCTTTTTTCTGTTTTTTTTTCCCCTTTAGGTTTCAGAGAAATTATGTTGAATCCAATAAGCCTCCCTGGACATTCCAAACCTCTTAACCAAGGCATTTATGTTGAGGATGTCAGTGTTTATTTCAGCAAAGGACGTCATGGCTTTTAAAAACTCCTTAAAAGTCCCTGTTCTGATGTCAAGTTTATAGGCTGTGCCCTCAAAATGGTGGGAAGCAGTAAGCGTGGTCTGTATGGATTGAGGTCTCCTCCTAATAGGACTCTACAGCCCTGCCTGTACACACGTTAAAGCCAACTGAAACTGTGGTTTTCTGTCACCAGATAACAGGGTTGTTCTTTTCCTCCAATGGTCGCTGTGTTCGTTAAATATTCCTGCAAGGCACAACAGCAGCAATGAGAGCAAATAAAGAGAATTAAAACCCAATTGAAAGGAGTCATCCTAATAACACAGTAAATAATTGTACTTTTGCTTTAAAATAAAACACAAAACAAAACCAACCAAGCCAACCAAACTGACATCTTTAGTCATGTCCTCCCTGCTTGGAGTTTTCCTTGTAAGCTTGTGTCTTCGCAACACCCAGTGAATGCTGCCATCACCTCTTATGTGGCACCGCCATGGGAGGTCTCCCAGAGTGAGCCGAGGCGGGGAGCCTGGAAGAAACTAAAGCAGAACGAAGACTTTTGGTAAGAACAAAGGCAGCCCCGCTCCCAGTTCTTGCACAGAAAATAATGTTGGAAGGAATAATAATGGAAAGAAAAAAAAAAAAATCTTACTTCTCTGACAGGAAGAGAATGTGGTTATCTTTGAAGTGCACATATTCTAGGAGGCTTTTTTTGTTTGTCTGTCTGTCTGTGTGTGTTAGAGCGGCTCGTTGGATCTGACTATATCGTTGTCGTACTCTGGTCTCTCCCTGCTGCTTGAATGATGAGCTTTATCTGAGGAGTTGCCTGGACTTCCCGCATGGATGGAGAATCCATAGCGCAGGAGGGTCTGTGTCCTTGCCAGGACTAGGGCAGTAAGCAAAGTGGAAAAGCATATCAGATGCACGCAGGTCCCAGTTGCTGGGCCTTTTCCAGCCCCCTTTAGCTCTCCCCTGTATTCCCACCCAACTAGAGATTGATTGTAACCCAGTCATGCACCCAGAACCATCAGCTTGAGGCTGACTGACTGAAGGAGAGGAAAAAGAAATATTCTGTTGCTTCTTCTCTGGCATAAACAGGAATATCGATCCTGTTCTCTGGCCAATATTCGTGTTCTCTCACCCTCTCCCATCCCATTTTTGTCTTACTTCATCCAAAGCCTCTCAGATGGAAAAGTAAACCCTTTGATCCTGTCCTCAAGAGAAGCCAGCTGCCCTTGCGGCAACTTGCAGGGCTTTCCTTGGACTCTGGATGTCGCGTGTACGGCAAGTACAGATTTGCTCACACATATCGGTGATAACCTATAAACGAGGCAGATTTTCTCTAGAGGAAAAAACCTTCCAAAAACTTCAGGTTTGGCCAGATCCTTTTCTGAGAGGAGTATTGGACCAGGAACTTGCTCACCAGCCACTCAGCTTTGCTTGCCTTCTTGGTGGCCCGAGATGACCTTATCACATCAGGGATGTCTCTAAATCACCAGCCCTGAAGGGTCGCTGCTGCTGGAAAGAGTCACCGTCCCCCTCCGCCAGAACTGGGCAGAAGCCTCAGAATGGGATGTTCTGCTTTATCCTGCCTTTACAGGTGACCTGCATGAACCACCCTGGAGACTGCCAGGAGGTTTTATTAGCAGCTTTCCCATAGGGGTGTCCCTGGGAATATTCCATTCTCTTGCTTCTTCTCCCAGTTCATTTGCATAAAAAGGTAAAGTGCAATAGAAGAGTACAGGAGAAACCGTAGCAGATTGCTTTAAGTTAACGGACATGCCTTAGGGGGGCATCTGCATTAGGATGAGGAGGCCTGGCTCAGGTTGGATGGCTTCTGAAACCATGACCAAAACTCCCAACAATGTTTCCTGCCCGCATCGGAGCTGGAAATGCAAGAGGTGCACTGCCAGAGAGGACCTGCGGCCATGTGTCATTGACACCTCAATTCTGCAGATTCAGAGTGAGGAGGAGGTTCGCCAAGCGTGTGAATCACTGGGTGCTTGTCTGAACTGAATTTCCCCATCTCCTGGAAGTCACCCACCTGACCTGGGGATGTCTTGTCCGTCTGAACTGTCTCCTCTCCCTAGCACTGTTCAGGGGACTCTGCTCTCAACTGTGTGTATCAGTCGTAGAGATACATCTGTGGGCCTGGACCAGAAGCCTATATCCAAACACCCTAGCAGAGGAAAGGTTGAATTTTACAGCTCAGGTCCATCTCTGCTTAGAAGAAATCCTCCGGACCGTACAGCATAATTTAAAGCAGTTCTCCCCACTGTGATCAATGTCTCAATTTGTTTAACACCAATTAAAGTCTCTGGTTCCTCACTGCTTAAAACGAAAGCCAGTCATGGCCGTTTGCAATTGGTGGCTTTAAGTAGCAAGTCTAAGGATGTTTTGTTTTTTTAAAACTTTATTTTATTTTTAATTATTGTAAATCATTACCTCATTTTCTGTCAATGAGACTCCTCCATCTTTGAGCATTCTTATCTTGCCATAACTATCATCCTGTGCTAATGGGAAATGGGACGGTCCCTTTTCACAGAGACTATAGGGGTGTTCAATGTCTAGTTTCTTAATAAACACTTTATTTTCTAACGAAACAGCTGCATCAGGCCTCTTCTTTGAAGACAAAATAAATAAAAGTTCAGAACGACACGTCCTATAGTCTACTTCTTCATGAGATGATCCATGTGTGGGGAGTCTGGTTTGTTTGCTTCTTTGGGGGTGCTGAGGGTGGGCTTTACAGTTGTGATGTGAATATTGCTCAGGTGTAGCTCTTTATTCTGTCACTCTCATCAGGCACAAAGATGTTTTGCCTGAGAGCTTAGCTGCTGGTGATCTCAGTTGACAACCTGTTGGGTTTTGTGGCTCAAAATGGTCATATTCACAAGGTGGTAATGCTGGGACATGGTGTTGGTATTTACCAAGACAAGTTTCTACACTTAGTGGAAGGAGTTTTATTAGGAGACGTATCTCTCAGTGAGATTGACACAAAAGATTGTTCTGGCAGCAGTGCTTTTGTTTCAGGATATGCTCTTGCGGCAGGTCTTTCTACTTGGCTGTGCAAATTGCTCTTCTGTTGGGTGTTGGACTGTCATCCCTTCACTGGGGACAATTAGCCTCCTATTAAGCTAGCAAGGATGTGTTGTGGGGTACAGGAGAACGCTGCACTTGATTTCCTCACCAGGAGTTCATGTGAGGATGGTTGGTTGCTCCAGAAAGAGAGAGGAACCACTCTGTAGCGTGCGGGGCTCGGCATGAGGGTGCGTCTTAGTTGCTGTGTCTTAGTATTGTTCACAGGAGATTTAATTTATGTGACTTAAAGCTGCTGTGCCAACCTGCAGATGATTGTGGGCATGAGGCTGGGGGTGTGTTTGAGCTGATCTTGGTGGATGGTGCTGGAACCCTCTTAGAAAACCTGGTAAGAGTTTTGATGAGCAAAATAGAAACATGTTTTCCAGCATCCTTCTGTTCCTGTAACTTCCTGGCATGACTTTCAAGGAAATGTCTCAAAATGACGCTTTGAGTGAATTTCTGTATGCTATTGCCTTCTAATGAGTGTGCTTCTAGAAGTGACTGGGTGCTGCGATTCACAGGATTAGGTGATGGCTGAGATATTTACCTTCCCAGGGATGTCTGTGATGCCCGAGACAAATGGTTGTCTGCTGACATAAAACCTTACACATGGGATGAGCTATATCAAATTTCATGCTTATTTTCCTTTCCTTTCTGAGTTGTGGGAACAAACATGGGTGTTGGAAGCTCTGCCTTTTCCTCCCCACTTCTTCAGGGTCTGTTATTAGGCTTCAGAGCCCAGAAACATTGCAAACAGGTTGATTAGCCAATTACTTAGGCTGCTGGTATGGTCAGCCTCAGTTCATTTTGCTTTGTATTTCAGGGCAATTGAATTCCTTACATAGGAGTTCCCAGAATGTTTTTGATGCTGCCAGTTCCCAAGGAGCTAGCTTAATTATGCCAGTGGGATCTGACATGCATTGTAGAGGGGTTGGGCACTTCTCCTTGTGCTTGCTTCTTGGTCGCCTCTGTTGCCTGATGTATTCATGTGAAGGCTCCGTGCTCTTCAAGACAGCTGAGTTGATAACTGCTGTCCTGTTCTCCCTCCCCACACTGGCTTCAAAAAACTCTTGAGCTGTGTAGCGAAGGAGCTTGGGGTACTGGTTTGATAGGGTGCAGGCAGTGGTACGTATCAGCTTCTCCAGAGAATCACAACCCTGCCTTCTCATTTCTTATACAGTGTGGAGCCTGCATGTGTACAAGCAGAGAAGCAAAGTTCTTTTCCTTGTGTTTTGTCTCTAAAAAGATGGAGTCACATTTCTTTCAGTTCATGCCTGGAGTGAGTGTGATGGACACGGTATGATTCTGGCACAATACCCCTCTGCATGATGAAAGCAACACGTGGCCTGGTGGGACCCTGGGCATGGACTTGTTGCAGGCGAGTGTTTGATGTGTGTGATGCTGCAGGTCATGATCAGGGTATAATGAGCCTCCATAGCTGCTTATCTAAGTTGCACCAGCTGAGTCTTGATGTTCTTTGCTGCTCTTATGTTTACCTAGATGTGCTTTTAAGGAGTCAGCCCTTCTTTCCCAAGAGGCTGGAGATTCTTTTGAAGATGGTGGTTTTCTCTACCACCAGGTCTTTGGCCTTTTCAACATGTGTCTCGGCCCTGCTGTCCAGGGAGGCAGGGGCAAAAGTCCCAGGAGTTGTGGACAGTCAGAAGAAGATGCTTCTGCTGTTTCAGCAAACTGCAGCAGTGCGTCACCACTCCGCTCTCATTTGTACCCAGAACAAGCTGCAGATCCTCAGAGTTAAGCCCTGGCATTAGCAGAGGATAAAGAGGCCTAGACACAGTAGTAAAGTTAAAAACCACAGGTCTGCATGAGCAGCAGGAAGAGAACATGCAAGAAATCAATGCTGGGTGACTTCATTTTTGCTTAATGTTTTGAAGCACTTGTGGTGTGGTTTATGCAGTGAGTCAAAGAGTCCTTATTAACTGTATTTACCAGCGCCTGCAGACCCTGATCAATTGGCAGAAAAGTTTAACAGGCTGCAGGAAAGTGTTTACAGCCACTTTGAAGGGGAAAGAATATGACAGGAAACTGGCACACACACAGCTGAGAAAGGTTCTTTACCTCGTGAAGCAATGACACATCTTCCTCTGCTGTTGGGGTGCATTTTGCTTTGCCTGTATCTTTTGTGGTTTCTCCAATGTCCCCCACCTATGGCAGGCAGGGTCCTTGGTAGTGCTAGCATGTGGTTTGATGCCACAACTGCTGGCCCCACATCTCTGGAGATCTAAGCTTGTTGTGCCACAGAGGTGCACTGCAGGCTGTAGGACATCCTACCCTGTGTCCACACCACGGGGGAATCACATAGATACTGCTTTGCTTTGACCACCAAAAACCAACGTAAGAAACCTAATGGTGAAAATAAGTTAATTTGCCTGATGTGGTTTCCTTTGTGCTTCTTGTAAACTGACATGTGGAGAAGACACAGAGGGCTTAGGGGTGCAGATACAATGCCATTCTGCTTCTGCTGGGAGCTCCGTTTGGTTGTGTCAGCTCCTGATGTTCTTCAGTTCTGAATTTCACCTCCTTGGAGGCAGCACTGGCATTTTGGGGGTTGTTTGTCCATCTTCCTTATTAGAATTTAGTAATTGGTTTCTAGAGAAGTGGTAAGTGCCTGTTCTTACTGAAATCAGTACAGAAAATCAAGAGAGCGTAAATGGAGCTTTTGCCAGAAAGCACTTTGAGGTGGAGTTCAGGCTTTGAGTTTGTCAAGTTAAGAGCTAGAATAAATCTTAACCCGCACTCCTAGCCCTGGTAAATAAATGAGGGATGATTCCCTCACTAAGAGAAGATGATGGTCTCTCCAGCAGTAAAGCAGAGTGCAAGTACAAGACAACTGCATTTGAACTTTGATAATAATTTTGATCTTGTGAGAGTAACTGCTGACTAATCAGCAGAAATAAATTTTGGTTGTTCTCTATAAAGTGGAGAGATTAGTTCCAAGCGCTGGTTAAATGATTTGCTCTGCTGCTAGTGAGTCATTTGTGACCTGTGCCCAATTCCTGCAGATGAGTTGGCTTTTTGTAAGGATTTGCCTATGATTTCAGACTATTTGGCCTCTTTTATCCAAGGTTTTGCTTCAGATATTGTGTGACTGACTGACTGACTAATGCTGCTTTTGCTCTCGGGTTGGATGAATAAATGTTTCAGACAGTCAGCCAGAAATGTGCAGGGATGCTCTTAGGTAATCTGGTATTTGGAGTTGTCCTTAACAACGTTTCTGTTTCATATCTTGCAACTGGTACCACCCCACCAGGTCTGTCTGCAGGCAAGAAAAACTGCTGATGCCCAGGCCTTTGGAGTAGTTAAGAGCTTGTTTTCAGATCAAGCAGCCTTCATGGCTCCAGCCTGAATTTTGGGAGCAGCCTGTGTCTGATCTTTATGTGGGATGCTGATCGCAGTGCAGCCACTGCTGGAGGTCAGCCTCTTTCATGAGAAGTCAGAAAGAGACAGACTGGAGTCACATTAGGCTCAGTAAACTGCCAGGATATCTAAACAAACTAATCATGTCCAGGTCGTCATTATCTTAAGTGAGTCAGAGATGTGTTCAGGCTGTTTATTAAGATAATTGGGAGAGGGAAAGAGGGATGTTTTCAGTCTTGTGGAATAGAGTGGTGAGGTGGTGGAGTTTATTGCAACATCTGATACAAGAGAGAAGGAGCTCATGGTCTTGCAAATTCATGTTTTGCATGTGTCCAGGGCCTGGTCCTGCTGGGATTCAGTCCCTGGTGCCAATAACAGGGATGTAAGGTGGCATCATGGTAATGCAGTATGCACATTTCAAACACCACCAATGTGAGCTCATCTTGTCAGGCTAAAGAGTTGTAACTCTGCCCAGATTTCCTCATGAGGCCTTGTTACCTGGTAATTTCAGAGACATTCTGGATCAACAAAACGTTTTGGTTTTGCTGCATCAGTGCCATGCATGCAGTGTTTGAGGACAATAGAAGCAGCTGTAATCACTCCTTCCTTGGTAGTGCCTGGTCCAGTCCCTCGTAGATTGCTCAAGGTGGCTGCAGGTTTATTTTCTGTTTCCTGAGACAAATTTGTTCATCAGAAGGTGCCAGAGGGGTTTTCAGGTTTAAGAGTGTTTAAGCTCCAGTCATGCACTCAGTGCTGCTAGAACAACTCCAGAGGTACATGTCCCCTACAGCCATCACATCTCACAATGCACAGACGTTGCAGGTGACTGAGAAGGGACTTGCTTAGAGACAGGTAAGTGTTATTTTTCTCCTTCCAGGGAGCTATTGTGTGTAATATGCTGAATTCAGACCTCTAGCAGGAATTATTTTGATGGATCTGTTCTAAATGCATAAAGGATAACTGACTGCATTACTGTCAGTCCCTGCTTAGGCACTAGCATGGGCTCTTCTAACTGGAAGTGCTGCAGGTCTGGCACTGTGCACGAGCAGAAAACCAGAATAGCCACGTGCTGCTGGAGATGGGGGTTGGTGCCCACCATGGCTCCTGTTTGACTGCCCAGCTCAGGACTGGCGGCTGGAGGATGCAGCCGGGGTGCCAGCAGGTATGGCAGAGCTGTGGGAGGGGTTTGGCATGACTGTTCACTCCTTGAGAAAGCTCAGGAGCACAGAACTGCAAGGGTGGCTACTTGATAGTCAATTATTTTCATCGACAATAAGCAAAAAAGACTCTGTTGTGACTTAACCCTTCTGCCTGGTGCCAGCAGAGTGTGCATTACAGACGGATCGCCTCTTTTGCAGCCACATGAAGTACTTGCCACTCAATCCCAACAGAAGATCTGTATAGCCACAGCTTCAGAAGAAGGCAGCAAAGTCCCCGACAGTGCATCTTGGATGAAAATACTGTCCTATGACTAGACTGAAAGTTCAGTTTAATCCTCTTAACCTCAGAGGGGACTCCCGGGAGTTGGGTACTGTTCTGTGTAGGCCCTTAAGCTCCTCTGCATGACTGTAATGCAGGAAGCATCTCATCTTGTGCCAAATTTCCTTCCCTGGATTCAGTGGTACTGGCCTGAGCCTCAAAGAAAATGGCAGATGGATATCAATAGCAGACTTACAAGGGAAGAAGAACATCTTTTGCCAAAAAAAGAGTGATCTTTAGGAAATAAAGAAGACTCGTGAGCGTAAAAGATATCATCAGGTACACCCAAATGGGTAAGGTTCAACAATGTCCCTTCTAAGGAAGAAGATCTCTAAGACTCCAAAGAGCAAGGAAATGTGTGATCATGAGCTGTAGATACAGCACAGACTGAAACCTGGGTCTTTGATCCTGAAAGGGCCACTGAAAACAAAGGGGCTGCACAGGAATCTATTTGGGTGATCCCCTGAGGGGATGGTTCAACCTTTTGGGGCATGTCTATGCCATTAGTTTATAGCACTGTAGAGCTCAGGTTTGCCAGATACCTGGGCTATTGGCCTGCCAACACAGGGAAGGAGGCATCCCATAGCTTGCTGGACATGAGCCACAGAGGACTTTGCTGCCAAGCCTGTCCCGTCTGAGACCTCTCCATCTCTTGCCTGTGCTCCCTTTTGAGTAAGGACAGATCCTCACGGGCTTGGAGCTGTTACCAGATCTTACCAGGCCCATGCTTAGGTTCCCTGACAAGAAATCAGAGGATGGCCATCTCTTCAGTTGGAAAGGAGGTTACTTTAACATAACGTCCTTGGAATTGCCTGGAATGATGTTCTTGTCTGGAGTAGATGTTCACTGATCATGGTGCAGGGGTGTGTGTATGTCTGTGTTTGTATGCATAGTAGGTATCAAATATTCATGGTGGAAATTGGTGTCGGATTTCTAAGGGAAGAGACACAATCATTACATGTGATCTCCTGCCTGAGGCAGAGAACTGAAAGTCAGGATGGTAAAGTCTTCAGTGGATTACACCGTGACATGGAGGTAAGTTTTGGCTGCAGTTTCCCAACCTCTAATCCTGCATAAATGTTAAGTCCCCTACAGCGCACTGGTGGTATCTGTACACTCTGGCTGCCAGGGATGGATGAGAAGAGCCTGTCTCCGAGCTGGTCCTGGGCATGATTCAAGAAAGCAATTCTTAAGACCCTCAGCAGCAAGCATGTCCCTGTGTCATAGAGACTGAGCTGCGGCCTCCCACAGAGCTCAGCTTCAAGCTCAGAGCAGCTTCTGGGTTTGGAAAGAAGCGGGGAGCCACAAGGGTCCTTTCCCAAGCGACATTCCAGCCCAAGTGCAGGCATCGCACATGCTGCTCCCTGCTCCCTCACAACCCCCTGAATAAAGACTCTTTGTTCTAGGAGATATAGATTATATATATTTTAAGGCTCCATGAATCATTCATAGCCCAAAGATGAAACTGAACATCAGAGCTAAGGAAAGGCTGAGGGTATGAGGCAAGGAACCTTCCATTATTTATTGTACTAAATCTTGACCTGGTAGCACCTTCTCCTTGCAGCCCTGCCTTTGCTTTGGGAAGGCCTCTTTTCTCCCAAAAATCTGAGTACTCTCCCACTTTCAGTAGGTGATTTTAGCAAGAACCCAATCAACTGCTTCCCTTGTTGTGCAGCTTGATGGTTGGCCTTTTAAAGAGTTACGGGTATGTCCTGGTGAGCATGTGAGAGCACAGCAGGGCTGCTGGAAGAATCATGGATCTGTTGGCTTAGATGGAGAATTTGAGAGTCCTAGGTATGCTCTGGGTTCAAGCAGTGTTGAAGGGTTAAAAATGGGTCTGGCACTCAGTAGCAGGGGAAAAATGTAATTGAATGGTTTGGAAAGAGATGGCTGGCTGCTTTCTGTCTGAGTCAGGCACTTCCAGACTTAGTGTGTCACAAGCCAACTGTGAATAAGGGCTCCTGCTCATTTGTGGTCACTTGGTGGACAGCAATGAGTTTGTGGGTGTCAGCCTTGTTCTGGCAGCCAGATGTCCGTGGCACAGAAAGTGTCTATGGTTTCTGGGATGGAGGCTGATGCTGATGACTAAATACAGAGTGTGGCTGCGTGGCACTCATTTGTGGCATCCTGACCTCTTGGCAGAAAGAAATATTCAACAGAACTAGTCTGAACAGCACCAGAACTCATAATACAAAAAAGTGAAAACACTGGTGGAGGAGAGTTGGTTGGCTGGTTGTTTTTTCTTTGTGGGTTTTTTTTTTTTTTTTTATTCTGTAATCTAAAAGCAGGGCTGAAAGTTGAGTTATCGTCTTATAAAATCATAGTTGTCTTTCTTATTTTAGTTTTATTGCAGTAAAAATTCAGGTCCTGCCTGTCCTGATTAAATAGCAAAATGTTGTACCACAACAGCAGGAAGCTATCATGTTGCTTTGTTACTGCCTTTTTAATTACTGTGACCAATTCATTGGCAAGAGTAATATTATTATTGCTAAGGGCTGGAGACACTTTCCCTTTCTTTCCTGTACAGCCTCAGGGCTTGTAGGATGTAGCTTTGGCAGTAAGGTGAGATAAAGAGAACTTCATTTATTTGCTGCTCTTTTTTTTTGCCAGCAGAAGAGCTTATGAGGCCACAGTGTAACCTGGGTGTCTAGTATGATCCAAGTTAAAAATAACCCCACTTCCACCCCTGCTCCCTGAAAGGTTATTTTTCACCCAGAACATTTTAGGGCACTGTTTTGCCAAACAGCAGTGACAGCACAAGGGAGGAGGAAGCCAGTGGTGGGGTGAGGATGGCAGGCATCCATGGGGATGGGAGGAAGCCAAACACCCAAGCAGGTTTCACCATCAGAGCTGGCAGTTGATAGTTTGCAGCAAGCAAGCACCGTGACATCCAAGAAGGCTGCTGCAAAAAATGGGAGAGAAATGATCTGGAAACATGTGCTCCTTCTAAAGTTTTTATTTTTTAATATAGAAACCTTTCAGGCCCCTTTTTAATTCATAATAAAGAGCAGGTTGAAAAGGAGGAGAGGGCAAATGAAGACAGTGAGGCTTGCTAACTTCCTTTAAAGTTGGAAGGTCACCTTTAAAAATGGATGAATGCAGTGTTTGGAGGAAGCTCCAAGGCAGCAGGCCTGGGGTTCAGCACTAGAATAGGAGCAGAACAAAGATGAAAAGAAGAATCCAGTTGGGATTTAGGAAGAGCTGCAGAACTGCAAGTGCCTGTGGTGGACTTACGTGGAGGCGGTGTTTAAGGGAGCTTCTCTACCCGCTTTCTGAAAGGTGCTGTTGTGCGTGGTGATGTGCTGGGGGAGAGTTAAGTCAGGTGCTGAATAGCCAGCTGGACTGTGCAGGAGCGCGTGGATAGGTGGTATTGTTGTGGGTGTAAGCTGGAATTTGGGATAAAATTAAGGCCCTGCCTGCCTGTACTGCATACAGGGATGCTGAATAACCCTAGAGATGTCTTGCCTGCTCTCATAGTTTTCGTGTTGAGTTGTCCCCTGTCCTGGGACTCCTTAGGGTGTGAGAAAAGGGTGATCACAGCATGAGTCCAGATAATGACTCGCAGGACAGAAAGCTTTTGGTCTGTGTTTTGGATGGTTTCCTGGCTCTCACTACTTTGGTCCACTCTGTCAGCTTGTGAAAGTTGTGGTGGCATCACTGTGTCATATGGAGTTACGTGAATATATTCCCTTCTCCTTACCCCATCCAAATCAACATACTGGATGCTAAGATACAGTCGTATGCTTCATGCTCCTGTTACCTGTTTCAGAAACCAGGTATTTCCTCCACAGAGTACCCAAAAGATGAGGTGTCACAAGGAAAGATGCCCAATATTTGAAAAGGGAACATCCTCCCTGTGCCCAGCACGGCTTTCTCCCCCATGCTCCCAGTGCCAGCCCTTCCCACCTTTCCCTGGAAACTACCAGGTGCAGCCTGGGAGCTGCCTGGTCATGGAGTGAGCATTAGGGAGCTTCATACACCCTCTAGCCCAACAGGTTCCAGGTTTGGTACACAAATAAAGGGCCTGGGTAAGCACAGGGAAATGCATTTCACCCCAACCCCTTCCAGTCAAGGCTGAAGCATGAGATTGCTCCTGTGAAATCGTTTAGTGAGTTGGAAGGACAGGATTGCAAAGGAGAAAGGACTCCTGTGAGTCTACTGTTAGTTTGTAAAGCTTTGGGATCTACTGGGAAATGCTGTCTGCATGGTGTTTTGTCCTGTTGTGTTGCTTCCCTTCTTCTGTATCTGTCCTGTTTGAAGATTTTTAGAGCCCTTTTGCAATTAATAGTCAGTAAGACTTGCTATGGGTATAGTTTGGAGGCCCTTTTCAGGAAGGGAAACTGAGGCAAGCGTGTTGTCTTCCCCAGGCTACTGCAGCTCGTACTGAAGAATGTGGGAGTGCGTGGCCAGACAGGGAACAGGACCCCAGGGGAAGCATGACCCCAAGACAAGCCTGTGACCCTGGCACTGGTTTCAGCTGTGTCTGCCCTGGGCAGAAGTTCCCTATGACAGGGAATTAAATTATATTTCTTAAGGGTTCACTTAAGAACTGAACTCATTTCATATTTAAGCACTTGCCTGTCTTTCCCACTGAGCTAAGGCACAGGGGCATCAGACCCATGCTATCTATTGCTTACTGAGTGGTTTAACAAGCCCAACTAATTACAATGTACTCAGTGATTTCGTAGCTTATGAAAGCGGTCCCTGTTTGTTTGTGTCAGTGCTTTAATACATTAATACACCAATTAAACCTTGGTGTGTGTGCGTGCTCACAAAGCTTAGCATACAGGAAGGCATGTTGATGTCTTTCATATCAACTGAGGCTTCTCTGGCTCTTTCAGCTCCAGCTCCGAAAGGATGCTTGTGGTTTTACGCCTAATCTTGTCACCAAAGGGACATGCATCCCCTACATAAAAACATAGTTCTACCCCGGCAGAAATATGCTGTTTTACAAGACTCAGGCAGACATGGGCACTCTCTGTCGTTAAGGTTTCCTTCTCTCAGACAAGCCTGGGAGAATTTCTCGGTCTTTATTTCCATCTCGGTGCTGATGATACTGGCAATTTGTGCATGAAAGTGTTGTCTTCTCTCCCTCAATTAGTCCCGAGGGGTCACCAGTGGGAGCGTGCTGTCTGCAACATTTGCACTTGTTTGCAAGGGCCTGGCGCATTCGTTAAGCCACACGGGTAACGAGCGATAATCAGTGCACAAGGCACCCAGCGTGAGTCAGTGCAGGGATGGGGCTGGAGCGGGCAGCGAGGGTCAGAGGTAAAAGCCTCCTTCAGTGCACTTACAGTTCAATGAAAAGGCGCCAATCATGGGGGGAGGAGATGGAGAAATGACAGATTAAAGGAAATTGAGCAGCTGTAATAAATACACTTGAAATTGAAGAGCATCTAGGATGCAGTGATTATATTCCCTGCAGAGCTGAAGTGCTGAGGAGGGTCTGCAGAAAGGGCAGAGTACAAAACCACTGTCCTCTCAGTGAGCAGGCTTACAGAGAATGCAAAATGAGTTGGAGAAAGCTGGCTGGGCTTTAATGCAGGTCTTTAAGATACAGTTGGGATGCCTGCCCTAAACATTCAGTCCAGTAAAAATAAAGACAATAAAAGAAGGGATGAAAGGACTGATGTATGCCAGGCTGTCTGAGCAAGAGATACTGAAGCACTGCTGAAGTATCATAGTGAAAGGAGGAGGAAGAAGAAAGCAGGAGTGAAAAAAAGGAAAAGAAAGCAGTAGCCATATGGAATGCTAAAGGTGTATTTCAGACAGCAAGGTCTTTTTGCACATAAGTATCTCTGAGAGACAATGAAACAGGCCTCAGAGCAAAGGGGGATTTGGAGTTTTGAGGAGAACTGTGAGCTGGTACGGAGGTTACGGAGGAGAAATTGCTTATCTTCAGAGTGTTATATGGAGAACTTAGACTGATGACAGAGAACGAAAGCCAGCTTGTATCAGCGATAAGAGGAGAGAAGGATTATTAAATGTTTTTCATCTGCCAAAATTGCATCCAACTTTATAGAGGATGAAGAGAAAGATGTCCCCATATCAGTGGCCAGCTGTTCAAGGGCATGGGACAAGGTGAGAATCCTCTACAGATGGAGAGCACATCCCATAACTTACACACCTGTGAGCATGCACATGACTCGACCAGCTATTCACTGACATTTGAAATTGCCTGTCTAAAATGGGGCAGATGGATGAGAGTTGGAAGGTGGTGGACATAATGGGGACAAAAGACAGGCCAGCAAGTTTAATGTTTGCTCTGGGAAATTCTTGGAAATCTTCTTAAACTTTAAGGCATGTTGTGGGAGAACACCTGGAAAAGCAACACTCTGTGAAGGCCAGACTTACGTGGCTTGAGGTAGTGGGAGGTCACACTCAACTAATCTGCTGGTGTTCCCTGAGGATCTAACTGCCACTATATATAAGGGAAATTCAGTGGATACAGTACACTGAGATTTTCAGCAAGTATTTGACAAGGACCAGCATCAGAGATTAATGACTGGGAGTAGAAGCGCTGGTGTAGGATTTAAAGTAAGAGCCTGTACGGAAAACTGTTCTAAAACCATAAGACAGAAAGGAGCTATAGCTAGAAGTGTTTCCAATTGGAAAGAGGTTAAAAGTGATGTGTCCTCAACCAGTCTTAATCATCTGTGTTTTTCATAATGTCTGCTAACGATCCGCAAGGAAACGCTGGAAGCAGGAGCCAGAGTCATCCCTGCTGTAACACCATGGACATGAGTGATTTTTCACCAGTGCTGACTACAGCCAAGGTCCCAAACGTGCCTAGTGCCTCTTCTGGTTTGGGAGGTGTTTGAGAGAGGAATCGCAAGTGAGAGAAGAGAACCAGAGAGAGAAAGAGGACCTTTCTGACTCTTCTGCGATACCATGAGCAGCACTGGGAATGTACCCGCACTGGAGGAGACACGGTGTGAGGAGACTGCAATTTATGCGATGGAGATACAGCACTATCTGTGAAGAAAGGATAAATGAAGCAAGCTGGACAGCATAAGAATATTTTCCTTTATTGAACTCCTTCCAGAAATGAAGATGTGATTTTGAACAGCTTGGTAATTATTTTTTCCTTCATTATTTTTTAATTTTGTCTACTTTCTTTACAATTCTAGTCTGGAGACCTTGGATGACTTGATGTGAGCTCCGTTTGCAGAAGAATTGCAGCCTGGCTGTGTAAATGCAAGAAGTCTGAGTGAAGTTTTGAACTTTGGGTGCTCATCTGCACTTGGGTATTGATCTGGGTAGGTTGCCCATTACCTGCTTAAAAAATCTGGGAAAAGGTTAAGGGACTTGATTTAAACTCTGATTGATAAAGACATCAAGGTGACCTTTATAATACAAGCTGAATTTGGGGTCGCTTTCCAAGCTCAGATTACAATAATGAAACAGGATTTGCAGACAGACTGATGGATTAGATTAGTGGAAACTGGCCTCTGATTTTTCCATGTTGCCATCCCAATATCTGACACTGGCCCTCCAATTAAGACAACTCAGGAAAGCAACATATATACTCTTGTTCAAGACATTTTCTGATGAAGTGAGACCTGTCCTAGGCTAGTGAGGAGAAACAGCTAATGGCGTATCGGAGATCTTTCCACCATTACATCCCACTCAGTGCTCTGCAGCATCACCCACATATATTAATCTACAAGTTGCTATTGTCAGCGTTGGGAAGTCCTTTTTTATGCCTCTGCATTCTCAGCTAACTGCAAAACATTATTTCCCTTTCCCTCCTTTCTCAGCAATCTTGCTCATTTTGGTCCGTTCCACTCGCAGTATGTTCTTGCTGTAAAACTTCAGTATACACATTTAAATTTAAGCTGTTAAGCCATATATGATATATATAAAGGTATATATATAATCTTGTTTTTGTAGCTGAAGATCCTAGTAGGTTGCCTTCCCCATGTGTCTTGAATACCAACTTAGCAATCATCCAGTCCTCACACATAGTTCGGTTAAAGCTGAACATGCACCTTTTCACCATCTGCAATTAATCATGTCTTCTGAGGCTACCAGCACTGCAGAATGTTTTTTCAAGTCTCACCAGGGCCCTTAAGAAGAATTAACTGGGTATTTTTCCCCTGGTGCACTCACTGATGTTTTGCCACAGGAGAAAACTGTAGGATTTTTTTTTTTTTTTTTTTTTCCCCTCTTGCATGCAGTGAAGTTTATAATGTTTTTCTGTGAAAATTCACCCCAACCATCTGGCTCATAATGGCATGAGACATTGCTGAAAGATGACAGACAGACAAATGGACAAATATACAGTGTTTTATTACCTTATATTCTCACCACGCTGGGAGTGTCAGAGACAATAAACCAAGATGGATTCTCATTTATAATCATAATAAAGGCAGGACTCGGTGGGGATACGATAAAGCAGTACCATCAGGGGAGGAAAGGCGATGTCCTAACAAGAGCATGTGGTTCCTTAAATAGTCCTGAACTCCTGGTGATGAGGGATTTCCAAAGCGTTGTCCAAGGAGAACTTTTTCTGTTCGCTTCTCGCTCCTCAAAGTGCTCTGTTTCTGCCAAAGAGAGGAAGGTGGTGTTGGCATGACAGTGCCTCCGCTCAGGCGGTGTCTGTGAAATGAGTCGGATCCCGCTAAGGAGCAGCTCCAGAGCTGACGCGTGACTGAGCTGCTGCCTTTCAGAGGTCTTCTTCTGCAGGGTGGACCTAGGGTACTGGTGGGCTCCTTTCTCTTGTCTAAAGCCACCCTGCCATTACCCTGCTCATTTTTCAACAGTGAGGTGGACCTGAGAAGGAAAGGTGGATTTCATTTTTTGTGAATCATCACAGGAGCACCAGTCCAATATTCATTGCATCCTACTCGTGACGCAGGCATAGACCAAAGGAGTGCAGGAAGCCCCAACTATGCGAAGACCTGGAAAGCTAAATGAGGACCAGCTGCTATTCCTATCAGATTAGCTAATTCCTTTGTATGATCTGTCCTCTTTATTCCTCTCTGCATAATTTACTGCCTCATAACAGTTGCTGAAATCACCCAAACCACAGTAATTTTAGAGCCCAGCATGCAGAGCTGTCTCACATTACTCCTTCTTCAGGGGTTTTCTTCTGCAGGAAAAGTTAGTGAGATGAAAAAAGGGATGAGGTTGTGCAGACAGAAGAAGTAGGGAGAAAGCCAAGGAAACCTCAGG
Source organism: Athene noctua (assembly GCF_965140245.1). Lineage (NCBI taxonomy): Eukaryota > Metazoa > Chordata > Aves > Strigiformes > Strigidae > Athene > Athene noctua. The sequence goes on from NC_134049.1 coordinate 7,912,601, forward strand.
CAGAAGAAAGACAGAGCAAGGTCCGTTTGGAGTGTTAGGAAAACATGAGTCTGAGGGAACACCTCATCAAGCCATAGACACAAGTGCGCCTCCTGTTTTGTCCTGCAAGAAAGGGAGTCAGAGGAGGTGGGAAGTAAGGGGAGAGATGGAAATTGGGCAAACTGAAGAAAGGATTTCTAATGAAATCATAACATGAGCCTGAGATCAGTCTTTCAGCATCTCATGTTTTCGCTCTGTATGGCCTCACTTCTGGAATTTTCTTGTTCTATGAGTTTGGCTTCATTAGCCATTCATGTAATGACCACCGAAGAAAGCTGGTGGGAGAAAGCATGGGGCAAGAAAAGACATAGGTACCTAGAGATCCTGGAAGCACAAGAAAAGACAAAAAAGCGGATGTTACATTTTGTCCAAAATTGTCCTTTTCCATGATGATGTTGAGGCTGGCAACAATCAGAAGTATTTCCAACCTGCCTGATGCTCTGGCTGAAAAATGTAGGAGACCAGGGCCTCTCACTAAATTTCCTGCTTCGAGAAGGTCCACAAATTCTGTCACAGCAGATTTTTCTGAAAGTCTTCTCACACTTCCACATCTGGAGAGAACTGTGCTTCTAAAAATACTTTTTCAGTTTGAACCCAACTTTGGAGCCAGTTCTCACTCTGTTCAGAGTGAGTTCTGCACCAGGGACCACAGCTGTGGATCAGTGCTCAAACCATACCTCTTCCTTTAATGACACTTTTCTAACAGTCCAGTAGTCTCCAGAACATATTCAGTATATCCAGAATTTTTTTAACATTTATGGTGCGGGCACATTAAGATCAGAAGCTCTTAGGAAAACGATGACAGCAGAGTCTGACTAGGCAGAAGCAGCATACGCCTGTGGCTAGATCCCTCGAACCAGACACCGAACAACATTGAAACAGTAGTATCAAAACCTCCTAAATCCTCAAAATTGCAAGGAAAATCTTACCACTGTGACCTGAACACAGTGCTGCAATATCTACTGGGGTGTGCAAACAAACTGCAGCATGACTCTGAGGTTGACTGTTGGGACCGGGATGGCACCAGCAGAATCTGGCTGGTGAGGACAAAAAGGGTCACGGGCCGTCTGTTGGTCAGAGACGTGCCCTGCTGTGACGGTAAGTACTACCTGGCCTGAGCTCTCCTGTTCCCTCTTGGAGGGAGCGCGGGGTGCTAGCAGCGGTGATGCATGGCACGCTTTCCCGTCTGCCTGTCACTCCAGGTGGGGACTGCAGTCTAATCAAGGCTGTTGCAAAGATGAGGGATTTTTTTGGTGCTGCTCCTAAATTAAGGAGTGTGAGGAAGAGCCAGCGTAGGGGTGAGGGTTGGGAGAAAGGTTCACATTGTGGCATGAGCCAGTTAACCCAGCCCTGAGTGACATCCTCCTGCTGGGATGTCGCAGGGATGCCAAAACCCAGAGGACAGCAAAGGCAGAAGCTCAGGCTGAGTTTACTGAGAGCAAACTCCTTCCTACTTAGGACCCGACAGCTCTTTTCTGGCCTTGCAGCAGCTCAGCATGATTCACACAGAGCCGAGGAGGGGCTGCTGCCTGTGCCAGGTACTGGACTCCCCATCTCTCTGCAGTGCAGCTTTGACTGGGGAAATGTGAGGCTCAACGCTGTCTGAAAGCAGGTTCTGCCGGGCTTCTGGCCCCGCTGGAGCAGGCAGAGCCATGGCAGTGAACTCGCAGGCTGGGGGACCCGGTAGCCAAGAGCCTCTGAGACCCTGAGGGCAGAAGGTAAGCCTCTGTTCCTGCTGGGAGACAGTCTCAAAGCTGCAAGGCTGCTGCTGAGACCCAGTGGCTTCCAGCTTTCTTGTGATTATCCATCTCGGCAATAGGATGCTGTTAAGTGTCTGATTACTGCGTTGTTAAAGCCTTAAGCCTGAAATCTGACTACTGCATGTTCCCTTGAGGGGCAGCCAATCCTCCTCCATTCCTCCACCAGTAATCCCTCCCTTTCCTCAGAAAAATAATAAAAAAGAAAGACAAGTGATATCTGTCAGCAGCAGCGCTTTCCAATCAAGTGAAAACTAGCTGGAAAATCAAATCAGCCGGTAAGTTCCTGCAAAACACAACTCTATCTCTTTAAAATCTCCCCTTTTGAAGGGATGAACTGAACAGCAATAGCTGCTGATGTAAAACAAACCATTATTCCTCCTATCTCTTCTCCAAGCCCCATCCCTACAGACGCATGAGTCTGAGGGAGGCAGATGCTCTCTGAAGACTATTTTCCTCTGTTAAATAAATTCACTTTCAAATAATGTGTAATTAAATGTGTGGTATTGAATTAATGTTTTATTCTGAGTGCTTTGGCAGCAGGGGACCTAGGGGCCTGGCTGGTGGAAAGAAAACACATTCGCCAGAAAGACTCCCATTCCCCTCTCTCTTTCCTTTTTCCTCCCACCCTGCCAAGAATTCCAATCTTTCTTTCCAAGAGCAGCTGGGGTTTACCAGTGAGTTGGTGAGGATGATGCTTTGTGCAAGGTCCCTTCAGTGGTACGTTGTCATGGGACTCTTGGGTGTTTCACCCAATGCAAAACCTCTGCAGCCCACTGCAGTCCCTCCTACACCCGTCTCCTGGTGGGCTTAGTCTTCCTCCTCAGAAGAGCCCAGCTGTGCAGTTAACCCTTGTATACAAAAAGCAGAGCCTGAGCATCCCCTCAGGATGTGAAGTTGGTGCTGGATGTCTAAGGAGACAAACTGCTGAAGCTGGAGAGCCAGTTTGTCTTTTCAGTCTAATGTCAGCCAGAGGTTTTTTGAGAAGGTGCAGGTGATAATGGGAATCATTGGTCAGTTTTTAAGTCTTTTGTCTGAAATGTTCATAAGATTTTGGTCCCATCAGCAATGTTTCAGTTTCCCTGGGAGCCAGCTCAGGAGGAGATGGTGCATAGAGAGGCAAAGGCAGGCACGGGGTGAACCTGCACCCAGGCTTTGTAGAGATGGCAGCAGCAAGAGGGACCAGAGTGTCTGTTCTAACCTGGGGGGATCTTGGCACGTGGCTGGGGCACAAGCAGGTTGGGCAGAGGCAGTGACTGGGTAGGGAACAACTGAGAACTTGCTTATAGCTCCCTAACCCCGATGCCAGTGGCTGCAGAGAGCCTTGCGAGTATTAGATTTCTTTTGGGAAGTCTTCCAGATCTCCATACTAATGGACATTTTAACCATTGACAAGAGCACAGGTGAAGGGATTTACCTTGTTGGATCAAGGAAGTGTCCTGTTGATCAGATGAGCTCTTGCCTGAGTAATTTCAGTAAGTCACAAATCTTCAGAAAGAGGAGGTGAATACTGTCTTAAAAGGCAAGAGCCTGCTGCAGTGCAAGGCCTAGATGTGCTGGAGACTTCATTTTGTTGCTGCTGTAGTCATCGTCAAACATTTTCTGGGGGTGATGCACACGAGCCTTCGTCTTGCTGCAGCCTCTTTGCTTGAGGATCTCCCTGGGATGGCTGTGCTGCTGCAGGACCATGCAGTGTTGTGCATCCCAGCTGAGACTGCACCCAGTAGCCATGGGGCACTTTATATTGCTCTCTTTATAAAATAACAACTAAGTGGTTAGTATTCAGATTTACAGGACTGAAATAGAGGAGAAGAGCTTGAAATCACATTTTGTTTTTATAGGAGTGTCAGGTGGTTTAAACTGGGACAGAATTTTTTGCTTAAACATGTTTGTGGAGTGGTGCCAAATGCATTCTAATATTATTTTTCAGATTTTTTTTCATGAAGAAAATGAGAGTTTGCTTTGGTTTGGGTTTAAACTTTGCAGATATGTCATACTAGGTAATGTCACCTGCTTCCAAATAGTTTTCAGTGTGATGTGATGAGGGAGTCTGGCAGGCTCTGGGCTTGCATCTGATGAGTTGTTGGTTTAAGGTGTGATTGTGCTTTGCCTTCCTGTCAGCTCCTTTACACACACGCATGCACACACGCTCCCTTTACACTTACCTTTAGCTCTGAGAGCATTGTACACGTAGTTTGTCGGCGGTTGGAGCTGGTGCTGCAGCAGAGATGCAGCAGCTCAAGTTACGGCAGCTCAGCGGTGCTAATCCAGTTGCTCTGTGCCACTAATCAAATCACTCTGTGGAGCGAGAGGGCTGCTTTGCAGAAACACGGCTCTCCCTCGAATTGAGGCTGGCTGGAGTTAGGTGACAACTGAAGGGCAGCCCTTTGGGTCAGGGCTTCCTCTCCACCTGCTATTGCAACAGCAAAAGCCACAGAAGCTGATGATGTTCTGATTGCTAGAGGTATGTTTGGAAGTGGTGGATGTAAAGTATTTTCAAAGCATCAGAGACTTGGCTTGCAGAGGTTACTCTTCTGTTCTCCTGTTTTCTTGAGCTTGATTACACTGAATGTCAGCTCCTGGTGCTGATCAGTATTCCTGGGTAATTTTTTTTTGGCCCAGATTGTCCAGCTTAATGCGTGAAAGCCTGCTATTTTTTACCAAGGTCCATTTAGCAGCATGTAGTGCAATAGCTTGGGGTCTGCTGGGTCAGCTGGGCAATAATGCCTCCTTCACATCTGGGATCTGCACTCGTGCCTTGTGGCTGCTTCCAAGCAATGAAAGGGATGGTAAGAAAATGCAGAGAACTGCAGAAACATAAAGTAGCTGTCTTTTAAGGTCTTTATGAAGTAGTATGATCACGACAGTTTAATAATGTAATATATAGTCAGGCACCAGGGGCTGCCTGGAAGCAAGTTGCCAGCATCTTGGTAAGGTACAAGACATGAGAAACAGTCTGAAGAGAGGCTGTGACGCCAATGACGTATATTGGTTTGCTGGAAAGCATCCTTCATATTTCAGGTTGTTTCCATCAAGGCCAAAGAAGAGATGGATGGAAGATGTGAGAAAGTCTGTATATATTTCTGCTGTTTAGGACACACAGAAATGGCTATGAGAGCTGTTATGTAGAATTAATAAGATTGAAATACTGGCCCCAAAGTGAAGAGAAAGGTCTGAGCAAGGTGGTCTTGTCCACAGGGCTTGCAAAGAAGGGGGTGGGAAGGACCTTGGTGCACCTGTGTGTTGGAGCCCAGGTGGCTCAGCCAAGGATTCTGCCTGCTCCACCAAGTTCCCAGAGATTCAGATATGCTTTACATAAACTTCTGTGATTTGGGGTCCTTTTGAGAGGACTGTCAGAACTGTTTGGTGCTTATAATTATGACTCTTTTAAATTTGAGACCTTGAAGGGTGCCTTACCAGAGGAACTTGGCAACCAACCAGTGTCTGGTCACAGCACTGAGCTGCCAAAATCTGTATCTGGGTCTTTTCCCAGAGGTGGCTCATGTTAGAGCTGGGAGAGAAGCCACCAGAAGTGGAGGGCTACCTGCTCGGAGACCATACAGAGATAAGAAAGAGCCTGTTTACGGCTCCGTTTTTTTAAATGATGTGGAACTGATTTTCCCTTTGTTTACGTGTACTTCACAGCAGTCCACGATTGAAATCAATATCCTTCATTGACTTTGATGGATTTGCACCAGGCCAGGAGGGAGACTCAGACTCTGTGCAGCTAGCCTATGCATTATCTTCTCTCACTATGAGACAAGTCTGTGAGAGAATGACTTATCAGCCCTCCAGTGGCAAGGCTTTTTGATCTGGTCCTACCTGATCTGCACACTTTGCTCTGATCAGGTACATTGGGTAACTCATCAACATGTTTGGTTGACATCCAGGTTGCAATTGACTGCCTGACATGAAAGGCACTCTGTTTCATAGTTACATGTCTTAATGACAAGATTTCCAGCGTAAATTGTAAGCTTTGTTTATTTGATTTTAATTGTCATGGAACAGGGAAGCCATGCAGGGTTTATTGACAAGAATTATTTTAACAGCGAGTCAAGAAAGAAGTGAATGAATCATATTGACTAACTGAGGGCTTTGCTACCTTTTTGTGGACAACTTATGTATGAAGAAAAAAGAGACAATTCTTTGGCATAAATTAGTTGTTACAGCAAATGACTCAGCCACTACTGAAAAATGTCATTGTTGTTATCATTTATAAAGTGCTGTTGATGCAAATGAGGTTTTAGAAGCTTATGAAAATCAAGGCCATTACCACAAAGAGCCCAGGATCAGATTCAAATCAGGATACCCTAGAAACACAGCTAAGAGTATTCAGTTTTAAAACAGGGATTGAACTGCAAGAAGGGCAAGAAATAAGAAAAAGAGAAAAGAAATGCCATGATGTGAAAAATCCAAGGGAAGGAGGAGCTAGTGATGGAGAGGTGCAGTAAAGGACCTACCCCTAGGGAAAACAGGGCCACATGTGTGGAGAAGAAACAAATAGAAAATTGATATTGGTCTTTTCTAGGCTAGAAGAGAAAGATGCTGATAAAGAGGGTGGCGAAATTAAAAGGAGAAATTTCTATAATTTTATTCTGTTTTCCCAGTGAGCTACATGTTGTTTATGAATTAAGAGTCCAAGCACAGGAAACCCACTAGAAATACAGCAACCAGACAGACCCCTGTTTGGGAGTTTGAAAGGAGGAGATGTGAGGAATTAATTTCAGAACTGGTGTAAATGATCCATCATAAGAAGTAGTTTTGCATTTTGATGTAGCTTCAGTACTGGTACTGCTCATGGTTTACTCTGTTTGGAGTCTGATTTGTCCATTTACCTCCCACTGTAGTCATCTGTGTCCAAATACAATCATGTGCATCCAGGTTTCAAGAGTATTATCAAACCACAGTTTTAAGGATGCTGACTGTGATGGGAATCTGAAATGCAGAATTTGCAGTGTCATTGAACCCATCTCTTCTTCATCTGACCCCCAGGACTGATTTGGAAATGAGACAATAATTGGAAAATTAGATTCTTGAAGTGTACCCATGCAGCTTCCTGATTTCTGCTCATGTGATTGAAATGTGGTGGTTATGATTAAAAGGGTGTTTTCACTACACACAGTCTGGTACCAGCTCTATATGCTCTACCTAGGATCTGGAGGTTGAGTTGGGGTCATTTTGCCTTGACCACGTCACAAGCAAGAGAGATTCTGCAGCATGAGTGTAAAAGATGGGTGAAGAGTCATTGAGTCAGTGATTTAAGTGAAAAAGTTCTGGCTTTCCCAGGCTCAATCCCAGGGGCCAGTGCAGAAGTGACCCATCAGGACACGGTAGATTGATGTATGAGAAAAGCAGAATTAATCTTGTTCTCTTCTTCCCCTGTATCCCATGGCTGTGCTGGGTTTGCAAGGTTAGCAAACTAGAATATGTTTGTGTCGAGGAAAGAAGCAGACATGACTAAGGGACACGTGGGAGTGAATATGGGGTGGAAGAAGTTGCTGTTTTTAGACAGACACTTTTCTGACTGAGTGCACTTTAAGCACAGATCAAGCCAGCCATCCTGCAAAAGGTTCAGAGGAGGTTAGGTAAGATCTCATTACAGATCCAAAGCTGCAACCCTTCTGCCTTTGCTCTTCCAGAGAAAAGGAAAGCTTTCTGCTCTGGAGGCAGTTTGTAAAGGTGGGTGCAGTGTCCCAGACTTACTCATACTCTTGTTAATGCTCGAGCTTACCCACCTGCTACCATCATTGAACTCAAGTCATGGGGCATTTCCAACCAGAGGCAGGTTGGGTGTTTTATGATGTGGTTCATGTGTTATGTGGAACAACCGTGAAGGCAAGTGTTGAAACAGGTTCTTCATGCATTAAATCTTGATGGACAAGAAGGAAGGTGTGGGAATCTGCTCTGTGTCATGCAGCAACATAGTAATCCCAAAACAAGGACTGCAAGACGTTTTATTTAAAACTGGAATTACTTCTGTGTTGTGCGCTCACATCCTTCCTGTAGATACAGCGCAGCCTTGAATGAGTTCCCATCATGCTGTCAAGTCTGCTTATTTTCCTGTCAGGTCTTGCTGTGGCTCCTGCATAGGTTCTTCTTTTGAATTGTCTTGTTGGCTTGTTTTTATAAGTTAATGGTACAGGGGGGAGAAAAAAACAAAGAGAGTGGTACTTATGGGAAGACAGTTTGCATACACCTTGTCGGCAGGGCTGACTGCAACACAGCCGAGACAGATTAGCACACCACTGCCTGCCTAAAACAAATAAACACCAGCTGTTTATCAGACAGGGCTCAGCATTCTCCAGGAGGAGGTAAACAGATTTATGCAGATGAACCTCCCAGGTGCCCTTGCAGCACAGCATCTTTCATGGCTACTCGGCCTTCCTTATGAGTTACAGCCAGGACAGACGAGCAAAGAGATGCAAGGTTAGCACAATAACACAGCCATTTGCACAGTGCCAGGGCAGTTTGTCATTGCTTTATGTTTAAAGCCCATATTTAATAGTAATGTAGAATTAATCATAGTGCTGATCTCACTGTGAATGGAAGAATTTGATGTAAACTTCAGTATTTTAGGCCTATAGCATGTGAAAAAGCAATTTATTATAACTCACTTATTATTCCATTTGTGCCTAAAATACTATGAAGTCAAATTTACGGCCATTCAAGGTTGAGAGAATTTGTGATCAGTAAAAGTACTTTTCTGACTCTACATTAAGATTGCCCAGTTGCTGTCAAACTGCTTAACTTCACGAATCCTTTTTTTTATAACCATCCAAGTTTACTTTAAATCCAGCAGTGCTACGTGAGTCCACTATCTCAAAAGGATTGCTCCTCCCTCAGTACAACTCCGTCTGCCACAATACCTCCTTTAATTCTTCATATAAATTTTTCCTGAAGCTTTTCAGGTGACCCTAACAACTTGCTGCAAAATCTGGTCTTGAAGACAGATGGGATATTATTTAAATAATCTAGACATAATTACACAGTCTGGATGCTAGTTCTCACAAGTGTCTGATCATTTATTAAGATATTGTTGGGAAGAAAAATAGGGAGCTGGAAATTTTGAGCAAGACCCTGGGGAGTTCAGAAAGAGAGGTTTATTTCTGTTCTCGTGGTGTTACCACTTAGACATCAGAAGTGTAAATAATCTAAAATCGTATTGCTGGTTATTGTGAGACAGTCTCTTTTTAAACTTTATCTCACATGAAATGGGGCAATCAGATTGCAATTGATACATTTCTGTTGGGATTATGAATTTTTTAAAGTGTCCTTGGGCTCCTCTTAATACAAGACCATTTCCCCACAGCTTTCTCGACTTCTGCTATTCAGGAGACCAAGAATGCAAATACATCGTTTGTCAATACAGTGAATCCTAGGTACTGTAGTGATGAGTGCTATAGAAATGCTTGCCAAGAGAAAGAGGAAAAAACCTTTTTTCCTCTACTCTGTTAAGTAAATTGGTGTCATTTGAGCTTTTCTTAGATTAGGACTTTCCTCACCCAAGTGCATCACTTAACATTTCAACACGTAATATCTCAGATTTCTCAGGGTACTCCTTAAACACTCAGCTAAGCCAGGTGGAGAAGGCAAAGTCCACATGTGATTTGTTCTCCCTGGCTGTCACTTCACATTTAAAACCAAAGTAATTTTGGATGTGCCTACCATCCTGTCCCTTAATGTTACCAATATTATTAATATTGGTAACTAACAGTTTTCAGTCGATTGAACAATTAATGGAAAGGTCAACGGGAATTCTCTGTAGAGGCATCGTTCATTACAAGGCCCATTGCTTATACAATCTCACAGCATCCATCTTCCCAAACAAGCAAAGGGGCCAGAGATGGCAGCTCCTTAAACCCACCTGTGAGCTTCTAATTAAAAAGCTTAATTGTATGAAAGCCATTAGGGTGTAAGCCTTCCAATCCATTGACTTTTTGATGCAGTAAGTGGTATCTATGCTATTGTGGGGCATGTGCTCCCTCAGGTCTCTATGGGTGCCTACTCGGGTGGTAGGAGCTAGTGGCAGACTGCGATCACTCTTAGTGATGTTTCCCTGCAGCCAGTCTGAAACCCGGTGTTAGTCACGTCCACCTCCTGCATCTGCAGTGCCCCAGTGCAGCTGAGCTATGGGGTGCATAGCTGGACACGTGGCACATGGAAGAGATGGAGTAAACTCAAAAGCAGTCCTGTTTGTGAGCAAACAGATGCAGGACCAAGTTATGAGTGCCCCAGGGTAGGAGTGGAAACAGGGCACTGTCCCATCTAATGCCTCTGCTTCAGGAGACCTCTAATGCATCGACTTTTGCTCACCAAGCATTGGAGAAGAGTGTGTAGCTCTCACTGTCCTGCCATGGCCATCAGGCTGAAGCTGGGGGTGGTCTGTGCTACCAGTTCTCAAGGGAGGCAGTAAGCTCCAGTGAAGGCAGTTTGGAGAGATGAAGTTTTGGGTATGGTGCCTCCAGAAAAAGCTGTGGAGACTGTGCATCTCTAGCTGTTTCCACAGTTCATTCTAGGCGCTAATAAAAGCCCCTTTGTATTGCCAGAGTTGTATGGGTGCTGTGATGCCAGAAAGGTGCTTAGAGGTTTGGCAGCAAATAGTTGTGCCCTAGTGTTGTCCCCAACAAGTGTATATGGATACCCCCAAGCTCTCCCAGCAACCAGTGATATTTAATGCAGCGTTAGTGGATATCCTGCTAGTTGCTTATCTACCCTTGTAGGTGCCTAGTACTTGGGTAGATCTAGCCTTTATGAATGACCTGTTAGCTGAGCAGACCAGTCTTCACAGGCATCTGTACTACTGTTAAATTAATAGCTATTGCTCTTTTGATTCTTCCCGAAACCTCAGTTGCTATTCTCCGTCAGTCCTTGCCGTCCTAAATGTCAGTAGAAAGGATCATTAAAACTAATGGGTTTAGTTTGTCTGTTGTGCCAGTGACTTTATCCTGGGATGACCTGTATCTGAGGGAACAGTCGAGTAGGAGATGGCTGCAGGGTCAGGGTCTTGTGGCAGGGCAGTGCTCGGCACTTCCAACCAGCTGCTGCTCATGCCCTAAGGTGCATTGGGGTCAGTTGTCCTTCTCCCCTTGGAAACACGTTGACTTTACAAGGTTCGGCCTCAAAAATCTGTCCGAGTTTGGGTTTAAACTGATCCCAGTTGAAACGTAAAACTCAGTAGGACCTTCTAATCTCACCTGGCCTGGCATAGGATGTATGTGACTTTTGCTATGCCTCACAAGAGATGAATTATTTCCAGGATCATTCCAAAGAGGAATGAGGTCTTTGTAAGACATTTTGCCCCAAAGGTTCCTCTCCCCGAGGACAAGCTTTCCTCAGGCTTGTAGTGAGAACGTGATAAACCTCAAATACTTTCCTCACAGATGTTTTGCATGAGACTAGCTCCATCCCAGAGATGGCTGTGTTCCGTGGGTGGGTAAAAAGATCCCTGTAGATATTTTTACAAAGCAATTTCAGATCCTTTACAGCTTGCTAGAAAATTGAATTAGTTGTTTTCCATTCCCTGAATTAACCCTGATTCATTCTTCCCTCAACCCTCTCCCTCTTCCTCCCCTCCCTCCAACAGATGTCCAGCATATTAAGAGGAGAGACATCGTTTTGAAGAGGGAGCTGGGAGAAGGTGCCTTTGGGAAGGTGTTCTTGGCCGAGTGTTACAACCTCAGCCCCACCAACGACAAAATGCTGGTGGCAGTGAAGGTAAATCCCAAGGGTGAAGGGCAGAGAGTAGGGTAGGGGCTGGCTGGCAAAGTGAGGCTGGATGAGCCTGCGTGGGAAAGGGAAGCAGGGGAGGGCTGGGGGCCAGGGGCAGAGATTTATCTGATGCCGGAGATTGCGGTAAATCCACTTAGTCACACAAAGTTTCAGCGTTTCGCTTCAAGGTCGTCTATTCTCACCAATGCCAAAGTCTCTCTTCCTGCTGATGCGGCCAGGAGACAGACGGGGAGGAGAAGCTGGTCTGGAAGCTGTAAGCTCCCGTGCAGCTGCAGCAGCGCAGTGTGGAGTCCACCTTCCCTCCACGAGGGAGTGGGGCCCTTCTCTTTCTGGATTTTATCTCTTTGTGGAACATGCAGAAGCTGAAACAAAAAAGGACCTCAGCAAAAACGAGCATTTAAAAGCTAAGCACGACTGACCAATTTTCTGGGATCAATTTGCTGCAAGATGGGCAAAGCAACTCAGCTCAGCTCCACTCAGCTCTTGCTTGCGTAGCCACAGTTTGTTCCTGTTCTGGTGATTCTGAGCCAACAAAAGTTCAGCTTGGCTTGTGCTGTGCTGTTTGCTTCTTTGTGAGGGTCCTCATGCGAGCTGTGCCCCATCAGTGTGGCTCTGGGCAGAGGAGACCGCTCAGTGCAGGAATGTGCTCACCTCTCAAGTGGCACCAGTTGGCAGACACACATAGTCTAATCCCTGGGAGTTAATTGATGCCTCTTAACTCATTGGAAGAAGATCTGCATTTGAACCAAGTCTCTCTACAGGGAGAAAGATTCCAGCACTCTCTCTCCGGGATGCTGGAGGCATCCAGTTACTTGAGAATTGTTTTAATCATTGGCAGTTCAAGCATTTTTTTTTAGCTCATTTGTCCCCTTATGCTCCAGCCATGAACTGCAAGACTGCACCTTTCACCTCTGAGACTGGTTAAAGCTGAGGTAGCACACCTACCTATATGATTAATTGTCTGATTATATGGCTGGTACGTGTCAGTGTCAGCTGCCTATCGCTGTCAGCCATCCCTTATACGATCCTGTCTCTCAAGTCTCTTCTGATTTTCATTTTCATGTAGGCAGAAACAGCACCCAGACTTGTTTCTGTTAATTGTTACTATGAGCTTACATCTCCAGAGTGTCTTTCATCCTGTGAAATGATACGGATCCAGCTTCAGAGCATGGCCTTGAAATCTGGCTTCTTTCCAGCTATTGGGGAGGGGGCAGGGAAAAAAAATCCCTCTAATTTGTGCCACATTATAAGTCTTAGGGGGGGAAAAAAAAAGGCTTTACATATTAAGTTGAGATTTGGCTGCATTTCCTGAAGATCTCATGCTTCTGACAGAGGCTGAGAAATACCTCCCTGGTCACTGCAGCTCGGGACAGCAGCAGGACATGCTGGTTAGGGCAGCTGAGTCCACAGAATCAGCTTCTGCTCTGCTCTCAGGGACTCCCTCCCAGGGCCAAAGAAGGTGGCTGTGTTACTCACTCAGTTATATGGACTCAGATTTTCAGCAGATCTAAAGGTTGCATCCTCTCAAATAAGATGAGTTTTGATGTGATGGCACAGACAAGCTTCCTGTTTTATTCAGCTTGCCTCTAAGAGCATCCTAAGAAATGCACCAAACCTATATTCAGCAAAGAGTGCTAAGGTTACAAAGTCAAGTACTAGAAATGCTGGAGGGGCTGGTATTCAGGGCATGTCCTCTGAACACATACTTTTCATTTTTCTGTGGGCTGCTCCATTGTGATGATCACTCCTGTGTCCAAGAGCTCCCTGGATGTGAGTGCACTCATTTTCACAGCCTCCCAACGAGGTGCTTGGGTTGTATTATCCCCATTTTGCAGAGGACAGCTGGAGACACAGGGAAACGGAGCTGAAAGGAACCACTTAGGTGAAGGATGGAGTTACTCCTCTGTCTTTCCTTCCCCACAGACAGCAGGTACCAGACTCACACTGAGCCCTGCTGCAGCAATAAACACATGGTGCTTGTGCAGACCTGGCCCTGATGCTGCATGAGAGGGGATTTTCCAGGTAATATTGGAACAACTGACACTTCATGACAATGGCTGCAACCTGCAGATGCTGAGTGACTTGCCAGATGTCACGCCGGAACCGTGAGATGGAGGCACAAATACAGTCCACCTAAAACCTTCCTAGGAGAGGCATTTCAGTGGTTTTGCTGAGACATCACTTCTCTTCCTCTGGTCCTGGTCTTCTTTTACTGTTCTACCACTTCCAGCTCCTGTTTCTCTTATTTTTGAATGTTTGGCTGTGCAACCTTAGTAATGTGGGTTTTTTTAATATCTTTTTGTGTGTGTGTGTGTGTGTGTATGTGTGAGATATTTGCAAACTTACAGGCCTAACATCTCGTAGCAATGATTGTGTGTGGAGGAGAGGAAATCTAAATGCACTGCAGCTTGAAATGTTACCTGCAATCCCAGGAAAAAGAGGGAGAAAAGAGTGATGGGGGAGAGGGCTCTTTTCCTGGGGAAAAATAGGGTAGCATCAACATTATGAAAATATTAAATGACTAAAAGTAATTGGGTGTCTGAGATTAGGATGGATGCTTTGACATCTGCACTGTGTAACTAACATCCATCTAAATATCTCTAGTCAAGCTATCCCAGAGGATGTAGAAATTAAAATAAGATTATGCCATGTGATTAGGAGTTTGGGGGCAGAAAAAGGAGGTACGGAGGTGGGGCAGTATTCTAAGGCTTGGGTAAAAAACTTGCAGCAGATCTGCTCCAAGGAGAAAAGCACTTACTCTGGAGGACTCACTGCTTTGCTGCACATGGCATCGCATCCAGCAGTGCCCTGCACCAGCCACAGGTGCACCAGCAGTGTGCTCAGCCTCTTCCTCTATGCACGACATTCTGATGCTTAACATTCCCTTTTTGCACAGAAACTGGAGCCTGCACCTCCTGATGCCACCTCTCCTGTCCACATGGGGAGATTCAAGGCATGGAGAAAAGGGAGCAGGAATATTTGTGTGTAGGTATGGGAGAGCTACCTAGTGTTCCCCACCACTGAGGGGGAACCGGTGCACATTAGACTGGTTCTGAGGATAACTGATACTAGTTGTCTTGAATCCCTTTTGGCTCCTGTTAGGCTGCATGGTTAAAGCCAGAACTGGTACTAAACAGTCCTGGCAGGTAGAAGATGGGAAGAATATAACTGAGACTCAGCAATTCAGAATTTTCTCATGTCCTTAAATGTTTGTAAAGACTGTGCTGATTCTCGTGGTTGTCCTGTCTTGTCAAATGTTCTGGACTTCAACTTTTTTACTAAGTGCCATCCCTTGATACCCTGGGATGACAACATGCTGCTTTCAAACTAGCTCTCCCATGCAACTGCACCATAATGCATGAACAAGCCAGACTCCAACCCTGGGGAATTCTCCCTGATCACCAGCTGCACCCACAGCAACATCTTCATAGAAACCCTGTGATGTTGGGCTGGTCCACGCAGCCTGGAGCCTGCAAGCTACCCTGCAATGGCAATGTGGAAGATGAGATATTCTCAGTAAGGATACCGATTTCAGCATCAGTCTGCCAGGGGAGATGTTATAAACAGCAGGGAATAAAAACATGATTTTAAAAATTATGAGAAAAGACTTGACAGTGTCCTTCTTCAGAGGCAGTTTGAAAAATCCGCACAATAACTGCACAGCCAGGCAAATCCATCTTCTGAATAAAGGCAGTGTAGTCAGCTATTTCAAAATAAAAGACAGATAGCAAGGACTGGCTGGCTCAGGAATTTAATAATAATGAGATATGAAGCCATTCACTCTTGGGTCACCAGTACAAATCCTGCCCAAGCTGGGAATAATTGGAAGCTATTACCCTCTGAGGCATGTTTGCTGCTGCCTGGGAAACGAGTTGGGGAACCCGCTGGGCCGGTAACTACATGAACAAAATGCTGAGGTGGTGCCACCGGCACCTACTACCAGCCCTCCCAGTGCAACCGGACTGGTGGCAGTGGTTCCTCTCCCCTCCCTTCCTCATCAGCCCCTCTGCGATGCTGCAACCCGTTTGTTCTGGCTTTGCCCCCCACCTGAGCCCACCCTGTATGTATCTGTGCCCCTTCTTTCAGGCGCTGAAAGACCCCACCTTGGCAGCCCGCAAGGATTTCCAGAGGGAAGCAGAGCTGCTCACCAACCTGCAGCATGAGCACATCGTCAAGTTTTATGGCGTGTGTGGTGATGGTGACCCGCTCATCATGGTCTTCGAGTACATGAAGCATGGTGACCTGAACAAGTTCCTGAGGTATGTGCCAGGGTTGGCTCGGGAGATGCTGTACAGCCACTCCGCAGCTCCACTGTGGTTTGTTAGAGATCTGTAGTGCACCAGTGACACCATTACCATGGGGATGCTGGTGGGCTGAGTAACGAGAGCTGGTTGTTCCAAGGATGGCTTGTAGGAGATGATAGTCCTCACCGGATTTGGTACTTTATTAGCTGTACTCCAACATTTCCTCTCAGGCAGTCCCAGAGATGGTCCCTGTGAGCTATGGAAACCAGACATTTGTTCTCCCACCCCAGCAAGTTTGAAGCTGCATTGAAGTGTGGCTACAATACCTCTCTGCTCTGTGGGAGTAGAAGGACATGGAGCCATGGCTATCAGCACCTCCGAGTCTCATACACCCAGCAAAGCCATGGCCTGCTGAAGCCTGTGATGGCCATCACTCTGCCTGTCAGCCACCTCCTGGTTCAATAACACAAGAACCAAAATATTCCTTTGAGAAACTTGCTGGAGTCCTTGGTGTGATTGGGTATTTACTGATCTCTAGTTCTCACTCCTATTTCAGAAAAGACATGAGAAACGTTGGAGGGGCCTCAGGTGGTGCCTGTAGAGTCCATCCCTGGTCCTTGTTCCCTAAGCCTCACCAGACACAGATCCTGACTGAGATACAGAATATCTTAACTGGTGGCGCCACGCTACTCAAGAAGCTAGACAAGTCCTGATGAAGTGTGGTAATTGCCTTCCTGCCTCTAGAGATGTAAACTGCTGGAGGCCACCCCCTCGCCCCC
Organism: Athene noctua; assembly: GCF_965140245.1. Lineage (NCBI taxonomy): Eukaryota > Metazoa > Chordata > Aves > Strigiformes > Strigidae > Athene > Athene noctua. The sequence continues at coordinate 7,929,149 of NC_134049.1, forward strand.
CTCATCATTCAACCATTTCATCACTGTGAGGCAGATAATTTGTGTGCCCTGAATCCACCAGTGGTGAGGGGCAGGGAGCAACTGGGGGAGGATGTTTGTGGTGCTGTTCTCCCATGATACAGAAATTATGCTCTGAAACCTACGTGCAAGTGGAGTGGTACTTACCTCTTGAAATAATTAGTAGTTTTATTTCCCAGTATTTAGAAAATTGGACCCTTGATATTTTCCTGTTTTGACTGCTAAGTGTGAACATGGCTGCAGCAGGAACAAGAAGCTTGAGCACAGCACATTTAGATCTGGGGTTGGGATACACACAGTAATTGTTTTTCCACCATCACTGTCAATTTCTGATCAGGAAACACAGGTCATTCCCCGAGGTTTTCATTTCTAAACAATCACACCAGAAGAGCTATGGGGAAGGACCCCAGAGGATTCTTCTTTCCTCTGCCAAGCAGTGCCAACCTGTCTGCATTTCCCTTGGGGCATTTGCAGGGCAGTGTCTGAGCTGGAAACATCCCTGCAATGGTGTCCCTCCTCATTTTGGCATAGTTGGGTAGATTGAATATGATTTTATAGCTCAGGCTCTGTCTCAGGCTCTGGACAGATAACATCCTTGGCAAGGTAGGATGAGTGAAGGCTGATGCTACACTAGGTTTACAGAGCTCCTTAGACCCATGTTCGAGGGGCAGCAAGCTTGGTTATTCTAGGACCCTCTGTCCTGCAGGGGCTCAGCAACCTCCCAGCAGCAGCGGATTGAACTCCTCCTACTAGCATGAAACCATGCATTGGGCTGAAATGGTGTTTTAGCACAGACTGGAGATGCAGTTTTAAGGACAGTGCCTCAGACTCATGATTGGAGGAAAGCAATCTAAAATAGAGCGTGAGAGGCTGCATTCTTGAAGTGCTTCAAAAGGAAGAGCAGAAAATTGATCCATCTTTTTTCCCAGCATAACCAGCAACCTTGTTCTCCTTTAGAGGAGGTAGATGTCGCAGCTGAGGCATAACTTCCTTCACTGCTCCGACTTCCCAAACAGTGTAGTCCAGAACAGGCTTCCTCGCTGTCTCAGAGGGATGTCTCATCCCCACTGCTAATGCCTTGTGGAATTGCTTCACACAACAGTGTGCTCCTAGGGCTGCTTTTCTGATGGATCCACGGACTCCATCACCCCTATGTCCCAACCCTGCCTTGGGACACCTTCCTGGCTGAAGGAAAAGAAACTTTCCAGTTGTGTGGTCTGTGGGATCGCAGCCTCTCATCTTTCAGCTGCATTTAGCTGCCAGCTTCTCCTTCTCATGTAGCTATGGAGCAAGCAGCTGTAAGTTCTCTTCTCTGCATGTTGGTGTGTGATAGGCACTGAAAGACCTTTGTCTCCCAAAGGAAGCTGGCTTTGGGACAAGGGAGCTTATATCCAGCAAATGGGAACTTGAAATGCCTAAGGGGAAATACGGAAAGAGAGTCTTGGGTTTTGTTTGTCAGATCAGCTATCTGCTGGTGGAAAACTGGGGTGCTGCAAGGGCATGGAGAGGTCTGGTGGTGCAGGAGCATGGGGCATCCCTCAGCAAGCAGCAGTTTTTATTGTGGCATGATTCACCCAGCCCACAGCAGGAGATGGTTGCTCCCAGGCACTGGAGGCCAGGGATGCTGGGAGTCTGTAAGAGACACTAAGATGGACTTTTCCCAGCTTAACTGCAGAAATTGGAAAAGCAGTAAAGTGGAAGAGGCTCACTTTAGACCCAGTTTCCTAGAGAAAAGCACAATAAATAAATTCCCCTCAGTGTTGTTAGACCTTTCTGTGCTTCCCAGAGAAGAGAGAGAATTTTACTGGTCTGTCAAATTATCTAGTGTGGCAAGGGGAAGCATTAGGATCAACACCTACCAGCTGGTTTAGAAGTGGCATGTATTGGGATGGCTCTACACACCTCCCAGGGCCCCTGCCTCTAAGACCATTGCTGGTGGTGCAACAATTTACCCTGCTGCCCGTACTGGGGGAGACTGTAATCATGGTGTCCTGGCTAATAGAAAAGGTATAGTGAAAAGATCCTGCTGTGGAGAAGTACAGGCACTGCTCTCCAGGGAGCACGGCATCCCTAGGGCTGGTGTAAATTGGGGCTGGAGAGTGCCTGCAGGTTGTGTGTGCTAAAAGGCTGGGTGCTGCCCAGCTCACAGACCCGCAGCTCGGGGCTCTGCAGCAACTGCCTTCCCCCAGTGCTTACCAAATACCTCCATCGCTTCCTCCCTTTTCTTGTCACTGGTTTTCTAGCCTTTGTTTTCTCTCTGTGACAGCAGCAAATTTGAAGTAGGGATATTTGTACTTTGTCATTACAGACCTGCTTTGCAGTCTATAGTAAGTTGTTGCCATTTGCTGTTAACTCAGATAGGCAGTAGATTTTGTTAGAAAAGTTGCGAAGTTTCGAGGTTTTTGCGTCAGCCCTTCCAGTGAAGCAGCCCCACAGTGGGACTGTCTCGGGACAAAGAAGAATTTCAGCAGAAAAAGCCAATGAGATGATTTTCTTCCCCATGTTGACAAAAGCCTCCATCACTCCATGATGGAAAAAAACAACTCTTGGGAGACCCACCCAATCTTATGGCCCCTCTCTAAAGCTGACTTAAACCCCTTTCCCTAAGAAAGATGGGCAGACCCTTCTTGTATCCCCTGTAGGCTTCTTGACACAACTAAATGTACTAATATCTTTCCTGTTAATCTCATATGTGTGTTGATACTTCTTTCTTCTAGACTACAACCATGTGGGATGGAGAAAGGGAGGACGGGAAGTGTATGTACTATACAGGACATACTGAGATGTGCCCCATACAGTAGGATGTACAAAGAACCAGTGAAGTAAAGGCATTGGCTGACCATTTTTTAAACATCATCTGTTCCCTTCTAAAACAGACATTTCTTTGGGGGGCATTATTGTATTTGAAAAAAAGTGGCAGTAATGAGATAGTAATAAAAGCTTCACTTCTCACCTAGAAATGTTTACCTCTGATGACAACAGGTATCAGCTGCAGCTAAATATGGTGTAACTGCAAGGCATGACAGGTACAAACTGTCCAGCACAATTTTAGAAGCTATTGTTTGTCCTGCTTTGCTGTTTTTAACTAACCTTCTCAGTCTTGGCTCAGCTTCACATGCTGTCGACATCTGTTGTCACCACCAGGTAATTTCCTGGGGTAAACCCGTCTGTGGGCTGTTTAAATAAGACATCAAGCAGTCATTTCTGCAGACACTTTTCGGCAACTCCCTCTTGCCCTCAGCAGTTCTTCCAGTGCTCCCACCATGCCCAAGAGCCTCTGGGATGCCTCCGGCAGCCCCAGCTCTGCCACCCACAACGCTGCTCCCAGCCAGCTCATCCCACATTCACTGCCACATCACCCACTCGCGAGTCCCAAAAACCACTCCTGGCTTCTCAGCACTCATTTCTAGAGCTCCTCTCCGCTTCCAGCTGTTCTTTCCACCAGGAGGGAACCTTCAGTAGAGCAGCAGGAGGTAGCTGAAGAGGGGGGTATTTGAAAAACTATCATTTGAATCCCAAATGCCTGGATACTAATCCCTTTGGTGCACCTTCAATCCCAACAGAGAAACTAGGGAACGAAGACAAAGGAGGGAAACAGTTTGGATCTTGTTGTGGGTTGTTCAGTCCCATGTCAAGAAAGAGGGAAAGCTCTGTATGTGCAATTTCAATTTGCTATCTCTCTGTGGGGTTACTGCTGATGACAGGGGTGAAATGCCAAGAATTATTTCAAGAACAGTATGAAAGCCTTGAAGAAAAAGCTGTACTGTATCTTAGTCACAAGGAGGAAGGTCACGGCAAAATCTCTTGCTTTTCCCTAAATATGAGGGCTTTTGTTATACCACCTTCACACAGGCTACTACAAGGTGAGATCTACCAGGGGAAGAGACATCACAGAGGGAACACGACAAAGACAGGCTTGGTACACAGCAAGGAAGGGGACTAAAAGGGGACAGGACAGGAATAAGACTGACCTTAAGTCCTGCATTTCCAATGCACTTGGTTCATCAAAATATTTCCTTTTGTTGCCCAGGATGTTCCCTGCATCTGCTGACATCCAGGTCTAACCTTTGCACCTGTGTTTGTGTCTTCACAGTTCACAGTATCTGTGTTACCTCAGGGATAGCTTAGGGTATAAAAGGTATTTTCCAGGGATGAAGCTGCTGGTGTTCCTCTGAAACCTTTTCTGTGATCTCTGGCTGTATTGATATCGATCAGAGGGTAGTTATTTGGTGATATGGTGTTTGGGATTAATAAAGAGACAAGGTAGCATGAATATGATGGCTGTGGAAGAAAGGGGGTGATATCTCTACCTCTGGGAAGGTTTCTGAGGTGTAAGAATTAATTGGAGCAAACCTGTAAATATCTGGAGGCTCATTAGTTTTGCATAGGTCTTGCCAGAGAAGAATGTCCATGTTGCATCAAGGTCCCTCTGTCCTGGCAGTCTGTCTCCATTTGTGGCCATAAGAGGTTGCTTGCAGTAGAGTAAGGATAGGATGAGGATGTATGGCACCCACTCACCCACCAAATATTCCCCCAGCCTCCTGTTCTCTTAAGCTTTTCTTTTTTTCTTTCCACTGGAGCTGTGTGTACATCCTCACAGTTCAGAGTCGAGGGCTAGTTTCCACCTCAGCAGGAACAGCGACCGTGTGGGATTCCAATCTCCTGGTCACTTTGGAGACCCAACTCTATGCTTTTTGCTTCTTCCTCCCTATAGGGCACATGGCCCAGATGCTATGATCCTCGTGGATGGGCAGCCTCGACAAGCCAAAGGGGAGCTAGGGCTATCCCAGATGCTTCACATCGCTAGCCAGATCGCCTCTGGAATGGTGTACCTTGCCTCCCAGCACTTTGTCCATAGAGACCTGGCCACCAGGAACTGCTTGGTCGGAGCCAACCTGCTGGTGAAGATTGGAGACTTTGGGATGTCAAGAGATGTCTACAGCACTGATTACTACAGGGTAAGGCAGATCCAGCGGCAGTCTAATGCTCAGAGCAAGGGGAGACTAGGAAATGTTACAGTAAATCAGTTTTTGGAGCTCTTGGGCTCACTTGCTCGGTTATTCCCTCATTGAAACACACACACAGATGTTGATCCCTGAATCACTGTCCTTTTGAGTCCTGGGCATGCTTGTAGTTCAGACACACATGCAGATGCCTACACACAGAACTCTGTGATGGCCCAGCATACAGTTACATGCTTTGGGATGGCTCTGAAGTTATCTCATTCTTCCTTCCTTCCTATTTTTTCTCCCTCTTTTTTGAAGACATTGATAAATTAAAGGTAATCCAAAGAGATGACAAAGACTACAGGCTGTGACCTCTGGTGTTAGATTAAAGAAACATAATACAGGAACCTAGAGAAAAGGCAACTGAAAGACTGACTGATAAGTGCATAAAATATGGAAGAGGAAATAATAGGCAATTTAGGTTCGACCTCAAAACACTTTTTTCGAGCAGGGTCATAATTTAGAGAATAGAATAATTTGCCAGATGTAGGCTGCTGAGGGCCTGTCATTAAAGAAGTTCAGAAAGAAACTAGATAAAAATGCCTGGGTTTAGTGCAGAGGCTAATCCTGCACTCGTCTCTGGGGACAGACTCAATGAGTCAGGAATGCCTTTCCAGCCTTTTCTTCTGTGATTTGTGCTCACGCTGTCCCCTTGTCTTGCTCACTCCCTTTGTACCTGTCTGCACTGCCCTATCTGCCGGGATGGAAGCCTCCCTGGGGGGGACAGCGTGTTTCTCACCTTGCCTCAGCTACAGGAGAAGCTGTGATGTGTGAAGTGTTTGAAGCACACTGGAGTAGGTATTTGTTGCTGGGCCACTCACCAGCAGGGAAGGCTTTTCAGGCTAAGGAGCAGTGGTTTACAGCCTGATGCTTGAACTAAGGTTGGTTTATTTCTGATTACAACATGGATATTGGGCTTTGAGGATGATTTCTATCAGCTACCTGACCAACCATAGGGTTGACCTATGGTCTTGATCTGATTCAGAAGGTTTTCTTTATGTCATAGGCAGTTGCCAAGTGGAGTTACCGTGTTGGAGAGGAGGAAAAATGTGATCAGATTTCCGCTCAGACCTATCACCTCTCCCAGCCCAGGACACTGGCTTATCACTACATTTAATTACCAGTGAGGGAACCAGTCTTCACTGTGCAGCACAAAAGCCCATGTTGGGAAATATCTCAGTGCAGGTACTGGGCAGTGATGAGGGAAGAGAGGTGGCTACAGTCCCATCACTGCTGAAACTTCAGGAAGGAGCAAGTAGGAAAGAGAAGAGGCCAGAGGAGGATGAGAAGCCGCCCATGCGATTACCCATGTTCTTGCCTGCCCCCTTTCCTTCAGCTGTGTTAGACCTACCCCAACACCACTTGAGACAATCCCAGCTGAGCTTGTGTTTCTGCAGCACCAAGAGCTCTCTATGCAATGGGACAGTTTGCTGCTATTGCCATGTGAAAGCTGGGAGGACCCTCAGAAAGTGAGAATTGAGATGATCTCTGCAGGCCAGTTCGTTGTTGTGGAATTTTTTGTCTTCTCTGTGGTGGTGTCCTGTAGACCTCATCCTGTCTGTGCAAAACGCTTTGCTGAGGATTGCTCCATGCTATCTCGTGCACTGTCATAAGGCCTTTTAGTGAACTTTCTCTGCTAACACAAATTGCCATACGTGAACAAAGTAGTAACTAGTTATCACCTGTTTACAGAGCAAGAGCTGAGCTTCAGACCAGTAGTAATCTTTTGTTCTGAGCTGATTTTCCTTCTTCTGTTTTCACTGATTTTTGGTACTTTTAAACTCTTGATCAGTAAGTCCATGCTCTGGATGCATGGAGACTTTTTCTCTGTTACAGCACAAAAAAGAGTCCTTGCAAAATAAGGTTCTGATTGCCTGTATTTGCACTGGTGGCTTGAGGGGCAGAGGGTTTATGTGACTTGCCCAAGGCCAAAGCAAGATTCGGGAGCACAGCTAGGAAGCCCACCCAGGCCATATATTCCTCCCAGCAAAGAACAGAAGCCCAGGAGCCAAGTGTCCTTCACCCCTCCTCCAGGTACAGCCCAACCACACTCCTCCCAGCATATGAGAAGAACCCAGACAGGTTCATTTCTCAGTCTCCTTTCTCTAATCACTACCTTGTGGGACATGTTTACCAGGAGAGCACATGGAGCTGATCTCGTTATTCACCCTTCTGGTGCACTCACAGTTACGTGACAGTCTGTGTCCTTCCCTGTCCACCACTATCTCGTACCCACCTTTCCCTCTGCCTTTGCACAGCACGGCTGCATTCATTCTCTGCGAGAACTGATAGGAGTCCTGCTGTCTCTGGACTGGGAAATCTATTTGGTTTCTACATGGCAACCTGCACTTCTAAGATCCCCATGTATAAGAGTAGTCAACCCTTTGAACAGAAACCTGCTTGTAACACTAATGAAGCCACATGGGGATCATGTGAATTGACTGTATTACACTTGACTTTAACTCTGGTACAAAAAAGTATTCACTTTCTCCTGCAAATGTAGGTGAGAAAAACAATGTAGCTTCACAACAGTTGTGCATTTGTGCTCTGTCTTCCTTGTGATTTTAATGCCTAGCATCCCTTGAATGAAAACTGGCCCTTCAAGGCTCCCAAGACATTCCTTTTCAGCGCACAGACCTATCATAATATTCACCAAGGTACCCCAAGTGAGGGTTTTTGAACAGATACAGGGAGACAGCAAATGAGCCCAAGTGTGAGAACCAAACTGCTCTTAGGTCTCACCTATGGAAGGTGGAGATGTGGCTGAAGAGTTGAACTTTGAAACTCTTTGGTGACTGATCACATCCAGAACCTGCCTGGTGAAATTCCCAAGTCTGATTGTGTGTTTGTGCATAGCAAGCTCTCCCCTGTCCACAGCCTGCCATTCCCACCAGTAGGACCTGGAACAAAGTCCTCTTCAGGTGGTTTCTAGAACATATTGCTTGGTGTGTCCAAGCTGCAGCCCAGGGAGAATACTGTAATTTGTAATTTTCTGGAAACACGGTGAAGGATTCCACCTCAAAGCTGACACGAAGTGACAGGTCTGGAGCTCTTTGCAAGCAGAGTCACTTCGGTCTGCTGGGTCCCCATGTTTCTTTCTGCCCAGGCCCCATGAGCCTGGATAACCAGGCATGTGAATATGTGAGCATGTTTCAGGCTGAGGATTAGCTCCTAGCCATTTCCTTTCTTTCCCATTTTTAATCTTTTAAAACAAAGAAAGAACACCATCTGGCTCCTGCATTTGTGGGATGCAAAAGTGCTTTAACAAAGGTGAACTGCTTAACTTCCTGTTATACATTCTGATACAAAAAAACACATTTGCGTAACAAAAGCAACAGAAGCTTGTTTCCCCTCTCCTCAAGGCCCTCCATGTTCTGCCTGAAGACAGATGCGTCCTTTTCCTTGTGCATCACAGAAGGATCCCGTCAGCTGTTGCCTTTAAACCTTCTTTCAACAAGCCAGGATGGAGAGAAGATGGTTGTGGAGGTGTAGGTGGTGGGGAGAGGTGAAACAGCATCTGATTAGAAAGCGGAGGAAAGTGGAAGGACTGGGGAGACAGGGAGAAGTAGCCCAGCTTCTGTGTGAAGAATAAAGGCGGGGATGCTGAAGAAGCATTTCTGTGATGTGTTGTGTAATGTGCTGTGCAATCTTTCATGTGGGTCTCTGTGGGAAGGCAGGATGGAATATATCCATATTGGAGAGAAAAGATTTGGGCGGATTTCGTTTTCCTTGTTGTTTTCTTAAAAAAAAAAAAAAGTGTGAGTAGGTGATTTTTTTTAGGCATGACTCAGGACTGTGACAGCAGGTGGTGGGACGCTGCAGGTCAGGGTCATTCTGCCTCAGCCAAGCTGAGTGTGGCATAGAGACTTAGCAAGTCAGGCACACGGTGCCTTCCCAGTGCTGTCTGGGGAACTGGAGGCTGTCACGGTGGCTGGGGGGGTTGTCCAGAGCTGGGGGCATCACTGGGGCTGGGCTTAAGGTCCCCTAGCTGCCCTCTCACCCAGCAGACTAGGGTTTGGTTGCTCCCAGAGCCCTTCTGTGGCTCTGAACTCACCTGTGCTCCAGTGAAATCCAGACAATTTGCCTTTCATCTCCCAAAATGTGTAATTCCATTCCAAAACAAAATCATGTGGTAACTGCCCAGGGAATGGGGGAAATTTCATCATCTTTAGAAGAGACCAGTGTCTTAAACCATAGTCAACAATCCTTGATAACTTCCAAGGTAATGTCCTGACATGGGGGACATCAGCAGTGAAGACACATGTCAAGTAGAGGAAAGATTTATGCAGGCATTAAACCTCATTAGGACATCCCTCTGTTCAGATCTCCTATGTCCTACCTTTCTGGCATCCTGCCCCAAATACAGGGCTGGACTTTGAAACCTCTTAGGGATTTAGCGCCATCCTTTCCTAGAGGTCTGTCCTGAGTGTTCTCCTGGTCACAATTCCTCACACAGAGGACACCTGCTTGTCAAAAAAAAAAAAATAAAGACACATGCAGGATTTGCAAAGGGCTGTGAAAATATGTTTCTATTTCTAGCAACACAGAGCTAAACATAATAACAAAAAATGCTCCCTGTTTCTGTGTCCTCACCACTCTGGAGCATTGTTTGGATTTTGGAGAGACAAAGTTTGCAGGAAGAAGTAATATCTTTTAATAGAACATATGATATTGTTGGAGGGGGTAAAAGAATGAATTTTAGTCACAGAAGCCCCCTCTGAGCTATTTTTTTTTCTCAGTAGTATCAGTTGGTTTAATAAAAGATTAATATCTCTTCCTGTGAACCTTGACTCTCACATCCTTAGACCATCAGAACCAAAACATTTCTGCTATGACTTTGGCCTTAGGTCAGTGTTCTTTAAAACATCTAGGATCCCTCTGGCAGATGCCTCCTCCTCTGAATCATGAAGGTTTACTGTGTAAACATATTCTTTCTTCTCTCTTTAAAATGGCTAGCAAAAACCTATATTGATAATTTTCACTACCCATTGTCACGTTGCTTTCTGATGACCATCTCCCATCTAGACCGTCTCTTACTTTAGTTCTTCTCCTCCAGATTTCAAAATACTTTTCTTTCTCCGGGGTACATTCAGTTATTTTTCCAGTGAAGTTTCCCTGCAAGTAATAGATCACTGAGGTTTAGCAGCTGCCTGGGTCATGCTCCTGCGGAAGCTCATTCAACATGGTAGATAAGACTAATAGACAAACCCTACACTGAAAGTAGATTTAGCCTGACCCCCACTCTCCTACATAGAGGGTCCCTAAACTATCACACCATCATTGAATGGTGCTCTGTTCCCACCAGCTCTGAACCCTCTGCAGAGGTTTAGCTGTACTTTCCCACCAACATTTTTGTGAATCCTTGGCAGGGCCCCTTAATGCCCATGTGTATCCTTCAGCTCTACAATAATGGCTTTTTTGTCCCCTGATGCTCTCTTTGTTGCTTTGCTGTCCATCTCATGCAGCGTGTTTACAGCATGGGAGATCAATCCCAGCAGGGGGAAACTGCTGCCCAGCCCTGTTAGCACCAGGAAGGAGCCCTGCGATGGGTGTGTTAGGGCTCTGCACCATCACCTATGAAGGGGAATGTCCACAGGCAGAGGGGAAGAAAACTCCCTCAGAATTTCTATCTGGGATATGGTACTGACTCACTTTGGAGGAGAAAAAAGCTGCCACTATCAGGTTTTACAGTAGGCCTGGTGTACGCTGGCAGGAATAGTCAGCTCCGGACACCAAGTGTGCTCAGGCTCCACTCCAGTGCCGATGGGTGAGGGAAAGCAAGCTCAGTCCCTGGTTGTGCTGATGGTTGTGGGGGATCTTGTGTAGATGGTACGTGTGTGCCATGTTCAGCTTCCAACATCAGTACCATTTCCAGCACTTTAGTGCTGTGCAGATGCCAAACATCTAAGCATAGCCTTTTGTCTCTTCTACCCCTTCTCTGAGGTGAAAAATATAATGTGCTACTCTACATCTTTTCTGCTTGTGTGTTGGGAAGGTTTCATATCTGTAAATATATGTTCCACTAAGGAAAGGACTTAGAAGTGAAAAGTGCTTTACTTTACCCCTGTACTAAGTGGGATCCTGGAGAAAGTCTTGCTTTGTCATACCTACATAAGCAAGGGCAAAAAAGTCTCATAGTGACCTGGAGACCCCTGGTACAGATGGGCCAGCCAGGCAGAGCCATAGTCCTGGTATGTGCAGGAGTCCATGTCTGCTGTTGAAAGTATTACATGCCCTTCTCAGCAACTGTTTACCCCATATGTGCCATCACCCCAACCCCTGATTTGTTATTTCTTTCCTCATTTTCACTGCCATCATTCCCTCTAGATGACACCTGTATGCCCCATGAGGAGTGGACATCTCATGCCATGGTGCCTTGCAACTGCCCTGACTGGTGGTTTCGGGGCAAAAGAGCCAATTTTGCCTTAACTTCTGGTAGGGCTGGAAACAGGGGAGGTGAGGGAACCGCTCAATGTGGGTGTGTGGGTTAAGTGTATCTGTGCCTGTCCTGGTGTGTTCTGCGTGCAGGAAAAGTCAGTGTGATATTGAATGTGCTGGTCTTCGATATCTCTGTGGCTCCTATAAAAACCTCTGCAAATTGAATTCGTGGCACAGTTCCTTATCTCCTGAAAGGAAGATGTAACAGCATCATCTTGTGTTTTAGCCAGACATTTTTTCTCAATGCTTCTCCATTTCTACACTGAGGGAAAAACAAGTGTTGAGTCGTCTGTGGGGTGTTTTTTTCCCTTCCTCCTGTTTAAAACATTAAGAGCCCTTCACACAAAGCATCTCAAGTGCAGAAGAATTAATTGGGGAAATTAGGTTGTGTTGTATTTCTGGCATTTTCTCAGAAATGGTAATTGCCCTAATTCTCCACCCTGCCAAGACCTCCACCCGCACCCTGTTTCCCCCCTCCCCTTTTCCTCGCTGTCTACCTGTCTTTCTCCTGCTTGAGTTGCTGTTTTCATGCTGTTGCCATTTATTTCATTTCAGTAATGAGAGGGATGTGGCAGGTGAAGAGCTCTCACAATCTGGTGACATCTTCTTTGAAGCACAGGCACAAAAGAGCAGTTCAGTTTTGGGAAATAAAAACTCCCTGCTATGGTACTTGACCTCCACACTCACCTCTTCTCCTTCTCGGAATATGTTGCTGCTGGATTGCAAGTCATTTGGTTCGGATTTTTTGTTTAATATAGTCTCAATATTCACCCAAACACTAAGCTCCGTGCTTAACCTGTCTATGTCCCCCCCCAAACCCTCACACCCTTACTGAGAGCTAATCAAATTTATGATCTTTCAATCAAAGCTCAGCCCCATTCCCAGGCGTTTGAATTAAGGCTTTTGCTTTCTCCCAACCATTGGCCCGAGCTCCAGAGAGGTGGGAGTTCAAAGCCTTTCCATTTAACTACCTAATGGTTTTTAACTCCTGGCCTTCCAGTTGCAGAAGACATAGATGTAGCCAGATAGGAAGGAATTGTTTGTTGTTCAGTATTTCCTGACCTAAACCACCTGGTGATGTACATGGCAGATTCAGATCCAACAGAGATGCTACAGTGGGTAGTAAAGTGGTGGGACTCCTTGTCTCAGGAGATGCCAACAGTTGAGATGGGTTGAAAAAGTGATTGAACAGAACTGTAAAAGCAAAGTAATCTTTAAGGGGATATGCGACACAAAATACCTCCCCTCTTTCAGGAAATCTCTGTGCCAGTGATTGTTGAGGACTGGAAGATATTGTGGGATGTATTCTGCAGGCTCTTCAGTTTCCATACTCTCCCCTATGCATCTCTGACTGAGGTCAGGGTCCCAGCTGACTGGACTTTGGCTGTTCTTAAAAGCTGTCCAGGCTGATCTCTGCTTTCCTGTGAGCTGGGGACTGGGAGTAACCAGTCAAATGTTGGACCCAGATGAGGGGTAGTGACACCATCCCCAGGAAGTCAGAGATTCAGTTCAGTTCAGAAATATGGGATTCTTTCTCAACATAGCCAAACTAGCCAAGCCTATTCACCTCTGCTGTGAAAACTTGAAACAGCAGGTTTCCTCCAGGGATTTCAGGAGCCCTTTCCTTCAAAGAAATTTCCTTCCCATAAAACTTAACTAGGGAGGGCAGGACTTTTTTCCATTTTCAGTGTTCTCTGGGTGCAGCCAGCAGAACCAGGGAGGCACAATAAGATACTTGTGATCCCCACCCATCCTTGAGTAGTTTTTCCCTGCCTTGACTGTGAAACTGTTTGGGTTTTTTTCCCCTGTTCTAATTTGCATTGTCCAAATGTGGTTCCTGTCTACCTGCTAGAGGCTGCCTGCATGCAATGTGCTCCCTTCCTCCTGCTGTCCCCACTCTGAATATCCCATTAGCCTGAAAGCTGTGAGCTTCATGGAAAAGAGCAGAGTGCCTAGTTTTGAGCCACATAGACTCTCTCATGGTAAAAATCCATCCAAACCACATTCCTCTGTGGTGTCACCAGAAACAAGGAAGGATTTTGTACAGGGCAGGCCAGAGAAGCTGATGGTTCCTGGGTTTTGCCAAGGTGGCCTGATTTAAACTGCAGCTAGAGCAGAAGAAGGTGGAGAACCATATGCCCATGAGCTTCATTATTCTAGCCCCAGGGGGACCAGAAACAGTGTGTGTGCTCTGAGCATATGGAAATGAACTGTTCATTCTTTGGAAGGAGCACTGCTACTTACAATCAGGGGAGACTTGGATGTGTAAAACCCTCCCCTCTCACCTTATCTAGGTTGTTGGACTCATTTCCCCACTGTATCCCAGTTGGCCAGTGGCCTTTTCCTGCTTCCCACCTGCAGGACCATGATGTCAGCTCTCCTTTACCATGGGGACAGCCATGAGATCACACACATCGGTCAGGAAAGCATCCCCAAACCTCAGTACGATCAGCAAAAGAACTGGAGGCAGAGAAGTCATAATCCAGTTTAGTGGGAGCATGGATAAATTATGTCTTGCTTTGAGGCAAACTGAAGACCTCCCTAGAAAAATTAAGATGCAAATATCTTCATCATCTTCCTTAATTAAGACGTTTGCTGGGGAAGAAACCATTGCCTTTATTCCTGCATGGTCAGAGTTTCCACTGGTGTTCCCCTCCTGATCTCTGCCTTGTTTCATAGTCCTGCCTCTCTCGCAGCCACAGTGAGCTCCTCCACGCCAGCTGGATGGAGAAAGCCCCTATTTGCAAGCAGCTGTCTTTAATAAGCAGGCTGTTTAGGGCTAGGCTGTCAAAGAGAGCATGTTCAATGTACAATCAAGGGGCAATGATGCACAAAATTGCACACACACAAAAAATAGGAATCTTTTCTCCGTGTGTGTTGAGCTTTGAACGCTTAAGTGATTCCACCTCTCTCTTCCCCATCCAATTATGTGAGCAACACATGATAAAATTGCTAAAGGAATTAGTGAGGGAAATCTTTACACTGCCTAATCAATATTGTTCTGCTCAGTACAAGACATCTCCCCTGCTCTGGCCTCAGTCATGTTCTTATTTGCCCTCTGAAAACACAATTTCACCTTCTCACTATTTGGGCTGTGGTGACCAAGAGGAAAACCAGCAGCCTGTCTGTTGAAAAGGTTTGTAAATAGTTACAGAGTTTCTTCCTTGCATTTAAAAAAAAAAAAAAAAAAAAAAAAAAAAAAGAGCCCTGCCAAAACCATGTTTCAGGGTTTTAAAGAGGCTTGCTGTGCAGGCCAAAAATACCTTTCATCTCTTTCAATTGCATGGCCTTACAGAAATGGCCAGCAACCTTATAGCAAAGACACTGGATGACAATTTTTCTGAGCATCACTGAGGCAAGACGCCAGATTTTATGGGCCACTAGACTGATCCAATATAGCAAATCCTGTGTTCCACTGTGGATTCTGAGACCAAATTATCAATTAATGTGAAGCATTAAAAAATCCAAATCCCTTTTAGTTCCCTGCAGTCATTAGTGACAAGATACAATATCTATAGCTCAATGCTTTGCCAGCATCCCCTGGCAGCAAGGCAGAAACTCCACTCCCATTTTTTTGACTACATACAAGGAAAACATATGAGATCAGTGGTTTTTACAGTCAGATTCGTCTGCCTCTTCATATTTACTTAGATAGAGGAATAAATCAGGTTTGGGTTACTCTCTGTGTTAGCTATTTGTTATTGGAATAAATGCATGGTAATAGATCTGACAGAGGAAGATGTTTCTCTTTCAGCTCCGTGTTTGAGGTAGAATTTGCTTTGTTCTGCACTATATTATATTGATGGTTTTTTTCCACTGCTGGATGACTTCATTTGCTCTGCTTCTTTCCAGTGTCCATACCTCTGCCACAGCTGGCTTTATGATGCAGCTTTATGCGATAGATCCCTCTTTTCTTTTTCCCCAACTGTAACATTGTAATGGAGAGGCAATTTAAACAACCATCATGAAACAATTTTCCAAGCCTTTCCGCCACCCATTTCCTACCTCAACTTTTTGGGAAGGGAGGTGAGTCAGTCAGTCATGGGGCAATTCCCTAAGCAGAATGAGCTGTGGGCTACATTTAGCAGCTCAGTTTTCACCCCTGGTGCAGGGTGGGAAGGCATCCAGAGTGATGACTAGCTGAACACACCCTGAGACCGTATTTTTGGTATTCCCTGGGCAGCTGTCAGCCTGAGCTCCTAAATAGCACAGCTAGAAGTCTCCCCCCAGACCACTGAGCTCACCAACTGCCCTTTTGTCTTGGGATTTTGTCTCCTTTTTGTCCCAGTGGGAACATGAACACCTTACTAGAAAGTCAGCAGACCTTATGCTTGTCATTCACTCCTAATTTACACACTGATATCCCTACCCCTTCTCCTCCCTCCCATTCCCCAAACCTTTCCTGCTTTGATACACAGGAAAATGTAGTGCTGTGTTTTCTGCTCCACCATTTTGCTTCCCTTATTCCTTCCTAAGGTTCAGCTTTGCAAGTGCTGGCAGGTTTGTGGGTGATCAGAAGCAGACATTTTTAATTCCTCCCCCAACCTGAGACAGGGGACAAAGACTTTTGGGGAAATGTAGGGTGATGTACCAGCTGCTTCACTGGGACATTTGGCCAATGATGCCCTTAACTCTGGCTAACCTGAGCTTGCTTGAGTGAAGACATCAGGCCTGGGTCTTGTTCTGCTGGAAGAGGCAGATGGGTCCCTGCACCATGCCCAGGAGAGCTGGCGATGGGCAAGGAGCAGGATGCTTGAGTACCAGAAACAGAGAAACCACTCAAGCCTCCTAAAACTTCTCTTGTCTGGAGAGGGACTCTGGGTCCCCCAATGGATGTGGCTTCACAGTCCGAGGAGAAGTTTCAGGAGACCAAGCCCCTCTTGACTCTTGGCCAGCTGGTCCTCCCTCTGCACTGGTGCAGGTGATGGTGTGGGGTGCGACTGGTGGTGACCAGGGCCAGAGGGTCTCACCTGCCCGGTACCCTCTCAGCAAGGGTCGTGCAGTGTTGGGGTGTTGCAGCCAGTGAAAGACGTACGGTTCGGTTAAAGACATACCCTTTCCCTTCTTGTCCCCTTGCTTCATCCCCCCCATCCCTCCCTCCCTCTCTCACCCTTCCCTTCTCTTTTGTTTGTCTCCTTCCCTTGTTTTCACCCATTCACTGTCAGGAAGGGCCGCGTCCGAAGGGCCAGTTCAGCGCAGCGTGGCAGCGACAGAGACTGGCACCACCGGCAGCTGCAACAGTGAGTGGATCTCGACCCCTGGGGCAGCTGAAACGGGGGACTGGTGCTGCTTGAGCATGAAATGACACGTGGGGTTGAGCGGCTTTGGGACTAGGCCGGGTCTAGTGCGTTTGGCAGCAAAGGGGCTCTCGTGTGTGATGGGAACTGCACATGTCTCTACTATAGCAACTCTCCGGGGCTTGTCTGTATGGTGAGACAATAAGGAATGAATGCAGAGATCCTCAGTGCAATCTTCCTCCATGGGTGTTTAGGCTGTGTCTGCTCTAGTGGACAGCGTGGGCTGTCCTCTGGCTCTGATGGCAGCAGGCGCAGCATGGTTTGTCTCCGCGCAGCTAAACCACTCCCTGCCTCCAAGCAGGGTGGCATTTGCGCTGCTCACTGGGGACTGTCCCTGGCTTGTGTTGTCCTCTCAACAGTTGTTTAGACACTGTCAAATTGGCGTGGACTAAAATCAGACCATTGGAACAGTTGGATTGTCACATGCCAGCTCTGATGCCTTTTGTTTGCTAGTGTAGACACAGCCCTGGTGTCTGACCGGTTGGGTGCTTGCAGCTTCAATTGAGTGGATGTCAACCATCACTGCCCGCTGCTGCTCCCAACCCTTGCCTGGAGGAGCAGCAGTGAGGGATTGGTGTGAGTTTGATGCTCTGACAGTGCAAAGGAGTTTGGGTTTGCCAGGGTGGTGGCTGATGGGAGCTGTGTGAGCCAGCTGATGGGTGGTAACACCTCTGTTCACCCTGCCCTCCCTCCCACAGAGGCCAACCATCATCCTATTGTTCTCGCTGCTTGCTGGAGCCTCTTCATAGGGATGCTCAGCCCAGTGGGTCCCCAGCTGTCACAGCATCCCAGAAACCACCACCAGCAAGCTGCAAGGCTGCTGGAGGTGAGCTTGAAGAAGCCTGTGAGAGGGGCAAACACTGAACTTGATTGTCCTGTGCAGTTTTATTGCTTGCACACAAGGAAGTGCTCTGTTGATCCAGAAAGTTGGGGAGCCTTTGCTTGAGTCTGTTTTGGAAGGGGATGGAGCTAATCCACCAAAAGACACTGTCTGCAGAGCAGTTATGACCCCTCAGAAGTTAAGGCAGGAAAGTGATGGCTTCCACACTTTATTTCTCAATAACTTCCCTGTGCCAGCAAGCCCAGAGAGATGGGCATAACTATTTGCAAAGTATCTGTGACAAATTACTGGGGTCCGATTACTCAAACCTCCCTGTGACAGTGCTAGGGGAGGTGTATGCTCCTGGCCAGGTGATGAAGGACTTAGCTGTCCCACTGCCCAGCCTCTTCCTAGCATCACCAGCACTCCTCCAGCCCCAGTAGTGACTGGGATTAAGCGAATGCCTACACGGTGTTAAGCAGCTGAGTGGATCTTGCAAAGCCCTCCCGGGATCTGTGACGGAGCAGGGCTCTGGCAGTTCTTGACTGCTGCCAGAATCACACGGGAGCGTGAGTTTAGATATCACTGATTTTACAGGGGATATGTCAGCGGATAAGAAGATGTGCCACTGAAAGGTGATTTTGTTACGTTTATGCCTTTCTGAGCCAAAATTGAATTGTGGGGTGTGGATGGGAATTTAGTTCTAAACACTGATGTAATTTTGTATCCTCAGCCCTGAAGGCGTTTTTTAAAAAATTATTTTCCCCCGTGCCCTGACGCCATTTTTTTCCCTATCAATATGTCCTTGTGACAGAACAAATACTGGAGTTGACCTTTGCAATGTGACATAATAATATGTGACTTCTTTATAGCTCTTTTCATCCAAAATGCTTGGCACACTATGAATTTGATCCTGCAACCACTTACCACTGGGCTTAGCACTCACTGCTCCAAGCAATCCCTGGGAAGCCAGAGGAGCACTCACACGCAGAAGTGCTATACCTGGTATTATTTGCAGGATCAGGCCCTGAAGAAATGTAGCATGTGTCTGTGAATAGCCACATTTTGGAAAGAAAAAGCCTTGACCTCTCATTTATGATTTTTATTCACTATCAGAGTGCCATGCCCAGAAATAACACGACAGTGTCCCCTTGGTTAAAATGTCATGGCAGGTAATGCTTGGGTCATATTTATAGCTATCATCTATAATACTGTTGCTTCTTTTTATTATTTTTTTCCCAGCCCTGGAAGCATGCTAATTAATAAATTCCCTTGGCTTATCCTGCACCATTTGATCCTGCAGAAATTGCAGCATTTTATCTTATTAGCAAGTAGGAATTAAAGAATTAAAACTACTCAGGGGGAAAAAGGAACATAACTGCTTTCCCTGTGCATCCCTTCTGAAACAAACTTGCACTGTGCCTTCAGAAACCCTAAGCTCAGTCCTCTCGGGTTGACAGAGGATGGGAATCTCAGACCAGTGAAAATCTCAGACCAGGGCTGAAAAATACTTTCTGTTATTCCTGTTATGAAAGGGAAAACCCAGTTAGGTGTGTGGAGAAGAAGACTCCAGCAGTGAGATCCCAGGTTTAGACTGAGCAGCAGATCCCTTCCATGCTACCAATGTCCTCTGCCACCATAGGAAATTCCATTAGTCCTTCCGTGCCTCAGTTTCCTATTGATGAAAGATAATCCCTGCTCATCTTCAGTGAGGAGATTCACATGAAAAAGATTGCAAGGGACATGGTGATTATGGTGTTGGGAGACAGGTAAGTACCTTAGAAATACATAGGGAACCTGTAAGCTGAGACATTTGTGGTACTGGTTCAAGGAGCATGAATTTTGGAAGTCCTCCATAGCTGGAAAATGCAGAGGGAGGCAGGTAGGATCCTTGTGTCCACCTCTGCTTGTATGTTCAGGATGGGCAGAATCAGGCAAAAGAGACCTGCTCCATGTTCTTGGTGTTGGGAAGTGGTTAAATCTAGGGATGGAGACCCACTAGCCATCCTCAGGTATCTACATGCTTTGATGTTGTTTGCAGTCAGTAGAGCACTGCATCCCCCCCTGCCCTTAAAGAATAAATTCATTAGGAGTGGAAAGGGCTGGAAGGGATTCCCTGGATCATCGAATCTAATCCCCTGTTGCATCAATCACATCAGATTTATCCTTTTCATAATCAAGCAACACTATTAAATGTGCTCCTAAGGGAAGACAGTCCCAGAATCTCATTGCTTTAACTCGTTGATGCTTCTAATTTCCAGTCTATGCTTAGTCATTGCCCGTTTGTTAAACAGCAGGTACCTGGCACAGAAGCAAGAAATTTAACACAGTTTTCTTAAAATAACCACCCAGAAATCCTATCCACAAAAAAAAAAAAAAAAATGCTGAGGTTGCAAAAAGGAACACGCAAGGTCAGGTAATGATAATGGGGAGGCCCGAGTTCACACTTGCCTCTGCCTTGTAGTACAGACTTCACATAATCACCTGCCGTTAATCTTGTATGATCCAGTTGAGGTACAAGGCAAAAGTACTCGCAGAACAAAGGAAATTCTTTGCTATTCTTCTCCATGATATTAATTGTGTAACCCTCTGTCTCTTTTGCCAGGTATAACTAACGCTGAGTTAAACATTTGAGTATTTTTCCCTTTTTTTGGCAGGCTTTTCCATTTCATTTATTGCTTTACTGTACAAGCTGTTACCTGCACAGCATCTTTGAGAAGTCAGTGGGTTGCATTGCCCCATTTTACAGGTTAGGAAATGAAGCACAGAGCTATCAGCCATATCAACCCATGGAGCTGCGGGGGCAACTTTCCTCCTCCAAAATGCCCCTGCTTTATTCAGTGCAGTCTTATTCACTCCAAACCATGACATTGCTACCCAGCCAGTGGAAGGGGGCTGGTGCAGCAGTCTGCCTTGTGGCACAGTGTACGTTGCGTGCCGTGGAAAGGATGGGATGATCTAGACCCATGTCTTGCTTGCTTTACAGTCTTGTCCAGTTATTTAGTCAGAATGGACAGTGAATGGGTGGGGTGGTGAGTCCAGGCTGAGGTGCAAAAACTCTGTGACACCCATTAGATGTGATCCAGCCCACAGAGGGCAATGGCACTGGAGTCATACATGCTTAGCTTGGGTCCCTGCTGCAGAGTGACTAAGGAGGAGGGCTCACTTGCCAAAAACAGGTTTGCAACTAGGACACCGCAATCCCATGTTTGCTTATTTAACTTGTCAGGTATTCAAGTGAAACAGGCACAGAGGGGAGGTGTCAGAGCTGATCTCAGTATCAGCATGTGGGATTTTGACTTTCTATTTCAGTGCTCCTGTTTGGAAAAGAAATGCACTCAGAATCCCCCCTCTTTTTTTTTTTTTTTTTTTTTTTTAAGCACTGTTTAAATGTCATAAGAATCCTACAGTGCCCACCTTAATGTTCCTAAGAAATTCAAATATTTTATTAGTCTATAATCTGAAAATCATTACTGTGGTTACTATAAAAACCCGAAACTCTCCAGAGGGAGCAATGTCAGCAGGTCTAAAATATGCGCAAATATATTTTGTTGCCATAAAGGTACCTGGGGTCACCCAGGTGGCCCCCAGCCCTGGGGTGACAGGCTGTTAGCATGGTAGGGAGAAAGCGGGTCTCTCAGCTGCTTTGCCTGGAGTTTTTCAGGGTGGATGCCTGGGGCTGTGCCTGGATGGTTTGGATGGTTTCAGAGGAAAGCGTTGCCATTCCCATGCACCTCCCTCACAGTGAGGGTCAGGGAGAGCTCCAGACAGCTCACCCTCATCATGGATGAGCCGCTCTGAACCTCTGGCCCCATCCTGCTAATGCAGACAGGGCAAGTGCCTGTCTGTTCCTCTCGGGTATCCACATGCCCCTGGTTGCCCCCTTCCTCCTACAGATGACTCTGGATGTGTCCCTCTGAATAAGCGATGCCTAACGAAGGGCAGGCAGGAGACAGCTGCATCCAGCTGTGAGAAGCAGCCCATACCCACTGCCCCAGGCAGCTGGCCCCCGGAGAGGCTGGGTGACAAATTAGCCCCTGCTTTGGCCAGGTGACACCAGACACTCCCAGAGTGATGGCTCTTGAGCCAGTCCCTTGCCCTGTGCAGAGCCAGAGGGCTTCTGCTGGTTACTCCTCACCGGCTTGGGTGAGTGTCAAATGGTTCAGAGATTAATTACCGTTTAACTGGCTCTATTTCCATCTCTACAGAAGGCTGCAGTGGAGAAGACAGAAGTACTGGGATAATTTACCCTGGTATTACACAGCAGATTACCCTGTACTTACAAGGTCACCAGTTACCATGTAATTAGATCTCCAACGCAGTGAAGTCCGCAATAGGTTTTCCGAACCACTCTTCTTCCTGGTGTCAGAGGAGAGGGATGGCAGCAAAGTGCAGACTGAAACCTCATTAGGTGCATTTAAAGCTGTTAAATAGTTTAAAATTCAAGATAGGGGTGGTGCAAGGAGAGGGCAGCAAGGCCACCTGTACCTGTCAGTGAGAGGGAAGGAAAAAAAAAACAAAACCCAGAGCAGTTTGTCTAGGAAATCAGGGAAAACCAAAGGAGAAAGGAGGGCTTTGAGGGAGCTCTGTGCACCAGGCAGCTGGGGGCTGAACGGCAACAACGGCTGCTGCTCTCCAGGCCTCACCAAGGAGAGCTTTGCCAGTGGTGGAGGACTCTGCTGAGCCAAGAGCTGCACAGCTGCTGGGTCCTGCCCCGTGGGATGGTATCCATGGGGCCAGATGGGATGCTGCAGCGGAGATGCCCCCTGAATCAGGAACAGGGGGTGGTCAGCAGGACACTCTACCTGTGCCGGCTGACTCCCTGCCTCTTGCTCTGGATTGCTGTCCTGTTTTTCACAGGTACCCAAATCAAACATCTACTCATGGAGCATTTTGAAGAATGACAAATGACTTTGATTATCAAGCACAAATTCCAGTAGCAGCTCATCTCACCTCTCAGGTGGCTAATAAAGCACTGAGCCAGTTCTGATCAATATACAGCAAGTATCATTGTAAAGTGAGATTCTGCCCAGCCCAGGCCATGCTGCATTTTGTCTTTATAAACCCTGTCCTCTTCGAACCAAGCACAGTCCCTTGTGGGGTAGCAGCTCCCCAGCAAGCTTGTGGCTTTCACTGTGCCAGTGAAACAAATGCTGTTCTGAAGCCATCCATGTAAAGAACACAAGTCAAAGAGCAAAATGTCTGCCTCTACAGCAATCATTATTTTAAATACTCTTTAGTTACACAGCCACATGTCACTTAAGCCACACAAAGAGTATCCGTAAGGTCGACAGCTTCTGGAGAGGTGCAGCAGAAACAGAGACAGTGTGTAGCAATTGATTGCTGAGGATAGAACGAGCTGTATGTAAATAGTTTGTCTAAAGTATGACCAGAGTGGGGACATGTGCTATCTGATTGCAAATATTTGTAAAGTTGTGAGCTTGAAGGTTAGAAAATGTTGAGAGAAGAATATAGTAGTTAGCACAGGGATAATGCGGTGAGGATGAGGCTGGGGAAAATCAGTGTGGCAAGCAAGAAAATTCCATCATGTAGGCAAGATTTGCTCGTGATTTCCTGAGGGAGGCTGCAGGTTGCTCACTGGGATATATGGATTGGCACCCATCAATACCTTAGCAAATCCCCTCTCACAAAGGAAAGAGGGCAAAAATGACATTTAATAGTTGGGTTGGGTTTTTTTTCAGCTCTACTCTTTGGGCTGTAAAGCTGTTTCCTACGCAGACATGCATGTCATTGCCTGTGCATGCTGCATACACATACCTAACGCTCTTGGACTAGAGCAGCTTACCCAGAGGCAGCGAAGCCAGCCAAGGCTTTAAGCCCAGCATTTGTAGTCACGTTTCTCCTTGAAGTAAATGCTCCAGCAATGACATAATTGAGGACTGTCCTGTCTGCTCAGCATATGTCTGCAGGGGTCATTCATCCTATCAGACACTGCAGAACATTAGCGGTTTCTTTAGACTCATTTCTCCTTCCGTCCTTCCTCTCGTGGCTAACCCTAATGGAGAGCTGGTGGCTAGACACTCCTCTAGGAAAACTCACCCAGTTTGGAGAGCTGACCACCTAGAAGCAGTCCTATATTAAGGCAAAACCAGTCAGATGTGTTCTACCGGGTGCTGGGTTGTGAAATGGTCCCAGCGAGGCTCATCGGGGTGGAGTGTCTGTCTGGCTACAGGGAAGGGGAGCAGAAGGCAGCTAGCGATATCTGCGATGGCCACTTAGTGTTCAAGGGCTCTAATGGCATCTGGGAATCAGGTTCCTGTGTTTGTGGGTTTGCTTATTTATTTACGCTCCTGGCTAAATAAAGGAGAAAGAATTTTAACACAGTGGTTAAAATGCATGGGACTCCAGCAGCTCTGTCCTACTCAAGGGCATCCAGAAAACTTGATAAAGAATGGAGGAAACTTCCATGCACAGAGGGTCTCAGGTGGAAAAATAGAGTAGAAGAGGATGCAATGCCTGATTCCTTCAAATTTTCAAGTTTAGCTTGTTTTCCAGCAGAATCCTGCAGACAAACCCCAGCCTCACCTTCTGCACGTGCCACCAGTTTGGGCATCGCTGGTTTTAGTTCAGCCACCTCCCAGTGCTGCTGCTGCCCCCCCCCCCCCCCCCCCCCCCCATCCCAGCTGTGTGCAGATGGATGCAGCCGCTCTCTTCTCCTGCCCTGGTCCCTCTTTGGCTGTTGTCACCGTCTGCAGCATCGCCTCTGCGTGCCGCACCACCTTTGGACAGGGCTGCTTCGGGCACGTCCAAGACAACCTCCCCTAGTTTAGGTCTCAGGAAGTTTAGCCATTAGCATCATATATTCAAAGTGTCTCTACAGTAGCCTAACTCCTGGGTGGCAGGGGCGGTGGGGATTGCCGCTGCTGTGAAATGCAGCTCTTCATTCAGCAGTGCCAGAGCTGGCACAGCTTTCCCACCGGCACTGATGAGTTTAATCACATCATTAGTAGGTGTGACACTGCAGCCTCCGATGATGAGCTCTTTATTTTAACACGGCTTGCAATGTGTTTGCCTGAGATGCCATCTGTGCCTGCGCTGCCTGCATTAGCAGAGACAGCGTATGCATCTTCTGAAGTTGTTCTATATTTCTGTGCTGTTTCCCTGCTGAGAAAACACTGTTCAACTAGAGGGTGAGAACTTGTACCTGAAGGAAAGCACCATCACCCAAAGTGCTTAAACAGGCCAAATAAAACATTAGGAAGCCATTGGGAACTGTCCTCAATTGGCCTACAGGAAACTGGCTAAAAGGAACCATCAGCTATTTTATTGCTGAA
Organism: Athene noctua; assembly: GCF_965140245.1. Lineage (NCBI taxonomy): Eukaryota > Metazoa > Chordata > Aves > Strigiformes > Strigidae > Athene > Athene noctua. Next base: position 7,954,023 of record NC_134049.1, read on the forward strand.
AGTTTTTCATCTTGGTAAAGCACTAAGGCCCCATCCTCTAATTTAACGTACTGCAAGTCTTCAGGAAAGCAAGGAACAGATTTCTATTTTAAAAAGACTTTGGATTTTTGTACCTCCATACCATGATTGCGCATAAAAGTCTCCGTGTTGAGCGCCCAGTTTTTAGATACAAACGATACTATTGAGATTTGTGGGCACAGATCTGAGCATCTAACCTTCCCCCTTAAAAACTCCATACTCATGTTTCTATAGATGTGCTTTGCTCAACAAGCAGGCAGCATGCTCACACTGTCGCTGCTTCTTGACAAGATTCAGAAATGACAAACCAGACAGGAGTTGCCAGATCACAGTCCAGCTGCACGTGAAGAAATGGACTGCTTCTATAGGGACTTCCCATACCCTGCGCTGTATTAAATTTCTGTCTGTATGCTGCCAGGCCTATGCTCAGTGAATCTGACATTAACAAGAAATAGATTTCCAAACAATCTAGCCTAATGAATTTTGAATATTATTATGATTAATGCCAAGGCAGTTGAACTGATTATCCAGCATCCAGAAGTTAAGTAATGGAGCCTTATCTAAATCATGTATAGTCGTCAGTCAGGAATGGCTCTGGCTGCAGACAAAGATGGAGCATTATTGGTTACCCAGAGGGGAGTCACTGTCAGGACAGAGAGAGAGGGACAATGGAAGGGGAGATTATGAGATACCAATCTGAAAGCATTTTAGCATAGCGTGATCATACATGCAAGTGCTTTAGTGGTCCTATTTCATAAGCTGCATTTCTCAGCCATTTTGAGACTTTGTTTTTATATCACCAGGTTAAGATTTATTGGGCAAATCTTCTTCCTACATTCTGAATCCAGAAACTGAGCTGATTTTCATTCTCTGTGTTGCCGAAGGAGCAGAATCCTGATGGACGCATTTCTTGCGTCGTGTTGGTTTAACTTAGTCTCTATCTGATTAGCTTTTGAGCTGTTAAACACTTCTTGTAGTATTACCAGCTCACTGCAAAATGATAATGCAGATCAGTCATGGGCAATTTCTGTTGGCGCATGCAGTCCTTGCAGACTACAGATCTCCTTTGAAGTTGGAACCAGCCGACAGCGGTGCTGTTTCATGGGTATTGTGTGTCTCTGAGCAAGCCTGTCCTAAAAAAAATTGTGGTGTGGTGCAAGAGTCTCCAGCCTGGTGGAGACAAATTGGTAAATCCATATGGTGCCTGAGAAACTATATGATGGCTGTAGTTTGAACAGGTTTAGTGGCCTTCCCAGCCTCTGCTATTATCTGGGCAGTGACCAGGAGAAAAGTGGCTTAGTTGGTAGCGTTTGAACAGCCCCCATGTGGTGCCCACGTTGCGGCTGTGGTGCAGAAGACTGCAGAGGTCACCATCTGCATGCACCCCCTCTGCACAGCTGTCCAGTGCCAACCAGTGAGACCCCTGGGAAGCCACTGGGTCTCCCAACAGCAAATCTTTCCCCAGCCCTACCACCTTCCTTGGCTGTCTGAGATCCTACTGTGGGGTCTTGTTGTTGTGGACCACAAGAAGCTTTCAGTAGGTGGCCCAGCACATCTGAAGCTGGTCACCTCTCCTTCACCTGGCAAGGCTCTAGCATCAACTGTTAGGACAGGCATTTAGGACCTGGTGGTGGCCTCGACCTCTTCACGAGGGGCTTTGAAAACTACAGCTGCTCTGCTCCCACATCTTCCCACCTGAACGAGGCATGGCTGGAGTTTCTCACAGTTTATGTCCTGGTGTTGGAGATCGTGGCTTTTGGAGCATTTACCTATCAGAATATGAGAAACTGGCCTTTGTTCCTCTGCAGGCTGGTTGTGCAGCCCTTCCATAGCAATGGGTGCTGCTGCTTTGAGTCTGGAAAGAAAGGGGAGGGGTGAATTGTGGTAAGGAGCATACCAAATAGATTATTGGCAAACATAATTAAAAATATATGTGCGATTACTCCTCTGTTTGCCTTTTCTTAACCATCCTCTGCATTACCTCTGGCATTTTTAGATGGCAGATAATATAACTGAGAGGACTCCTGGGTACAGGCAGCTCTTAGAGCTGCAGTGATTTATCTCAGGCCGTTTTGAGGTAGCAGAATTTACCTCTAGCTACAGCCACCCCTCCATGTCTGCCCCCCCTCATCTGCATAAGTAATTGGCAGCTTGTTAATGGCTCATTAGGAATGCTGAAAACCGTGGGATTACAACACACTCTGTGGAGCAGAGAGGAGGGGAAGGGGGAGAAAGGCCGCTGTCCCTGCTAGCAAATTACACCGCTTGATTCGACGTGATTCAGAATTGCAGGTCATAAAGCAACTAGGTTGTTAAATGAAGTAAGGAAAAACAATGTCAATGGGAGGCTTTATTTTTAGACTCATGTTTAACCACAGTTTGTGCATCTGGGGGGAACAAACAGTCCCTTGCTGAACAGTCCTACTGACAGCAGGAAGGTCTCACCCTGTCTCAGTTTCACATTAACCCTGCCTGGTCAGTCTTTCCTGCTCCTGAGCAAGTCCATCTGGCTCCTTACATCACCTCACGACAGGGACATTTGGTTCCTTTCCCCATGCTCTCTCTGGGTAAGCCCAACCCTCTCCCCTCTGGCAGCAGGTGACCTGAATCTCCCCAGCTTTGGGCAAGGTGGGGACACCCAGCACAGCTGCGTGCAAGTAGGAGAAACAGGTACAGGTTGCTTTGTGCATTCTGTAAATCTCCAAAACCCTTCTGTGATCCCCTGCAAGTTGTCGCCACTGGCATGCAGAGGAGCAGACAGCCAGCCCCACGCTGCGGGACTGCCAGAGCCTGCAGTGGAAGAGGTGGTGGGTGCAGAAAGCGAGGGTTAGGAGAGGATCAGATCTACCATTCCCAGCAAGATGGAGCATACACAGCAGAGTGCTGCATGGCAAGGACACAGTAAGTCAAGTAAGTTGAAATATTCAGTGGAAGCTCTTTGTTGTTTGCTGGCTGTTTTTAAGCTCATGTTCAGCGCTGGCTATGGCGGCAGCGACAGCAAAGGCACAAAACCTGAAGGCGAGGACAGGGCTATGCCAAGGGTTTGCAGTGGTGGCTTCTGAATCACTTTAGCATAGGCTCAGCCAGGGGGCTGGTACAGCCTGAATGTATGATGTTTTTCAGTCAGGAGAACACCGTGGGGATTTTTTGAGCCCAGAGTAATTCCAGCAATGGTGCAGTCTCAGATATAGCTAGCACCTTTCTTTCTGGATAAGATGAAAGCAAATTACAGGTGAGCTATTTGGGAATTGCATCCAGTCACAATTTGTAGTTTAATTCAGCTACCTCTGATGTAAACTGCTTGGGTATTTAAGAGCCTATTAAGGTGGCAGTTAAAACTATGAAGTGCGGGACAGCTAATGTTCAGCAAAGCTCAGCTCTGTCTGACATGTCAGAGTTAATCCCTCTGCTTTGGAAAAGGTGCCCAGGAATCTCTCAGGACTCACACAGGCAAAATACAGGCACATCTGATAGGGAGACATCTCTCAGTGCTGCTGGATCCAGCACTGAAGGCAGGGAAGAAGTGTCTCCTCCCGGATCCCCAGCCATGAGCACATGCCACCTTTTGCTTCGCCCCTGAGAAGCCATCTTCTCATGCCTTAACCTGATCTGAGACAAACTTCAAATCACAAAGGCGTGATCTACATCAGTTTTGTTTGTTGTTTTTCTCCAAGAGCTCAACTTAGCCAGAGAAGCTTTTCCTGCTTCTTGCTTGCATTGCTTTTTTGTTTTGCCCTTGTGTCCTCTCAGGTGACCCAGCCACCTGTGGCTCTTATTCATACAAGGCTGTCCAGAACTATTGAATAACACATCCTGCCCGCAACAGGAATCAATGTGTCCTGATGGGGACATACATCTGGCTGCTGGGGGAAGGTTCAGAGCTAAATATCTTCCAGGGATCATCCAGCTCCTAGAGCTGAGGTCTAAAGGACATATGTTCTGGTGCAGCCCAGTCTGGGATGACAGCCAGGTCTGCAATTAAAGAAGATCCTAGGTCATCCCTACCTACAGCAGCAGGAACAGAGACAGCAATCGGAGAATGTGTGTCTTATCACTAGGTCGAGTGTATTGAGTGTTGAGTGGATTTTCCTGGAGAGAAGTGGTGCCAAGGTCTCCACTACTGCTACAGGATTCTGTACAAGCTCAAATGTCTCAGCTTCCTGCACATGAAAGAAGTGAAGTTCGAATAATGGTGCACCATATGAAGACACCTACCCTGATTCTTGTGACTTTCCCAGGGCAGGAGCAGGAGCAGAGCCTCCCTGAAGTATACCAGGAACAGGAAGAAAGCTGTCAAATGACCATGGAAAACAAAAGCACTGATTTAGTTTTTGTTTTATTTCAAAGTTGGGAAGGAAACTGCACAAAAAGGAAAATAAAACACAGCCTTAGAATATGCGATAGACCAAATTCCGTTCTTAGCTGAGATCCACGGAGCAACCTTCAGCTGTGAGCACGGAGAGGATGACCCAGTGAATGCTACTTTGGGCTACAGCCCTGGAGCTGGGATGTGAGCTGGGAGGGGGAAAACCAGGCTGCCTGCCAAGAGCTTCCTTTAACGTGTTAGTATCTGGATTCCCACCAGCCCAAAGTTCTCATGAGGGTTTTTCAGTGCTACTCTGTTTTTTATTTCCATGGTATCTCTGTTAGTGGCCGAAACTGGATATATTGCACAGTCTTTACTGAGCACTGCTGCTCCATTACCTGCTGCTGTACTGTCAAACTCATTGGAGATGTAATTTTTTTCCCTTTCTAATCAGCTGGATGTCATTCAGAAAGCTGGGACAAGGAGAATTTTTTCCCCAGACACCAGCTTTCCTTGGTAGCCAGACAAACCTCAAGCCTTATAATATCTACTTGTACATAGCACTTATATAGCTTTACATCATCAAAGTGCGGTACTAGCATTAAGTAATTATCTCTCTCCCTAATGGCCATTAACGCTGGCCTTTCATGAACCTCCCCCAGCTCCCCGAGGTTCATATCTAATATAGCAATAAGCTGCTCAAAGGGAGTGGCTGGTTATCTTGCAAGTCTATGGGCTTGGATGTGTAATGAGGTTTCAGAGCAGAGGCCAGGTGCCCTGGAGTATTAGAAACGTGTGGCTGTAGACCAGGTCGTGCACTTGAGAGTATCCATTAGAAAGGCATGGAAATGAGTAGGTGATACTGCGATCTTGAAATGGAGACAGAAGAAGGAAACTTTGGCCGCTCAGAGGTTATGCACTGATTGTTCTATTTATTACCAGGACAGTACTGCAAACTGAAAGAGCAAAGCAGTGGGAATAACATGTCAGTGTGGGCATAGGGAGTTGATCTAGGGAGAAAAAGTTGAGAGCTAAAAATGTCAAGCAAAGCTAGACAGCCATGGCAATGGGATAAAGAGGCCAGTCTGCAGGTCTATGAAGCATTAAAATAACAAGGAGAAAGGGCAAACTTGGCAGCATCATAGGATTTAAAGAGAAGAACAGAAGAGGATTTGCTTGCCTTATTTGCTTGAACACAAATCCCTCTTCCAGGTTGTGGAGTGTCTCCAGGGAAGATGATGCAACGCCACTGTTTGAGGACATTTCACCCCTAGGGGTCTTTAGAAGATGAACCTGCTTGATGGCTGGGAATTGGAGGAAGGTGGAAATGGAGGAAGATGGTGTGGGAGGATGACACGACTGTTTTAGAAAAGACTCAGAAGTAGCATGCTTCCCACAAGCATCAGTCCTACATGGTCACTTATTTCTGAAACCTGTCAGGCCCAGTTCTGAGCAAACAGAGAGGCTTAGCTGAAATAAACTTTCAGCCTCTCTCTAAAGATGTGACAACGATTATTTCCAAAGCCAAGGACATGCCATGTAAACTAGCTTTGCAAAATAAAAAAAACCAAAAAACCAAAAAACAAACCAGCATCTTTTTTTTTTTTTTTTTTTAAGCCTGATTTAAGAGTATCATCTTGCTTTTATGCTTCTGGCAATGGCTGGTCCTGGAAAAGAAGCATGTAGCTATGGGAATCACGTGCAAATCTACAGTGGCATAACACAATTCACAGCCACTACATGTTATGCAAAGGATTTCTGTCACCTTGGACACACTCTGATTCCTACAGCATCAGTAGCACAATCCCTGTGTGCTCAGCTCTAAATCATTTTGCTACATCAGCAAATAACAAAGTATATCTGACTGCAGACCAGGAAGACTCGACTTAGTGTTCACTTACTATACAGCTTCAGAGCAGGGACTTTTCCTGCCTTCCTGCATCTGTTTTCTCATCTGTGAAATGCGAATTTTAATCCTAATCAATTTGCAAGGGAAGCAGTAAGGTTTAGTCAAAGGCGATGCTTTAAAATGTAATAGTGTGCTAGGCTAGACATTGGAGTGGTTTTATGGTACAGTTTAATTGATGTCTGTTCAGCGTATAGCTAGTTAGTAAGTGCAGGACTTAACATTTGCACTTAGAAATGTGGCACCTTGTTTGAGATGCAAAGAACAACCTTCTTATCGATGACCATAACTGAGCTATGGGATCCACACATTTCTGGGCATTGCTTGGGGTTTTTTTCCCCTAAAATTGATTTGATTATTAATTATTACCGGATTAATTTTTTAGTAAAAGACATGTCTTGCATGACATACAGGGCTGGGAGGAATGCTTTGGTAGTCCCTGGACTCCACCATATGAGCTAAGCCAAAACTGTGTTGTCACATCCTTGGGACAACCGTTGACTGTGTATGTCACTTTACCAGCAGTTCTTCGCCAGCATGTGTCTATAGTAGACCAAAGACCTCAATGTTATTTTAGCTTATTAGAACTGAGATGGGACTACTGGCTTCTCTGCTCTGCTTTCAGGGCCAGATCTTCAAGTGGTGTAAATCAGGGCCCTCCCATTCAAACAGTACTGCTGTAATACTGTTTGTGTAAGCTGAGGACCTGGCTCGTAGATTCTGAACTGCTGTAAGACCTGTTCAAGAGGGAGTTAACTGTGTTCAGTAGATTGTACTAACTGTAATCTCAAATGATCCTGCAAGATTCAAGATATTGCAAATGTAGAGAGCTTTGCAATATGTAATCATTTTGAGATTGCTGGAAATCTGAAGAGTTAGTGCTACTTAAAGGAGAATAAAATAAACATTAGCACAAAACAGTTTTTGCAACAATCAAGTTTGATGTATGTCCTGTTTTGTTGATAACATTTCCTCAGAGCCCTTCACAAGAAGGAAAAGCAACTTGTAAAATCTGGGAATGCAGGAAAGAGCTAAATTTGCAGCCAGGGTTTCAAAGGAACAAAACCAGAAAAACATATTTCAATTTCCACTATGGAAGAATATTCTTGGGAGTTCAGAGCAGCATGCTGAGGACACACCAGCCAAGCCATCTCTAAATAGGAGGTGTAGAGCAGCAATGAGCTTTTTATCCTCATGCATCACCGTTCTGAGCACCTCTGTGCTTAGGAAAGAAAGATGTCCCTGAGACTTTAAAAACTCCTCTTTTGTGAGGAGGGGTCTGTTTCAGTTTGGAAAAGGACCGCTCTGCAGAACTCAGAGTACAACACTGCAAGCCTGAGTCCAAATTTTGTCAAACCCCTGAAGTCTGACTCGCACCCTCTGAGCAGAAAGCCTGCTAAGCATCACACCCATTTCACACCCTATTCCAACACACCTCCCCAGCACTTGCTTCCAAACACTGCAGTGTGTCTGTACTGACCCTTCTCCACGCTGGTTCTGCTTTAATCAGGCAAAGAAACCTGTGGCAGCTTGGGAAAACTGGCAGCTCAGAGGAGAGCTTTTGTTTGTACAAGAAAATGTTTTCATCCAAGTGAGCACAACAATCTCATTATTTTGAATAGCCACACATACGCTGGAAACCCAGATACCAGCTACCTTCTCACCTGATCCTTCATAGGACCAGGGAGATTTCTGCCTGTTTGATTCAGTTGCAGTGCTACAAAGTTAGTAGCACTTGTTTTTTTTGGTGCCGGTAATGAGACAAGCAGTCTTCCAAGCAGCGCCACAAAAGTGCTCTTTCTCATCACCACTAAAACCTCAGACACTTTACCCTCGGCAGAAGTGAGTGCTGGAGACTTGCAGCCATACTGCTTCCAGCACCGGCTGGTCTTATCAATTAGCTATTTCCCCACAGATGGTGCTTCTTATGTAGAAGGACAGAACAGAGAAAAACTTGTCATGCTCAGAGGCACTTGTTTAGAAATCTCTAGTGAATCCAAAGGTAAATCCATCTGCTTTCAAACTGTTTGTATGTATCCTGCAAACCTGCTGTATACCTGCTGGAGTCATGTGCCCTAAAGAAGGGTAGACCCTGACTGAGAAAGTGCCTTTCCCTGGCTTGGTGTACCCCAATGGGGCTTCACCCATGGGCTTTTCCTTTGCTAAACTCTCCAAAGGGGCTGGCTTTCCTGCCTCCATTAAATGCTGGGCATATCCCTGCCTGTGAGAGCCTGTTCTTTACAAACAGACCGCCTTTTTGCAGTGTGGTCCTGCAGTCATTTACATATTCAAAGCACTCTTTGAAAAGGCCTGTAGCACAGTTTTATGAGCACAAAATCTTTCACGCAGTTAGGTGATGTGCAGATGCCTGTGCGTGGCTTTTAGCAAACCTTACTGAAGAGGGACAAACCCCATGTTGTATTTCTGGTGGATGCCTCTGAGCACAGAGGCCCTGCAAAACTCAGCACAATACTTTGCTGAACACTGTTTTCTTGCCTTGCCTCCTGGTTCATCAGACTGTAGGGCTGGAGTATGCTCTTGGCACTTTGTCATTTGATTTCTTTACAAGCCCATTTTGGGAGGAGAGGACATCATTTATCTTGATACATTTCACTCCCTATCCATCATTGTTAACCAGGTGGGATTGGCGGGTAAACCCATGGGCGGTTGGGGAGGCAGTAGCCAGCCCAGCTTTTCTGAACAGCAACTTGTTGATGTAGCTCGTAGGGAGGCCCTGAGTTTGCCCACATCATGTCAGGGCTGACCCCTTCCTCGGGGCTCTCATCACTCAGATTTCCTTGTGCCTTTACCCTCACCCAGGTTGGAGGACACACCATGCTGCCTATCCGCTGGATGCCTCCGGAGAGCATCATGTACAGGAAGTTCACAACAGAGAGTGATGTCTGGAGCTTCGGGGTGATCCTCTGGGAGATCTTCACATATGGGAAACAGCCCTGGTTTCAGCTCTCAAACACAGAGGTACAACAGTGCTGAGACACCTCAGCTGGAAACTCTACTTTTTACTATCTCCTTTCCAGATTGCTTGCAAAGAAGTATGTGCATAGAAGAGCCCCTCCTTGGCACTCCCATGGCTTAGCCATGGGAGAAGTGTCATTATCTCTGTTTAGAACCTGGAGAAACTGAGGCATGCAGGAATCAGAAGGCTCATCCTTAGTGTCTCCTTTCTAAGTTCCTGACATACCTCCCTAACAGCCACATTTGATAAACTCTTGGGGTGCTGCCAGAACTGGGGATACCCAAATTACTGCTGGGATCTAAGTTACTGTCATGCCCTGAATTTCCTCTGCTCTCCTCTATAACTGGGGCTCTTACTACAGTCTCCTGTTTGTGAGAAAGCGTTTGAAGCCTGTTATATACCACGTGGCACATTTCTGTGGGGCTTTTTGCCATAGGGATATCGATTATATGGTTTGCCCCAGTTCACTGAGGGTAGAATCCAAAGAGCTGGGTTGTCCTTGTTAGTTCTTTGAATAGCAAAAGTTGCAGCCCACCAGTATACGGCTGCACCGTAAAAATGTTGAGGGAAGGCTGGCTGGGATTAGCAGGGTGTCAGAGCTGAGGTTTGAGGCACATCAGCAGAAATGCATTGGAAGATTTTTGCTCAGAATAGCAGGGGGTATTATAGAAGAGGAACAAGATGCATTGACATAGCAGTGTGTGGGAACCTTGCACATTTTTATCCTACTGTGTATCTAATGGATTTCAGAAATTTCACCTTTTGTAATGAGAAATGTGCATTTTCTGCTTTCTGGATACAGATCCCTTAATTAAGTGAGTTGCAGAGATGGCAAATCCAAGGTGTTGCTTTACAGCTCTAATACTTACCCATTCGTGTGCTCAATGGGGCCTGACTATATCCCAAAGTAGCACACGCAAACATTTTAGACACAAACAATGGAATTGACAGCGACAGAAGTTATTTGTCACGCTATTTAATGAGCTGCTCTTGCATTTCCCTGGGAGGGTAAATACAAACACACATAAATGAGCACATGTAGCTTGTACGCGGGTGATAGGCATGCTGGAATGTGACAGCTCAGCTTCCCCCATGCTTTCTGCCTCAGTTTCCTTTGCAGGGTGGTAGGACTGAGAATAGTCACCCTTAACCTTCAGGGAGGAGGGCTGGTTGAAATCTGCACGGATGCAGCTGTATTGGCTTTGCTACCATCCCTGGGAAAAAAAAAAAAATAATCTTGTCCTTCCCTTTTCTATTGCTGTACCCACTTCCTTCTGACAGCTGAGGACTCCCACACCAAACCACACTATCCTGGTGCGAGGGAGCCGCATTAGCTCTCATCTGGCTCATTTTTCACAATTGTGGGCAGAACCTGGGTGGCTGAAGAGGACTGACACCTCCACCAGCTCCTGGATGGTGAGGCATCAGAGCAAGCCTCAGCAGCAGCCTGGCCACAGCTGCAGAGCCCACGGAGAGGCAGGTTAACAGAGTCTGTGCCAAGCTCCAGGCTGCCAGGACCAGACTGTGAGCAATCACCAGCTTGGTGGGGCATCATCACTGCTGGCTGATTTTGTGGCATCCACATGGCCTTATACCCCCAGAGCATTTTTAACAGGGTTTTTTTTCAAGTCTGGAAGATACCCTGCCTGAGCAGAGGACTGAGGCAGGGCACCGTGTCATCTGAAAACCTCAGCCAGTCATTAACTTCTGTCTATGCCCTTCCTTTGCCCGGGAGAGAAAGGGCCCACCACAGGGCTCCTGCGCATGTCCAGGATGCCCTGTCAGAAACCATAACTCACCTCCTCCCAGCAGTCAGCAGCTTTATGGCAGTGCAGGCTTCTCTGCATGCTGTGTCTTCCTCCTGCCTTCAGCAGGTCCTAATCTGTCCCCTCTGTATTTATATGCAAAAAGGCAAAGTGATAAGTATCCGTTGAGCTGTGTGGCAGGTCCATTACTATTCATAAATGATAAATTCCAAACACCCCTTGCTGGGTGACTTCCCTCAACACACTGCTTGGGATCTGTGTTTATCTGCGGAGTGTGGCAGGTCACCTGCACACTGCAATGCTGGGACTCCTCAACTCCAACCAAGGAGGCCAGGTGGTAATAGCAGCTCTCTGACAAATCATACCTCCCTTCCCTTTGCCTCTATTCCTCTGGTGAACAAAATACAAATAGACACTTAGGGGAGTCCTTTCCAATGGCATCCCTCTGAAGAGACTTTAATGCTATCCAAGAGCTCACATTTCTCTCATTAGCAGCACTGGCCTGACCCAGCAGGGAGTGTTAGCACTGCAAATTTTTTTCCCCCATCACAGATGTGATTTAAGATGAAATTTCATTGTTTCAGCTGCTTTTCTATGTCAAAATGAGGCAAAAATGCCCTTAGAGATGGAGGTAGGAAAAGATGTTCTGAACTCTCCTGGGCTTTGCAAAGGGAAGGCTTCTTGATTTTCAGGGAAGAAAAATATAATTTCAGCTGTGCAAAATATTAGTTTAGTTTGGGGATTTTAAGACTTTTATGTCCTTCTTCAATTAGCAGGAAAAGCTGACATAAATTAAAACTTCATTTCAATTGATTGTGACCTCCTGTTTGGAGAATGCATTGAGGCAGGTAGGTGTCAAATTGAGAAGATTTTTGGGAACTGCAAGACTGCAGCTGGAGCCAAACATTTCCCTGTAAAATTATCATCAACAACACACAAACAGTTGAGTGCTGAGGATCTGCAGATCTCTTGGCTTCTCAGCACTCTCATTCACTAAACAGTACCACATCAGCCAAGGAGTAGCTGGGACAGGACATCCTCCAGGAACTGCCTAACTGGTGTTCAACAACTCTTCTTCTTTCTTTCAGGTCATCGAGTGCATTACCCAAGGCCGAGTTTTGGAAAGGCCTCGAGTCTGCCCCAAGGAGGTTTACGACATCATGTTGGGCTGCTGGCAGAGGGAACCTCAGCAACGGCTCAACATCAAGGAGATCTACAAGATCCTTCATGCTCTGGGCAAGGCCACACCAATCTACCTGGACATCCTTGGCTAGCAGTGGCCACTTGTCGAAAGTCCCTGCTCCTTCCTTCCGTCCTTCCTTCCTTCTCCCCCTCCCAAGTCCTTTGCCCCTCAGCCCCCAAGCAAACATCTTCATATAAACTCAAGTGCCTGCTACACATACAACACTGAAACAAAACAAAACAAAACAAGAAGCAAACCAACAAAAAATCTCACAAAACAACAACCTGTAAGGCAGTTTGGCTTATATATATTTATAGATATCTCTCTATATATAACTTCCACACCAATACAGAAAGAAGCTGCTGTTACAGAAAATTGTAAGACTTTAAAAAAAAAAAAAAAAAGAGAAACAAAAAGGAGAGAAAAAAGTACTTAAAAAGATATATATAATTAAAAAAAAAAAGAAAAAAAAAGAGAAAGAAAGGAGAAGGTATCTTTCCCCGAGCAATGAAGCAGTGGATTGTAACGCTGCTGTGAGTATGGTTCGGGCTGCTGGGCAGGGCTCTAGACTGGCTACGGCAGCGATGCCATCCTGGGTAGGAGCCCCGGGAGGAAAGCCTTGCCCTGGTTGTATGATATGCACTGAATATGTGAAATCAGTTCTCCCTTTTCGTCCTTGCCTTCCTCCCTCCTTTCCAGCCTGCAGGTGATGGGCTCAAGACCAGGGCAGTGCCCCTGGATGAACTCTCTTTTACAACCCCCTCTCTACCTCCCTCCCTCCCTCCCTCCCTCCCTCCCTCCCTCCCTCCCTCCCTCCCTCCCTCCCTCCCTCCCTCCCTCCCTCCCTCCCTCCCCATCCCTCTCTTCCTCCTGCCTTTTTCCTCCCTCCAACATTTCAGGACAATTTTTCTAATTTGCTGATTCTTAAATGTATAGACTCAAGGCTTTCGAACACACAGTCAAAGGATTGTGGCACCTACGGGTAAAACACACCGGGAACCAGCCGCCCTCCCACAGACTGCGAGCCGGCCTGACCCACACCTCCCTCCTGCCCCATGCTGGCTGCTGCCAGGGCTGGGGGAGCAGCGGGACCACAGTGGCTGGCAGGGGAGCCAAGGGGGGGGTCCTGGAGACCCGGTCCTGAATCACCCCCAACCCATTTCAGTGTGTGAACCAGGAGTGCCGCTTGTCCAGGGCGCCCAGCACAGTCAGCGACTTTGGGAGGAACAACCCCCCCCATCCCCACCCTGCCCTCCTTTTTCTCCCCACCCTTCACATTTGCTAGCGGCCATGGGATTGTTCCCCCTCCCTCAGCTGTCTGCACCAGGGACAAATTGGTCCTGGTGTAAACCTTCAAGGGACAGGGTTGGATCCCTGCTCCCCTCATGGGGGAAAGGCTGCAGTGTGCAGACAGCTGGGAGTGTGCTTGCATCACGGCTGGGCATGCCTATGGGGTCAGCATATCCCAGTGCTCTTCCTCCCCATCCTCTTCCCTTCCCCATCCCTGCCCCATGCCTCAGTCCAAGCCTCAGGCACAAGCCAGTGGGGGACAGGGAGGGGGGACAAGGCTTGTGAGATGGCTGGGAACCTACCAACACCTGCCTGCAGCCCCCTTGCCATTCTCCTCACGTCCCCATCCCCTGAAAGGATTGATGCATCTGCCTTTGAGCTGTTGTGAAATGCAGAGGCTGAAGAATAGCTCCACAGGCAGCCCCGGGAGGGAGGGGGGGGGAAGGAGGGGAAGGTGCCTTCAGGAGCAGACGGCTCAGCGGATGGCCGCAGCGGCCAGCCTTGCATCTCAATGAGGATAAAGGCCTGACAGGCAGCGACAGGGGTGGTGGGGACAGCGAGGGAGAGACAGAAGCATCCTCCCTATAGCCCATCTCCCTCGAGCAGGAAATAATCCTGACTTGGGGAAGGGCTGAGTCAGACACTGAAACCCATCCATCCAGACTGGGCTGAGAATACAAAACCTTTCTGGGTCTTTTTTTTCATGTGGCTAATGGAGGATGGGGGGGAACCTCAGCTTGGCAGCCACTCTCAGGAGGCAGGGAGCGGGCGGCACAAGCATTGTCAAGGCAATTTTGTGAAGGCAACAACTGCAGGCACAAAAATAGCCTGCTTGGATTGGTGCTTGCCTAGAAGGGAATGTAGATGGAGGAAGAGGAGATGGAGACGGGATCTTGGCTCTTTATCCATGGCCAGATTAGTGTTCATGGCCAGGATGAAAGGGGAGATAGGTGACTGATTATGGCTGGCTACTGAAAGGGAAGCGCCTCTCCTCATCCCCCTTGTTTCTTGCCAGTCTCTACCTCCCACCCATGTCTTTGGCATGATCTGGCCTATGGCTTCAGACAGAGGCAGGGGACACTGGTACAAAGAGGTTTGTGGTGGCAGCGTGTTTATTCTGTGCTTGTGTGAAGAGCAGTGCAAGCCTGGGGTGGGAGATGATGGGTGGCAGTAACCATGTAGGAGTAAGGATGTAACCTTCTTCTGCGTGCTAGAGATCTGGGCAAGTGGGACAGCCTTGAGTCAGTGGAGGCTGGACAGACTGCTGCTGAACAGGCACCAGCAGCTCACAGCATGGACACCAAAGACGGCATGGTCAGGGACAAGGGTGTGGACTGGCGCTGGGGGTCCACACACGGGAATAGCCTACCATGCCACTCCTCAAGAGCAGGGTCTTGCTTCTTTGGGAGAGGACATCTAGTTTTCTTCAGCTGCCTACTCAGATCCACCTTTGAAAAAGACTGAAGGGTTGCTAGCCCTGGCCTGCCTCCCTTTGCTTGCAGGCTGCGTTGGCTAAAAGGACCGGCGATTCTGTACAAGGGGAGAATAAGAGATGGCTGTTAATTGCCTAGTGTCTCCAAAAGAAAACTCTTCCCTGGGGCTGCCTGTCTCTTACTCCAAATGGCTTCTTGCTCTTGTGATTCCTGGGCACAGTGCCAGATTGTGCAAGGCCACCATTTTGTCCACCCCTCTCTCTTATGCTCTCATTTCTATTTTTGGCCAATGTCATGCACCTTTACACTATCAAATCACGTGCAGACACTGTGTTCCCACAGTTGATGAGATTCTCCTGTCACTATTCTGCACAGCAGCTACATCCTCCTTTCCTTCCTTCTTTCCTCCTCTTCCCTCCTTCCCAGCACCACCATCCTGTCCCTTTAGCCACCTCTTTGAACAGTCCTGAGTCTTCAAGCTCAGGAGCTGAGCATCATACTGAACCTTGGTGCTGCATGGTTAGGAATAAGTAGTCTATGAGAGGCAAGGAGATCGGTCCCCAGAAGATGTGAAGTGGCTGAGACCAAGGTTCAGAGCATCTGACTGCTTTACTATTAGCCCCACCAAGTGCAGTGACTGCCTCGGAAAAAGGTCCTTTTGTCAAAGTTAATTGTGAACAATTGTTCAGAAGAGCAAGATAAGCTTCAGTTCTACGGTGTGACATCTCCACGGCGACTGCTGCTGCTTTATGCCCCTTGCCCTATTGGTGCTGGATGGAGGTTTGTTGAGAGGGAGGAGGAGGTTGTTTTGTGATCAAAGACATGATGGAAACTGCTGCATCCCTTTTAGGCATGACAGTTTTGGAGGGGAAGAGGGAAAGAAGCTGTGCTGAGTGCCTGGTGAACACCCTGAGACTCATTTCCAGAAGCATCTTCCCTGGGCCAGAAGCGGAGCTGCCCATCAGCACGGGTGATGGTGCTTGTCTCTGTAGGAAGATGGGCTCGGGGGTGGCCCCACTACATGTGAGGGGAGGAAGAAGAGCAGATTTTGTGGGAAACTAACAGAGTGCCATAAATCTGAGTGTGGGGACTGTTTGGAGGCAAAGAGGAATGAATTTATGCTCCTTCTCACTTTCTGAGATACTTCCCACTGCCCTGCTTCTACTAAGAGCAGAGAGCTATCTCTGCTGCCTGGGAACACTGAGGGGTCTCACCCAGCTCTGGGGCAAGCCAGACCTAATTCCCAGCATGCCCAGGCAGACATTCCCACCACCCAGCCTCTTCCATCTGCAGTTTTCTCAAAGGGGTTGTGAAAAGAAGCTTGGAGGAACACCGGTCTGAGTACTGCTGAGAAGGGGCCCTGAGGAGGGGTCTGTCCCAGCTGCATCCTGGTGCCTAAAAATTAAAATTATTAACACCAACTCAGTCACTCAAAGGTGTCACTGAGATGATGCTTTCTTGGAGGTGAAGGTACTATTTTGGTGCATGGTACAGATGGCAATTGTATGCCGGGGCTGCAAACTGTGGGCAGTAAATGTGGCTCCAGCATCAGGGTCTTATCAGTGACCTGTCTTGTCTTCTCTAGCCATTACTTTTCCTTCCACCCCAATCTGTCATGTTGCAAGATGAAAGCTGAAATGTAGCAAAGGGAAGACAAGCAATGATCTGCCAGACTGAAAGTCCATCCTGTCTCCCACAAAGCTTGCCCATCTGGTCTTTTTAAATGTCCTCTAATGCATATATCTTGGGGGGGGGTGGAGGTGAAAAAGAGCCTGGGCTGCCTCATTTCAGGCCTGTCCTTGGGTCCACAGGCTGTTGAATTGCAGACAGGTGACTCTGGGAACACGTGCTGCACAGACAAATGTGAAAAATCTGGAATGCCTTTAGAAAGGCTGCTTGCTTGACAGTCATTGTTAGCTTTGAGCTGTCTGCTTGTCCACAGGAGTGGGTGGAACAAGGTGAGAAAATACGTGGGGAAATAAAAAAGCCAAGGAAAGGGAAAGTCTGGTTTTAGAAGGCGAGTATCTTGGGTTGGAAAATCAAGACTGGTTTCTGGAGTGTGGCATAGAATTTCAAGTAGCACAGTGGATACAAGCAAAACCAAAAGAAAATACTGGAGTTCCAGGAAAAGTTAGCTATAACACTGGACAAATACTGGTTTTAAAAGGAAACAGAAACCAATAAAAGCAAGGGACCATTTATGTAGGCAGAAAACACAATCACTAGGGTTTGTGTATTTTTGTGAATTTTTTTTTTTTTTTCCTGTAAGAAAATACAACTAAAAGAAGGCCTGAAAAAGTTACGGGGTTTTTTAAGTGCCATAGACGGAAGTGTAATACTACATGGGCTGTTTCATGTGAAAGGCTCGTATTTCCCAGAACTCAAATACATGCATTTCCTTGAGTTCAGGATATGTGTTGAAGAATGCAGACCTGAGTCACTGCAAGCCCACAAAACCAGAGGTAGCTGGACATCATCAGGCACTCATGTGTGAGTCTGTGTGGAGACAGTATTTTGTTCAGCATGTCATCTTCAGAAGGTTTTTTTAAATCCTTCTCATTTCCCTGCCCCCCTCGCCGGGAGTATTTACATCGTTTGCTGAACTGTGACTCCCAATGATTAATGAAAAGTCGATGCAAGTAGCTGAGTTCTTGTGCATCATAGGTCCACCTTTTTCCTGATCTGGCCAGGAGTCAGCTGAACCACTACAGCCATGGCTCATACCCAGTGTCTTTGTAACAGCTGTAGGTGTGTTCTCTGGTCGTAAGGCAATGGTGAGGAAAAGCAAGCTGAATAAATGGGATTCTGGCTGTGATACCATGCTGTGGTGGCTCCTCTGATAGCTGGAAGGCTATGGGTATCAACAGGGCTCCTCTGCTATGAGACTCAGCAGGCACAGGTATGCTTTGACACAATCCAGGAGGTTTGTCCTCCCTTCAGATGCAGTGGCTTTCTGATGGATGGCAGGGTCATGGAGCCTTGGCATAACAGTGCTGTCTCCAAAGGAGTACCAAAAATAGAAAAGGAGAAATTTCCCCTTTTAACACTGCTTTCCAGAAGCGGACAAACTTGCTTAACTCTTAAGGTGCCTTCCCCACCCATGTCTGGAGGCGTGTCTTACAGCAGTACGCATTCAATGTTTCTTTAAGTACCTGCCAAGTTCTAAAAAATCTTTTTCCTTTGCTGATCTCCTTGAAGCAGAGATACTGAGTTTCAAGCTTGGAGAAAGTATTCAAAACATCCGTTCTGGCTGGCAGTGTCATAAATGACGCAGGCAGAGATGTCACTGTTCCAAGAAGAATGTGGGAGCATTCCGTCTCTTCCGTGCCTCATATTTATTTCCAGTACACTACTGAGCCATGAAAAGGCTCCCTGAGAGAAGTGATAGGAGTCCCATTGCTCGCAACTTTGAAGAAGTGAACTGAGGAAAGAGATAAGAAGGACACAATCTTACAGCTTCCTTCAGAGCCTGAGCTAAGTGAGCTGTTAGGTTGGTTTCATCTCCATGGCTTGAGTTTTTCACAGACCCAGTCTGAGAGGCCTTTTCAAACTAAAGGAATGACCATTGGTTCCTCCTTTCTGCTAGACCCACGATTTTAGCATCTCTACAAAGAGAAAGGAGATACAACAAATATAACCACCGTTTTTCCTCACACTGTCAGAAGTCCTCTATAGGAACTGATCTCCTGCCCAGCACAAGTGACTGATCCTACAGCTGAAAACTTGAGCAGTTGTCCTGAGGGGGTGTTTAACTGCTGAATTACTGGCTACTTAGGACAAGGTCCCAGCAGGGAAGGCCTGAAATACCTCTGAAGAAAATCATAGCTCTGGGAGGTCCGAATGTCTTCTTGCACGCTTTCTCTTGCTCTCTGCTGGCTTCCAGCTTCCCCAGTCTTTGCTGCTTGATACTTAGATAGCTGAGTTTCTGCATTCGCTTCCTTTTCAGAGCACAGAAAGCTGGCGAAGCTGTTTGATTTCGATATGGTAGGTGAGATAAGATTTCTCCCTCCTGCCCTCTTCTTTTTCTCCCTGTGCGGCTCCTGTCCTTGCAGTTCTCAGGACTTGACTAGCAGAGTTTTTAAACGAAGTGAAAGTCTTAATGTGAGGTGAATCCCAAGACCACAAACAGTTTGGACTTCAAACAGTGAGAAAATTGGCGCCGAATGATTCCGCACACAAAGCAGAAAACTTTCATTTCCTGCAGGCAGGATGGAATTGACTGTTATATTAAGACTTCAGAAGGAGCACTGCCCCGGAGTAATTTCACTGCTGTCAGGCAGTGTTGACATCTAGATTAACCTCTGTGCAGTGAATTTTACAGCAAAGCTCATTGTAATGCATGTGGGGTATCTCCTGTAAATCCCAGCTGAAGCCCACAGTGTCCCACCCTTCTGCACAGGAGAAAGGGTCGGGGAGCAGCCGCTATAATTTTTGACCCCAGCAGAGCGTGACTCTAACCTCATCCAGGCCAGTTCTGCTGAAACTGATTTTCTACTGTGCTAAAGTGACAGTAGCTCCAGCCTGTGGTTTTTTTTTAATTCCCCGAAGAAGTTTACATCACAAGGCTGACATTTTTTGCCAGTGACAAACAGCTCCCTTCACATATCCACTCAGCAACACAGTCCTAATTAAAAGGCACTAGTTAACCAGTGGCAATTAGCTGTTTGCACTGATTAACTCCAACACATACAGTCCCCACACACTGTGCTCTGATCAGACGTGATCCAGGACTAAATGGCAGACAAAGTCCCAGCTGATGTGAGACAACGGCAGCCAATCTTACCCACCAGCACACAGGCACACTATTAACTCTGTCTACCAAGCCAAAACTGCATGAATTAAAGAAGTTCACAGTTCATTCAGTGCAAGTCAGAGGGTATTGCAAAAGAAGTCTCTTGACTCCTGAACTGAATGCTCCCGCTGTTAAGTTGAAAGCATAGGCCAGACCCCAAGCCCTTTTGTCTTTTGCGATAAGAGTAGGTCGAGCAGTAAGATTTCCCAGGCAGGAGCACAGCTTCTTCACTCTTGTGTGGGTAGAGAGAACCCAGTCAGTGGTTCTGAGATGCATCTCCGAGATGCACTTCTTTGTGTAAAAAGCCACTAGTGTCTAAAAAAAAATGGAAGAGGAAGGGAAGGTTTTTGGGTTTGTGTTTTTGCTACAACTTCTTATTCATATGCTTATTTTCATACTCAGACATTGCTCTGCAGTCATCTGCAGGAGGTTTAGGCAGGAGACAAGCTATCAGGTGCTGAACAGATTAACCATAAACCCTAAGAGTAATATCTCAATAGTACTTCTAGAAATCTCTTTCAGAGCCCACCCATCCTCTCACCCACAGCTCTTCATAGTAGGCTTGCTTTCACCTTTGTCAAAGGCTTTGGACAGCCTATGTAGAGGGGACATGCTTGTAGTTTTGCCTCATCTTCAGATGGAGTTGTGTGCCCCTGGCATTTCTGTAATCAGACCCATCAGGAAGATTGCTTTAAACTAACATTTACTACCCCCAATCAGAATACAGCTGAAAGGGCTACCCAAGGTTATAAAGAAGGTCAAGCTGTTGCTTTGGTCTGGAATTTGCTTTGGAAGGAATTTGATGGACCAATTTAACCACCACAGCACATCAAAACCTGGTGGCTTCATTTAAAAAGTAATCAGTATTGTATTTCGCTTTAGACATCCGTGCATTAGTGTTCTGCAAATATGATTTCCTCTTTGTTTGCATTATTGATGCCATAAAATGTCAGACACATTAAAGAAAAAAAAGAGCCCAACCTTTGGGGTTTGGAATGATTCTGGCTGAATTGCAGTTGGGTTACTTTTTATTTCCCATGGTGGTGATGCACTGTTACTCATGCTGCTATTGCTTTACAAAGAGTTCTCTGTAAGTGTATTTATTCAGCCAACCATATTTCAAGAAACACACAACCTTGATATTTTTTGCTGTATGTGGCAGTGTGTGTGTGTATGTGTGTTGGGGGGTGGAAGGCAGCTGAAGCTTTTTACAAGAGCCCTCCCATGTCTGTTGGCTTTGTGCAGTGTTGTGTGACTCCCTTCTGCTCAGGTGGCTGGTTTGATTTAATCTCGAGAACTGACTTTTGTGATCAGGATTTGAGGTCTTCTGGTTTTTCACTGACCAGAATCCATCATCTGCTTTCACCATTCATCAGCCATCTGCTATCCACAGTGGTTCTTAGATGTCTATGACACAGAGGTTACACAGTACGAGAGTCTCAGGCATGCAATAGAGAAGTTTTAGCTTGTTCTGGTCCTGGACCAATGGCGAGTTTCCTGGTTTAGTTTGGTTCCTACACTCCTCTCCACCCAAGGCTCACTGACTAGTGTTCTCAAGGCAAATACTATTAGCTGCTCAGTGCTTTTTCTCCAAGACCATTAAGGAGAACTGGCCTTGGCAGCTGGATGCTTTCCGCCTCACCTCTCTTTAAAAAATGCTGAACCATTGTTCAATTTCCTGTGAACCTTTTGTAAGAATATTCTCTCTCTTAAAATCTAAAAAATTATCTTTGCAAGTCTTCTGTCTTCTTGAAAGTAAAAGTAAAAAAAAAATAGAGTGGAATTATCTCCCTTATATAGACTTACTTTCATCAGTGGTAAGATTTCTTTTCAGCTTTTCCTTCCAGTGACAGCAAGACTTGGGAGGAGGGGATGAAGGATTCAGTCTAAGGAAGGGACTCAGCTAGGACCTAGACTGCAAGGTCATTTGTTCACCTACTAGACCCTTGACAGCTTCATACAGCAAGAAAGCAAGAACACCCCCAGCTTTTCATGAGCAACTTCCTGCCCAGCTCTCTTGTTCCTACTCCAGTTCTGAGGAATGACCTTCAGATGACCTTCAGATCTCCTTATCTTCGCAGATCCAACTCAGTGGTATCCAAAAAGCCCAAAGAAGAGGTTACAGGGGCCGAATAGATGTCTAATTCAGTGTCTTTCTCCCCCTTTTTCATCAGGGACAAAGATAGTGAAAGTGACAAAACAGAAAAATTATTTTCCCCAACAGTAGTGATCCTGTTTGTTTTTAAATTCAGATATTTAAGATGCCATGCAGCAGTACCTATAAATATGCCTTGAAATGTTGAATGAGCACAAGGAGTCTATTTGATTTTGTTTTTATGCCTGTAATTTCTCTCACCAAGAATTCAGCTGTTACTCAGCTCCCAGCAGGTTGTTCTGATTGCTGGAGAGATGGTTGGGATTGATTCCGGCTGTGATCTGTTCGAGTCCAGCCTCATTCTCATGTAGCTAGATTGAGACAATAGAAATGATCAGCAAGGGACTGAATTGTTGTTCCTGTGTAACTAAACCTTCTTGTGTGACACCAGGCTAAACCTTGAAGGGGTTGAACAATCACAACTTTGTCTGAAGTCAGTAAAGGCTGTGGATACTGAGAGGCGGTGAAGATCACTAAGATCTTAGGAACAGAATGGCAGGAGAGAGGAAGAGAAATGCAACGAGATGAAAAACAAACATTATATCAGAGAAGACATTGGTTGTTTTATAATACAAGAAAAACCACTGGTGTACATGAGAAAAGACTCAGAATATTCACCCTGGCAACCAAGAACATTTGCCATCGGGACAGAAGCAGCACTCTATCCTACAAACCTCCTCTCACTTGTAATTTCCTTTTCCTCCTTCTTCTGCTAATACGGAACAAATCCTGGCTTGTGGCTTTCTTGAAAACTGAAATTAGGGTAAGAGGCAGATCTGGGAGAGCAGTGGAGAGGCCAGATCCTGCTGGTTGACAGAAGAGCGGCGTAGCCCAGCACCTTTTCAATAGCAAGTGTCTGGTGTGTCCCTTTTTTTTTTTTTTTTTTTTTTTTTTAATACAACCCCTATTTGGTTCACAAGTAGTGTTCACAGTGAGGATAACCCAGTCCAGTCCTCAAGAATAATAATAAAAAAGCTCTCGGGTAAACTGAAGGTTTTAGCGGAGCGACAAAGGTCGGGAGGCGCGTCCCTGCGGATCAGCACCGCGGACAGCGGCCCCGGCCGCCCGCGCCCCGCCCGCTCTTGCGGAGCCCCGGGAGGAGGAACCCGGCTGCTGGAGGAGGACCGGGGGCCTCCTGCCCACACCGCTCAGGGCACGGCTCTCTCCCCCTTCATTCTTTTCTCTCATCCTTTTTTCTGGTGTGAAATCGTTAGCCGGTATCTTGTTTTCAAGTGATGGAGGAGGGATGGTTTAAAACACAAAACAATCTAGTGCAGGAGAGACCCGTTCTTCTTTCGGCATTAAACTCTCTGCCCCACGTCTTCCTGCACTGGTGTTCCACCTATGAAGGCTCCATCTCTAATTTGGACTGTGAAAGGTTCCTATCTTCTCGTCTATTGGGACAGTTTGACAAATGGAGAGATACTATACTGCTAGCCCTTTAGAAACAGAGTATTTATTTTATTGGCAGCATCATGTGATTCAGCTTTGGCCATCAACTAAATTTACTGTTGGTAAAGGGTAAACTGACAAATCTCTTGGAAAATTCAAAGAGGCATATAAATGACACTGCCCCCTGAAAGTTATTTTGACATCAATCCATAAAAAAGCCACTTTATTGTGTAGTGGAGAGTTGTCAGAAGAGTCAGCCAAAGATGAAGAGCAAGGCAAAGAAGAGCAGGCATCACCAGGCAAGGCTCTGACTGAAGAAGCAGTCATATCTCGCATACAAAAAGCAGGTACTTCAGCATCCAGCTTTTTCAGCCTGCATAGTTGGGATTTCATCCCACTTGTTTTCCTGGATTACACTAAGGAAAATATACACTAAAATTAGGGTTGAACGTCTCCTGAACTTCATCATCATGGCGAGAAGCTATTGGGCAGGAGCATGCAAGACCATTCCATTCCTGAGAAATGTTTTGTGTGGAAGAAAAGTCAGAAAAGTGGGCCAGAAACTTGGGCTATTCCTCCTGGCCCAGCACATGCTGCTTCCTAGAAGCATTTCCTCTGTATCCCATCTCTCACATACTCTCCAGCTGTGACTGACAGTTACTACAATGGGCCATCTGGATGGACACACAGAGGTGGTGAGGACTGGAAAGTGCCTGAGACACAAGACCTCAAAACTTGTAACAACTACTTTGTTGGAGGAATTGAGGCCAGACTTCTGATGCTTAGGGCCATGTAGAAGTCAGAAAGGATGAGCTTGCAGGGCATGTCAAAAATGATTTAATAAGGAGCTCAGAGAACAAATGGTACTAAGGGAAGGGAGCAATGAAGCCTACTGGGACACAGGGAGAGGAGAGAAATGGGCAAGGACTTAATTCCCAGTGAGGGGTCAGTGACTGTGAGGGTAGTGAAAGACATATGTGAGCTGTGGCAAAGCAGAAGAGAGTCCTGGTCAGGAAAGAGCTATGGATGTGAGGAAGCAGTCACTACAAAATGATGTGTGCTCATCTAGATGAGTCCTGAAGGTTTCTCCAAACCTTCAGCCTTGCTGGGCTTCTCCCAGGGCCACCTTCTCTGCTTCAAACACTTACAAATACCATAATTTTTACTGCATTTATTTGACTCTCTGATGGCTCTGGTTCAGTACGAGCAGGCTAGATTGTTTCTGTTGCACTTACTCCCAGCCCCCACACTCAGCCAGTTCCCTGTGTGAAGCAGAATTGCCTGGGTTTTTTTTCTTTTTTTTCTTTTTTTTTGAGAAGTGTCCTTTAAATTTTCAGCTAAACTGGGAGGCAATTTCTTGCATGAGAGCTTCGTATAGGTAGGCTTAAAGCAGAACAAAAATAAATAAATAAATACACTAAATTACCTCCCCCTCCCCCAACCTGTCTTAATGAAGTGGTTTTACATAAGTTATTGTAATAGAAATGAAGGATTTTTGTGCAGGCAAATGATTGGCACTGATTTAGCTTTCAGTGAGTGCTTCAGCTCCCTGTGTCTCTTCTGGGTCAGGCAAGGAGGCAAGATTTCCCCAGGTAAAAGTTGAGGATACACAACCTTCTTGGGTGAAGGCTGTCTTGGGGCCTCCAGGCTCTTTGGGATGGTGTTTAAGGGCTGCATTGTGCACTTGCCTCTGGTAATTTCTGAAAGACATCTGTGTTGAAGCAGTACGGTCCATCAGTGGCTTGTGTGGCACTGTGATTGATAGCCTAGGCAGAGAAACCACTGTGGTTTCCCAAGCTGGCACTCCTGCCACAGGGAGAAACACCCAGCCTGCAGAAAACTGAAAGGGTAGACAACTTCCAGGAAACTACTCCTATTCCCAGCTGAGCTGCCCTTCAATGATGCAGGCAGACTTGGCCTGCAGAAGGTGCTGCTTCACAGCTCACTCTGGCAGGCGAGCTGGTACTGAGAGCAGGATGGGGCTACATCTTAGAAGAAAGACATTTTGACAGCCTTTTTGTTGTTACTATTATTTAAACCAGCTTATTTTAATCTCAGTTAATGTCACTGAAAGTCTGCATGAGCAGAAAACAAATCCTCTGGTGATGTTTGCTGAATTGATTTTTTTGGCAAACTTTTTTTACCCTGTGCACCAATCCATGTTTGCTTAATTTGGGTCTTCTTTTGCATCTTATGAATAATATTTGCCACTTTGCAACTGAATTGCCGGTTCTCAACCTTTTCCATCCTGCAGTCTCCCCTTCTCCAAATCAAAACTCACCATTTTCCCCTGCTGGGAACAACCTAGGTTGTCCCTCAAGGGAGAACTTGGTGAGACCAAGGTGGTCGTGATCTCTGCCTGCCTATCCCACCTCCACTGGCTCCAGCTCAGAGGATGAGGAACCTTGATCTGAGTATTGGCCAAGGTAGGGTCCCTGCTTCTCCCCTACCTGCCACATCGTGTGCATCGAGCACGCTGCTACCCTGGAAGGGGACGACTGATACAGTGTTAGTCAGACTTACATGAAGACTTTTTAAATTAAGGATTTGCAGTGAGGTCAAGGGACCTTTCAAAGTGCTGAGGTATTTACCCTCCCCAGACCTTCCCTTCCTTCCTGCCCTGCTTTGTCCTTTCCCTTCTCCCCAGCCTTGAAATGAAACAGAAAATTATTTTTTTAAAACTGTGTCGATAATTTATGTTTAGTATAAAGGATGATTTAATGGCATCACCAAAGGTCATTTTTTTCATCTCCGTGTTACTGCCCCAGCCCCAGAGGCTGTGCATCCCCTCTTCCCCATAACTCCACTGCCCTCCCTTTCATTCACCTCACACATCCCTCCATCGCCACCCCACCACAGTGTACCACACACTAGAAACCTGCTTCAGGTTCAGCCAACGACCATTGGAGAACAGAGATTTCAAACCGAAACCTCCACTCCAGACCACCACAAACTGGAACCATTTCCACCTTGATAATAATCAGTTGCTGCAAATGAAAGGCAGACTCATTTCTTGAATTATGTAAGTTTTTTTTTAAAGCCTTTTATACCTATGTACGTGTGCGCGTGCGTGCACCACGTGTACACAGTGGTATCTGTGTGCACAGATGCACACGAATCTCTCTCTCTCAAATATAAATATATTGTATGTTAGAGCTGTAAATATTCCTTGGTCATGTGTCTATGTCTTCTTCAAAGTATCATATCCTCAGTGTTATGTTAACAACTCCATTTATTGATTGATGAGACTGTGTGTAGAACTGTACCCTCCTGACATAGTTTATGTAGCTCTCTCTTCTCAAATAAAGTACAAAACTACCACTAGCAGGTCCTCCTCTTCTTTTTGTTCATGCTGAACATTCAGCTTTAATTCATAAAAGTCTATTCTGAAAATTAATGCAGTTTCCAGATATCCCAACAGTGCAGGAACATCCAGATAATGCTTTAGGACTTGTGTATTGCTGGTCAGGCCAGCAAGTATAACAGTTAATTAAATGGAATAATCTGTAATTGAAATATTGTCCCAACTGCAGTAAATGAAGGTCTCGCTACTGACCTGATTCATTCTTGCCACCTACCCCCAGGTACAGCCTACACCAACCATAGTTCTCTTCATCCTGGCAGAGACGACAGGAGTCCATGCTGCTCCTCTCCTCTGTCAGGGGGTCTCCACATCATCACATCAAGCAACCCTCTCCTTGGCTTAAAAGCATCCACTCACTTCCCCATTGCGTGTTGGTTTCTTGTTGCCTGGATCGCTCAGCACCTAAACTCAACTCCCCTGAGTAAATCTTGGGGCTGGGAACAAGACCCAGGATTATGGCAAATCTCACTGCTGTGTCACTCGCTTCCTCTTGAATCATGACACTGGCTTCATGCTGAAAACACAAGGACCAGAGGATATTTACCATTGCAAGTTGAAAAAAAGCCTTTGCAGAGAGCTACACTTACTGGGCAAAACCATAAAGGTGATTTGTGAAGTAACACTTAATTTACTGCAACTGACACCAGACTCTAGCTGCCAGGAATTTGACTGACAATTTCTATTTATTTATATCCTGCTATACAATATCTGCCTTAATGTTGTAAATTTTTCTGATTGGAATTTCACAGTGTCTGCCTGGATATTTATTGATCATAAAATAATCTGCACAACACGTTAAAGTCAAGGCAGGGAGAATGGATGCCAGAGAAATCACTTGACGGGATCTGGGTACCAGTGCCCAGGTAACAGAAGATGCTCAGACACTATTTTTACAGAATTATGTATTACTGAGTGCCAACCTTTAGAACTGCTTCTCTGCTGTTTCCCAAAAGCCTCTTCTGAAATGCTTCCAAAAGCCTGGTGTTGAGCTCCTACCAGCAACTCCATATGGACCCTGCAACATGCCTCATTTGCAGCTCCTCACCGTTGAGAAATCCCACCTTTACAATGAAATCTGGTGTTTTCACAACTGTTCCCTTGTGGGCTGTCTTATTGAAATGTTTGGCTCTTTCTGCAGCAGTAAGACCACTTTTTTTTTTTTTTTTTTTAATTATTATTTTTGGCAGGCAAAGACAGAGGCATAAAATTTATGCCCACAGGGGAAAAAAATTGTTAAACTTGGTCCCAGCTGGGAATTCCCATATTGCCCGGTGAACAGAGTCTCTTATTTCATTCACAGCTTCAACTATGCAGATTTCCAAGATCTCCAGTAGATTTTGCCTCCTGAGTTTGGTTTTGTTTGTTTGGTTTGGTTTGGTTGGTTGGTTGGTTTCTGTTGGTTTGGTGTTTTGGGGTTTTTTTTGATACGGGAGACCTTTGCTCCCCTCTGGAAGTTAGAGGTGTGTGCTCTCCTCCATCAAGTGCACACACACACATGCACCTTGGGCAGAGCTAACCCCACCCTTTCCCCTAGAAATCTACATATGCCACCCCCATCCAGCACACACCTACCTTCTCACCAACAGCCTCCCAGTGTGACACCCCTCCCAACCCAGTGCGCACTCGTATACCCACTACTCCAACCCACCGTTCTTCTGTCTGCTCCTGCGCTTGTTCAACAGGAGCTTGTACTTCTCCCCATAAATGAAGCACTAGCTATTCATTCCTATTGCTTTCTGAGCCCCAAAACCGAGCTGCACCCTCAGCCCTCATCAAACACAGCTCCCTTTCCTTTCTCTATATCAGAATAATAAACCAGAAGCCAAAGATTTGCATTTTAGCTACATTAGCTCTGGCCAGGAAGCCCAATGGAGAGGTTTCCCTTGCATTACTGATTTAAGGCATTTATGTGATAGAGACCTTGGGAAAATCATTAAAACTACAATACAGAAAAAAAACCCACCAAACCCTTCAAAATTGGACCAAATTCTCTAGGAGTCACCTGGTTCTGTCCCCTCTCAGTACCTGTTGCCATTTGTCTTTGCCTATCTGAGACAAGGTGATTATATGAGCATGCAGAGGCTGGTGGAGCATCTAATGGGCTGGGAATAAAAGCACACCAAATGAAACAGCAGCAGACACTGCCTACAACTGGGCTGTCAGTCCAGAGGCACACGGCCCAGGCTGGACAGCATCCCTTGTGGGAAGGTGGGTGAAGAAAGAACTGGATCTGCTCAGGGCTCCCTTCATTCCTGCCACAGCCACCCTGAATCAGCTCAGGCGCACAGGGTAACCTTTTCAAGCTCCATAAAACCCTTCACAGATTACCCTTTAGAAAGCAGGAAAGGCAAGCAGACCCCCACATCCCCTTTGGGTGGAGGGAAGGGAGAGGTCCTGGCCTTCCCCCAGGTTGCAGAGAGAGCCAGACGAAAGGTTAACGGCACGATGTAATCACAAGGTAAAAGTGCGGGGCGGGAGCAGGGGGAATTATTTCCTGTTGAATTGTGGCTGCTGTTATTCCCAGAGAAAAGCAGCAGGTATTCAGGAGCTTCTCATTAGCCAGCATGATTTCCATTAGGCTGTCTATTAACATTTTGTGGCCGTAATAAACACCTACATAATTAACACAGAAAAGGAACCCTCTGTAGGCTAATAGAAGTGGCCAGAACAAGCTTGGAATAGCACAGGCAGGCTGGTTCCTGCCTGGAAATTTCTTCCTGCAAAGGAATTGTTCCTTCTATCCTCCTGGGACAGATTCCCTTGCAAAGAGTTAAGTTTTAATGTTTCTGTCCTCCTGGCTCAGTCCAGGACATCTACCTTTACCTTGCAGCTGGAAAAAAATGTTACACAGCAGGGTAGAAATTTTCTGTGCAAGTGCCCCAGGGGAAATTGAGAACACTCCAGTATTCCCTAGCCCTCTGCCATAGCTCTGAGGACCCTTTTCCAGCTAAAAATTGACAGGGAAAGAAATCCCCTAGGAACTCACGCATGATCCCAGCCAGTAGACAAGTCCCAGGAGCTCATGTAAAGTCCCCATGGAAAGAAGATGAGGGGAATGAAAGAAGTCCTTATAGAAAGAAGATGGGACACAATAAAGTAGATTTTGGACTCTACAAATGAGGCTAGAGGTTTATTATAACCCGGCCTTGTTTATAATCATGAAATATTCCAGCATTTCATGTCCACTGGGAACTCACAAATGATGGGGAAACAGACACAGAGGTAAAACATGACCTGCCCAATGCCTCAGTCACAGACTTTTCATCTTTCTCCATCCTGCTAAGGGCACGAGCAACATTTCTGAGTATGGTACTCACATGGAGACCTTACAGGTAGCTGTGACTCCTCCCCAGCCCTTGCCCTCCTCCCCACCAATTGCCAAAGGTGCTGCTACTAAGCCTGTGTACAGGAGATTGAGGACATCTCATTTTGACAGGGCTGCCTGTCTCCCCCTCCCTCATTTCAGACTCCTGCTGCTAAGAATATGTATGCCCTTTATCATAGCTTTGAAATCGAGAGAGACACTTTGGAATTCAATTAGTCAAACAGTTGCCACAGCAACAAAAACATATAAACTTAAATGATTTATACTTGCAGACACCACTTCAAATAGGAATAAATTTAATACAGCAGCTGGGAATGAAATGCATTGTACAATAAGAAAATTGTATTTTTTCTCTCCCCGATGATAGGCCTCAAGGTCTTAATACAATATAGATGAAAAAAGATATTTGGGCAGAAGGAAGTGGAATACATTGTGCTATATGTACAATGCCTGCTTGGAGAGTACAACACATAATGAGCATGTACATCTAATCACAGAGCTGTGATTCTGTTTACAGACAGCCACAGATCAAAGATTGTGGCTAGCAAATTGACTGCTTTGTTTCACTTTCTTCGTCTCTCCTCCATCTCACAAAACCTTTCCTGTTTCACCCCACCCTTTAGGGTGGAAGGGTAGAAGACAAATCTACTCTTATTCCAGCAGCTTCTCCATCCACTACAGAGCCCAGTTCCAGACCGGTAAAGTGAGGTTTGTGGGTTTTTTTTTCTAGCAGAAATGCTTTGATTCAAACTTAGTTCTAGGACTTGAAGGAGAAATTAATTCCAAGAAATCTGCAGGAAAATATTTCCTCTGCAGGAAAATTCCAAAAGCTTGCAAGGAGACCAAGAATAAAGTGACAGTCCCATGCAGGTTTTTTTGCCTGTGAAAGTCTGAACACACAGTGAATGCCACCCATCCTACAGCTCTCCTCTGACTCTCAGATTCCCTAGAGAGAACTGCAGGTACATGAGCTGTGAGATTGCACAGAAGATGATGCATGTACAGACCACTAGCATTAGCACGTCTTCAGTGCATCCTCAGTCCAGTACATACAAATACATCTTTTTCCAACCTGAGAAGGTTTCATGAATAAGTCATGTAGGGGCTTAGACGAGCCGTATGGTTAGTTTCCGGTAAACAGGAATTGCCCAGAAGTTGTGCAGAAACTGCCTCCTTACTTTCTAAAGGCACAGCAGCTGGTTTAACCCAGAACTGTGGAAAGTTGTGTGCTTGCAGCTCATCTGCCTCTTTGTTGAAGTGCCAAAGCCAGCTGCTGTCAGACCTTGGCAGCGCCTGGCCCAGAAAAAGCCAAGCAGTGCCTAGAGTGCAAAAGAAAGTAGAGATCCAACCACTGGCTCTTCATTTTCTTCTAAGTGAAAGTTACCCTGACTTTCTAAGAAGCATTTTAGAAGTTATCACCTGAACCACAAAGCCTGATCAACATGGGCACCTCCTACTATCAACGTGAGCTGAGATTACCAACACCCTTGGAGGGCTAATATAGTGCTATGAGCAATTGTATGAGATCTTTCATGTGATGTGCTCAAATAGGCAGCATTTATAGTGGGAATAAGATCTTTATTTCCTGTCCACATCGTGCTTATAGCACCTTCCCCTGCAGTTCACAAGAACTTAAACGATGATGAATCCCATGTACTTTGGGACCTTTTGTGCAAAAGCAACTTCTCTGGCTTAGATTGTGTATTGAGTAAACATTACAGGTCTAAGTACAAGAGGGAAAAGGCAGAAAAGTACCTTTGAGAGAAACTGAATACTTTTTTCTAAGTATAAACAAACAAAAACACAGACCAGGGCTCTGACAGAAGTTATGAGCTCCTCAATGTAAAAAATTATTGAGATGAGTTTTTATGGTTTGTTTTAGGTAGGAGGTCAAGAGTGCTGCTCATTATTAGAGTTGGCAGGTGGGGTAGAGAGTTCAGGATACTTTGGGCACATGTCAGGATCAACACCTGCAATTCTCTTTGGCAGCTTTGGAAAAGAAAGCACACAGATGCGGAACAACAACTAAACAAAGCTAATAATGAAATTATATTTATGTAGGCAGGAAGGAAGCTCAATTGCCAGGAGAGTACTAAAGTCTACAAGTGTAAATACATACCAAATAAGTCAGTTTGATGAGATGCCAAGTTTGTTCAGCAGAGTATGGCACTTTACTGCTGAAGTACTCCTGCAGGAGGGAAACCAGGAAAATGTCAAAAAGGTCAATGGGTGGAATGTGTAGCTCCATCAGGAAACTATGCAAACAAGCTTGTGTCAGTAGGATTTAACACTGTCTTGCAAAGCGTCGGTTGGTCTTGTCGCATTAAAGCACAATCATTTTACTCTGGAGCTCTGTGTATTACTGACCTAGAGCCCGCTGCTCTCTTCACATGGCAAAGCGGAAAGCACCACAATTTATAGATGAAGGAACTGATGTATTTTTACTCACTTGAAGGTTCTTGATTTCAAGCACAAACCCAGAGAAACAAACTTCTTTCAGCTGGCAATATTGATACCATGGGAGATGTGGTGGGGCAAGTGTGAGGATTTGTAGGACTTATATAGCCAATATTTGACTATGAAGGATACAAGGCGATAAAGGATATGAGTAGCTTTACAGTATCTCTGAGCCTCACTTTCAGCCCAGACTTTTCAAAGATTCCAAGTCAAGGAATAAAAAACTCCTACAAAACAAGAACAAATAGTACAAAGTGTCTCTGGACATGTTTACAGTGGAAATCAGAGTCATCACTTAGACCCCAGATCAATCTTCCACAGAGGTTGCAAAAGGCAAGATCCTAAACAGCTGAAAGTATTCAGCCTGTGACAGCAAAAGTCTTGACTCAGCTGGGAAGTCTCCTTCATCTCCCTGTTCCTATGAAGGTAACATCTGTTCTGCTCTTTCCCTGCTCCATCCCTCTTGATATGATGGCACAGAGAACAGCAGGCTGGCATGTCCATCCCTGCTCCGCTCCTTCTGGATTAGAGGATGGAGCAGTTCAGCAGCCGGCTCCCCAAGCCACAAACTACATTTGTCATCATCTTTACACGCCTTTACACAGCTGGCTCTCCTGATGATAATGTGTTCTACAGTTTCCCTTGCTGGCGTGGCTTATGTTAATACTCCATTAACATTGCTAATCAGACACAGACTTCTGGCAGCATCTCCAGGGGATGAGCAAATGTTGTCCTATGCCTTTTAGTTTAGGAGATCAGACTTTCAGATGAAATCCATTCCCAACATCTCTGATTTCAGCAATTAAATGAAACTGCAACATCTGGGAGCTGTTCAATGCTGGATGCATGTGGTTCCTACTGCTCCAAAATAAGTCCTTTTAAACCTCCTTTTATGCCAGTCCTCAGATATATGACATTTGGAACTTTAATTCACTTGGGAAATCAAAGGCTGCTAGAAAGATGAGATGGAACCAAATCAAAGATAAAAGGTACAGAAGGTCCTGAAGGTCTAAAAGTGCAGACTGCTTCATCCCAAGAGATGAAAACCTCAGTATGGCAAACCTCAGTCACAAGAGATGAAAACCAAGACACGTGATGTGCGTCATCCATTAGAGCCTTGAGCAGGTTCGCAGGGGTCCTTCTAATTGCACTGTGGTTACTGTATTTCTTATTCCCCTGAAGTCCTGCCTTCTGGAGAAGCCTTTGGAAGAAGACGAGCTTCCAGTTTTGGGGCTGACCCGGCTGCCTTTTGGCACTGCTTCTTTGCCCTCCCCTTCTCCAGCATTTCATAAGTTCAGCTTACCCCATCCAGAAATCTAGGTTTTAGTTTGATCTATTCCTTCTTATATTCCAGGAATACTTCCAAACCCCCTTTAGCTTTGCAAAGGAGTCTACTTTTATTTGTATTAAGTAGAATCAGGCACTGTGATATATTTGGTCTGAAGAAATTGTCTGGAATTTCTAGCTGCATAGATAGAAGGAAAGCAACTGCTCATTAACGCAAATTTCAAGTTACCTCAGATTTTAGGTGGACTGCCATTCTCCACAGGATTGAGAGAAAGTATAAAATTAATATTTGTTAAGCAGAGAAGGCAAAAGCCTACACAGTAGAAATAACTTTATTTCCAAGGAAAATATCATAAATGGGGCAGAATGAAACAAATATTGACAGAAGATGTAATGCCTGTAAACCTCCCCAGCTCCCTCAGCAACATGCAAGAGCTGAGCAGGAGGATGATGCAGTTAAATTCGTGAAATAGTGAGTCTGATCAGCAAATTTATGCTCTCATTCAAATAGATGCGTAAATCCATTTACCAATCAAAATTAGGACACACTTCCCCTCTACTTTTCCCTTTCCTCTCCCTACACCTCATGACTTCTTGTCTTAAATGGAAGGCACTTCCATGGCAGGAAGCAACGCTTACCCGTGATTCTCAGGGATACAGATACAAGAGCAGCTTAGTTTTGATGAGCAGCTGCAGACCAGTTACATCTCACAGCAAAGCCAACACTTGCCTTTCCCAAAAAAGCCAATTCAATTTACAGAAAAAGGAGAACTCACAAATAAACAATCTACATCAGTATCTAAATGATTAAGTGGTATATGACTCATATCCATTTGGAAAAGCTTCTCCAAAGCCCCAGAGGCCTCACCAGAACCTATTTAGATGCGCAGCTCAGACATAGAGTAGATGCAGGGTTTATTTCAAACACTTTAGGAGTGTGCTTTCTATGCCCACTCATTTTAAAGGCCTGAATTCCAATTTTAGCTAAGGACATACAATGTCCACTGAAGATGGGGAAAGTTCTGTGCATACATGCAAGGTCCATGGCATGTGGAAGTGACCTTCAGTTACTGGTTGAAAGTGGTTTCTAATACATCAGCTCATTACTAGAGAATGTTCTTTCGAGCCATTAATTAACTTGCTGCTCTCTGAGGAAATGCTCATTCCCTCCATCATTTATGTCTACTTAGAAGAACTGCAGACCCATAAAAGCTGAGTGAAAGCCTGAGATTTCTGTGGGATGTAGCCAAGCAGACTGTGGGCAGGTGCTATGAAAACTTCCTCATACAACACTTCAGTGTAGCTCCGCTCCATCCTATGGCACCAAACCAACGCTGCCAGAGCAACACCCTCTTGCTCCGTTGGACTTAGTTCAGCTGCCTGCCCCCAAAACCACTGCCACCAGGTCATCCCAAATCTCAGTTCCCTGGTTTTTGGTTCTCCTGCCTCACATTCTACCATAGGGGAATGTGCCAATTAATGGAAGATGAATAGAAGTGTAGTGAAAAAATTTGCCTGTTTCTCCTTAACATAAATTGTTGTCTCTCTCCAATTTATTCATTATTCAAATGTTTCCACCAGTCTGTTTATGAATTTTTACCTTCTTGGACTGAAGCTTGTTTGCAAGTAGTTTAATACATGTCCTCCATATTCAGTGCCAGAGTGTAAGTGAACAGCTGGTTCACAGATACCGCAACTCTCCCCTGGCTGGATGAGGGTTAACTGCCTTGAGCAAGGACTGAGACCCAAAACCTAAAGATGATGTGTGTCTCCTATGCTGTTCTGCAATAATAACTATTCTGCAATTCACTTCTGTTTTGTTTCAGCAGCTTTCCTCACTGAATCATCAGAGAGCAAAATTGCTTCAAAATAATAACCAGCTACGTGAAGTGTTATTTGGAGAGAGAAAGAGCAGAG
Organism: Athene noctua; assembly: GCF_965140245.1. Taxonomy (NCBI): domain Eukaryota; kingdom Metazoa; phylum Chordata; class Aves; order Strigiformes; family Strigidae; genus Athene; species Athene noctua. Next base: position 7,989,591 of record NC_134049.1, read on the forward strand.
TTTTACTCTAGATTTACATAACTCTCAACTCACACATTTCACTTGCAGAGTAAAGTGTGCCTACACCTCTTTCTTCAGAGCCAGCACCTCAGGAGCCCACCCTCTCAGCCTGACCTCCGATTCCTCTCTTTACAGATGAAACACCATCCCTTATGTAACATAGATATCACTTCTGCAAAGACTTTCAGCTCCGGAAGGGAATTTTTCCAGGTTAGGAACAGTAATGAATGGATTTTAGGCAAACTCAGGTCCCACACACCCTATCTAATATTATGGGGCTGCTGCAGGTTAGTACTTCTGAAACCCGTAATAGACTACTCCTGTCAAACCATATAACATCTTCGGCTTTGACTAACATCACTACACACTCTGAAGCAACTATATCCAGCGAATAGAAAGTACTTTTGTAAGATTTCCATGGCACTTCTCTCTCTCACATACAGATGATTCTTAAAAGTACAGATTAATATTTAAACAATCAGGGCTACAAATATCTCCCAACCTTCCTGGACAAGAAAGTTCTTGTATGGAAAAACAGAGTGGGAGAAATGCACAGGGGAAAAAAAGAAAAACTCTTCTCAAATGGGAATTTACTTTTCATTTCCGCTTCCTTTGATATAACCAGGATTAACTGCATTTCATTCCCTTCTAAAGGACACGTTGGGTCCCCAGCTGTTTTTCCACTATCAATCCCTGGAGAACAAAGCTTAGGAAGTTAAATGAGTTTGGGAATCTCATCTTCGCTTTTAATTAATTTGAAACGAAAGTATGCTAATGAAAGAACCACAGCAAAATTGCCAAAACTCTGCATAAGGAAGCAGTGAACACTGAAGAGCTTGGGACCTCACCAGCAGTTTTAACCCTTACTTGCTGCAGCTACAGCCAAAACCTTGGGGTGGAATAAGGTCTGAAGGGTTCGCCAGTTGTCATCTCCATACACCCCATGGAGACATCCTGACTACCTGCGCTCCAAGCAGAGAAGGGAACAAGCCCTATAAGCCCTGTTCTGGTGGGTCTCGGAGTCCCTGCAAGAAGAACACCAATCAGAAATGCATCTTGCTGCGTTCAGGCTGTGAGGAGCAGAACTGCTGTTTCCCTGTTTAGAGCCACACTTCTATCTCTTCCTCTTTGTTTTACATGAATTATGAAACTAAAACGCACTTCAAGTCCCTCATGTGGAAAAATGACAAAAAACAGCCTGGTGATCTGATCTTCCTACAATTAGCCTCACTCATGGGTGGCAGCACCCGTGACATCTTAGGTTACTGCTTTGCTGGTTTTTAAAGGCAGAGAATAGGGTCAGACTGAGACAATAAGATGAGTGTTAGGTGGTTTCTGATCCTGATATGGTGAGCTATGGCAGGAATGAGTGTTGGTCCGGGATACTGAAAAATCTGTGTCTGGAACTGGAGGCTGTTAAATCTGAGAAGAGCTAACTCTGATTTTGGCAGAGACCTTACGGGGGTTGGGGAAGCCATTCTGCAGAGACCATAACCCTAGCTGTCAGAAGTAATAAAAGCTCAGTTAAAACCATGATACGGAAATGGTTGAGGGGAAAAGGCAAGCAGGAAAGTGGACTGGATTTGCTGATCTTACAAGGATATTCACTTACAGTCACTCCCAGTGAATGGAAAATAGAACAGGGAGCCAGATCTGTACTGGAAATTAAGCCAAATGAGAAGAGAGGGTAATGTGAGAGAAAGGATTTGTACTCATCAATCCATGTTAAGGATCTACAGGAAAGACTTTAAAGACACCGGGGGAAGGAATGAGTTTAAACGGAGCAACTCTCACTGCCCTAATTCACTAGGAAACATTAATCCATCACATCTCTAGTTGGCTTCTCCATTCTGAGCTTTCAACTTCTCATGAATTAGGCTCAGGGCATCTGTCCCAGCAGTGCCTCCTTGCTTCCCTGCAGAGCTTCTCCCTCGAGCGTCCTCCAGGCCTCCAGTTTGTCCATTCTCTCAGTGCTAGTGTAAATATAGAGCATGCCTTGCTGTCTTACAGAAGAAGGTGCTTGGTCCCAAAACGACAAGGTTCTGCACAGGAATGTGGGTTACTGGGTAAAGATGACCACAAATATGGAAGAGGATAACTAATTCCTCAAATGAGCTTCGATACCATAACCTGTGTCTGGTTATGCAGTCAAGACGAGAGATATTTGCATATATATATATATATATATAAGCACAGGCTGTAATCATAAACATTTTAAAAGACCATGGTCAGAGGAGGTTTTGGTTCAAATAAAACCTAAGGCATTAGCATCAGCTATGATCTGAATTTGTTTGTGCAGGTAACCAGCCTGCAGTCTGAGGTTAACATTAGAGTGCCTTTACAGATGCAGAAAGCGATTACCTCATTTAAATTAAACAAAGATTCCTATAGCTGCTGTTGTGCAATTGCTTCCCCTCTGTAATTGAGCACCAGCATATTTACATGGGGGCTTTTGTGGTTGGGCGTAAGTCGTTTGCAAGATATTTTTACTGCTTGCAAGGGAATCTATGAAAAAGGATGAGACAGAATGTCTTGGAATGCAAAGTACCGAGCTGGATTTTAACCACTGCACAACAGCAAATGGGTTATGCTTGGCTTTTTACTATTCAGCTGGTAGCAATAAAACAGTGCTTGGCTTACTCCTTTACAGAGCCAAGTTCTTTATCTTGAAAGAACAATAGTGAAAAAAAGGCCTGTAAAGGAGGGAGGCAGCCTTCTGAAAAGTCCCCTTAAGACTGCCTCAGAGCTGAACATAGGAGACTTAACTCCTACGCCTCCAGCCCCTGCAGCGGCAGCTCTCTCCCTGGTTCCCCAATGCACCTAGGGTTAGAAAAGCTACAGTTCAGCCTTGTCTCTGGTTAGCGAGATAAGCATGAACATGCCATTTACAGCTACCCATCTCAAGGGGCAGGGAGACAACTTCAGCTGCTTCTCAAGGCAGCGCTCACCAATAAAGCACAGAGGAAAAGTCCTTCCAGGCGGTAAGAGCGCGCAGCTTTGCCTCTGCATTCTGGGAGCTTTCCACTAACGTCTGCAGAAGTGCCTGACTGCATCGTTGGCAGCACCGGTATCTGGAAGGATGATGTTCACCCAGAGGCTCCTAATCTTAGCATCCACTTAAGGCAGAGAAGAGACAGGCCTCAACAGCAATGAATAGAAAAGGCTTCTTAAGTAAGACTGATGGGCACAGACAGATCCTCTGGTGCTCTGCTTCGCCAGCTCCCAGATCTGTATCAGCATCACATATATTATATGGTCTTCTTACTCCTTGGCTAGGGACACAGTCATGGTTCAGTGTTTTAATTAGCCTACTCCAGGCTATCTTGGCCATAACAGCTTACAGAGAGAAAGATAAACACTATGCAGAAGTCATGTTAATTTATAAAATATTCAATTAAAGAAAACAAACAGTATAAACTAAAATCATCAGAGCTAGATGATGGGGAAGCCATCCTGCTGGGAGTCAGCTGCCTCTGGCCTTGAGCAGGCTCCCATGTTATTTCTCTGCACTTCTTGCACCAGAAAGGGTCAGGGATAACAGGGCCACCTGGGAGGTGAAGTTACAATAGGTCCTGCAGCAAGTGGTTTTGGCAGCTCAGTCTAGGGCTTCTTCATCCCCTAATGGATCAACACACTTGCCTTCATCTCAAGTTTTCTCAAACCAAGGAGAGGCACAGTCCATTACAAGTTCATTATTGTGCAGCGAAGTTCTGTTTCTTTAAAGCCTAGTCCCACCATTTGCAGTTCAGGTATCTGTAATTTGCTGAAGTATAAAGCTGACTTTCAGAGGCTTCTCTTGCACCCACACCAAACTGGGACTCCTGAGCCCTGCTGAGGAAAGACTATTTTCTAACAAAATCTGTGAAGTGCGAGAGAGGGTGCTGGGAACGAGAGTGGCAGCATGTTCTGCCCCCAAGGTTGGGCACACAGCTGCAGGAGCAGCAACTATATTCAGGGCTGAATCTCATAAAGGAAATGAGGAGTGAAGAAAATCACAGCATTTAGGGATGGAAAGGTCCATTTGCTCTCTCTCTTAGCCCACCAGTGACAGATCGCTCCCCTGCGCTTTGTCCTGTGTTTAATGACTCAAACAACCAGGGCTTCTATTTACTCTCTCAGGGAATGACTCTACAGCTTCAGGAATCTCCATGGGAGGAAACAGAGGCACAGCCTGTGTTTGCCCCAGTTAACTAAATGGGGTGGAAAGTAGGGATGAGGATAAATATTGCCTTTAGTCTGTCCTATGTCTCCAGAATACTTGGGGCAGGCTTCTACCAGACGTCCCACATCAGTGCTTCAGTGAAGCCCTTTTCACCAGGGTGAGTCCCAACTGAGAGCTCAGCATCTGGGTTATGGGGACCTGCCTCCTTCCCTGCCAGCCTGTGAAAAGAGAGTCCCTTTGCGTGCGTCCCGGGCAGCGAGAAAGCAGCAAGCGGAGAGCGGCCTGTGCTGCTGGCCCTTGGCATTTCTTCTGCACCTTTTCCCAGCCTTTTTCCTGAAGGGCTAGTGTTGCTTTCAGAGAGGGAAAGGAAACAGTGACCCTGCGAGTATTACAAACCGCTAAGCCTCTCTAGGGAATGGAGAGACAGGACCGCTCTGGCCTCAGACAGTTGCATGTTGTGTTACTATCTGAGCTTCTCATTATCTCCAATGGAAGCTGTGATGTGTTTCTCAGTTCTCATTTCTTTTTGTACATATAGTTGCTTCTCCTTTTAAAGGCATCTTTTCCTAGGAGCTCTGGCCTCAAAGATTCCTTTTTCTCCACGTTTGAATTACAGATGTCACAAACACCTCCGACACGGAACATGATTCCTCATTCAAACGCAGACTAGCTAGGGGGAAAACAAGTCTTTAGATCTATAGCATCCCCTGGGGATATCAGCATAGGACACATGCGTGCCAGTGATAAGCCAGACTAGACACTGGATGTCACCAGCACTCCACTGGAAATATAGAGGAGGGAGCAGGTATCTGGCAGTAAAAACCTCCACTCTTAAAGCAAGCAGTCTGGTTAGCTAAAAGAAGTGTTGGCTGGGCATGAATTAACAAGGATCATCTAATGTATCCAAGAACCAGGATAAATTGAACAAAAGAGACCCAGGTGAGGAGGTAAAGGATGAAAGGAGATGCTATCCTAGCTTGGAAGGAAAAACAAGACCAAGGGTGGTGTAAGAATCTCCCAGATATCAAACATTCCACAAGCCTTAACAACTGCCAAGGAAAATAGGTGGTGGGATGGAGTAGGGCACCCCTCCTCCTGCAAATCCTGCATACCGTCATGCCTTAAGGGCTCTCCAGAAGGGCCCTACTTATCAGTAAAAATGAGAAATACCTGCCACCGTAAGCTGACATCTCCCAGTGAAGAAAGCCTATCAATGCACATCAGCACCTTGACTTCCACGCTCACAGAAGCCTTTCATTCCACTTCACCTTACCAAGCACTCTTCTACCTCAAGGCTCTGTGTTAGTATAAGCTAGCAAAGGAGCACCCTTGACAAGATCTCAGCCTAGCATGGAAGAAGACGACAACTTTGGGCAAAGGCCCAGCTCACTCTCAATGAGATCCATGCACTGAGGGACACAGATAGGCAAAGTGCTCGAAGAGAAGAGGGGTTGCTACAGACATAGCCTGTATACACCAGCCCAGCTGTTCAATCCACAGTAGCACATTCACACTTTGACTGATGCTTTTTGGAAGGATCCCCATCTCACAAGCAAATGTTGCACAGTTGACCTGTTTGCTTCCTGCAGGAACAGCTGGGATTACAGTGTGTGCAACAACTTGGGTAGACGTGATCCACTCTGGGCTGCCAGACATGTGGAGCTCCTGGACAGATACAAATCATGGATCTCCTCAAAGCCCTGTTAAACTGCAGTCAGATTCCTCTGATAGGAGATACTGAAGAGCTTAATGTCCCAAAATGCTGCATGAAAACAGGAATTCACACCTTTGGTGCGCATTGACATTTCCTTCTGGATGGAAAGAAATGGCTCAACTGGATGGAAAGAAACAGCTCATCTGCCTGTTGTAGTCTCAGCCCTGCCAACAACCAGAGCGGAGTCCCTCATGAGTGGACTGTGTTTTGGCAGTAAAAGGTGAAATTTTGATACACACCTCCCAGCTCTACAGCAAAGATTTGAGTGGGGGCTGTGAAGTACAATGCAAAGCTCAGGACAGCCATGGCTTTATTCCAGTTTGGGAGGTGAAGACTCCCACCATATTTTTCCTAAAAGGAAGGGCCTCCTACCTGGCTGCATAATTATGTTTCTGTGTCCAGCTGCTTTGTTTGGTTGCTTATTTTAAACTCTCCTCTGTTTAATACCTGGCTTCGCTGGAGCACTGAGGGAGACAGGCACTTGAACTGACTGCCACCCTGCTTTCTCTCCATAAACGAAAGCATGGGAGTGTTTCACTGACCTTCTAAATACAGAAGCTTCAAATTAAATTATAACATTGCTGATAATCAGCAGACCAGGGATTAAACTGATTGGGGCCCTGCCAAACCAGATTTAGCTTTCATTAAGTTCTGCCCACAAATCAGACTTGCCCATACCCTTGCTCTCGAAGTTATAATGTGCACAAACGCACAGAGGGAGAGCAAAAACGAAAGTACTTTACTATTTAAAATTCTAATCCTTTCAAGGTCCAGAAATACCTGGGGTCTAGCTACCACGCCGCCTATCCAACATCTGCCGTTAGAAGTAAAAACCTAAAAGCAAGTCATTTACATGAGGGTTTAAGAGGGATGCAGAGAAACTACAAGAGCAGGGATGTAATCAGCAACACAGAGAAAGTCTGAAAGGAGCTTGGCGATCCCTATGAAATAAAGCAAGAGGATTATTTAATTTTTTTTTCTTGTGTGTAAATTTCCTAAACAGCTGACCTAAATGAGTTCTTACCATGATCAGATAGCCTAGGACAACAGAGTAATCCTTCTAATAGGATTACAGGCTGTGCTGAAGGAGACTTCAGGCTTTCCTGCTCTGCACAGTAATACATACACACACACAGAGATTTGTGTCTGGTACCTGCAAACCTGGCGTTTTCCCCAATCTCCTTTTATGCCCCTCATTACCCAGCCCTTCTCATCCTGATTCTTGTTTTCTCCACAATTGCTATAAAATAGTCATCACTCTTGGATCGAGAGAGGAAAAGGGATTAAATCAAAGATCTGAAATCATAAAACTGGACAGATGGAAGTATGGAGAAATTAGCATCCAAAAAGGCCGGTTTCAGTAGGGTTCCAGGAGGACTGGTATTGCCCCATGCCAGTCAGATTTTTTAGGGCTGTACAGCAAGGCAGCAGAAAATCCCTGCCACTAATATCTGCAGACAACACAAAAGTTGGTGGAGCAGCATAGAGCAATTCAGCAGGAGGTCCCACAGAGCTTTGCAGACCTCCTGGTATGCTGGACCTGTGCAAACCAAACACCTTAATAGAGGCAAACACAGAGGTATGTATCAGGGAACAAACAAAGCAGGACAGATCTGCCAACCAGCTGTGGGTGGAAAGCTGCAGGGAAGTGTAAGGGAGTCTCTGTGCAGTGAGAACAAGAAAAGAAAGCAAGACACCACGCACATAAAAAAACCCAGGAGCTATTTCCTAATAAAGAAGTAACTGACTGTGAGCTCACAGAGAAGGATATAGCCAGTAGTGTCTAATACAGTCTTTAGTTGCATGCAAAGGGATTGAGAAGGTGGCTTGTAACTTCAGACTGCATGAGTGAGAACGATACTAGTGCGCCGATAACAGCTTTCACAAATACGTTTTTCAAAGGTTGCTAAGAAGCACTTAGAGATGGTGCTGGAGAGAATTACAAAAAAAAAAAAACCCCAACAGATGCAGTGGGGAAAACGCCTTGCTGCGAGGGACTAAGAGGAGCTCAATTTGCTTTATCAAAAAAGATAGTTGTGGGGGATAGAAACTTAGCAACTTCCAGCCGCAAAGATCTCAAGTATTAGAGAGGTTTCTATTCACACAGAAAGGCATAGCGAGAACCAACAACAGCTGAAAGATAAAGCCAGGTGAGCCCAAATGGGCAATAAAACATACATTTGCAATAATAAGGAACAGGAAGAAAGGACAGGTTCTCTTTTTTTGTTTGTTTTTTGATGCCTTCAAATTAAAACTTGGAAGACACTTGGAATTATCCCTGGGAGGCATCTTTCAGCCAAACACATTCTTGCATTCAATTCAGGAGAAAACAAATAATATGCACTGCCCTGCAGTATTTCAGAGTGCTGCCTACATCAGGTGGTGGTCTGCAGACAGGACTCTGCTGCAGGATGACACTACCCTGCCTGCCTTTCCCTGGGGATATGGGGATCAGCTGATCCACCAGAAAAAAAACCAAATAAAACATCCTGTTAAAACAAATACTCTTGTGTTCATGCATGGACAGACACAGAGCAGTCCAGCCTTTTTTGAAGAGTCCATCTCTCTTGAACATATACAGATCTGCATCTGAGAACATGCCCCTCAACACACACACTAGCTCTTGTGTTTATGGCTTAGAGCAAGAGTCCTAGGTCTACTCCTAGCCCTGAAGGAGCACTGCTGTAACAATGCTTCACAGTGCTGAAGACTCGCTTCAAGACCTGGGTCTGTTCACAATACAGTGCTCCTTGTTTTGGGCTCTCTCTGGCAGGACATGTGCCAGCCTTCTGAGAACACGTGCTCATCAACTGCGTCATCTCCAAGGGACACTCTGCCCAGCCCCCAGACACCACCACCTCAACCAAGGAGAGAGGAGCTGAGCTAAAAATCTAATTCTACAGAGAGGCTGCTATTTATTTTACTTATTTTTAAAAGAGAATTAATGAAAAGTACTAGAACAGACACCACATTTCTTTCAGCATCATGGATTTCATTTACCAGGAACCAAAATGAGATCTCACATCACAGCAAAAGGCTGTCAGATGAGAAGTTAATCCCCAAACCAACAGGAAAGGGAAAAAGGTTTGAAAGATTTAGAAGAAGATGCTGGAGCCCTGGGTCAGCAGCTCTCTTGTGACTGTTACTGAGTAGGTGACATAATATAGATGATTGTGGCTGCAAATTAACTGATGTTACATCCCTTGTAAGTCTGGACTACCTGTCCAAAGCATGATGCTCTCAGAGTGACTACAAACTGCTGAAATATTTATAAGAATGAGATATTACTTTGGACAAGTTAAAACAGAGGATTGACTCTATCACTCACTCCTCTCTTCTCCCTTCTCCCCAAAATATGAAAACTGCCTCAAAAGAAGGAAGAAAACCTTTTGTTTCCACTTTAAAAAAGTGTTATTTTGAAATCAGAATTAATTTCACTTTTTGGAAATATGTAATCCCCGCGGGCTGCATAGCCTCCTAGGTGTGTCTGCAATGTACAATACAACTAATATACAGGCTAGCACCCCTGAGTTCCCCTGGAGAAACATGCACCCCTGCCAGCAGCAGGACCGTACTAACAGAATTAACTTTTATAGGGGAAGACAAGGAGAAGGCATGGGATCCCTTTTCGTATCTTTTCATTGCAGCAATGGCTACAATAAGCCATTAAACACACTCAGATAGTTGAGTTTTACTCTAAAAACTGTCACAGGCACAGCAGTGGAAAGCTTAGCCCTGAAGCTGATCCATGCCTTGGGAAGGGGAAATGAAGCAAGAGGAGAGTCATGGCTGCCAAGAGAAAAAAGCATTGCTGGAGACCTCTCCTTTCCACAGCCCATCTCCTGGGTGAACCGATGATCTAACAAAGATGAACACGGCACAGAAATCCCTGCAGGGCTCTAGGACTTTCTCATACAGATTGTCACGATGGGAGGGGATGGGACGGAAGAGGCTGGGGGAGCTGCAGTGATAACTACTCTGACAAGAAGGAAATGATAAAGAGAGAGGAAATGAAGAAAGAAGAGAATGGATGAGGCGTTGAAAGAAGAAAATCCAGGGGGGAGTAGGAGCTCTCCCATGCGCACTTGGAGTGGTCCAGCACCTTAACCCACATCTCCATGAGCTGGTCCCCACCTAATGTGCTTCCTTTGCACAAGAGACCTGAAGTCTCCATCCATTTATCCCCTGTCCAACCACTCAGGCATCCCCATGCTTAGTCGCACCTACTTGCTCACACAAGCCATGTTTCTCTTTGGCCTCAGCCCTAGGCATGAAAATGTCTACACTTGATATTATTTGTAGGGTATTTTATGATTATATTAATGACAAAGGAATCTCATCCATCTTCGTCCTGCTACCCTGCTCTCCCCAGCAGCCACAGGCTGCCTTGCATTGTGCATCCATGGAGCATCATGCACGCTGACCAAAGGCCACAACTTCACTGGTGTGTTTGAACCCTGGCAAGACAGCATCTCTCACCGTAAAGCTCGCTCACTTCTCAAGAGCTGGTTTTCACCCTTTAGACATACAGAACTGCAACCAATTTCTCCACCAGTTGTCTAATAGCTAAGACAGGGTAGTGAAATGGTGGATATTTTGGCTCATGGGCCAAGATCAAAGCTACAAGAGTAACTGCCCAGGGTCTAATACACAGCTAGGTCCTCACACCAGGCCACATTAAGTGTTTGGGTCCATCACCTACATGATGGTAACAGCTGTGGCAAGTGCACTCAGGAATAACACCTCACTCTTAGCTCTGACTTATCCCACCAGTTTTTGGCATCATGAGCCACTATCCCAAGCTGTTAACAAGCTTGAGGTTTGGGAATGATCCAACCATCTGTGGCAATGGCTGAACTAAGCACAAGGAAGGACCCGATCTCAGTTCTTTGCTGGCACATGTGGGTAACTGAGAAAGAATTCCAGGACCCCTCTCACCTGCATGATCCATATTAATTTATTCCAAACCCAGATCTGCCCCTCCTCCTTATTCTACAGCTTCTTCCATCCCCAGCAAAGCATCATTTCCAATAAGCATCACTTGCTGTACAACCAAGATCCAGGACAAACCTAGTCCTTTTCCAGCCCTAAGACCCATGGCCCTTCCTGGGCTCTCATCATCAACAGCTGTAATTAATACAGAAAGGGCCGTTATTAAAACATCCCTTTCTCCATTGTCTGGGGCTCTACCACAGTTCTGAGCCACACAAAAGCTGCTGGCTGCAAGAATGGCAGTGCTAGGTGAAAAGCTCTCCCCGTTCCACTGTGTGATGGGTCATGTGTCCAGCAGGATCGGCACTTCAATAGCAACGCAGAGAATTTTTAAAGGCATTTGTTTATCGCGGCCACGTGCCACCATTTGATTCCCTGAAAAGCCCAGGGAGGCACCTAAACACAGTATCTCCTAGGGAGTGACAGTCAGGGGCAGCCATCACTTGGTACTAAACAGACACCTTCAATACAGATGGAAAAGACTACAAAAGCAGCATTGAACCAGCAGTTACATCCCTCTCTTACCCCTGGTGCCTGTTTCAACGGCTCAGCCTGTCATTAGGGGCTGCCATAGGGGACTGTATCACAAACAAACAGCGTGAACACACAGAGGCAGAGAGCAGCTCCTGCTCCCCTGGCACGCTGCTGCCATGAAAAGCCTGCACAGCAGCACAAGGCAATGGGGTACAGCTACTCGTACCCCTGCATCAGCCAAAGACCTCCCTTTTTCCCTAAATATAATGATGGAACACGGGGAAGTTGGTTGCCTAGTGCTAGAAAGGAAGACCATTACTCTAAGTTTGCTTTTGGATTTCTTGTGCGGTTCTTCAAATGCACCAGTTCCCAGTTGTTTGTGCTGGGAAAGACATCATGATGGTCTCACCTTCCATGGGCTTATTTCCAACTACAGCTTTTAAAGCTGGTAGAAATTTTTTAAAGCCCATTCTGCCTCTTCAGAGAGCTGTCCACCCACCCCAGCTTGTTGATATTATTTTCCAAGAGAAACCAAAGACAGAAAAATTATTTTATACCAAGTTTGAGGTTTTTCCCTCCTCTTCTATGGCTAGGATGAAGAGAAAAACCCCAGAAAATTCTGACCCATCCAAATAAGAAACATATTCTTCATACGAACACTCTGGGATGGTTTAAAGCAATGAAAAATTCTTCCTGTTCAAAAACTGCAGACTGTCAAAACTCCTCACAAAGACATTTTGACAAGCTCAAACTATAAACCCTGTAAGGTTTGCTGCCCATTAATATTCTTGGATGATTCCTTCCTCTATTTGATTGTCACCAAATGCAAACATCAGTTCTTCCAGACATTCTCATGTCTTGTAATGAACAAAAAAGAAGTCAGAAAAATAATCTGAATATCCAAGATCTTGCAAAATGAATGCTCAGTCTACCTATAACTAGATTGCCTGAGTTAATCATCCTTCCTGACAACTCTATACAGGTAAACAAAATGTATTTTTACTCTTGTTTTACACAACCAATTTTTCACACAGTGAATTAGAGCTTAGAAGGGCATCTCCCCCTCCAGCTTTCAGCATTACACACCTGGCCTTCTCCAGCCTAAATGGACAGGGAATTAATATCTGTGCAGCATAGCTGCAGGGATCCCCCATAGGGATCTTCATACCCAGGTGGCTGGGTAAGGAAATATCAGCAACATCCAGTAAATTCTACCAGCTAATCTGATCCCATGAGGACTTCTGGAAGGAGCCTACAGGCCCCACTTTGTGCACAGCCCTGTTATATCACCTGGAAATATTTATGGAGAAGAACAGCACTTTTCCCGTATGCTGTGCAGCACTGTGAAGATCTATGCTTTGCACTCGTAAGTATTTTTAGGCAATGTGGATGGCTGTGAGATGGACCAGAGGTACCACATGTCCCTCCTTACCCAATGGCCTGTGCTTCACAGTGAGATTTGGTTGACAGCGTTAGACAACAGCATAGATCAGCAAGGCTCTGCACTCCTGTGGAACTACATCAATAAATGTACCGCCGAGACAAAGGAGTGCAGGGACATAAATATATATGATTAGATTCCCATTGGCTTGAAAGTTTCCCCACACAGTCTGCCTCTGGGCTGCATCTTCCCAGCTAAGTTGAAGCAACAGATATATATTCTGTCAGTGCGTTGATATATTAAAAAAGGGAGGTATCTGAGTCCACTCTAATCCACTTCATGTAGCTCATTTTTAACCAGGCTTTCTCATAGGAGCCATCCCAAGGACACCTCCTCCAGCTGAGGAGGGGGACTGACATGTCCGCAATGCACCAGTGACTGAAAAGTGAGGGAATTGGGCAGAAAAAGGCCTTTTTCTCTCTTTCCTCTCCCAAACATCAAGCATGACTGACTGCTGCCACTGCAGCTCCAATCCAACTGTGCAAACACCAGTCCCTGTGCTAGCTGGGGAGAGCCACTGCCTGAATGCTGCTGGAACAAATGGAAATTTCACCTGGAAGAGAAGTGCATAAATAAAACTGATAAAAAGTTTTAGGGCTTGTGGAACGTGCATAATGTGCTTTATCAGAGATATAGGCTCTTATACTTAAACACTGCCAGTGGCTGCCAGGGAAAGAAAAATAAAAGGTCTCTTATAAAATTATTACCTTGTCACTTAAGTCAACAGCAGTGATACCATGATAGAAGCCAGCAGTTATGTCACATTGTTTTATCACTGTAATTACATCAAGAATACAGTGACTGTCTGTGAGAGATAAGGTGAGGAAAGCAGCTCTTCTGTTCACAGCACTAGCATTTGCAGACTGGTTTGGGGTTTGGACATTACATTCAATTACTGTCCTTGAGCTCTGAAGAGCCACATCACTGAAGAATACAACCAGTGGGCTCCCCTGTCTCCTCCTGCTGCAGGTGCATTTGTAGGAGTTACCAAGGTCAGTCCTTAAGGTCACAAAGGACCAAATTAATGGAAATTGGCCTCCAGAGGCTCCCTGGGCTTCACAGGTAGCCCAGGCTCCTAAATGTCCACAGCAGAGTGGCATGAACACTCCCACCGGGTGGTGGAGGAGAGCACGTAGACACATTTACTGAGGGGAATTTTGCTCTCCCCCAGCAGAAGAGATTGAGACTACACCTGAGACTACACCCATTTTGTAGACCAAGAAAGGACTTGGCATAAAAGAGAAAAGCAATTCTGTGCAGCTTGTAGAGTCACAAGGAAAGACACTAAAAGCTCTTCTTCTGACCCCAAAACAACCTGCAGTCCTGTATCTCTCACCTACACACCCCCAAACCTCTCTTACACCACCTCATGCAGATGCAGAGTGTCGTAATCCCTGCGGACCCCACTAACTCCCCAAATAACCTCATGACCTCCAAATACTTCCTTCAAGTGAGAAAATCCCTAACGCATTTGAGGTTCTCTCTATTTGTTGTTTTCCCATCCCATCTTTCCCCTTTATTTGGGAATTCATTGCAATGACATTCCTTCAGAAACCTAGCAAACTCCCTGCTCCTATATCACGCTGACAACTCATCTGTTTTTATCCCTCTTTCCCATGGATCCCTCTATTTATTGTAAATTGTTCTGAGGCACCACAGCATACAGCACAGAGTACAATGGGAGCCTGGAAAGCTGCAATTGCTACAGCTTTTAGTTGTCAAGTGAGACTGTGAAAACAAATAGTAAAAATGAGTTTTCTGAGATTAAGTAGTTGTTTGGGTTTTTTTTAAATAGAAAAAGACAGGCTAGGTCACAGACTATTGTAAAAAGAGAGAAGCTGTCAGACTGGCCCAAAACCTGTTTTTCTACCACCCCTCCTTACTGAGAAATTCATTGAATCATAGTTATTAGGCCTTTCCACACTTGGACAAACAGGATTCAGGCAACGAGTACATACAAGACTCTTCTTCTGCATTCTGATCAGCAAGTGTGTTTTGATTGCAATTTGTTGTCCTCTGCTTATAGGAAGGAAAAAAAACCCTCGCAACAGCCTTACCCTTTTCAATGCAGAGTCGCTGCTTTTCAGGGCTGGGTGGAGGTTGCCCTGCAGAGTCCAACACACAAACACCCTCAGCAGGAGCACCTGTGGGAGGGATTGTGTCAGCACAGCGGGCATGTGCCTGGGAGGACTAGGATGACACCTAACTCATCTTCTACAGAAGATGCTGTCCACCTTTCAGTACTTCATTAGTATTATTCTAGGCTGCAGAGAAGTCCCAAGGGAGCCTCAGTGCTGTGGAAGATGGATGCAGGGACCATCACCTCCACCAGACATAAGGCAGAGGAAGATGGTGCAAGGGAAAACAAAACTGTGTACTGTTTACCATCCTTTCCACACAAGTGGAAATAAAATATCTTCTTGTCTAAAGTCAAGAGCAACAGTGCTGTTAAGGATGATCCATCATGTCACTGAACTTTATCGCAGTAATTACATCAGGAACAAGTTTACTGTTTGAAAAAAGAAGAAAGATTACAAGAAGCAATCCAACAAAACAGCAGCAGTGTCACAGCTGAGATATGCAGAGAAGAGAAATGCATTACATGGGAGCAGTTGAGAATTCCACATTCAGTGTAAAAAGGGCTACATTTGCTAGATTGTTTAGAGCATGTCTGCTTACAAGCATGCAATCAATGGTTCTGCAAGCACAAGATTTCCATTTGCATCCACATGTGCACTTTTGTTAATTATGCAAATGGATTTCCAGAGGCCTGTCAAAAAACCACAGAAGCACCCAGAGATTTTTTTCAGATTCCCAGAGAAATTAGCCTAATCAAAATCCCTGACAGCTACACAAGCTGGAACTGTCATGGATTGAGAAAGGATTGTGCTTGCATGCCCCTTGACATCTCAGATTAACAGCACAACCATCAGACTGAATGCTTGACCTGTCAGCAGCTCAGGGGAGGGACTTTTGTTTTAAAAATCTTGTAGAAGCACAGGGGGGATGCTAAACTGGGATCCCTTATTAAGCCTGTTCCCAGTATAACTGGAGCAGACACCAGTGAGACAACACACATTCTTGCCTGCAGAGCAAGGGTTGTGCGTCAGTGAAACAAATTTTTTTTTTCCTCTTTGACTCAGCAAATTCTTGAGGGGGAGCATTGCACAGCCCTTTTGAGATAAAATTAAGGTCATTACAGACAATCCAGTGGCAAACTCCCAGCAGCAATATCATTTAATATAATTTCCTCTGCCCTGGAGTCACCCTGGTGTCTTGCTCATCATGGAAAACTCCCCTGCTCACCTTGTGTGACCAGCCAGACACGTGCTGAAGGAGGCATATGTGGGAGACAGATTTGAAGGGAATGTCTAGCAGGGAAAACTGTGTGGACCATGATGATCCAAAGGAGACATAGAGCAGAGAATGCAGAAGGAAGGGACATTCAAGGTAGCACAGCTTGCTACAGGCTACTGCAGGCATTAAGGCTTTCTACTTGGCAAAGTCACGCTCTGCAAAACTGCTGCAGACTGTGAAGTGCTTGTCAAACCTGGGTATTTCCACACTACTTTCACCGAGACCTAGCCCTGGCGTGTCTTAGGAAGTCGCCAAGTGGAACTGGGCAAGAGCAGGATGAGAGAGCATGAATCAGTGTCCTCACAAGGAGCTACCCATTCCCACAGGTCATGAGTTTGACATTCATTTGCAGGCCATGCTTTGCAGCTGTGCCCTCGCCTGCCTTGGGCAGGAAAGAGCAGAATGAAGACCTGAGTGAAACAGGTTGGTGGGTTTTCTCAGTCCTGGACAAAATTGCCGTACAGCCTACAAGTCATCAGCCCAGTAATAAAGATTCCCCTCTCTTCCCTGTGCCAGATCCTGATCTTACTCTTCTAAGCAGCTCTGAAGAGCAGACATTAGTTAGCAGACTCGTCTCACCTGCTGGTTGCTATGATCCTGGACCCTTTCCAGACCAGCTCCAGGCCATAGCACAACACAGACAAAACACTCATTTCTGGGGAAATTGTCCTATTATTGTCACTGATGGTTCACTTTTAGCTCTCTGGCTTGATATTTCCATGGTATCTCTAAACTCTGGTCAACTAAGGATTCCCAGCCCCTCTACACTCAATGCCCAGGAAAGCTCCCTGCCATGGGATACGTCCTAATCAGAGCTACAAAGACCCGATCCCTCTGATCTTCAAGGCACTTTATCTCTGTGCCCAAACACAGCTTAAGGTGTGCAGATGCAGACATTCACTTTTGCAAGCTACAGCTGGAAGGCAGCACAGAAACATGGAGTTCATGCACGAGCAGAAATGTCGTTAAACTGAAAGCAGAGCCAGGGCCCAGTTTGCTCAAGAAGAGCCCAACAGCCAGTTCATCCTCTCACTGGGAAGTCATGCTATTCCAGGCAATACTTTAATGATTATGAAAAAGTCCTTCAAAGGTGCTATAATTGGTGGCAGTAACTTTTAAGTGCCCAAAGAAGCTGGTAGAAAACCAAACAAATTAGGAATGGAGCCAGGACAGGTGGGAGGAAAGTTTTAGGAACAATTTACAAAGGACAAACACTTTGGGTTTGTTGTTCAACTTCCTGTTTTAAAAATCACCAACAAAGCAGGAAAAAAACATTTTGTGTGTGTGTTTGCAGAGGGCAGAGGGTGTAGGAAGTCAGCTCTCTAGCAGGATAGCTGCATTATTTATTAAAGATGTGGTAGACTGAGGTAGCATTTACAACAGAAGATATGAAGTTAGGAGTGTAAACAACTCACCAGCTTTCAAAGTCATTTAAGAAAAAACATCCCCAATAACAATAAATGCAGATGAGAGACCAATTCTTCAGTAAGCAAGCTTCAGTTATGATACCCTGAACCAAACTGCCTTGAGATATGGCGTAGGCTGTTCCCCCACCTCCATCAGCAGACCACTGCTGCAGTTGTGGCTGAGGTTCAGGTTAGGACCAGAGCTCTTCTGAAATTCCACTGCAGCCTGAGAACCAGAACAAGGGCTGGTGTCAGGATAAGCTTTATCTCTGTACCTATATTTCACAGCCAAATGTACAACAATGTTGCTAAGGTCCCATTGCCTCCAGAACAGGGCTGTTAGAGTGTTGGGCAGGTGGAGACTGCTTGCTGGAGCAGAGGGGAGAGCAGGATCTCCACAGAGTTTTGATGGGGAAGATTAGAGGTGGCTTATCCAGCCACCACATGTGTTTTTAAAGCCATCACTTGTTCACCCTCACATTCAGATGCATGAACAATAAAGGGACAGACACACCAGGAGTGCACCTGCTACAAGAATGATTTCTGCTTCCCCCTAAAAAATCAGATCCTCTACAACATAGCAGAGACAAGGTTGCAGCCTAAGTTACAGCTAGCTCCAGTACAGCAGGGTCTCTGTCCTGTCTTCATCTGGCTGTGGACAGGTTCAAAGCCTATGAAGTCTTTCTGGTCTTCAGTGCTTTACAGATCAAGCACTTAGCTTCTATAGTCCATTGAGCTTGTAAAAACAATGTCACATCCCCCATAACACCACCACTTGCCCTAACCAACACCACCCTGACAGCTTCTGGTCAGGGCCCAGATAGGCTGACAACATGCTTCCCATGCACATCCTCCGACAAAAACAGAAGCTCTCAATACCGGCGGCTTTCAAGCCGATACTTTCACTCAGGCTTTAATCTCCAAAATCAATTAAAAGCAAAGCAAACCCAAGAGATCCTTTCCCCTGGGTTTCTTTCAGCTTCACAGACAGGAGAAAAATTATCCTTTATAATATCACATTGAAAGCACGTATTGCAGATGGCTGTCACTCAGTCATTAAGTGCAGTTTTGCAATTCCACCTATCGCTCTATGAACGAGGATGATTTGTGCATACTTGATGCATGAGTAACATACTGGAGCATTCTGCACCCCTTATGAAAAGCCATTATAGATAAAACAGCCAGATCCCTGATAAGGCTTCAAAAGGCCTGGGAGTGTATTGCCTTGAAAAACATTGCCAGTCCCTTCCCAAGATAAGTTCCACTTGAACTTGACTCGCACCCAAGCTCAGCTAAGCTTGCTTTCACACTCCAGAGCTCTGCTTCTCATTGCTGTGACTAAACACGTCATCTTGTCTGCAAAGCAAGGATGTATGAACAGGAAAGAGGTAGAACCCAGCTCTTACAGTAAAATGCCTCTCTAGTTACAAACCGAGCAGACTTTAGTGATCGCCAGATGCAAGGCAGAAGTTGTCAGGCCCGGTGGGTTTTTACAGGACACTAAGCTGAGTCATAATGGAAATTTTAACTCGTCTTCACCTTTTGGTGCTGCCAGGTGTCACCTACCTGCGTAGTTTGCATGCAACACTGCAAGACGGCAGTGTTGAGTCATCCCATTCATTGTATATCACGCTGTGCCTAGTCTGCTGAAACCACTTGTGTGGATGTATGTCCGATTAGGTTGTGAGTCACCATTCACAGATAGCTGCTAGCCTCAACTACGAGGGAATATTGGTCCACTTCTCATCTGAAAAGTTAGTGCCTGTTTCTTGCTACGAGTGAATAGCCCACTAAGCCCCCTTGCATGCTAATGACTGGAGGAGAGAGGATTACAATCCATGAAGGCTGATAGTAGAGCTTGAATTTTCTTGGCTAGTTTTATAAGAAAAGGATCATTCTTCAGTAATGTTTTAGATATCTGACGATTTTGTGAAAGGAGCCATTTGGACTTCGTAAACACTGCCACAGTAACACAACTGCCATACTCCTTAACACATCCATAACACATTTCTGAGCATTCCCTTCAACTAGAGCTGCAGAGACACCAGCTTGTTAATTATGCTAAGATAAAGGAGAAATCTGGCAATTAAACTCCCATTTTTTTGCGTATGTCCCTGGTAGGCTTTTGATAGCGTTGTCTGCTGCCTCAAGGCAACATTCCCCCACACAAGGTTTCCTGGAGACCTGCTGCTATGACTAAGCCTTCCATCACTGCCATGTAATCACGAGCTCACACCAGGAGGTAAAGCTGCTCAGACTGTGGCAGCCATTGTAACTTGAACTTTCCTCACAGTACATCTTAGGATGAGTTTCTCTAGCTGCTGAAAGCTTTGCAAAGCAGCTTTAAACGACTCTGCCAGCAGGAGCTGGTGGAATTTTTTTGCCCCTGCATCTAAAGAAGGTGAATCTCAAGGACCTATATTTGTGTGTTGGCTCTGGTCATTACTAAGATTTGATCATTGGGAAAAGAGAGGAGATGGAAAGGAGCAAAACTAATAATTTCAGTCTTCTCACACACACACCAAGTCTCCCTGAGCACACGCGGACATGCAGATAAGTGCACATGTTGGTTCCACTTGCCAGTCTACCCCTGGTCAAGTGAAGCCTGAGGTCATGAGGGTGATCCAAGTACAGTTTTAAGTACTGCTGTTCTTTCACCAACAAAGAGCATAGGACAATATGGGAGAAGAAAGAGCAAGACAATAAAGATTATTTCATAGAATCATAGAACCGTTTGGATTGGAAGGGACCTTAAAGATCATCTAGTTTCAATCCTCCTGCCATGAGCAGGGACACTACACTAGATCAGGTTGCTCAAACATTCACTACCACATTTCTGCTTTGGTTCAAAAGTTGCTGCAGCATGGAGGGTTTAATTCTGGATGTTAATAGTCCTCACAAAGCAGCTGGTATGTGCCACTGGTAGCGGCAAGACAAAAAAACCCATTCCATTCCTAATCCCTAGCACATGCTTCCCAATAAAAGAAAGCAAACTGGATTGCGACAACAGGACATTAGTGAAATCTGAGCCAAATAACAAGTTAAACCTCTCCACATCTCAATGACACTAAAGACCTCTTGATTATGTAATTCTATATAAGGTTTGATAGTAAAAGAATCAACAGCATGGCTCATTCCACCAACCCAGCAAAACAAAAAGAGCTGTTTCATGGTTTGTTACCTCCACCCAAATGCCAGCCTTTACCAATAGCTCAGAGACAAGTGAAGGGTTCCTTTCATGATTCCTGTAGAGTATTGTTCCAAACTGGCCCTCATCACTAGGACAGCCATGACTGTGAGGGCAGGAACTGAGACAGGTTCTTGGTTGGAGCCATTATGTGATGACACACAGAGGATAGTTCAAGGAAAAGGACAGTGTTCAAGGGAAACATTTTACTTAACTTCTCAAATAACTTAGTACTCAGTTTAAACAGTGGGCAGACACAAATTGTCTTACCTCAAACATTGTTTAGGTATTTAGCTAGTTGCATCCCTTGTTTGCTTGTGGAAGATTGACTTCTACTTAACTGAATTAAATGGATTTTGCTCCTCCTCCTTCTCTGCAACCCCTTATCAAGCAAATAAGCTGTTTTCTGAAGAGCCCATATCTTCTTTTGGTTTCACCTGAAGTTTGAAGATTCTTCTGCTTCCATCAGACCTGACCTCAGAGACAAGTGGTAAGCTGGGGTTGAGGAAAATGGAGGGAAAACATGCTTAATTAAATGAACTTAGAAATATCCACCATCATGATCAGGAGGTGGATTTATTATTTTCTAAAGATCAGGAGAAAGAGGAGGGAGGAAGTGAAAGAAGAGATAAATGCCTTTGGTATTGCGCAAAGTGGCCATCAAGAGGCCCAACTAAATTTTCATTATGTCTTGATAGACACTATAAAAGGAGAGGGCAATTCACAACCTCAGAATAATGAGGAAAAACACTCAATTTGAATTGTCCATAAATATCCTGTACTTCAAGGCTCTGCACCACTCAACATTTAAATGGCACTTTAAAAAGAAAATAAAGACATGAAGGAGAGGGAAGATGTACCCTTAGGGGTAAATACAGCACACCTCAGGAAAAGCAAGAAAACAAAGATCTTTGTTCAACTTCATGTAGGCATTTTCCCTATCAAGAACTAATTAACAATGGAAAAATAATGTTTCTTACTATCTGGACGTCTGCAAAAGGTGGTTTGTTACAAGTAGCATTTGCTACAGTGAAATTCGACTACGTTACAGTCTGACAAGCACATGCCTAATCTACAGCCTTCCTTAGTGCTACACAGACTGCTGGCTGCTTCCACCAGGGTTCAGACATCTCTGTGCTTGCTCTATCGCAGCGGCGCTTGAAAGCCCCCTGCTGCGATCAGGGGTCTGCTGTACAAAGCACTGTACAAATACTCGATGAGAAATACTCCCTGTTCCACGAGCAACCAGCCAAACAGGCAAGACAGACAAAGGCAGGAAGAAAAGTATCATGATCCCTATTTTCTGTGCAAGAAGCCGAGCCACAGAGAGGTGAGTGTGTACTTAGAGCTTGTCTGCTGTGCCAGTGATACAATCAACATGCCTTTCTTGTTTACCTATACACGCTGAGGTCCTGATGTCTTTGTGATTCCCAGTGCTAACTGCACAGGCTCCCAGCCTTGTATTTGTTCAGATTTGACAAGAAGCAGCAAACCCAGCCCCCACCACTCTCACGCATGCCACACCACTGGTAACTGTGAGAAAGCCAGCTAAATGAAAACTGAAACACACCAGTGATATTTAAACAAATATTAAAGCCCTTGTAGTCAGAGCAGAAATGAATCCTTAAATCTATCTCCAATTCTGTCCATCCTAAAGCTCTGTCTGAAAGGCAGCTCTTGCATTCTGCCCTGATGGGCAACACAACCGGGCAGTTCTGGGATGTGCTGAGTGGAGATTTTCCAGTAGTGTCACCCACCAGCTCCCTGTCATGGGATCACATGATCTCAGCCTAAGCATCCCCTGGGGAACACCACAGAGGGGGACAGGATCCAATAGAGGGAGGTTTCAGGATATTTGCTGCATCACTGGTCACACACACACACACAGACAGATCTGTATCTTGTCTATGAAGGGTGATGTTGCCTGCGAAGATGTACCCTGGTACAGAGCAGCTACAGGGCAGCTTCCAGTTTAATGCATGAAAATGTCCTACTCAGTTTGCCTGAAGGAAAAGCCCCTCCTGTCTTATCTAAGGGCACAGGGTGTTACCTGGCACTTGTAGGATGCCCTTCTATAAATCAGGCTCTAGCTGCCTTGTGTGGTGCAAACAGGTTCTTCGGCCATGACTTGAAACAGGGCCAAAGTCATCAGACTTAAAAGGGATGAAAAGCATATCCTCTGCAGTAGACAATATTCTTGCTATATCTTCCCACAGTTTTCCCTTTTATTATATTTGCACCAAGCAGTTCTCCCTCAGCCTCACCCAGTACCGAGAAATGCTGGGGAAAAAATCAGAGCTGCAGAATCCATGTGAGAAAACAAACCAGTTACTGGAGTCACCTTAATATATGCTTCCCACTAACCCCCTCCTTCTTTCTCATATCACACACATTGTCCAAGGAAAAGTAAAATGAATCCCTTGATATCTCAGAGATACACTTCTCACTAGGAAAAGAAAGGGAAATGTTGTACACAGTTCAGCCCCAGGTATAGGAACCAGCCCTCCTACCACAGTCTCTAACCACATTAATAGCTTCACGTAAGTAGGAATACCCAGGTCCAGTACCCGGATACCTAGATCTAATAATCATCTCACCTCTCTTGAAATTAATGGAAGAGCAAGGGGCTCTTATCAAACCCAGCTCTACCTTATCACCTCCTCACAGTTCCCCTCTTTTTTCTGACATCCTTTCCTGTAGGTATTTCACTGTCAGCTTTGTACAGCCAGATACTTTACAACCCTAATAAGAGCAGACAAACAATGTCTACGTCTGAATGATTAGCTGATAATCACAGACATGGTCTTTGCCAAGATTTTTGAACACAGAAGCCTGGTTCAGCCTTCCTTCACCCCAGCATCCCACTGCCAAAGCGCACAAATCACATCAGTGTAAGGAACGGGTGAAAAACAAAATCCAGCTCATACTGTCTGCCATCAAATGGATGCTAAATAATGCAAAGAAATGAAAACAATTTGGATTGGATGATTGATTATAGGGAAATTGCTCATACCTGCAAAGCGTGGCACTTCCAATCACATCTTTGTTTCATTTGTCAGCAGAGAAATTAAGTTCCTCTCCTGGCACAGCGCCTGTGCTCTCCTATTAGATACACTTGGCACATTGCATTGCTTTGCAACAGTTTTTTTGCCCCACTTTGACACCTCACCTTGCCCACCCAAAGCTGGGACATGAGGTTGGGCTCCAGTTTAGCAAACCACAGTGGCTCAGCTCTCCCCGCTGCTCGCATTAATCCCAAATGACAGTTGCTCCAATCAGCACAAGTGTTTGCAGCCTTAGAAAAATCAAGAGGACACCCACCACCTTGAGAACTTGTGGTCCCCTTCAAGAAGGTCTTCCCAAACTTGGATTTCTCTCCTTCATCTCCATGCAATTATACAATTTTAAATAGAGCGTGACCTTCAGATCTCAAAAGGAATAGCAGTAACTGCCTCACACATGGAAAAGCACAGGGATGAAAGAGGTACATTTGTGTCAATAAAGAGCAGAAAACAGTTTCACGGGCATAAAAATATTTCTCTTCCTCTCAGCTCCTAAAATCCAGCAACAAAAGGGATCTCCTAGTTCTGGACTCTGCTATGACAGGCAGCAGTTCTCTATATTCCTTTGAATTAATTTAGCTAGCTCCATTTTAAAAACAAGTTCTGATTTTTGCCCCCAGCATTCCCATTATGAAAGGCTGTTTCAGAACATCACTGTTCTGACAGTTTGAAACTTTCTTTCAATTTCCTGCCTAATTTATGCCTGGCCAGTTTTATACTCATGTTGTTACACCAGTGCTGTTCTTTGGTTTAAAGAGTTCCCTTTCCTCCTGATGTTTGTTCCACAATGATATATTAACAGACCTGTCACATAAGGCACGTTTAACCTAGTTTTACCATTAAAAGATAAAAACCTTATCTAATTATAGATGGGTTTTTGACTCCTCAGGGAAGAGGTTGTGTTTTTATATTGTGCTTAATTATAGATACATATGGCAGAAAGGCATTTCATGGGATCATCAGAGGCAGGATCAAATATACTTAAATAACTATTTGTCTTGATAGTTGTCTAGCCTGTTCCTAAAATTCACTAAGAAAGGGGTTGCCACATCTTAGACAGCCTGCTTCAGTGTTTTACCCTTCTAGGTATTAGAAGGGTTTTCCTAATAAACACCTTAAATCATCTTCACTATGAATTCAAGCACTTTTTCTTACACCAGTGACCATGGTAAACAGCTCATCATCGGCCTTTTTACAAGTACTATTTGTGCATAGGAAGACCCACTGCATCCCATTTCCATCATTTCTCTTCTAAAATGAACAAATGTAGTGCCTTCAGTCTTTCTTCATAGGACTTGTTTGCCTACACTCTTATAATTCACTTGGATTTTTTCATTCACTTGTGGTTTTTTTAGTGTGATGGGCTTTGGATTTTTTTTTTTTTTTTTCTCTCCCCACCCTGGACTCTCTCCAAATTTCTTAATGGGTGTAGACAAAGCTTCACATCAGTTCTGGACACCCACACTTCGCTGAAGCTCTGCCAGCCCCAAGAAGGTTGTAATAATTGCCTCGCATATCTGGCAAAGAGCACTCTATTTAATACGGTATTGGATACAATGAGTTGTTTTGCAGCAGCGTCGCAGGGTTGATTCATATTCTACTTGTGAACCAGCACAACCCAGGTCCTCTCCTGCTGTACTGCTGCCTCATTGCATATTCCCTGTTTTGTGTTTGTGTATTCTGCTTTGCCTGCCTAAGAGGAGTGCTTTGCACTCGTCTTAATTTCATCTCTTTTGCTTTCAGGTGAGATCCTGCAATTTGTAAAGATTGTTGTAAGTGCCTTTCTAGCAAGGTCCCATATTTACCTGCCACAATATCAGGCAGTGCTTAAGACCTCCAGACAGCAAGACTACGATGTACCCACTGCAGAAGCACACTGTCCTCCAGCACAGCTCAGCCAGGATACGGATACAGTCTCCACACATAGTTAGATTGCTCTTCCAGCTAATATTCAGGTAAAGTTCTGATTTTCAGAGACTACTGCCCCAGAAAGCATCATGCACCTTCTCTTGAGCAATCTTTTACCACAGCATCATCTAATGACATTTCACAAGATCTGTCTTTCAGACCTCTTCTTCAACCACCTAAACCTTCTCATCTACCATATAACACTTCCTCCCTACTCTATGGCCCTACTCACCCCTGCCAACACCCTAAATCAGCCACAACCTTAAGGTGGGACCTTCATTTTCCTTGAAGCAGTCACATGGCACTGTCCAAAGCTGGAATACACTAACACAAGCTTTAACACAGGTTTCTTTTAAAGACAGATTAAATAAGGAGTCAGAAGACAAGCTTACCTTCTCGTCATTGTGTCCCTACAGTACAAGGTCCTCTTTTCTCTACTTCCTAGCAGCCTTCAGTAGCTCTCTGCACCCGAGCATCCTCCTTCACACCTCTGCAAAGGCTGACCAGGGCATTGCAAAGTTCTCAGGAGTCCCGCAGACTGCACTGCCCTGGACTAAGTACATTCAGAACTAGGTCCCCAAAAAACATCTTTGTAACAGAGGGCACACCATGAGAAAGAGCCCTGGGGCCCACCCAGCCAGTGCCTTTAAGAAGGAAAAAAAAGAAAAAAATCCTCTGCATGATCCCAGTGGTCAGAGATTAAACAAAGTAAATGCTTTCACCACCCACCCACTTCTGTTTGTTCTGACATAATTCCAGTTCTCCCCTCCCCACCACCTCCCTCCTCAATTTTAGCCGGAAGGGCAGGGGCCTTTAAAGCTGCTGTGTTACAAAGAGCAAAGCTTTCTAAATTATATTTCCCTGAAGGACATGGTACTACCCTGGCATGCTTTCACCTGAGGATTTCAAAGTGCATCCCAGGACTGTTACCTCCCTCAGCACTGCAGTGACGTATGGGGGCATCACAGCCCATGTACAAAGAATGGAGAGGTCACCTCAGGTCATTCTTTTTGGAGGTGATGAGACCAACAGAAAGCTGATGAGTGCCTAGCTTACAAGTTAGAGGCTGGGTAATTGCATTCTTGTACCTCTTAGAGAGGCCTTCACCACACAATGAGAGCCATGGTCCTTCCCTGTAGGCTATCAGCTCTTTATCAATGAAATAAAAAAAAAAATATCTTAGGGTAGCTTGATACTGGTGCTCATGTGCCTGTAACAAGGGAGAGCAAGCAGTGTATCAGCAAAAGTGCTGGGCTAAATGGAGCAAAATGAAATCAGGTAGCTCTGCTGCTCCTTGTAAGAGAGTGATCCTTCAGGATTTGTCTGGAAAGCTGCTCCGAACCACGACCGTGGACAGAATGCTGATTCCAAGCCCAGCTCTCTCACCCGTCGGCATTTTCCAAATGGCATTTTCTTGTGCTTGCTCAAGCACAGAGTAAGCCTTCCTCCTTTCCCTCTGGAGCTGCCTGCTCTCGTTCTCACGTCTGCTCCCCATTCATGCTAACATAGGGCAAGATCTTTCCTGTTTGCCAGAGGTGTGAAGCCAATGTAAATTACTTTCCCTTTTGCATTGAGGGAAAGTCTTATTATCAACCTGTCAGATCTAGACAGCTGCCAAGGTGCTTTATAAGAAGAATTAAATCAGGCTCAATCTCAACAGATAGATTCTTGTCCCTCTTCAGGGGCCCCATGCAGGGCTGTGGCCTTTGCCAGCAGCAGCAATGTAGATCAGCAGTTTTTTTCTCTCTCAGCTGAGCTTTATCAAAGCCAAGCATGTGGGGGAGACTGCGGCAGCATAAAACAGTCCACTATCATCAAACAGAAGGTCATAAGAAAATTGTTTCCCAGGCTTTTAGCCAGAGACATCTCACAACAAGCTGACAGAGGAATTACTTGGTTTCATCCTTGAAATACAGCCCTCTCCAATATTAGAAATTGGTGGTCAGTAGAGACAAGCACAGCCCCCAAAGCAGTTGGTGTGCCAGAAGAGAGTAACCCTCACAGATAAAAGAAATGAAGAAGGGAATTTTGTACAACAGAAGATTATCTGCTTTGCAATCTAGCAACACTGAAAGGAAACACATGTTCCCCTCTCTGGTTTGGTAGGTTCCTTCCACACATCATGGATGCCAAAGCAGAAGTGGTGGTTCTTGCACTGCTGTGGCAGTGGTCAGGTCAGTTATAACCATTGTTTCTGTGGGATGCTCATTTGCTCAGTTGACATCTCCAGCACTATCAACATGTTTGTTTGTGTTATGAAGCCTGATAAGTTCCCAAGCCACAGTTAGGAGGCTGGCATTCAAATCCATGTGAAATTTAGCAACCTCAGGCTCTATAATCTATAATTCAACTCTACAGAGTTGGAAAAAAATACTTACTGCACACAAAATTAATAGTTCCTTAGACCCCTTCTCACCTTGCTCCCCCATCCTCCAAAGCCTCTGCATCCTACATGCTACCATAAACTAGCTGTGTTGTGGATTTAATATGGTGGCAAAGCACTTTGCTCCCTGAGTCTGGAGTCCCTCTGAGTATTCTCTGCTCTGAAAGCTTTCACCTATTTTGCATTAGCTTTGACCTAATTCTCACTGAGGTCATGTTAGTGTCAGGGGCCAGGCAAGAGCAACTGTACTGCTCTTCCCTTTGAAAGGCTAGCCTGAAGTTAAGGGTTTAGAAAAGAGGATAAAGATTGGTAGTCATGCCAACCCCTCCAGAAGAGACAGGGCCAAGGATGGCAATGTTGGTCTCACAACCAACAGCAACCGACCCTGCATGATCCCACCCGTTTGACAGGTGGTAGCAATCATAGTCTGAGGAGCAGAGTGCAGAATTCATGTCTAGATCTTCAACAAGCTCCTACACCAAATCCTAAAGGAAATATTTCTAAATGGGATGCATAAGTTTTTTCACAAACACCTGAAAGGGACAGGAAATGGATCCTGAGTCAGCTCTCACCAAGTGTAAAAGAAAGGAAAGGAATGACTGAAAGGATTATGGATACTCCATGTAGGCAATATTGGTAAGACTGGAGAGGAAAGAGAGGAGTCCAGATGGTAAAAAGTTAGAGTTGTCTTGAAAGTAAGCTGCAATTTTGTGCCATAGATCCTGGAAAGACCCAAAGATGTCAGCAAAACCTCCTCTTCACCTTCTTGAACATAGAAGATTGATTCAATCCTGAGAAGGTGGATATCATGGGCAAGGGAAATTTCCCCAGTCATTACTGGTCTGCAGAAGCCAGATGTGATCAGTTGAGGTTTCTTGTCATGGTTCCTCTGGATGTCATGGATGCACGGGGAGAGCATGGCTTCAGAACATGTCAATGGTTCAGACCAGCAAATCCATTTCATGTTACCATCCCTCCTTTCCCTGCTTCTGCACTCATCCCTGGTCACCTCAGCACCTCCTCTGCCCTAGGAGGACCAGCCTCCTCCCTCCTCAGAGCATGAAAGCCTTTAAGAGAAGTGTCAGAAACAGAAATAATACAGACATAACATTTTTGTTCTCTCAAAACACTTAAATGGTAATTTATAGCCAGTTCTGATGGTAAAGGAAAGTTATTTGAATACCCTTGTACCCCAGCTGTGCTCCTCACTGCCTGTACAGCAGCAACGCTGGATGCAGCTCTCTGGACAAAGGTTTTATGAAAGTCAGAAGTGGTGAAGGCAGTGGAAATTGAAAAGTAGCAAGAGTTCCTCCTTCTCTTATTTCCATCCCACTCCTATAGTCTACAAACTGGGATATGGCTATGCAGGGTCACAGCTGCATTAGCTAGCTCTTGCGCAAATCAGAGACACACACGTGCTCATACTCCCATGGAAACATGCTTTTGGCCTACACCAATGATTTGTCTCATGCAGAACTGACACATTTTAAGATCTAATTATTATCACAAAGCTCTAAACATCATGGAGCGGACTCTCAGCCTTTGCTCATCAATGCCCAACTGCTCCCACTGATCTCTTCTCTTGGAACAGCAGTTTGTTAGCTGCAGGAACAGTCTGTCATTTTGAGCTCAGGAACTAACAAACTAAAAGAGATTTATCCCAGGATTTGACATCTCCCTGCCAGAGGCTCAGATATGATGCCCAAAACTGAGTCCGTGACATTCTGGGTGTTTGGATTCTAGTTGCATGTGAGTCATGACAGACCATAGCTCCTGCCAGTCAGTTCATGGCCTAGAAGTTTACAATTTCTGCTGAGGGTCAATGGCATTTGAAATGGGATCAGGTAGCTGTATGCACATGAAAAAAAAGATCCCGCCTTCCTTCCTCATGCTTTGTACATAAATAACCACTGTCCCATAAGCCCTGATGCCAGGATGCCCTGCCTTGTCTGCAGCAGTGCTCTCTGAAGGAAGAATACTCAGTTTGTCACTGAGAAGCAAAGCCAAGGCATCTTGGATTTCTCCAGAGTCACTTCTCCCTTCGAGCTGGCTGAATTAGGGCAATCTGTAAAAAGGAACAGGTCAGCCATAGTTTTTACAGCCCAAGTCTAATAGGAAGTCTCTTGTTGCAAGTGTGCTCTCAGGAGTCTGCAAGACCTCAGCTTCCATGGAAGCTGGCTGGCTGCTTCTCCAAAAGCAGCCTACACACCTTGGCAGCACAGCCTCTCACTAATCCCTAGAAAACAACCCCCTTTGAGAGCTAAAAATAGATGGTATTTTTTAAAAGAACAAATTAATTACTCCTAAATTTCTGCATATTAGAACTATTAATCTCTACAGCTGCCCTCAAATTGGCTTTTCACCTTCATTTACCTGTTTCCACACACAGCGATGGTAGAGACTGGCATATTCAGACAGTGCCTGCAAATTAAGTGGGCTGTGAACTTTCTTAAGCCACAGATGGAGAAGCATGAAGGTTGTGCGCAGAGACTTGTGCCATCAGTTTATTGCTCACAGATAAGCAGCCCCGGCTGGAACAAAAGCATTCAGCATAACCAAACACCAAGGAATTAGTTGGTTATTTCAGCAAGTCAAATTCAGATCCCTTTCTCTTGTTACATATGTCCTTTTCCTATGGTCACGGGCAGCACTGAGGTCTTCATAGCAGTTTTTGAACACAACAGAATTTCATGCCCTGGAACTCTGGAGAGGAAAGGCAAAAATAAAACATAATACTACTCTCAGCACAACACAGTAGTATTACCCAGCAATATGACTGTTCTGTATAGAAGCCTTGTTCGTTAAGTACCTTTCATAATTTTAGAGAAACCATTCATATTTTCAGAAGCATGGAACTTATTTTTTTCCTCTACAACTTTCGGTTTAAGTTTTGTTGTATGGAAAAGGAATGAGACCTAAAAAACAGGGATGTTTCCATTGAGATTAGTGTGTTTGTCCTAGTGAGAAACCACACTGGATCAACTCATAACTAGTCTACTAATCACCACAAAAAAAAACTTTTTCTGAGCACCATCTCCTTTAGGGTCATGCCAGCTTCCACTGAACTTAAATAAAAAGATCTCTGATTTCAGCAGAAGCTGGATCTGGTCTGCAACAGAATCCTTTTCACATCCAGCTTCAGGAATGCAAGTCAAACCTCTGGGACCTTATAATCTCATTGCAAAATATCACTTTACCTGTTGTACATTTTCCCTTACCTTGTGGAGTTTAGAGCTGCCCCACCCCCCTCCAAGATGTCACCTAGAACAGCCTTATACTGGTTTGACATTTCTGAGCTTGGTTGGAGCTCAAAGGACAGGAAAAAAAAAAATACAGGAAAATAATTTCTTCTTTGAACTTCAGCTCTGGTTCAATTACAGCCTGGGGCAAAAGCTCAGGTTGATTTCATTTTATCCCAACAGCCTATTTCTTCTTTAATCTACCCCCCCGTCCTTGCACTTGTTATATAGACATATAGAAATCAAGGCAGCATTAAATCTGGAGTCCCTCATTAAACAATGCTCAGAGGCCTTTCAGGCCAAACACAGTTGTGTCTTTATTTCATTTCATCCATGTATAGTGGGGCCTTCAGTGACTTTAATCAGCACCATGACACTACAATAAAGATTATAAATTAAAGAGCATTTTTGAAACGTGGCCTGGTTTCCCCATGATAAAAAAGCATAAGTTTAAAAAGGTGAAGAAACACTCAGTGCACTGTGTTGCTATCAACAGACAATCCCTCTAGCTCAGCAGTCTTGGGTTTTATCACAAACACACAGAGCTCACAAGATAGTAATCAAATAAGCATTTTGCTAAAGCACTTATTCAGAATGGGAACATCTGGAGTTGAAATTCAATTGTCCAGAACTAGCTGCCTGATAATTAATATTCCTTCAAATGGCTCTCTTCTATCAGGGCATCCCTTCTGTTTCACCAGCCATTCCCCTGTGGCTTGGATACACTACTGAGTAGTTGCTCCTCACCCAGTCCAAGCCTTGCATAGAAACAATAGAGACAGAGGAACTGGAGAACTTATGTTTCAGCATTGCCTCAGGCACATCCACCAAGACAATGTATGAAAAACATCACCTCACCTAAATAGCAACAGGAAAAAAACCCTACTTGAGGAAATATCCTGGGAAATGTATTACTTCCACAAGACAAGTGCAAAGAGGATGGGTTCACCATAAGGCCTCGTGAATATTCACCCTCAGTTCTAGTACCTGCATTTTACAATGCTGAAGGGTCACATCCTTCAACGGCCTTTGGACCATGCTCTGGTGCAACTCAGACATACATCTTTTGCCATCACTGGTCAGGCCAAACCCTGTATCTGTCTAGCTCACATGCGCAAGTTCAGGCTCTTCAAGCATAAACTGACATCTTATAATTGTTCCACACTTAGATAGTGGTTGCTGCTTCTTAATGCAGCCCTGAAAGCATGTCCAATAGAATTGCAAATATTATATTTCACTCTCACCCTGAGTGCTGGGTGGCAAAGTAGTCCCTTCAGCTGTCTAAATAATGTCTTGTTTCAAAGAAACCTTGCTTTCTAGTTTCAGGGAAACAAAATAATTAGACTGGAAGGAATGCACAGACCCTACATCAATAAGGGGTTTGTCCATAAATATTGATGGATCATATGCTAAGTATTCATAATGAGCAGCTGGATATCTTTACACAAAAATTCTTGGTAATTCTCAACTTTAACTGAGTTTGTCCACTATTTTCTTACCTTCATTTTGCCCCAAACAATCTTTCCCGTTGCAGGTCTGCACACCGGTTTAGATCCCAGCTTTACCTTCACAAGTCTGTCCCAGGGTATCTTCATTGCTCTCTCCATTGAGCTCTGTCCTGGGGAAAAATAAGAAAAATCAAAATGCCCACACAATCTGTAAGTCTAGCTATGTCTATTTGGTTTTAAGTACATTTCCAATCTCTCTAAGCTTCCAGCAGGGAGAAAGGGATCTGATTCTATGCAATCTCATTCACACCTCTTCTCCTACCGCTGTGGAAGCATGATGTTGACTTCTCAGCAAACACAGACCCATTCCTCAGGGTTTATGGATTGCTTGCTTAGCAGAGCCCCATCAAATTATGTTCAAATCACACTAAGACAAAAGAAACATCAGAATGTGCCCCTTTCATACCTGGCTTTTTTATTTATTTGCTTCTAATATAATTTATCATCCAGAGGAATTTCAGTTTTTACAGAGCTGCTTCTTTTTCCCCCCTCTGCAATTCGGGTCAAATCCCATCACTGCGCTCTGCTAAATTTGTTGCAATATTAGCATTGCTGTCCCCAGCCTGGCGGGTATGTGACAAGTAAACATTGCTGAGCTGTGCCCCAAATCCAAGCTGAAAACACAAAAGGGTTGTAGAAAAGAGCTGAGGCATCCTAGCTCAGCTCCAGGGAGCCCGAGACTGGAAGGGGGTGAGCCAGGCACAGAGCAAGTACTGCCCAGACCTTGCATAGGAAAGGAGGGCTGGAAGAGCCCCAGCAAGCTCCATGTTTCTAGACACTGACACAGACACTCTTCTGGATGTCCTGCTCTCTCTGTTGAGAGATATGCTGGAACCATCAGTCTCTAAATCAGAGCAGACATAGGGCTAGAAAGAAATAGAGGATGACAGGAGAAGGTCAAATGGACAGGGGAGGTAAAATCACAAGGAAATAAAGAGAAATGAGGCTTTTTATTGAGCCCATTCTGATGATGCACAGGTGGGAACATGACAAGGGCTGCTCTGACATGTAATTCAAACTGGCTGTTGCTTAGAAATGACTGTGTTTCTCCAGAAAGCAAGCTGCTCTCCTCATTTCTGTCTGGCTGGAAAAACTGGCAGTGTGGAGAAGAAAGCAGCCAGGAGGCGTTACCTACATGGGCCAAGAGTATGGAGCTTTGGAACAACAGCAAAACAGCTTAGGTCACCTCGGGGGACACATTTGTGTGTAACAACACACTTCACCAGGGACTTCTACCCCTACTTAATTCAGAGCAACTACATTTTTAAATACACATTTTCAGCATGGAAAAGGACTCTTTCAAACCTACTACCCCCAAAGGACACATCAGGCAGCAAGTGGCAAGGACAGCACCCTCCCTTTCAACTCACCTCATTCCCACCTCTCCTTCCCTCCCCATCTCCAAACTCAAGAGGAAGAAATGAGCTAAGAAACCTCCTATTCCTGCTGCTCAGGGGCTCCCTGCAAGGTTCAGCCCTCTTGTTCCCTTATTGTCTTTGTCATTATTATCCCAACGCCTCAGAGTCTGCGTGGAACTTTGAGAACAGACCTCATATGGAAAACACAAAATCATGGATTCATAGAATTGTTTAGGTTGGAAAAGACCTTTGAGATCATCAAATCCAACTGTTAAGCTAGCACTGCCAAGTCCACAACTAAACCATGTTCCTAAGCACCACATCTACATGTCTTTTAAATACCTCCAGGGATGGTGACTCAACCGCTTCCCTGGGCACTATGGCTACTAACCATATCCCCTTGGTTTATGGGGGCTTCATTCTGCTCCCCATCCCTGCCTTCCAGCTCAGGTGGGTGGGTACCTGGACGACTACTGGTCTTACTAAAAAAGGCTGAAGCAAAGAAGGCTTTACGTACTTCAACCTTTTCCTCATCCTTTGTCACGATGCTTCTCCCTCATCCAATAAAGGATGGAGATTCTCCTTAGCCCTCTTGTTGTTAATGTGTTTATAGAAACATTTTTTTTTAATTGCCTTTTATGGCAGTAGCCAGATTAGTTTCTAGCTGGGTTTTAGTCCTTCTAGTTTTCTCCCTGCATAACCTCATGACATCCTTGTAGTTCTTCTGAGTTTCCTGTCCCTTCTTCCAAAAGTCATAAACTTTCATTTTTCTTCTGAGTTCCAGCCAAAGTTCTCTGTTCAGCCAGGCCTGTCTTCTTCCCTGCTGGTTTGTCTTTTGGCACATGGGAATGGCCGGCTCATGTGCCTTTAAGATTTCCTTCTTGAAGAATGCCAGACTTCCTAGACTCCTTTGCTCTTCAGGACTGCCTCCCAAGGGACTCAACAGTCTCCTAAGCAGGCCAAAGTCTGCCCTCTAGAAGTTCAAGGTAGCAGTTCTGCTGATACCCCTTCTTACTTCTCTAAGAATCAAAAACTCTATCTTTGTGGTTTCTATGCCCAAGATGGTCTCCAACCATCACACCACTCAAGTCCTTCTTGGTTCACAAACAACAGGTTCAGCCAGGCCTCTTTGCCAGTTGGCTCTCACCAGTTGTTTTAGGAAGTTATCTACCACACACTCCAGGAACCTCCTAGACTCTTTCCCCTCTGCTGTATTGTATTTCCTGCAGACATCTGTCAAGTTGAACTCCCCCATGAGAACAAGAGCTAACAATTGTGAGACTCCTCCCACCTGCTTATAGAATATTATCTGCCTCTTCATCCTGGTTGGGTAGTCTCTAACAGACTCCCACCATGATATTTGCCTTGTTGGCCTGCCCCCTGATTCTTACCCATAAACACTCAACCCTAACATTACCACCATTAAACTCTAGAGAGTCAAAACTCTCCCTAACATAGAGCTACCCCACCACCTCTCCTTCCTTGCCTATCCCTCCTGAAGAGTTTATAGGCATCCATTGCAGCACTCTAGTTGTGCAAGTCATCCCACCGTGTTTCCATGATGGTAACCATATCATAGTTTTCCTGCTGCACAATGGCTTCCAGCTCCTCCTCTTTGTTGCCCATGCTGTGTGCATTGGTGTAGATGCACTTCAGCTGGACTACTGATCCTGCCACCTTTCTGGGGAAGAAGCCCTAATTCTCACATGACTAATCTCAACATGCTTCCACGGTTTCTAACACACCAATAACTCTTGCGTCCATGTTGCTGCATGGATCTCCATCCCCTACCTCCTCTAAGACTGCAGGCTGAAGGACCTCACTAACACACCATCCCTCAAACGTTGGTATGCTGCCCCTAGGCTTATCTCTAGCAAGCCTGATTTTTTCCTTTCCCCCTTCAAATCTTGTTTAAAACTCTTCCAATGAGCCCTGGTATACTCTTGTGCAAAGATCCTTTTCCCCCTTTGAGACAGGTGTACCCCATCTGTTGCCAGCAGGCCTGGTGTCATATAAACTGACCCATGACCAGAAAAACCCAAGATTCAGCTGGTGACAACAGGCTTGGAGCCAGGTATTGATCTGCCAGTTATTCCTGTTTCTTCCCTCATCATTCCCTGAAACTGAAAGGATAGAGGAGAACACTACCTGTGCTTCTGATCCCTTAAGCAGTCATCCTAAGACCCTGATGTCTCTCTTGATTGCACACAGACTTCTTGTTGCAACTTCATCACTGCTTACCTGAAAAAAAAAAAAAAAAAATCAATGACAGGTAATAAATAATCTGAGGGCTGTACCAGGGCAGGAAACTTTCTCTTCACATCTCTGACCCAGGGAGGCAGCAGACTTCCTAAGTGTGTTGGTGTGCATATTGGGCTTTCTGTTCCCTTCAGAAGGGAGTTTCCTATGGCAATGACCTGTCTTTTCTTTATGGAAGTGGTTTTGATGCAGGGCATAGGCTGACTTAACCTCAGTGACACCTCTATGCTGGATCAACCATTGTCCTCATTACTGTTCGGTTCCTCTTGCAGAGCCTCGTATGTATTGCTCAAAAGCACCTGGGAAGATGGAGTGGTCACTCAGGAGAAGTGCCTGCTGCACTGGGCAGGAACTTCCCATCATTGCCCCTTATCCCTTAAGTCCCTGTGCTCAGCCAGGCAGAGAGGATAGGGAATCCTCTGTATCATGCGTCCTATCTGCCTGTCAGGCCTGTCCCAGGG
The DNA here is from genome assembly GCF_965140245.1 of Athene noctua. Taxonomy (NCBI): domain Eukaryota; kingdom Metazoa; phylum Chordata; class Aves; order Strigiformes; family Strigidae; genus Athene; species Athene noctua. Next base: position 8,026,502 of record NC_134049.1, read on the forward strand.
AAGGTGGGGTCCGGTTCCAGCAGTACTATTCTTTTTCACTCCCTGACACTCCTCAGCCTACTCACCTCCTCCCAGAGCTCTGTCACTAAGCAGAAGAGCTCCTCTCCTCAGGTGCACCTCCCACAGCCATGCTTGCTGCTGCTGGCCCATGCTGGTGTCAGAGCAGGCCCACCCTGCAGCCTGGCACCGGGGCACCAGCAAGTTCCCACTGCAGCTCTGTCCAGGCAGCTGCATCAGTCAGGGTGGGTGCAGAGCTCAGAGAGGCCACGGCTTTCTGCTGAGCGGGTACCACTGCTCCCTGGCTGAGCTTCAGCACCCTTCCTGCACGCTCTTCTCTGCAAACTGCCCTGCTTGCCTACCCTGGTTGCTGGCACTCCCCTAAGGGTTTCCCTTATAGTGCGGCAGAGTATGGCTGTCATTGCTCCCAGGCCTCCTCAGCCACTGTTGTCAGCTCCCTGCAGGTCTCTCCACTTCCCTGAGGTTCTCTGGCCCAGGGAACTCCCCGTACACCATGCTGGAGCCCTCCACTACAGATTGCGCTGGCACCGGAGCTGCTCACCTTGGTGACTGAGGGCTAGTGTCAGTGACAATGCCTTTACATCTCCCCCGAGATTTAAATGCATTTAAAGACTCCCCTGAGTCTTTAAATTATATGGAGGACATATACCTCTGAGCATATGGCACATATGCTGACTAACATCGTAGATAATGTCAATAACAATGCTCTGTGGCACCACACGAGCTGGGCTGCTCAGCCTTCCAACTGAGGACTTCAATGCAGGCCTGGCTGCTGTGTTGTATTTTTAATGCGTGACATAAAAATAGGGAAGATGTAATGGGTTTATGTTTTCAAATAGGCTTCCAACTGTGCCACCTGGAAGTCAAAGAGATGTGGGAGGACAAAAACCAAACCATTAGGTCATAAAAGCTCCAGGAGAAAGCCAGCTAGCATTTGATAACCCAGGTCTCTCTTCTCTAAGGTGCCAGTGCTCAGAGTACCCTGCAATCTATGGAAACACTCAGGGTTTATTCCTGCAAATTGCTACAGCCAGCGAGTTTCATGCTCTTGGAGTAGCCCCAACAAGTTGCCTCTTGGTAGGAAATAACAAATTTTGAAGATAAACCAATAACCATACCTAATATCTCAGCCCTGTGAGACTGTATTTATTTTCTGTATCAGTTCTGGGGCTGAGACTCACTGGCTGCCTACAACAGTCTCACCCTGGAGGTGATTTCCATCTCTCACATGAGGGATACCTGAGCTGTGGGTTGATTTAGCAGCTACGGTTTTGTGGTCTGTACTGGAGAGAGAGACTTGTGGAAGATAGTTGGCAAAGTAGATAATACAGAACAGCCAACAGATAGTCTTCTCCCTTTCGCAGCCTCTAACAAGCCCTTTGCTTCTTATCAGAAGAACAAGGGAACAGACATCCCTCCAGCACATAACTGGCCCCTCTCCGGGGACCAGGAGATGAAACCACAAGCAAGGAGTTACAAACATGGAGTATTCCTGAACTCATTTGTCTGCTGATAGGATTCAGGCCTTATTCCAAACTGCAAATGGGATGTGCTTCACTAGTTTTAAATCACTCAGCAGGTGATAAGTGGTTAACGCCTGGAGCCCTGAGGTGCCTTCAAAACATAATTGCTTATTAAAATAAAACAATAATTAAGTGGAAGACACAGAACCTGATTTCTGAAAACTGGATCATTTTTTGTAATGAACCTCCGAGGCTGGGAGCAGAAAAGGTGTAGCCATAAAACAAGGGAGAAGGGCTGAGTGAGACCCGAGGACACGCAGTTCTCTGGCAGCTGAGGAAAGGAAAAAAGTGACAGGACTTGAGAGCATCCACAGAAAGGATTCTCCAGGATGCCACCACAGCAAAGGCATAGTTACATTTGATGAGCAGGGAAGCATTAAAGTTTGCACCAGGGAGACAAAATTCAAGGTCAAAAGGTCCAAAACCAAGGCAACCATGGCATCTGTTCAAAGCGCTGGGGGAAGATGAAGGAGTTTACATGGTCACAGGTCCTGTCTTGTCAAGTGGCCATGGCTTTGATAATATGGATGGAGGGTCACCACTTCTCAGTGCCCTTCAGGCTCCAATTAAACTGTCTCAGTAACTGGCATCTAGATCAGGCCCTTCTGGAGCCAGTGTAAATCAAATCTCTCTCCCTCCTAGCACCATCCATCAACGACTGGTCTTGTCTGTATGGGATCTGTATGCCAGAAACTCAAACAGGTCATCCCTCAGTTTTTGATATGTGAGGTGCTAGGAGATGTTTTATGTTACTGCATTATCCCTTCCTTCTCTCTTTACAAGCACAGAGATGAAAAGTTTCCATCTCTTCTTCAGGCAAGATCTGCCAAACCCTGCCTACCTCAAGCTTTGATAAGTCAGAGTAAAAACCACAGTTCAGTAAGTAAATACTTGATTGTTTTCATCCTCTTCACCACTTGCGTTACCACCTTTCTGTTCCCCTGCTTCTTGTATGATGACAAACTCCAGCAAGCCTTGAGCTTAGAATTAACGAAAGAGCATCAACATAATTTAGGTCCTAAACTTGCAACCCTTCCAGCTTTGCACACTCCTTGCAGATACATTCCCACAGGAGCAAGGATAAACAAGTGTTACCATATACTCTCCAAACACATGCCTTGTTTTACAAGTTCACAATAGACAGCAACAAGGAGCTGGTGTTACACACAGGGGATTGTCCCATATACCAGACAGCCTCAGTTTGTCTGTGTAGAAGCTTTAAAATAACTTATTTTAATCCAGGTCCAGGTACCACATTACAAAACTACCTAGTGTTAATTGTCCCTTTGTTAACAATCACAGAGAGTCAAGGCTGGAATGGGCAATGAGAAGTTGTCTCCATAATGAACTTCTTACCCTGCCCCTCCAGATAAGGGGAAAACCAGACTCCACTGGCTGCCCTGCAGCTGTCCCCTTAGCTCCCCATACCGGCAAGAGATGCCAGACAATTTTGGCTTAAAGACACTTCCACATTAAAAATGACTGCCAGCACTTCAACAGATCTCCAGCCTCAGTGAGCAGGAAGGAGGCAGCAAGCAGCTAAAATGCAGAGGCTATTTTTAACCCGGGTTTATTTCTTAGGGAAGAAATTATTCATAACCTGTATGCATGCAGTGCATCGGATACAAGGCAGGCTTAGCTGCAAACACTCATTAATGGAGCTGCCAGCTCCCTCCTTTCTGCACTGGGAAGCAAGGCCTCTTCTTGCTGTTTTATAAGGGATTATAGGGAAACACTGAAGGTGTGATATTACCTGTTTCATGCCCACCTGTGCAGTGACTGCTGTCATAGGAGAGGAAGCAGGGGCTTTGAGGCACATCATAATTTTGTCACTAGTTGCCCATCTCCCTTTCCGTCCCCTCTCATGCTCAGAGCCATCCTTGTGGCTTTCTTGCAGCCCCTACTTCTGTTCCCTTCAGCCACACTGTGAACACACTGGGTCCTGCATCCTTCTGGAAGGTCCTCTTCTGAAATGCAGACATTACTTTAGCCTAAGGCAATTCACATTTCTCTCCAGTCTTTTTGCTACATGGGGAAAGTGCAGGTTTCCTGCACTTGGAAACCCTTTCTTGCAGCCCTCTTACTTCTCCTAGTACTTACATCTTCTGCCATAACCAATGGTCAAATGCTTCTGGGTCCAGCAAGGGCACAGATCACTTTGAACTGCAATCCTGATAATTAGGTTTGACAGGCAATATTTGGCTTTAAGACCCTTCTCATCTTTTTGATTTCACTTTTATAAAATACATGCTCAAGGATTTCAACTCTGAAGGTAAAAGAGACTATTATGATCATCTAATCTGACCTCCCACTTACCTCTGGATATAAAAATTCACCTGGTGGTCCGTTACTGAGCTCAGGAACTTCTAGTTGATCTGGATTGCCTCCTTCAGACAAGTGATCTGAACTTGATATATTGGATTTAAGTAAGAGAGCTTACCACATCCCTTAGGCAACCGCTCCAGGGGTTCATCATCCCATTGTTAAAAACATCCACCTCGTTTCCCAATAGGAAATCAATGTTACACAAACAGAGACACTGGATCTGGTTACATCCCTTTCTCCACTGGTCTAATAAGCCTCTTAACGTTCAGTGTTGTGTATTTTCCCCTGATCTGTGAAAAAGCTGATCTTACCATCTATGCGGTATGCCAGCTTTAGAGAAAAATACACATAACAGATACACAGCAGATCTAAAATATACTGGTTCATCATCAGTCTCAGCTCAAGCAGTTTGGCTTTTAAGTATTTTTCTGCTTGGAAAGCCCCACTCCCTAAGACAAGGTGGCTGCATTCATGTCCTCGCATCTCAGAGGTGCTACATGCCACTGACTTCATCTTAACAGCAATTTTGCTCACATTAAGCACAAAGACCAGGTTAGCAATTGTGCTTTTGGTTTGTATTAGCCCAAACCTCCTGCCATGTCTCAGGCTTCAAAAATCTTGCAACACTATTATAAAAACATTCAGTTTGGTTTAGCTGCTTAAAATTAGACTGAGAGTCACCAGGTCCCTTGAGATGGATGCATGCATTGAGGAGAAGGGAAGAAAAGAGAAAGACAAAGCTCAGAAGTCAGCCAAAATACTGAGGCTCTGAGTTTAGCTCACAAACAATTGCAAACCATGTTTTCAGTCTGCATCTTAAGGGCTCCTAGAATCCAGAGACCACTTCTAAGAGTTCATAACAGGTAGTTAAGGGAGCAAATAGACCCATAAATTCTTGCAAGAAAATTCATCATGCCACTCAAAAATTTTTGGGGCCCACATTGCAAGTGGGGATAAGACCCATTGATTACAGGACATAGGTACAACAACACATCTGAAGAGGAGCTTGTGCTCCTTTTCCTTCATGACAAATAACATCAGCTTCTCAGTGAAAAATCATGCCCCAGTTAAGAAAGCACAGGCACTCCAGCTATCCCCAGAAAGCAATTGGAAAAATAAATGTATCTAATCAGAATATAGCTTTTGCTAGCTGCTCACACCAGATCAACAGCCCCCACATATAACTTCACTCAAAGATAACACTAAAGAGAAGGAAAAACATCACAAGCAACACAGAAGAAACAGTTATTTAAACACAGTCAAAACTGCCAACACATTGTACAGCTGAAGTTTGGGGAAGAAATTACAAAAAAAAAAAAAAAAAAATCAATCAAATCCCCTCTTTAACCTCAGCAACTCTAAAACACAGATCCTCCTGCATGAGTCTTTTCAATGTGTAGAGGAAATTGAGGTGAGTGATGAACTGATGTCCAGCAGCTGGGCCACTTTGCTAGTCTGGAAGTCCCTTCACTTAGCTGAGCAGCTGTGTGCCCTCTCCCAGGCAGCTGAGAGGACTGTGAATAGCTCCTCCTCTCCAAATTCCTTCCATGAGCTCTTCACTCCAGCAAGAAGAAATACAACATATGTTGAACTTGCTGTTGTGTGGAAGGAGATAGTACAGGTGGGGTGGATTAACCAGAATATAAATAAAAAGCCTAAGGTGTAGCAAAACAACAATAATAAAAATACACCTATATCACGAGCTCTGAAAAATATCTCCTCTCTGTTCAGATACTGTGGTGTATGCTCACCTCTATCTTTCCCATGACTATCAGTCCTGCACTGCTAGCCTGAAACATATTTTTCTGAAAAGAAATACGAGGCAAGTCCTTTTTTTTTTTTTTTTTTTTTTTTTTTTGAGAAAAAGGACAGAGCAATCTTCGTATGAATCCATAAAACACAACTTCTATTATTCCCCCATCTGCTTTCCCATCGGATGGCACATATTTGCAAAGCAGCCCTTGGAGGCAAGTGAAAAGAAGGAAAGTTAGTTGCCATGAAGAAATCCAAAGTGATGGGAAGATCTTAGAGTAGCTGTTGTAATTTATAATCAGCCCACTTAATACGGAACACTAATGCACAGCTGCTGAGAAAACTTGTCCAATATGTTTCTGCAACAGCAAAATAGGCCTCTGAGGTCATCTTGGCACCTACATTACGCTACAAAGAAATTGTCTAATTGCAGGACCTCGTGTAGTCTTCAGTATTAACCTTTTTCCCTCACAGCCAGCAAAGAAACACAGCTCTCTTGTTTAGAAAGACTGGAGCAAGAGGATGAAGGGAAAACATATTAATAAACCCAACATGAATAGGCTTTTACTGTTGATCCTAGATTTTTATCAGGAATAATCTGTTTTTCCCCTGAGCAGAGTACTAGGCAAGTGAAATGAGTCAGGACTCACCTTAAGACTAACAATGTTTCCAAGCTCCCTTCTTCCATTCAACTTGCCAGTCTCTGCCACAAAGACTCTGGCTCATCGTGTAGGGGCTGAACCTGTAAATTCCTCTGGCTGGCTTGTTCCCATGGTTTTAAGGTGCTCAATGCCTTATGATTTCAGATTTAGAAGGACCTTGATCCTGCAGACAAAACATAAGCATCTTCAAGGAGGGCCCAGGACAGGGTGGAGAAGAGAGAACAGAGCCCAAGAAAGCATTGCAGTGCTTGGGCAGAGCATCATTTAATCCTTGTGTACGGGGGACTGGACAGTGGCTCAGGCAGCTCTCAGGCTGGCTGCCAATGGAAACTATTAGCAAAGCAGCCCAGTGCCTCTGGAGAAGCCATAAAGCTTGGAAAGTAACTTGGACAGATGGCTAAGGAGACCTGTGAGCAGTTTCTCCTTGTGGTCTCTAAAGCAGCAGCAGCATCACAAGCTGAAATGAAATAACTTCTGTTTTAGAAGTCTGGAGGTATCTGCAAACTTGAAGTTATGTGCAAATGGGCCCCAGCTGACAGCCAGATCCCAGAGGAAAAGGCTGGGAGAGCTGTAATTTCAGTTCTTAGGGATCTACATGAGAATTTCACTTCTCAGGGCTTCCACTTTGCTAAGGCTGCATCTCTGAAAACTGGGTCTGAAACAGGCCTCAACACTTGTTCATAACTTCCATAACCTGCCTGGCATCCACCCATCACTAGAAACCCTTGCTGCCTCTCTTGAAATTTGGCTCAGACAACACAAAACCAAGCTTCAGGCTAAGTGAACATTTTGTGAACCATTCAGCAAGGCTGGCCTGAGTTCCATTTGCAGATGATTTTCTGTGGGAAGAGGCTAGTCAAACTCACCCATACAACCTGAAGGCTGGTTACTCAGCTGGTGTGAAGGCTCTCTGTGCCCGTAGTCATGAGAAGTTTGGGATTGCTCAAGCAGATGTTGTAACTGGCCGTTGACAACCTTTAAAAGCAATCAATTGTACATCAAACGGAGAACTTGTAATTTTAGTTATAAGCGCACTAAATAAATTCAATTAATTAAGTAATCTCTTGTACGTTGGATACTATTGTAACACAGTGTTACAGAACTGCTAAGTTTCTTAGTAACCTGCCAGAAGCCTCTGAAAGAAAACAAAAGTGCCAGTGAACTTTGAACACTCGTTAATGCAGATGGTGCTGAGATTGTTAATCAGAGAAGGACAAAAAATTATGGCTGAACAGGCACCAGTTTGTCCACAAAGTCTTCTCTAATTAAAAGCAAAATGGTCATGTCAAAGACGAAGCAAAGGGTTCCCAAGTTATTAAATCTTGTCTGATTAGCAATTGCTAAGAGCCAGTTAGCATTTTCATTTGGATGAGTTTGGAAAACCCTATGTTAATAAAACCATACTAGAAATGGAAGTTATTCCAGAAGATCATGCAATAGAAAGACTTAGCTAATCTAGTCCAGTTTGGAAGACCCTAGCTCTTCCCAGTGGAATTAGGTATCAATACATGAATCGTATTCAGTTGCACTGGGATAGTTATGGTGTGATGCAGAAAATGAGGGGAGTTTAAATAATAAATCTACTAGACTACTCCTGATGCCTGTTTGTGGTCTCATGTTTGGATCAATGTCACCAGAGCACCTTTATTTTGCTAAAGTTGCTTCCTCTAACATACCCAGTCCCTTAGCTAATTCACAAGCTCTACTAAGCACTACGGGGTTCTTTCTTTTTGATCCCTGTCTACTGCCAGAGTGGTATCAGCAATGGAATCTAAAGATTTTTATTTTTAAATTGGTTTGTTGTTCTGTAGTTTAATACTTACTTTGCATTTGTGACCACAGCTCTCAGCTTGTGGCTTCGGAGCCTGCAATGCACCTCTTGCAGTCCCAGCCCAGTATTAGCCCAGCCTGGGAATGTTTGGCTTCCAAAATCTGGACTGACTGCAGGCAGTCAGATGTGAGCATAGGTGGTCGAGCTACTACAAACTTCTGCTTGCAGTTATTTTCCTAGCTACAAGAGGGTGACATTGTCGCACAGAGCTCGGCATTAATAGCATTTTAACCAGAAGAAGACATGTTCCTTATCTCAATTTCCTCATAGTATTCAAAAGGCAATAGAGATTACACAAAGACTACAAAAGCCACAGATTTTTGAGCCTGAATTTGAAAGTTTAGGAAGGAAAGATCCCTGTTTTACTAGCACTTCTAAAATTTATCTCCTTCCTAACCATTGTGGTAATGGGTTTATTTCAAACTCCAATAACTTATGGAATAATTCAGTCTACTACTTTTTCTTTTGAAATGAGTTAGAGTCCACACATGAAGTATGTTAGGCCTGGGCCATTTTCTCTTATTTCTGGGAACTGCTATCAATGTTGTCCTGATGGATATTTGGCTCCATCATACTGTAAAAAAATAATTAAACAATTAAAGAGTAAAGCATCTTTAATTCTTCACCTCTGTGAAACAAAACATCCTTGTTTGGATGTCATAGCAAAAGTCCCAACACCAAATTGGCCAGAAGAAGAAGGGCCATTTATACAGATATTGGTAGGTGAAGAAGCTGAAAACAGGATTTTGTGGAACCACTTTAGAGAGGATATGAAATCTCCATGGGGAATTTATTAAAGCCAACAATGTAGCTATTCTGTAGCTTTTTGAGGCATACAGAGGATCAGGTCTTCAGCCTCTTTCGAGGTTGTTTCCGCACTTGAAATTGCACTTGTTATCCACAAAACTGGCTGCAATTACTGTGCCGGAACAGGTTGGGTTGTGACTGACTATATCTCTGCACACCCAGCCTCAGGAAAACTTGATGCAAATGCAGACTGTTTCATTTTGTACATGAAAATTGGAATTTTCTATTAAAAATGTGATCCTTACTGCCTCACCCAGTAAGTCGGCCGGTTTGGAGTGTGAAGTGAGGATCAAAAAATGAATCATCTGTGGCTGTTTCTAGTATTGATTGTATAAGCACCTTAAGTGAGTCATTATTGTCTTTCTTGTACTTCAGTCTGGACATAAGAATATGTTGCTAGCTCTGTAATTCATGGGAATTTTTAGTTATGCCTGGTACAACTCTAAAGGAAAGCTGCTGCAACTGTCTGATTTTGATCCTCCAGTCTTTCTTGGGTCTTTTTCATTTCTCTTTCTTTTTTTTTTTTTTTTTCTTGGGGGGGGGGTGTGGGGGCAGCTGGATCCATGTTTTGCTTTGTGCACCATTGCCACACCCACACGTTGCTTGGTTCCTGCTTTCTGTGCCTGCTTCCCAGACCTGAAATGGCACGAACGAAGCAGAGAGCAACACCCCCTGCAAACTCGCCCTGAGCCATCCAGCCTTGATCACAGCCGTCTCTAACTTCCTTCCCTCAGCCAAGCCTGCAGCCTACCAGCTCTCCCACACTTCCCATTATGCCCCCCTCACATATCGAAGGCAATGAGCCTTTAGATGTGTTGTTTGGATGCCCTTTCCCAGACCTAACTACTATATATTTTCTTGCTGCCGTTGAAGCACTGGTTCAAATCCACAATCACTTCCCATTTTCCAGTTTCTACAAAAACAGCTATTAAAATCATATTCTCAATAGCACATCCTTCACTTTGAATTCTCGCTGCACCAAGCTTCCACGTGGAAAGGATTTGGATGATTGTTGAAAAAAAAAATTCTATATTTGTTGGTTGTTTTTTTTTTTTTTAAAAAAATCGGCTAACAGTGAGCTGTGGACTGGGCTGTTGGGTCAAATGCAGCACTGATGTTTCCTCCTTCGTTTCCTTTGTATTCATTCAGGTGTAACACAAGAGGCAAACAGACACCTCCATCTCTTTTGGTTCCTTGTGCTAACATTTCCCTACTGCTTTTTGATTTGAATTTACAGTAATCACTTTTTTCCAAATGCTTTTTCATGATAGCAGTGGTCTGTCTTTATCTTCCCAGATCAGATATGTTCATCCTAGCACAGCCGAGTCATGATCAAACCCACTGACCATTAAAGCACCAATTCATACTTATTAGCTTGAAGCATCCGTCCATGACCCAACGGCTGGGACATGGAGCGGGACCCCGCTGCACTGAGCCCTGGCACACAAGCAGGACGCTTTGCTCCAGGTCCTGCTCAGTCACTGGCACGATTTCAAAGTGTTAAAAGTCTGATATAATTTGTGAACTCACCGCAGTTTTTATGAGCACTCAGAGAGTTAAAGCTAGCAGTTTATTTCAGGTTTTTTATAGTGACTGTGTGCTTCTCAATTTCTGTATTATTCACACCTCAACAAATCTTATTTCATTAGATTTTGGGAACTGCAACAGTAATTTTGGTGATTAACTTTAAATTGGGGATAATACATGAGCAGATATTAACATAATATCAAAACAATTTTGTACAATTGTTACTTAACCTTGGTCAAATAATTTCCACCTCCAGTGCCCTCCCAAATGGACCTTTATTAATATGACACAGACAAACACAAGAGAACCCTGGTCTTTATGCAGGGAAATTATTAAACAAGACCAGTTATGAGAAATGATCACACAGGGTAACAAGGCATCAGGGCAAATCTCTGAATTCTCATATTCTCAAGGCTGCATCTGGCCTTTAGAGGAACTACACGAATGAGCCCTTGACAGGATGCTTAGGAAAGGTGTCATAAATTGTCTTGCCTGGATGACAACTAGCGGAAGCTCAACAGCATGATGTTTAGCTTCTTGCATTTATTATACACAGGTGATTTTAAAGCTGATGGATGGGTATTAATTACTGTGGAGACTGAAGATCTTTATTTCTATCTTGATGCCACAGCTAAACCTGAGAGAATGCATTTTTTAGGGCTGAAGGGGCGTTCATTCTCTGTGGCATCTTTAGTCAATGGACAGACCAGAAAAAAAGCAAAAAAACCAACAAGGGACGTGTAGATGCCTCACAAAGCCAGGAGATATGTTTGCTCCTAAGAAGACTCACTACCTCCTTGTTGCAGGAGGCTGCTCGTATGAGCTCTGTTCATCACTGCACAGGAACCAGATTCCCATCGTATGCTGTAATTGTCAGAGAATCCTCCTGGGCTTTCATCTCATTAACTGTAGGGGAAAGGGAAAACATTCAGCCTGGTGTCCAACTTTCAGTCTCACTGGATTTCCTAGGGCCTCAGCTTGCAATTCCCAGAGCTTATTTTATGATCAGTAAACCAGCTCCCATTGGTGTCCAGTAGAACAACTCCCTTGTTGCTGAGGCTGGGATGGAGGGGTGCCAGCCTTGCTGCAGCCATGTTGGGGGACTGGCTGGCTAGGTACCTACTTTGCACATGGACTTGCTTGATCAATCACTTCCAAAGCACAGTAAAAACTGGAAATGGGCTGAAATTTGTGGCTTTGATCTCCAGCTGGGATCGTTAAAAGAAAATATACAGTAAATGGGAAAAAAAAAATAATCCTAATTTGTCAGCAGACCTGCTTTTATCCAAAGTGCAACCACAGGGATTAGTGCTGTTGGCAGAAGAACTCCCCTCTACCATCTAGCTGAAGGATTCTGACCAGTTTGATGTTACCTTCTGTAGCCCCATATTCTTGGAGAGGAAATCCTTCCCACAACTTCTGCCTGGTGCAACACTGGCAGTCCTTCAGGTGGACTGTGGAGAGGTTCCCATCAGCACCATCAAGCTCTGAAAATGTTTGGAAGTTTGAAAATCATTTTGCTCTGTAAAATATGCCCTCTTCTATGCGTCCAGCCAGAGACACCCAGTTTCCTAAGAGAGGAAGAAGCAGATAACCACCTTGCAATCACTGGGAATGGATCCACAAATCACCTCCTGCATTCACTCACAAGAACCTTCATTTAGATACTCAGAGTTTGAAATTGTCAAGACCAATGACTGCCTTTCACAATGTTGACTTAAATTCATTCTGACATTTATTCCAAAAGTGTAGGGGAAAAGAAGAAAGGAAGAAAGGACAAATAAACTTTTTGTTTTGGTTTGGTTTAGTTCATGGTTTTGTTAGAGGGTTGTTTGTGGTTTTTTTTTTTTTTCATTTCACATAATTGGTCTGAATGGAACATAATAAATCTGAGAAGGTAATAAACAGCTCATAAAAAATCACTTTTCAAACTGTTGCTAAAACAACCTCACAACAGTTGGTGCACTAATGGCTCACTGGAGGGATCAGAGAAGACTTAGGTCAGCTGTGAGCTTCAGGGTAACAAAAAGTGCTAGTTGTTAGCACAGTGCCATGGCTTTACATTAGGAAAAGTCAGTACCAGTGCATATAGAAAGCGTGAGGTAACTATTAGAAGCTGTTTGTTCCTTTCTTTGCCTTTGAGCTCTCCCATTTTTTGCTGTAATACGCTGCAGCTTTGAAGGTTTTGTCTTTTCTACACAGGGTCTGAAGTTTATTGCGAAGTCTTGCAGGGAGGTGTTTTGTGGCTTGCAGCAGGTAGAGGATATGGCACAGATGTTCTGGGGAATCATCTGGACTGAACATCTGCTAAGGGATTGGTAGTGATGTGAGGAACAGGATTTGATGCATTTGATCCATTGTGTTAACAGCTCCTATTCCATTTGGAGGCCTTTTCTGTTTCAGAGGGATATGACCACTACACATGCATTTATCACATCTGCATTTACCAAAACCACATTTCTTAGGGAAAAAAAAAAGAAGACATTTGTCCAAACTCTCACAGCAAAAAGGTGTTTGGTTGAGAAGAAGCCCTTGTTACTGCTAAACCTCACTGCACCAACAAGCCCTCAAATAGAGAGACCATCCATTAAACAAAGAATCATGTTGCTGCAAGCACCTGCTCGAGGAAGGAGGAACAAAACATGAGTCACCATGACGTACACAAGTGAAATTATGAATGATAAGCTAAAAATAAAATGCTTTCAAATATAGTTGTGTTCCTACTTCTTACTGAGAAGCATATTCCTCCAGGGGAGATGATACCTTCCTATCTCAACTGGGCAGCACTGTCAGCCACACGAAGAGCCCTGAAGAAAGCAGCTCCCTAATTGCCCTGCAGCTGCAGAGCAGGACATTGAGCCTGCTAGATGATGACAGCCAGACTCTTGTGAGGATGGGTCACTCTCTAGCTGTGGCATCGTCACTCTTCAGTCCTTTGAAAGCCAGACATCATCCATTCAGAAGAGGCACCCTTCGTGTCAGTTCTTCCTTAAAAGCAGACACAGCATCGTGTGAGACTGTCAAAATGTTACGTTTTGAGCCTGCACTGAATGGAGCCAGAATTTCAGCATTACATATCACCGATGATAGCCTTTTTCTCCAATAGGCACTGTGAGTAGCTAATAAGAACATGTAAGCCGGGCTGTCAATGCAATGAAGCTCCTCCTAAGCTTTTTAGTGCACTGATATTTTACAATGTAAATTGCTTCATCCTGTGAGATGTCCCAGCAATGTAACAATATAAGCACATAAATTCTAAGGTCCTTGCTTGGTTTTCACAGCATTTACATAGTGTTTAATACCTTGCCTGAATAAGGGCAGGGTAAAGCCTAGGTAATGAGCTCTGCTCCTGTAGTTGAAAGAACCGGTAGCTTTTGATAACACTTCCAGGTATATAGAGCTCCTGCTGGATGTTACCCAAAAGGGAAAGAAGACAAAAGATGGGGTGGGCTCTTTTGAAGCTTATTTGCAAGCTTGAACACCTGTTTTTGTCTATTTGCATTAAAAAAGGGAAAATGTGACATTCTCCACGTGTGCAACACATCACCAGTCCAGGCTAGGATCCCACCACCACAATTCTGGCAAATGTTTGCAATTGTACATGTGCTCCAAATCTGAGCCAGGCTGACATACAAACCTGAGCAACTATGAGTGAGCAGAAGCAGAATATCAGAGAGACATCAGGCGGGACTAGATCCACCTTGAAACAGGGGACATCAGCAGCTGGGTTGACGGTGTGTAGTGCTGCTCCCCTCACCATTTCCCAGGTGTAGTAGGAGCACTGAGAAGATGATAAATGAGCACTGAGCAACCCCACTAAGTGACTCATGAACATCTGCAGATATTATCACAGGACACAGGAGTCCAGGACACTTCTAAAGCTGTGAGACCATCCTCAGTGAAGAAGACAGCTTTGCCTTGATTTTGAAGACTAAACGCTGTTAACCTCCATGGACTGGGAAGGGGATAGCTCTCAGATCTCTCTCAGATCTTTAAAAGGAATGACGAAACAACAGCAGTGTCTAACTTGTCTTTTCTTTACTAATGAGCTATTAGAAGTTGGTTTTGAGCCATACTCTTTGCCTTCATTATAACTGTGCTCCCATAAGCTCTGCCTGCTGTAATGAGGAGAAATCTGGACCGATGCACAGTTTTAATGAGATACAGTGTAGATGTAAAACAGAAAGACTAGCATCTGAAGCAAGACCTCAAAGTGAAGTAATAGAAACAGGTAGAGGATTTACCTCAACAGAGAAAACTGGGTAGGAGAAGAGGAAACAACCATTTTCATGTCACAGGCAGAAGAGATAAAACTTGCCCCCCTAAACTGAATGTGAATTCAAGAGGTGATATCTAGAAGGATGTAACTCACCAAGAGGAAAGGAGAAGCTAAAAGAGATCCAGCAGCTAATGACATCTAAGAGCTGAATGGTGAGAGGAAATGCTTGCTGTCGACAACAGCAATGAGGAATAAAACAGCCAGCAGAACATTTCTTTTGTTCTTGTCTCATATCTTTTCATGAAAATTAAAAGGGCAGTTTTCACAGCTGGTGAAGGACTTTTTTTTTTTTTTTTTTTTTTTCCCCATTCGCTCTGCCATCTGATGCTGTCTCCACTTTGAAAACAGCAAATTTATGCCTGAAGCTGAACGGGTAAAAATTGGACTCTGTTGCCTGTGGGTATTTTGCCATGAAGAGCAGCAGGATCTGATGAGAGATTTCATCCAGATCAAATCAGAGAATATTCAACAATGTCTCTGTTTTTGCAGGAGACTCTTTTGAACAGTCAGAGTGAGCCAGGAGCCAAGGCTCAGCTGGGTGCATCCCAGGATGCTCAAGACAGTCTGTGCTATGAGGTGGAGAGAACAGGCTAAGACTGTAATTTTTTTTGCCTGTATGCTCTGAACCCAATGTGTCAGAGTGAGAGATTTGCAGTCTGAACCCAGAGGAGAGGATTTCTTCACCGTGCAACTATGTTACGTCTTGTTATGCTAGGAAGCAGGGGTAAAATCTGTTGAGTTCCCACCTTCTCGACAAATCTCCGTCTGATGGTGCTCTGCCAGTGCATAACACTGTCCTCTCATCTTTGTTAGCATTATGTTTCTCCTAGAAAGATCAGTATCTAAACATTCACCAAGAATTACCCAGAAATAGTTCCTGTGAAACACCAGGACAGGTCATAGGTCTTGAGACAAGTAGGCAAAAATGTCCTTTCTTTGAGGAGTAACTGGGGGTCTTTTCTGAACCTGGATTTACATCAGAGCAGCACTATTGCTTTCTCCTTGTGCTTTATATCTGCTCAGACTCTTGCCTGCTGCTTTGAGCTGGGCATAAGCATATTCATATGGGGAGTGCTACAGTGGCCATTGTTCAGATGATAAGACTTGCGGCCATAAAGACTAGTGATTTCTGATATTATCTCCAATGAAATTTTAAACACTGCAAATACTGCTATAGCTGGCTCAGCATCTCAACACTGACTGGCTCATTCAGACTCTGGGTATGACTCAAAATGGTGCGTCCCTGAGAAGATTTCTGTCCTGGGATGACCATGAGCTTCAGAAAATCTAATGAGTGGAGGGGTTTATCCCCCAAACCCCCCAAAATGCTCACATCTTCCTGACTGGACTAAACTGTGGCCAGATTTCCGTAGCTTCTCATTCAGAGAGAGGAAGCACAAACATTAAATGCAGGCTGCTTTCCGCAGTACTTGGCCAGCTGCAGCTCTCAGTCCCAGAAGCCTGTTGTGGTATATTTTCCAGCCTCTGTGCCTCCCAGGACTCACTCTTCACTAAGAATTGCTCTACTGTGACAGTGTCTCTCATTTTGCAATAGGACAGTCAACATGATGTTTTCACATGAAGAGCAGTGCACTGTCCCCTGATGCAGCAATTGGAAAATGCAGGATTGCTGTGTTTTATTTTTGATCATTAGATGTCAAAGATTCAAAATTGAACAGTTCTGAAGGGTCTTGTTACTGCAGATGCTGTTGGTTTGGGATGTAACACCATGCTCTGCTTTCTTACATCCCACCTGGAATGAGTTAGAGGAATCAGACAATAAGCATGCTGCCTTTTACTAATTCTTTTCCCCATTAGCAGTCATCAGAGCAGCCACTGGCAGAAAGTTGATTCATACATTGGTGTTGGTGCATATGTGCCACAAAGTGAGTGAAATAAGCATGAGTGCTTATGTGTGTAAAATGCATAAAGTGTGGATCAGGCAACCGGACATCATTATGCACATGATCAAGAGATGTATCTGTGTGCGTGAGGGGGACTGAAGTGCCTGTACATTTTTGCATATGTCTTTTATTTATGTGCACGTATATGTCTGTGTGCCTGAATGTAGCATGGAAGAATTATGAAGAGTCACTTTGGGTCTAAGAAAGAGTCACTGTTACTGTCTGTATGTGTAAATATGCATGCTCGGAGGGAAGTGTGCTTCTGAAGGCCAAGTTTGCATATGGCTGAAGGACTGAAGTGCCAGACAGCTTGTAAAGCCTGCATGTGGCATAGAAGGGGTGAGGCAGGGATAGACCTAAGTCCAGTTAAATGGAGGGGCTGTGCAATTGTGCAACATCGGCTGTGTTGTATAACCCAGAAATACCGTGCATCCACTGTCAATGGGGCTAAACTGCCCTTGCGCCTCTGACAAATCCCTTTAGCAGTGCCCTGACCCCCTTTCAGACCCACTGGGATGGTATTTGTCAGCTTTTGCAGCATGGTCTGGATGTCGGTACCCATTCAGTTCTGGAGCATTTCCACTCTTGGCAAGAAGCCGTTAAAAATAAAGGGGTGGCAGGGAGGGGGAATGTATTACCTAATTGATTAGCTCTGTGAATCACAAAGATGCCAGCCTGTCAAAAAGTAAATCACTGAAGCTGTCTTTGATGTCTCCTTCGGTCAAGGACACACCAGCCTGCTGCAAATGTTGTCTTTACGTTAATGTGCTTTCTCTCCTTCTTGTACATGTGCATGTGGGGATTTTTTTTCCACTGGATGCCTGCCGCTGCCATACCTTGTATTTTGATTCCTTCAGCAATTACTAGCTAAGCAGGGTTGGGTAGGACAGGCCTGCAGAGAAGAGATTACTAAGGAATGGCAAATGCAAGGCGGGGTATTAGAGACCCCTCAAGGGATTTCTCTCCCTCCCACCACAGTGCTGTCACTCACTCTGAAAAATACCTCCCACTACAAATAACCTTCCTGAAGGTAAAGGGGACATCCAGTTAATCCCATATTGTGGTAGCATCAGTGACTGGGGAGAGGGGAAATGCAAATGGGGGTGGCTGTTGGCAGAAGGACATGGTCTTTCTGCATTATCTAAAGAACTGTTGGTTGTTTCTTCCCATTTCTAGCATGGCTGGAGAGTCACTAGCAGTCATATAGTGCTGAAAGACTATAATAAAAAGCTAAGTGATGATGCAGCTTTTGTGGTGGAATTTCAGCACTCCCAACAGGAGCTGAAGCCAGAAGCCACGTGAAAAAAAAAAAAAAAAAAAAAAAAAAGTGCTATTCAGACAAAACAGAACAAGTTAACCAAATTCCTCTGAAATTCAAGCCTGAGCTAGTTCCAAAGCTTCAGAAACTGTTATAAGGCACATCTGATCTTGCTGCCAATACACACCACATCTTCTATCACGTGTGCCATCTCAGATGGAAGACTACTCCCCAGGAATGAACTGCTTTTCTTTGGTTTCCTGCCAGTGCCACCTGTCCAGCTCTGTCTAGGTAAAGCAACACAGCGATAGCGAGCACTGGCTCAGACAGCAAGTCGGATCTGGGCCAGGCTGGGAGATGGCCTGTTAGTAGCTGTCGCTCGCTTGGCTGGGTTGGTTGTGTGGTGCTGGGAGAGGGTTCAGCAATCGAAGGCTTCTGCCAAGATTTTCTGCATGACAGCACCCTCCTTACGGCAGTCTGTGGCCGGACTGAGCTTCTTCCCGTGCTTCCCAAGAGCGGGCCTGTAAAGGAAAGGAGTTCTGACATTTCCAGGCTGTTCTTGAGGTCCCTGCAAACACAAGCTGCTGCCTGTCCCAGTTCATGCAGCCTGTGTGTTAAAGGCAGAGAGGTACTGACCACACAGGCAGAGAGAACGGGGATCTGGTGCTGGCTTCCTTCCTCAGGAGGTAGTCTGACCCTAAAAATGCTCACGGGAGTCTTGCAAGTGGAGGATGGTGCTCCCAAAACATGACTTGCTGTCATTCCCTCACTGCATCTCCCTGAAAAGCAACTCAGGGAATGTCATCACTCAGCAGGCTTAGGACAAGCCCAAAGTGTCAAAAACAAATGAGAGAAACTGCTCAAGGGTTGAAACAGCAATGAAGGTACTAGTGAAGAAGGATGAGATAAGCGGTAATGACGGAAGGGTGCTTTATGCTAAATGCACTAAAATGCATTGTCTAGCTCTTATTTCAAGCCTCTGTAATTGTCTGTTTCTGTCTTCCAGGCTGAGTTTATTGCCACAGTGTTCCTCATGTAAGAGTTTCCACCTTGTCAGTCCATTAACTGGTCTTTGGTACCTGGGTAGAGATTTGAGTCTAAGGTGACATTTCTTGTCATTGAAACAATTAGTGATTTTTTTTTTCTGAAGCAGCTTTCACTGTCAACAGCTTTCTTGAACTGTGAAGACCAGGACTTGGAGGTTACACATGGAAATGCTCTGAGTGATTTCCCTTTTCATTCCCTGTCTCCTTTTAGCACTCTGCAGGTTTAAATCCACTTCACCCATGCCACACTCATCCTGCATTGTTCTAAATTCCTCCTCAAAATGACAGTCAGTATCTATTCAAATGCTTCATATGGCAATCTTGTTATCATTATCAACCAAAGGTGTAATTTTCTCCTCCTCTCCCCAAAAGTCTATGATCTTGGTTTATTAGATTCTATTTCTAAAGAACAAGCCAGGGTATGAGGTACAATAAAAATACAGAGAAAGGTGATGAGGCATATTGTTGCCACCTCTAAATTCTAACTGACTTTCCAGATATGCAAGATATTAAACCATCATTAAGAATAGACATGTTAATCTTCTTAAAATCTTAGCTGCCAAAGCAAAGGTGACCACTGGTGGCTTTTGAAGGGCATAATACTGTTGAACTTAACAGGAATCTAACTTGCTATGATTTCCTTGTGTATCTTTAGTGAGAACCCCCTGACAAGATGCTAATGGCTGGATTCATCTACTGGAGAAGAGGTGATTATTAGAAATGTAGAGATGATGGTTTAACATTACCGTGTATGTGTAAGTTCTTTATCTTGGACTTGAGATCTTAAAGATCCTCTCAAAGGTAATCAATGGCACTTTAGTACCCTTTGAAGCTTTTATTCACAACACTTGCTGGTACTTTGTGCTACATTGACTTTGCTATTTTCCTCCAATTTTAAACAAAATTACTCCAGACCCGCATTTAAGATGCTGTAAATGTGGTGATCTGTCAGCGTCATTCATGCAGTGCATCTGGGGCTCCCTTTCTGCAGTAAAATCTTGGGTCATCATTACATTTCCCAATGCTCTAGGACCGCAGTGGACTAATTGCTTAACTCTGTGCCTGCCATTCTATGAACAGTTACACTGCGCCTTAAAAGATCACAACTGGATTGGCATTGACTTCCGAGAGAATTATAGAGCCTTGAAAGTAAAATTCATGTAACATTAAAGTAAACTGGGCTCCAAGGCTCTGAAGGGCAATATTGTGAATGAGGGCTGGATGTTCAAACAGCTTCTTTAAAAATGCAAAAGCAATTTCCTAATTTTAAGTCTGCACATATATTTAGGGGTTGATTTGGGACCATAAACAGGCTCTTTTTTTTTTTTTTTTTTTTTTTCTATCTACAGCTTTAATCTTCCACAGCCTTATGAGCTAATCAGTGTCAGAAACAGCTGCGTTGGTCTGGTCTGTAATATCCTCCATAAGAAAGAAGAACCATCACAAACTACCTGTAAGAGATATTAGTCGCATTCCTTGGTGTAATACTGGAAGCACCCAGCTATAATGCTGGCGGAAGTGGTGTGAAAGCCAATTTAGAACACAAAAAAAATAGTTATGTGCAAGATCTTCGAAGAAGAGGCTGTAAATGTGCAACATGAAACAGGGAAATTATTTTAGCTTCCTTATGATTTTAAGCCATATTTCATTTGCTCTGCTATCATTGCTATCACAGCAGTAATAACATTATAAAACCTATCAGAAAGAGCTGAGAAGGTTTCGTACACCATAACACCTAAATACTCACTTTTATAATCCATAATACCCACAGTACCCCAAGAAATCCCAGCACCCTTTGTGCTACATCCCAGAATCCACCACTCAGGTTCTGGTCATTCACCCTGCTATCCCACTCTGCAATGCTTAATCATCTCTTGCTTTTCTGTTGATTTCTCTATATGGAAAATGTCAAAGGCATTTATACCTCATGGATATAAATTGGAAAACTACACCTTTAAAAATATATCAAAAAGTATAATTTACTTGTCTGCTTCGGAGTTGCCATGAATCTCTCATTCCTCCGTACCATATATTCAGCCAAGTTCTTTCCTGCAGCTGGTAGTGTGCAGGCAGTTTTCCTTGCAGCTCAAATGGCTGGAGTCAACCTCACTTCAAAGGAAAGCTTCTTCTCAAGCACAGCATTGTGACCCGAATTCAGAGAAGACCACAAAGAGCTCAGAAATCAGCACCCAAAGTCTTGCATGGCCCAGGCTGGACTTGGCTACACAGTTCCCCCCTCAACTGGGAGCACTAAAAGTTTGGCACAAGGCGTGAAATATTTAACTAGGCTGCCACTATGTAAAAATGATAAAGTCTGCCTGAGCAGAACATCTGTCAGTGAGGTGGCAGCTGGCAGAGCCCGGCAAGGATTTTCGGAAGAGAAATGGGGCATAGCTTCCTAATAGAGAGCTGCGATGCTGAGCTGTGTGGGAGGGTGAGGGGAACACGTGTGAGCAGGCGTGTTGCTCGCTCCGTGAAGAGACAGAAGTACAAGTGCCCGGAGGAACCTTGTTTGGGAGAGCAGACGTGAGTGCTGCCGTGTGAGAGGTACAGATGAGTGCAGGAGTATGAGTGCTCAGCAGGGTGATCCCTCATGGCCCAAGCAACGGCCTCTGATTGCCCGCAGGCTCTTGCTACCCAGGCTATGTCAGGGAAGTGTGATCCCAGACTTCTTTCCTTGCAGATTTTTACTTGCATGTGCAGGGGTCTAGCTGCAGGCCTTTTAAGAAGGGGACACCTGGAGCAAGCTGATGGTTTTATTGTGGGCCCAAGCTCTTGTCTTGGTGGTCTCACTGCAGATGGGGCTGAGCAGCCCAGTCCACAGGCAGGTATCCAGGACCTGGCTCAGCAGAAAGCAAGAACTTTGAGTGGAAAGATCATCCAACATAGTATGGGGAGAGGTGGTTCTGATACTGCTCTCCCATTTGTACTCCTACTGGTATTAAAGAAATTATATATGACCTTGTATAGAGCACTTTGGGTGGCCCATCTCCTTCCAAGAACCCACTTCTCCTAAAACTGAGCTCCCAATAGGACTTCCATGGGAAGGACACTTGTGCTTAGGAGGGCATTACAGAGCCATGGGAGCTTCCCACAATGGCACAAGGAGGTGAGACTGGAGAGGATAGATACTGGAGGGAGATAAACAAGAAGAGGCTGAAACCAGCTTTGGGAGTCAGCAGGCTTGTGGGTGCTGAGGAGGGATGTTTGGAGACAGAGCTTTGGTGATGGTCTGGGGAAGTCAGCCTGGTTGCAAAAGCTCTTTTGTAAATACAACAGGGCCTCAGTTCATCATTTCAATGCTTTGGCTCCATGTCAGGCTGAGTCCTTAAGTGTACACACACGTATCCATACCCTCACTCTCTTCTTTCACCAGATAATGCAAAGGTTAAGAAATGCAATAATTAATTTCCCATCATTGCCAATGCCATCCTGGAGATACTTCTGCTGGCTTTTGAATTTATCAGTACTCTGAAAGCAAATATTTCCACTTTTTGCACTAAGGTAGAGATTGCCAGGCACTGAGAGTTTTACCCATGATGCAGGTCACTAGAAAGGGTTAATCAGCCAGGGGTACATACAGTTTAAGAGCAGGAGTGGGAGTGAGACAATAAGAACAGAGTTGGACTCAACTTCTTTGCATTCTCCCCCACAGCTCCTTTTGGAGGGTGTTTCAGGGACAGGCTGTGAGGAATGCACACTATCTAATCTGCATGTATAATGTAAATATGCACATTTTTATTTGCTCTCTCCATCTGCAGGGAACTTGCTGGCATCAGAACAGCCATGTGGTCTCACAGCAAAGTTTCCTTGTAAGAGGAAAGGAGGAGACTTATGAAGGCTGCTTGGTCTCTGTCTCATGCATACTGTGCAAATGGGTGCACAAAGTCTGTCCTGTTCACACCTTCACATCTTTGCTCTTTGATCTCAGGGCCTTGGAAAAAAAAAAGGCTGGACTGGGGTCCTTACGGGGAGCTGGTTCATTGCCTGAGCTGGAAAATCATTGTGGAGGGAAGGAAGAGAAGAAATTGTACTTGGCCAACCTTAAATGATCATATTTAAACCAATTTCTCTAGCAAAGCAGAAAGTTAAAAAATAATGAATATTTAGGATAGGACAAATAGTCTTCATCTTTTGGAGCAGACAAAATGAAATGGAGGCAAATTCAAGAATGCTAAGCTTTTCAGCATGAGGAAATCAAAATGTTTCATCTGAGTTGTCAAAATAAAACGTCTAGGCTGTATGCTTTGCAGGTTTTTTCCTGTTTGCATTTGAAGCAAGTTGAGTAATTTGCAGATTGACTAAAGCAGCCTGATTCTGCATTTTTGCCAAAAAAAAAAAAAAAAAAAGTAATTTTCGTCAAGAGCTGTTACCCAGCTCCATTGTGGCCTTCTGAACAATGCTCATTACACTGGCTGGGAAGCAGCAGCAGCAGCTGGAGTCGCTTGCCCTATCATCAATAGCTTGCAGCGCTTGAAGTTCTGGCTGCCCTATAAATTTTCTATCTCCTGACTGGCTGAAATATCTGACTTTGCTCTGCAAAACACTTTGGACTCGGGTTACTTCAAATCAGGGAGAGCTGCTGTGCAGAAACTAAGGGTGCAGAAGCATAGAAATTTGCACAAAGTCACCAGAATCTAATGAAAAGTTCCTTCCTAATGTCTTTCAAGAACACAGATTGGCCTTTCCATGGATTTTTTTAAAGGCATGACCAAGTCAAAAGCATTTTTAATCTATTTTCCTTATTGTTCCACAGCATGCATGTGTATTTGTGTGAGGTATTTGGGTGTATGTGGTAGTGACAGTATAAATATTAATAGCACAAGGGTGAGAATACATGTGGCCCTCAAATGAGGTTATATAAACACACAGCTGCTGCGCTATTTGTAAATTTATAAAGACACATTTCCATCAAGAGTGTGAAAGTCAAATAAGCGTGCAGAGAGAGAGAGCACATATGTTTTGTAAACTGCACAAGAAGCCTATAGGAATTACATGGTGCTACTTAAATCCCAGTCCAACTGAGGTCAACTGGAGCTGTGTCACTGACTTCAGTGGGATCAGGACTTGGCACAGTACACTTGCTGTGATTTCCCTGGATAAAGCAGATTGAGCTACTGGAGAAACAAAGGTCACACTCCTATCACAGTAGCAAAAGTGCTGATCCCTTGTGGCTTGCTGACATCTGAGCCTGATGGGGATGATGAAGCAGGGTAACACCCCACAGAAAGAGTGTCCAACTTTGCCTCCTGCAGACTCTGCTGTTGGTGGGGAAACAGTCTCCAGATAGGGCCATGAACAAGGAGGAAAGAATGTCTGCGTTTGGCTCCCTGCATTCCCCTACATACCAAGCTCTGCTAGAGAGGGACAGTGATGGTGCATCAGCCAGGCCAACAAAAAAGCATCGCTTGTGTGTTTGAAAGGGTGATATGTCGACAGTGTACAGGCCAGATCTGTGGATTCTCAGACAGTCCCATTCATGCAGCTTGCACTCAGAGTCTCCCCAGAGAGGTTTTGTTAGACTGCATTCTAAAGGACAGGAATTGATGGGTCTAAGGTTTCGTCTCATGGACAAGATGGAGCATGAAAAGGGAGGAGTCAGAGGCAGGAAGATTTCCAGCACAAAAAAGAATTTAAATAGATTAAGAAATTAAAACCCCCTCATTTTCTGGGACTCAAGTTTTGAGGTGCAATATTACATTTTTCCTACTGCAGCAGATGCTAGTCAGACCCCAGTGGCAAGTCTAAGATCCTTATTTGGGCTCACAGAATTACCTTGGTCAGGATAGGAGCCTTTGAATCAGGGACATCTTCCTAAGAGGCTTTTCTCAGCCTACTGCAATGGAGCAAGCCCATGCCTAACTCGGATAAAGGCCTGGTCATGTGGATATCTGTTTGAACCTTCTTCACACTCTGTATGCCCCCATGTTTGGTAGAAGTGCCCTAGGAGAAGCTCATGAGAAACTATTCCATAGACTTCCTGAAACAGCCTACCTCATAGGAAAGGTGGTTTTGCTTTTGTAAGGTCACTGATGCTTTAACAATTGGGCCAAAATGTAGTCATGCAGTCATCCAACCCTGGGAGGACAGTTTTCATGGGCACCAAAGGCCAGGATTCCTCCATTCCTAGCTTCTTTACCAAGGTGTCTGAGTTGGTATAATGTTGGCCCGGAATCCCTGGGTACCCAGTGAAGGGGTACAGGCATGACCAGACAGCAATTCAGACCTTAGGTGAGCTAAGGAAAGTGGGTTGAATCCAAGCTTCATTCTGCCTTTGACCAGGAAAACTTATCTTCTAATGGTCTAACTTTGTCCTCAATGGAGGGCGTCCATCTGAGGGAGGGATTACGCAACAGGTTGGGTTGTAAATGTGTATCGGAGTGCATTGCACACTCACCTCCCTCTGCAGACAAGACCTTATACTGAAATGAGAATAAGAACTTCACAGGTAATTGAATTTTCGGTTCACTAGCAAGAACACTTCTTTTCTGTGTTGTTTTTGACTGGTTATTTTCAGCCAAAAGTAAAAGAAAAAAAAGCATCTTGGTTTGAGCAAAACATTTCTTTTGTCCTTTTATAAGAAGTAACAGCTGGGTTTTGAGCACACCTTTCAAAATAAAATGGAAGGCAATTTCTAACCAAACTAAATTTACAAAGGAAAGATCAAAATATTTTGTTTGAAAGTGGTAAAATTAAACATTTAGATTCAAATAATAAATTCAATGTCAAAGTGAAGTTTCTAAATTCCCCCTCCAGCCTCTGAGAAGGATTCAGTGAAGCAAATATAAATTTGCAAAAAGTTGCTCTTACCAAATCTGCATTGCCCACTGAAACAAAATAATCCCAAAATGTCTTTCTGATCTAAAAATGATTCTACAAATGCAAGAGATCAGGCAGCTGTTTCTTGGACACAGTGCAGAGCTGTTTTAGCTAAAGTTTCAGCGAGTCACCCCTAGGCTTTACAGGAACGTCTCTGTTGAGTGATCATGATTCCTTTGTAATTTAGTACATAAAAATATCCTGCTAATGCTCTCATAGACAAAAGATAGTCACCTCATCCAGATCGCAGTATGAGAGCAACCTGGGCTTGATTTATCAGACCTTTAAGTTACTTGTATTTGTTCCAGCCAACCAACTGGCTTTTGCTATATTTAGTTTCAATGTTGGGACAAGGGCTGAAGGGAGTGGTACAAATTTTACAGGAATGTTTTGTATTTTACCCTAAGCGTTTCTTTCTTCCATATGCAAAATATGAGTGAGAGGGTGGGGAGAGATAGTGTTTTCCCAGACTAGTGCAATTGTGCAAATGGAGAAGCCACATGGATTTTGCAAAGGAGGACTGGGGATGAGTTATAAAGGCATGTCAGATGTTGATCTCCCAGTCTGCAGGGTGGAGGGAGCACCACTGGCCATTGGTCAGCAGCAAGCACTCTTCTGGGTGCGTAACACACCAACAGGTGGGTATGGCCGAGAAAAGCCTGGCGATGGAGACTTCAACTGACTTATGGGCACGCACAGAAAAAAAAACATCTCTCAGTATCCTCTAACTCGTACATCATCACGGACACCTCACATTGCCTTGCTTGGGTTGGGATCTGAGAGCGCATGGAGGGAAGGAGCCACTGCCTGATCTGAGCCAGCTGATCCGCAGGTGACTGAGCGACGCTGGCAGAACTGCTTTTCTCAGCTGCCTCATCGTCCTCAACGCCGTTCTTCAGATGTGTACTTAGCTCAGCTGGACGGCCTGGCCCGATGCACTCACTCCATCATTATCCAGATAGGGATTTCGAAAGCTGCTTCAAATGCCCGTGATTGTGCACGCGTTAGGTGGCAATTTGCTGTCTGGGGCGCCACGTTGCAGTCAGCAGGACAGCAGCTCACCTCGGACAGGCGAGGGGTGTGCATGTGTGCACGCTCCTCCTTTGGCTTCTTCCTGTCCTTTCCTGGGTTTCTTCCTTCTTCACTGGAGAACAGCCTGTGGCAAAGCACGATCACTGAACTCTTTCCCCCAGCCCTCTCTGAATACATTTGATAGAGGAGATAATTTATCTCTTTGAGTATGAACTCAAGAGCTTTAGAGGTTGAAATCTTTGCCTAGTTTTAGATGTGTAAACATCTGAAATACTTTTTGAGTCATGAGGTCAGGGATATAAAGAGGACTGTGTGTTACCACTGGTGAAGATATTCTGGATTTACATCATTGCACTGAATGCAGTGCACTGATTTTTCCTCCCCTATGCAGCCTGCAGGGAGGTGTCTTTTTACATGGGGCCATCAGCCTGGCAGCTTCCATGAGCTTTGCTGGTCTGATGCATGAGTGATGTTTTCTGCTTGGAGTTGGTGCTGGTGTGAGCTGGGGCCTGACCTTAGTGCCACTGTTCGGACAAGAATCCCCTCTGATTTCTTCCAGGCATACTCTGTACAGATTAATCAAAGGACCCTGGCTGCTGTCCCTCTGATGCATGGACTTTTCACTTTGATTTTCCTCTCCCGTCACACATGGAGCTGCCAAGCATCCAGGCTGTGTGATTGCATATTCCCCAAATCCCTTCACAATGGATATTAATCTGCTATGCTGTATTTCACTCTGATTTCCTTCAGTAAACACTGGGCTGGTGCAGAGGGGAAGATGAAAGGAGGCATCATGCAAAGCCAGGCATGACCCCTAGAAGCAGTAGGGGCTCAGCAAGGATGGGGCTGTGCTGGGCTAGACTGGGAGTGATGTGTGAGAGGCAGACATGGGTGCAAACATGCAGACATTCTTTCAAGAATCACATGAAAGGTGCCTTCCTCAACAGGGAAATATGTAGAGTTTTGGGGGAAGGAGAAGTGTTTTCCCCAAAGGACAACTTGTGTTGTTGTTAGAGAAAGTCATTGATGGTTGAGAAAATTGGTAAATCCTCCAAATGAACAAGAATGTTTGGAAATTTCTCTAGGAAAAGTGCATAGAATAAGTGAATCTGCTCATTTTTCCCCACCAGGTTATTTGGTTTGGCTCCAGTGATGTCCTTCCAGTAAAATAAACTGTTTCTCATCCCCTCCCTCATAAGTGAGCAATGGAGTAATTACCTGAGATATTACACTTGAACAGGAAAGCCACCAACATTATTAAAGCTACAACAAACTGTAGGATACTGCTGACTCCCACTGTTCTCCCTGCAACATTTGTCTATTGTGTAATTCCAGATCTATGACACCTGCTATTCTCTGTCCCTTTGAAATAACAATGTCTGTCTTTATACATCACTTTTCCACCACAGATCTCAAAGTGCTTCCAGAAGGCAAGTATCATTATTATCATTTTACGGATGAGAAATCTGGACACAGGGAGGTTAACTGCCATTGGACTATCCGACATTTACTCTTCTACCAACAGATCATCCATCTACAATGCAGGTCAAATTTCTCTCTTTCATTCCTGGATCACTCTCTCTTCCCTGTTCAACCCAATAGAATCCAAAAGCTTATGCAGAGGTTTAAATTTATGTGGAGTTATTGACACTGTGTTCTGCTCTTTGTCTCCCTGTGGTTCCTGGAAATTCTGCTATTTCTGCCTGCTTTAGAAAGAGCTGAGATAATTTCTTTTTCTATGAGCACAGATTACAAAACCAGGTCTGGTTCATGTATCTCCCAAACTCTGGAGGAGCCTGACTGTGGCAATCTCGTTAAGACCTTTTGCAGGATAAAGGATAATTACAATATTCATTATTTTAGACTCAGGTTTCCACTTCAGCATTGCACCTACCTTCACAGGATGAAATGCTAGTGTCTCTTTACACTGGAGTCTTGTTAGCCTATCACTGTTCAACAATGCTTATGGTTATGTTTAAAAATTCAGAGGAACTACATTTTAGACGGTAGCCTGTGCCTGACCTTTTTCACCCAGCATCAATTATGGTGAGGAGAGAAAATGAATCGTTGCCTTTGAATGATAAACTGTTTAAAAATAGGGCTTATAATGGCATCACTGACAGACTTTCATTTATAGCAGCTTCAGTAGGACGAGGATAGTATATTTCATGGGACAGAAGAGAGCGACAAGAGAAAAGAGAAGAAGAAAAGAACAATATTTATCTCTGTGGTGTTTCCCCAGCAAAACCAATTACTGGTCCTGCTCTGCTGAAGGATGTGAAATGGCTAGCAAAATATCAAGCAATGTTGCAGAAGATGCTTTTGTCACACCTGAATTCCCCTCTGGGACTTGGATAGGACACCAAAGACAGAATAGATGAAAGGACATAATTCAATCGGTCTCAGTAGATTTGCAGATGCTTGTTTGTGCCAGAACCTTCACCGTCAGATCCTTTTCTGTTAGTGCAATGTAAACTTTGGTGGAAGCAGGGTAAACTCAGAACATCCTCATCAGAAGACCATTAAAATAGCTGCACAGGGGCAGCTGTCTTGGCAGGAGTCTAAAAAGAGCATAAGAATAGGGCAAGAATTATGATGGTTTCCTTACATCTCCCTGAATTCCTGATGGTTTTAGCCCTTCGTTTGCTCTAGTTCTCCTGTTGCACTCCCCATGCACAGATACTTCTGAGGGCACACCATGATACTGTGCAAGCATTTGCATCTAAATCTTGAATCTGAACAATGAACCACATTATGTAGGGTCCCTGCAAGCCAAGGTCAAAGCCACTTGGATCACAAATAGAGATGACTACACAAAGGTTTTAGAGTAAATTCTTAAGGAGAGAATAATTAGAGATGTGGAAGTAAACATAAAATGGAATAAAATGTTAGATAGGTTTACCAAAGACACAGAGAGTGCCAGACTAACTCAATACCCTTCTTTGATAGGATAATTGATTTTCTAGACAAAGGAAATGCAGTAGATCTAATCTATCTGGATTTCAGTAAAGCATTCGATGCGGTGCTGCATGAGAAATTATTAGTTTTGTTGGTGAATATGGGGTTTAGCACAGGAACTGTTAGGCAAATAAAGAAAGAGCTGAAGGGGAAACAATAGGTTTCTTTAAAGGGAGGAGCATCAAATGGAAAGAATGTCAGTCCTGAAGGAGCTTTCTAGAGTTTAATCTGTCTTAAACATTCATGAATACTCTGTGTATAAAACATGTGTATAACACTTGTACCTGTGGGTACAAACCTGGAAAACATTGCAAATGGGAAGATGGGTTGGAATACTGTAAGAAGAGTTAGATGATTTTGAGAGTTAGAATAACAGGATGGAATCTACAAGTATAGACTGCTATGTCATGTATTTAGGTAACAGTCACCATATTTTTTACTGTGATCTGTGGATCTGTTACCTGGCAATGACATAAAAGGAGAGAAACGGGTATAACAGTTGGTGACAAGGTATCTATGACCCACCAATACGATGTCACCATTAAAAAGTCAATGTGGGGTTTGCGAATAGCAGGTGCTATTGTTCCACTTGAAACAGAAAAGTACTGATGCTATTGTGCAAGGTCGGATCTCCTGATCTGGTGTCTGACAGTCAAGAAAGGTGGATTCAAAGTGGAGCAGCTGTGGAACAGGACAATATGACTGAGAGAATGGAGAGCTAGTCCTGCCAGAAGAATTAGGAAGACCTGACTTGTACAGCCTAAAAATTTGATGACTGAGATAACTATGTAGTGCTGTAAACACCAGGAGAGGGCAAAGGCACTTTAACCTAAAGGACAAGAAGATATCTGTTGGTAAAAGATATTCATAAACACATTCAGCTTAGATTTCAGAGGATGATCTCATTCCACCAGAATACTGAATGTCAGTTAGGAGAAATGGTTTTTAAAAAGCCTGCTAATTTAAAGATGGAAAGGGATTGATTGTGGCAGAAATGTTGTGGGGAGATTTGAACAGCACATGTCAAAAATATTCAGTCTCCAGAACTGTTTTTTAGTCCCTTTTTAATCAGCACAGAGAAATGAAATCATAAAACAGTATGAATAAGGAAACAAACAGCCAGTCTCCTGGTTATACGTCTATCAGTCCCCCGCTGGTGCCTTGGCTTAGAATTATTTGTGTTCATTCTCAGTGCCTCATATCTTACCAGTTCAAGTCGATTTCTAGCACATATTTTTGCATTGCAGTTAGGTACATTGAGCTCAGACTGAAATACAATATTCACAACTCCCCAATAGCTGTGAGATTCCCTTAAACATGGATTTAAGAGGTAAATCCTGCACCCCGATGGCAGAGACATATTCACCTTTTAAAATGACCTTGCCTTTCATCCAGACCTCAGTGGTCAATCTAAATTGTGTTGTTCCACTAAAATGTAGTTAGTTGATGAGGTCAGAGACATTATTTTTTCTTCCCTAGGCATTGCCTGCAGCCTTAGTTTGTAGTGGGTTAGTTGGCACTGATAGAGTGATCTCTGCATTGGAAAAACAGATTGACAAGATGGGCATGAACAGTTTAGCAGGCTGGAGGCAGGGAAGCAGGAGTTTACAAGCAAATTGGTTTAAGTACAGATTGTCTAATTTTTGAGAAGAGCAGCAGGGTGCTCCGAAGTTGCATGCTGCTGCAGCTGTTTAGCCATTAGTTGAAGAAAAAAAAAAAAAAACCACAACAAAAAAAACCCACAAGACAAAGAATAACCTTTGAATAGCAATAAAATATTTCAAAATTGGATAAAATAAAACCCTGTAAAGGGCATCTTTTTTGAGTGACAGGGGACAAGAGGTGAGATTGACATCAGCAAGATAAATAGGGATGCCTATATAGAAAAAAATTCAGCCTCTATGCTAATCCATAAAACATCAATCCAACACCTTGGACTGGGAATCCATAGAGTAGACATGAGGATAATGCAGAGCGATCGGTGTAAATGCAAAAAATAGAGCAAAACCAAGTAGAGTTAAATCAGGAAGATCTGCTGCGAGTTTACAAACAGCACGACTGTGACAGGAGCTACACACTGCACAGCCCTGTAGGGCTCTGTCCCTGCTATATACATCAACAGATCAAGACACTGCGGTAATGTCAACACAGCTGCATTTTGGAGCAACTTCAGCCTTTCATCAGGGAAAGCACAAACTTCTCTACACACATTCCCTGCTATTAGGAACTTAGAAGTCATTTAAAGATTAGCTGAGATGTTATTTCTATCAAGCACTCTTTAAGCTTAGCCATTAGCAGCAAATTGGCTGTGAATAGTGTCAGAGCCCCTTTCATTCTGAAAGGCAGCTTACAGGTGAGGGACTTCCTGAACTAGAGGTGATATCCTTATATTTAATAAACCTTCACAGAATTTTCTCTCCTTATTTATCCAGCCACTTTTAAAACCCATATAAAAATTTAGCGTGCACAGCATCCCATGGCAAGGGGTTCAAAAACACACTTTGTGCAGAGTAATCTCCTGAGGTATGTTTTGAACCTGCCATCAGCTAAATTTATTTGATAGCCCCTCATTCTCTTATTGAAAGAACCATAATTCACTGTTTATATTTTCTACAGTGAAATAACAGCAGAAGAAAACAACCTCCTTGTGTGTCCGTAAGTGTCTCATTTTGACCACAACAGACTCTGGCTTTGAGGGCATGTCAGACAGTGGGTCACAAATCCTTTGCTGCACAGCTGAAACAATGGGATGGCAGAAATTAGGACATCTCAAAGATCCTATATTTTCTGCTTTTTTTCCCTTCCCTCCATTTCGCAGACTTTTTTTGAGACTGCTGTCTTACAGTGTAACTTGCAGATGTTTCATGTCAGTGCTATTTCTGACCACGTTGTCTGAAGCTCCCATTATATAGGAAACAAAGCATATGCACAAGAAATCTATATTTTTTAGCTCAAAATGATAATAACAGGAGCTTAAGTTTCACTGATTTGTTGACAATGTCATAACCTGCCTATGAATAGCATCATAACATAGTCATAGAAGCATAGCTAATTGAAGTCCATTTTGGTGGATACAATACAAGAGAATTTGGCCTCTTGTTTAACAGCATTCACTTAATTTACTATGTTCCAAAGTAAGGATCAATAAACAAACAAACAAACAAAAGCTTTTCAGTTTATTCAGCAGAGGAAGAATTATGACATGAAGGATAATGTCTCCCTATTTTATAATACCTCTGGCAATAATATATTGAAATTGTTATAAAGCCATGATCATATCAGAGACATTGAGCAAAGAAACAACCACAACAAAACTCAATTTTACATATATTCCTTCACATGACAGACAAATCAATCCATTCTCATAAATAATATACAAAATCCCTCGAATAGCTCAAAATTCAATACACTTACTAGAATGTCACTAGAGCCCTGGGAACCATGTGCATAAAAACTTAGGTGGAGAGAATGATCCAAGCTCCATCATTTCAAAAATTCCTAGATAAGAAGTGGCCATTAAAGATCCCATCATATTTTATTAGAGGGAAGGGATTTAACATACTACAGGGACCCCACTTTTTGCTCTCATGTTGGTCAGCTGTGTTTGTTGAGAGGTTACTAAGTTTTACGCAAGGCAGATGAAATTGGATGAGGATGTGGGCAAGACTGGGGATTAGACATACAATTTATGAAGCTGTTTGGGCAAAGAAGATAGTAAATCTTTTGTAGTAATTTATAATATAATATTTCACTGGTTTGGATAACCTATGTGTCATAGCAAGGTCATGTATAAAGGTCTTTTTCTAAACATAAGGCCCTCTTTTTTGTCTTCCTCTCTTTCAGGCACACTTATATCTTGGCACCCCAGTATGAAAGTGCTATGGAACAAGCTCCGAGTGTCAATATTATGTTGGCTTATGCAAATAAAGGCTGCTGAAATGTCAACTCTTTTACTGGTCATATCCGGAGGACTTTATATACAAAATGGATTAAATGAAGATTACACATGGTGCTGTTCCAAGGCAAAGCTGTTTTATATTTTTTAACTTCACCAGTCTTGTTCATGCCGAATTAATAGCTATCATACATGCAAGAGATAGACCTGTTCTGGCTGCTTTCACAGAGTCTAAACTGATACAAATCCTCGTTTTTTGGAGGAAGGACTCCAGTAAAGTTACTGGAGACACACAGGTATTACATGAGGATAGCAGGTCAACTTCAGTGTGTTCAGCCCCGATTTGTAGGTCACCAACACATCTCTTGTCCTAAACCTTTAGCCAGAGCATGGGAGAAAATGTCTCTTGGGACAAATATTATTATCACAGTAACAGAGATCCCTAAACTGAGCCTTAGAACTGTTGCAACTTTGTCCCTTAAAGAAATGATGCTCCAGAATTTTCCGTCTAGGTTCTTTTCCAACCCTGATCTGATCCTGCTTTTTTTTCTTCTCACAGAAGAGTTTTGGTTTTGTTTGGGATGTTTCTTACTTCGCTAGTAAAAAAACTCTAAGGGTCATTCTTGGCAGTAACTTCTCTGCACCCTTATACTAGGCAGTATGAAAAAATCCGTGTACCCTGCAGGATACATCCCTGTGTCCTCAAAACACATCATGTGCATATTTTGCCTCCAAACATCTGTTGTTTGTTTTAATTCCAGTAATCCTGTGTCCAGAGACCCCCAAATTCTTCTGGCTCTTCTTCCTTCCTCACACCCCTTCCCTGGTGACTTAAGCCACACTAGCCATCTTGTCCTCCAACCAAGGCTCCCCCTTGAGTGAGTGTTCTGCCTTTCCTCACCTAAACTTTCTCCAACATTACCTCCCCTCTTATACAGGCAGAGGAGAGTGAAGGTGTCAGCCAGCCCCACACCAAAAGTGGGACTTTGTGCAGGTGGTGGGGCTGAGAGAGTCACCAAATCGATGGACTATTCTATGAACTGTACTGTGTGTTTTTTAAATAAAGTCAGGGAAAACTACATTTTATGCTAAGCATATGACTACCATAATAGTTTGTCTCATAACAAGATTGTTAGCCAGAAGGGAGAGTGAAATTGTTGTTTTTTATATGTGTAACTAACCATGCCCGGACAGAAGTGTGCATTTGGCATAATTAAAACACTGATGTGTCTCAATGAAAGCTCGCCCCTCAAGGCTGTGGGAATACCCCACTTG
Organism: Athene noctua; assembly: GCF_965140245.1. Classification (NCBI taxonomy): domain Eukaryota; kingdom Metazoa; phylum Chordata; class Aves; order Strigiformes; family Strigidae; genus Athene; species Athene noctua. The sequence continues at coordinate 8,061,413 of NC_134049.1, forward strand.
GTGCAGTTTGGGGAACTGAAACATGTCATGCACAAGTCTTGCACAGAAGTTAGAGTAATGGGTGAATTACCTGAGTATTTTAAGCACAGATAAGCTTGTCCTGACAATGGCCAGAATGTCACCAGCTCAGATTCAGCATCCTCAAGATGCTAAAGCAAAAGATATGATTCCTGTTGAGTAGCTACCTTGGGGAGAATTGTCCTGGTTTTCTTATTTTTAAATAGAAAGCTTTTAAATACAGATTCAAGAGGACTGAGTAGAGCTAATACATCAGGAGCACTGAATACTGATTCTTCATCATAATAAAAACATTGACATGAATGAGAGAAGGAACAAACCATACCAGCGTAACTGGACAGCCTATCTTGGTGGTTTGCTTCTGTGCTTTGGATTAGAGTTCCTCCTATCTTCACAGCTCATTTAACCAAGTCCAAGTGCTTCCTTTCACTGCCTCCCATCCTAATCTATGTAAACCAGCTCAGTCAGGCATTTTTCACTGAATTAATACATATTAATGGGCAGTAATACATTTGTACTATTGCATACATTTTCTTGAGGTACAATTTTCCATCTAAAGCATTTTATTTGCATTGCCTCATGGTAACTGCATCCACAATAATATCTTCAGTGATTATTCATTACAGGAAAAATACAGCTGTGCCAAACGCTGTATTCTAGTGACTTTTTTTTTTTTTTTTTTTAAATACAATATGCGATTATATTTGTAGGCTAATTGTATTATTGTCATTAACTGAAGAAAACAATTTTCTGCTCAGCTACTGGGAAAAGTAGTGGACAGTAGAAATCAGGCATCTTTTAGATATGAACAGAAATTGTTTTTAAGAAGAGATAGAAAACAGTAGATGTAGGGTTTGGACTAAGATCGACTCTCTGATTTGGATGTAGAGGTTATAAAGCACATGAAATGTAATAAATAAACATAAACAGGTGCCAAATGTTATTATAAATTGAGCAAAACTGAAGCTTAGTTTGGATGACTAGAAAGTTGTCAAGCAGATACATAACTCATTCACATTGGGGTTTCCATGTACTTACAGACCTTGTAGATATCTCATCAGAGTCTGTGTTTAAATTCAGATAGAACTGGGTATGAATGAGGGACAACTGCTGTTAATCGTCAAACAGTTGCTTAGTGTAATCCAATGCATATGTAATAAGTAGATGTCGGACATTCTCATGTTTCTTTTGAAATGAATAGTATGTGATGGAGACATAAGCAGGTAAAGAAGGTGGTGGAAGTAAGTTTGGCTTCAATTCACACTGAGTGATCTTTTCTCTGGGCTCACCTTTCTCCTCATGCCCTGTAAGATGCCCTTACTCTTGTCACAGGGTACCCTTGGGAATGCAAACAGACTGTTCAGCATGCCTCAGTCAATTTGCCACCACAATAGGAAAAAACAGATATACAAGACACCATGTGGAACAAGACTGATGGGATAATAATGTGTGTCCATCTTTCTCACTGGAAAGCTTCAGCATCAATTACTGTGTCAGTTGTAATTGTGTTGTCTGTTGAGGAGAGGCAGACAACGCCATTGCTCTAATGAGGCAGGAGGCTCTGTCCTTTCCTATCATGATTCAAAATATTTCTGAAGGGAATACAGGAATTTCTTGAAAACTTAGCTGCAACTAAACGGCAAACCATAATTAGCTGCAGCAAAATAATTAGCTACATAAACACCTTCAGGCAATAAAATTCTAGTTACTCTTATAGAGGCAATTTGACCTCACTTTCTGTCTATTATACACAACTTTCTAGAGTCTTATTGATACTATAGTACCAAGACCTATGGGATTTCCCAAAGTTTGTTTCCATTACTTACCAAGGAAACAGCAGTTCTGCAGTTGCTTAGGAGATTAATTAACTTGTCAAATAATTAAGTAGACAGCCTATAATGGAGGTTCCCATTTCATAACTGATTTATCACTTCAGAAGCTTCCCAGATTTAGCTTCTTTACATGAAGACTTCCATACCATGAGAAAAATATTAAGATATATCTGAGTTAAGGGGGGTTTTGTGTACATTTAACCTACAACAACAAACTGCAATAAGTGAACTTTCAGGGCTGGATGACTATTTTCATTTTGGTGGTAGCAGATTAGCATTGGCTGAATGACAAGATCAGACTTTTAAAATGAGCTGCTGCTGCAGAGAGTCTTAAAATTATTTGGTCAGCTGCTGTTCTAATGATCGGCTCATTATTTTAGCAGACCCAGGTTCAGCTACCTCTGCTGTGCAGCTACCTTGCTTTCCTGTGCAATACTGGTCAAATCTCATAGGACTGTGAGAGGTCCTGCATATGAGAATCACATTCAGAAGAGCTTAGCTCCCAGCGCAGCACTTAAAGGCAATTTGTTTCCCCATCTAAAAGACTAGAGTTTTCTGGGAAGACAGTACTGACTATTGGGCTTTTTGGAAAACTATTGGTCCCTCATCATATTGTACCTCATCTCTGAAACAGGGATAAATAGGATTTCCCAGCAACCAAAGGGAGGTGGGTATTATGGAATATGGTGAAGTGTTCAGTGGTGAGCTAAGTACTGAGTGAATTGACACTTTTTATGTGCACTCGTATTTGTTTCCCTTGAAAGCATCTGTGATGCTAAAGGGTTTAATGGGAATTTGTAGCATTGAGTCCCCAAAGTTTCACTGCCATATTAGTCATCTGAGATGAAAGGCAGTAAATAGAAATACCACACACCGTTCACCTTGCCCCCGAATGCAGAACTTCATGTGAAAGTGTGACCCAGGACTGTGAAGGCTGGTTCTGCTGGCAAGATGAGCTCATTTTCACTGATTTTCTTAGAGGAATATGCATTACTTATATGAATATGATGACATTTTGTTGGAGCACATGTGAAAAATCCTGTCTATTTGCCTGCCAAAGGCCTTCCCAGGAAAACAGTTGTGCTAACCTGTGTAAAGAAAGCATCCACCACAATATTGTAATCCTGAGTGAACAGATAAATACATCAAGGAATAAATCTTAGACTGGATTTTGAGTCTACATGTGTGCTGAGGGGACATTGGCCTGGAGCAGTTTATTCCAGCCACTAGTTAACATGAATAATTGTTTTGTTTCAGGCTAGAAACTCTCGACTATCAGTAAAATGTAGCTGGTATAGTCTGCCTCCTGTGGGGTACTTAATGATCCATAAAACTGTTTAAAAGGAAGCTGCCAACCTGATTTTGGCCCAATCTGTGACTTTACTTTTGATGTATCTATATGATACACATGCATGTTTGCATTTTTTGGCTGCAAAGTGGAAACTTCAGGAAGTGTAGGATTGTCTGTGTAAACTTCATTGGCCTCTTTTATGCACCTGGAATTTTATATCGTATTTCATGACATGACTGCAGCTGTAACTTCCAAATCACCAGTGGTCTGTGATCCTTCTCCCAAAGTGCTGGGAGACTGGGCAACCTCATCATGGAAATGATGGAAAGATGGACGGGGCAATGAAAATGACTGGAGAAGAAGCCTCTACCTTCAGTGCCTCCAGAAATGTGCATGCGCTTACTTAAAAGCATTTCTACCGCTTTGCTTGCCTGGCCACAGTCCATGCATACATTGATCTTCTGACATCCAGACTCACTGAGGAACATGTGGCAAATACAATTTGTGATTGCATCATGCGGCTGTAAAACTCCAGCGTGTGAGCAGTGACATGTGCCATGAGGAACATGGCTAGGACCTTGCAGACAGTTGAGACCCTTCTGCCTCAGATGTGGCAAATGGTATGGCAACACAAATTAACTTGACACCATCCATTTTCCTTGTCTTTAGCCTTCTTCCCCTATCTTAGATTGTTCTCCATTGAGCATATTGGGATGGGAGTTGACAATGCAGATTGCTACTACTGTGTTGCTTCCCCCTCCCTCACTTTAGACTTGTATATCTCACTTGAAATTGTTGGCTGTCATAGTCAGTCTCTTTAAGGACACAGGGAAGAACACTTTAATTAGCCCTGATGAAGTGGCAGGAGCCAAGTGAGGCCTGGTGGCTCTTACTCTCCTTATGTTTGTGTTTCCTGCTGTGTATACTTGCCGGCAGAATTTTAAACCTGGTTAATTGCTCTTTGCTGTGTTTAGACATCTTTAGCAAGTACTTCTTTCCTTTACTACTAGTGTTTATAATTTACATTCGCATGCTCCCCCCATTCACCCTGCACAATCTCCCGATAGATACATCACACAGCACTTTACACTCAAAGAGAAAAGGAAGACAAGCTTGGAGGAGTTCAGAAATTGCACCATAACAATTAGCCATGATGTCCCAGCTTCTCCAGTTACTACGGGTCTTTGCACTAGCTCTCCATCCCTTGTATCAGCAAGGACTCCTTGCATCAGCCTCTGATCCTTGCCTCCCAGTCACCCAAGGAAGATAAATCAGACCTTTCACTGCAGAATCACTGCAGATCCAAATAAATGGTATCAACTGATCGCCTGCTTGCTGTTATTTTTCTGTCTCAGTGAAAGAGCTCCAATGATGAGGAAAGTATACTTCTTTTAGAGAAGCCACCACATCATGTGAATGTAGGTGTTTGTTGCTAGTAATGAGAGGGCCAACTGCCCTAGACTAAATAGTCTAGGTGGGATTGTGGGAAGAGATGCGTCTGCAGACACAGAGCTGTGAAAATTACACAGACACATCAGTGAACGAGCTTGTGACAGAAAGTGGATCTGCTGGCCTCACCTCAGGTTTTGATCCCCCTAGGAGGTATCGCATTAGGGTGTTACACAGAACACAGGGTTCAAGCTCACAACCAGTAACTTTGACAAGTCACTGCACCCTCAAAGAGCACCTGGAGTTGTCCAGCTACACTGAACCTTCACTTGCAGTCTGCTCAGCTCCTCTCACACCACGAAGGGGTCACAGGCATGGCCAAGGGTAACACAGGATCAGTCCTTTCCCCTTCAGCTGACTCTCATTTGCTCCCTCTGCCTGTGTGGAACATGAAAGGTTTTGTAAACTGTATTAAAAAGCAAAATTCCCCTTCTAATTTGTCCTTCTAGAGAAGAAGCACAAAGAAGCCAGATGCCCAGCATATGACTTTGGTAGATATTAGTCTAAGACGGAACACACGATCATCTGGGAAGAAATCATCCCTTTGTTACTAGCTCCTTCAGGAATATTACCAGACTGCTATAGCTTATGTTAGTCTCTTGAAGCTCAGCTGCTTTCTCCTCTGTACGTGTTCTGTATTCACTCTTCTCATTCTCTTCTTATAGATAAAGCCATCATTCAGATCCTCTTCATCTGCCACTCCATTTCAGCAATTTTCCCCAAATGATGTTTCAATGATACTCCTCCTCTTTCCTCAGTTTTTTCCATAGGAGATGTAGCATTAATAGACTAATATCTAATATCAAGTTCTGTACCAATGAGAAGAAAAATGGTTTATTTCCATGGGACCAAAAATAACCTGAAATCATTGCAATTCAATTCCTTGCCTGTTTTCTGTCCACTTGGGGAAATTTGGCCCATGGCAATTAGGAAGACAACTTGACAAATTAATTTTCGGGTATGAGCTGATCAGAATCTGTGGAGATGTTTCTGTAGGTGAAGTGCTGCTTTGCTGCTATCACAGTTGCTGTCTCAAAATTCATCAAGCCCAGTGTAATAATTATATTAATCACCTTGAAATTCTGGCAGGATGTCACGCATCATGAAGCCATAGTCTGCTGCAAAACGATTATTCAAACCTTCCCCCTTCAGAGAGGACAGTACATAGCCATACCTGGGCAGACGTTCAGGTCAGAGCTGAGACGTTGTGTAACGTCTCTTCCATGAATTCTGCTGTGAAATGGCTGTATTTGAAGCTAGCAAGTTAAGGCAGTTTGACACCAAATCAAAACTAGATACATATGTTGATGCAACAACCTTTGAGTGCTGTGACGAATTAACACTATTTTTTATTTTGAAAATTGTTCCTTGTTTTCAAGCAGCTCTGCTAGTTGAAAAGGGACAATATGTACATGCTGTCCTGAAAAAAATCAGGAAAAACATTTCAGAATGACAATGCACAGCCATGAAAATGTGTCTTTAAACGCCCAAATCCAATAAACAAGGCAGGAAGACTTCCAGGGAGGTTCATCATCTTCACTAATTTCTAAAGCAATGGCTCTGAAAATAGCAGATACTTGCTTCTTGCTCCTTGCTCACCTCCCTTCTCACCCTTAGTAGGACTGGCATTCACTTGTGAAATGCCAGATCAGAAACAAATGCTGCCACTTATTTATAAATACCTTCCCATTAAACACTCCATGTAATGACTGCAGAAAACAATGGGCTCTGGGCGACACTCTTCCTCTCACAACAGTTCATGGGCTTCACTGCAATTATTTCCAATGATAATTGTAAAGATAACACCATTTAAAATATCTAATGTTTTATTCAATATTTCGGTGAGTTTCAATTACTTCCAATTATAATTCAACAGCTTTCTATTTAAAACAATTATTGTCCTTTATAACCTGCTTCAAGTCAAATAAATTGTTTGCCTTTATTCATCATTGTCTTCTTCCATAGGTATTCATTCTAGGTCTCCCTTTGGTTTTCCAGTTCCCCATTAACTTGTGTAGCCTTTCATTAACCCCTTATGTACCCTCAGCCTCTACAACACAAGCAAGCTTCTGACAGAAAGCTGTTAGTGCAGCCCCTAAGACAATCTCAATCAATTAAACTCATTAAAAATCAATATGATCTAATTACAGGCAACAAGACTAGTTGATTGAATAGTACTGGGGTACTTAGAGGTAAGCAGAGGCCACTAGGGTGAGGATCAGCTCCATCTCTAGGAAACAAGGGTGTCAGGGTGAGCAGTGACTTCTTACATCAGTTATGAGCACAGGGCAAGTGAGGGGAACACTGTTACACTCCATCTTAAAACAGGAATACTGTGGGGTAAGAAAGACCATTCTTTGGTTCATTGACTTTGTGGGAAAACTGCTTGAAAGGAAAGAGTGTCCCTAAGATGTGCTTGCAGTGATGTTAGCCTATATGTTGTTTTCTTATTTCTTTGTAGCATAAAATAGAATCATGCTCTGATAACAGGAACTGGTTATCCTGTGATTTTTGGAAAAAAAAAAATGTTTGATCATAAAACTATTTGAATCTATGAAACAACTCCCTTTCGATATGGGACAGGAAGAAACCCTTCGTTTGCAAATTGTTGTCTCCTTGCAGTTCTTTGAAGGTGAGAGTTCCCAGTTCAATAGCTTTACATAACTGCGAAAGCTAGTGGGGAATAAAAAAGTTTATTTTGTGTAGATGTAGAACAGAGGCACTCTGTCCTTCATTTCACTCACTTTTTTTTTTTTCTTGATGAAAACTTGCCACATTTAAAACAAAGTCTTTTTTTTTTTTTTTTTTAAAAAAAGAGTCATTGTATTTCCCAAGAGGAAAAAAAAACCACAAATCTTTCAATTAAAAACCACAATTTTTAAAATATTTTTTTCTAGTGAGTTATTGCTAAAAGTGGAAGTATGTGTTCTGTTTGAATTTTTTGACACTATGTTTTCATTTAAGCAGGATTATTTTCCCACACACAAAAAAAGGAAATACATATTAGACATCCATAAAACTTAAAAAATTTCATTTGGGATTTTTCTTAGGAAATAGAAAATTAGAGGAAATCAAAATAGGTCAAGAAAAGATTTTCATTTAGCCAAAACAGTACTTTTTTATTAAATTATTCTCAATCAAAACATTTCACTCAACTCTAATCTCTGGTCTGAAGTCACCCTGCAGCATTCAGAATGAGTTGATTTAGATGTTCCCATGAGTTCCCATGAATTGGAAAAATAATCAGTCAATCATCTTTCCTGCTCTCACAGTTTGCTGTTGTTGAGTAATTCTCAAGATCATGCTACCCTCTTGCCAAAACACTTTGTCTGGCTTATATTTTTACCTAGCAACAATGACTGCAGTATCTATGGCCCCAATCCAGCAAAGCAGTTCACAAGTATTCTTTAGTTAACACAGTCTCCTTGATGTTAATGAGGTATTCATGTACTTAAAGTTAAGCCCGAACTTAAATTATTTGTTGGACAGAGTCTTAAACCCTGGAAAGGGGAGGTGCTGAGATCTGTTTTGTGGAAGTGTCTGCAGCTTTAAAAGAAGTGTGGCTTGGCGGCAGTCAAAAGTTGTATTGATTCAAGTAAATCGGTTTAGAAATTGATGAAGATCCACTTAAGCACCTTTCTTTCAAGGCTCTTTTCTAAGTCATCTTGAAGCTAATTTGATGAGAGATGCTATCCAAGCAGTTTAAGAGAGGGGCTTGCTCTGACTGATCCAGCTCAGTTTGTGAATGATTCGCTGAGCTCCTGTAGTCTGCAGTAAGTAACAGCTTGTGCTGAAAAGTGTGAGATTTGTCCCTGGACACCCATAAGTAATCACCTTGCTGAAGAGGAGGTCTGAACAAGCAAAGTCAACTTTCTGAGTTTTTATACAAATTATATACTTTAAAGCCATTTTTAACATCAAAGTGATCAACCTACTGTGATCAAAGATCCATTTCAGGTGATATAACCTGGAAATTACTGTAATATACTCTGCTCTACTCTTACATTAAAAAACCCTGACCATTATGTGTAGTTGAAGGGCAAAGAAGGCTCTTCCCATCTTCTTGTACTTTGAAACCTTATGAATCCCTCTGAAAAGTAGCAGGTGACATCAGTCAGGCTATATAAATACAACTATACAGTGGAGTGATAGACTTGTCTCTAGAGGTTGTCAGAAAATCCCATGTCATCCTTACAGAGGAGAAAAAATACGTATTTCTTGAAAGTCACCAACCAATTGCTTCAGTGTTTTCCTGCAGACCTTACACATAAAATGTTTTTGAAATGTCAATTCAAAACGCTTCCGAGACAAGTTTTCCTGCCTGGCAAAAGGACACTCATTACTGACAGTGCTATAGGAAAAAAAAAAAATCTCCTGAAAAACATTGGCCAATGCCCTTGCCTTGGTCTGGAAAGCAGATAATGCAAAAAGATTGCGTAATCTGATGCATGTCCACTGATGGGCCGAGTGTATTTACAGGCTTGGGTGAAATCAGTAACATACATCTAAACCAGGCCCAATTCTCACCTGTTGCACCTAACATATGCTTCAGCCACTTGGATTTGGGTGGGTTTTGGTACAGGTATAATAGATTGCCACACACTCTCAGTTGATCCTGACAAAACCCAATCTGTGAGTGAGTTATTCTGAGGTCTGTCAGGTACAACAAACCGGCACAGTACATTTTACTGCTTGCATATTAATCTCCTCTCTACAGAGATAAGCGATGAAATATCAATGTATTAAATCTCTAATTCATTGATTTCAGAATTGGACTTTCTATTTTATCTCTGTATTTGATCACAGCCATCCAGACACAAAGGACAGGGATAAGAAATCCATAAGTACCAGTGTGTGGTTAAAGAACAGGTATTTAAGATAACGCATAAACATTAAAACAAGGACAGACAGAAGTCAATATGCCCAAACATATTTTAATCGCTTATTAAGAAGTGGATAATTTTGAGAGATTTCCTAACTCCATGGCCTTCTGCTTTTTCCATTCACTCTTCTACAAATCCTCTTCTCTTATTCCAGGTCAGTGTGTTGGACACACCAGTGCCTCGTGGTGGCTGGGCTCAGGGTGTGTTGGAGTCTATCGATCAGATGGGTTCCAGTGCATTCCCATGTCTCTGATTTAGCCCAATAGAGATGCTCTGCTGACCCTTTCCTTTGTCCTCTGCCATCACTGCCTCTCTACCTTCTGCAGAGGGGGGAGAAAGTACATTTCAGCACTTCTCATCATGGTTCAGCTCAACACCCCTCCCAGCTCTGCCATCACACCTCTGTGCAAAGCCCAGCATCTCTGGGCTAATCCATGCAGGACCATCACTGAGCTTCATCCCCCTCCTGCAGCTCTCTTCCCAGCTTGGGTAGCCAAGATGATTTGGGCTGCTGCCTATCGGATCTGCCCATACACCAGCTCTCTCCTCAGCCCTGCTCAATGCCGATCAGTTCTTTCCTGAAATCTGCCTGCCTGACATTCTCCACTGGGAGCATCCTGCTATGCAGCAGTTTATGGTTTACGTTAGCAATGGGGACAGATAGTCAGGGTCTGTTTACCCGAGGCAGGACTACTGCTGAGGTGAAGTGATTAAAGTATTAACTGTTGGAATAGTTGTCCATCCCACTCATCTCCATCAGAAGCAATTAATATGGATTATATATATTTTGCAATAAGAATATCTTTCCTTTCAAACCTTGGAGTAACTCCAGAGAGGATTAGGTGGAAGACTGAATGAGCTAATTTGCATAAATTAGGTAAAATGTGAATAGTAATTTGCATTCAGAAAGGCTCTCTTTCACTCTTTATGATATATTGATGCCATCTGGAGAACCTAGCTATGAACCAGACATTTGTTGGAATGATTTTCCCCAGGCTGTTCCCACAAACTTTGCGGGTATGTTCAGAAATATTCCCCTTCCCTCCTATCGCTTGAAGCAGGGTTAAAGACCTTTTTATAGGATTGGCCTTTTTTATTCAATAAAGGAAAGTTCAGATAGCTTAAGGAGAAAGAGATGGTACATTGGAAATACTCTAATTGCTGTTCTTCACCTGAGGCAAATGCTCCCACAGAGTACTATGTCGATTGCCCATGTTAACATGGCAGAAGGGTACCCGGGTGAGGAAATGGTCAGGCTGGAGTTTCACATCATTTTTCTTTTCTCAGTTTACATCATTTCTTTGGGAGCCATATTTTGAGCTTCATTTTATCTCCCTTTGAGTTACATAGCTTTTCCCTGCATTATACTCCTCCAACCCTACTCTGTCCTTTATCAGGCAAGGAAATGACCTATGCGCTACTGGATATCTCACACAGTCACAAGGAGCTTGCTGCACCCTGCACAACTCCATTTCATGCCAGAGCCAGTAATGTCAAAGTGACTGTCCCCAGTGCCTCCAGCAGAACATATTAACTGTTTGCCACCCTCTTTGTCCGGTAGAGTTTGGTGGATCATCCCCTTTTTACAAAGGCAGGAACTGAGGTAATTTTCCACAGGCATCCTTAGATCCCTAGGGCTTATAAATAATCTTCGAGACAATGAATATTTATTTTTTGCTGCCTCTTGGAGCTGCTGGTGCAGCCATCACTAAATACCTCCATGGGTGGTTAAAGGGGTCTGCAGACTCTCCTCCCAGAGTTGCTACTGTTGCTGAGGCTCACACTAAGGATCCTGTTTATGTATATATATATATATATATATATATATCTCACTGCTTTATACAGACAAAATCATCTGGCTGCAGCTAGACCAGGCAAAGGTAACACAGTCAGAGCATTCATGGAGAAATGACAGTTGATGGCGTAAAGACTTTCCATGCCCCAAGGTTTAAGGTGAAGAGACAAAGGGTCACAGAAGTTCAAGATGCCAGAAATGAGCAGAAAACCTCTTTAGATGTAACCTTTTTAAAGCAGGATGGTAAGGGAAGCTGGCATCAGGGTTCAAATGTGATTTATAGTATTCTTATACAATCAGAATTGCCACCAACGCGTGAGAAACAATTATTCCCACAGCTCTTCTCAAGACGAATGTGTCTGAGCTAAGAGACAAACATGAACTGGGGCATGAGTCACTTGCTCATGCAATTGCCAAGTTCACAGACTGAACTCTGTGACAAGTCAAGTCTGTATCAGCTGCCCATGCTAGAGAGGCTGGATTTGAAATATCCGAGATGAACAGCACTTGACTAAAACTCACAAAACAGGCTTAAAACTAATAAGATCAGATTTGTTCCAAATAAACACCTTCAGAGAGTTAAAGGATGAATAGGGTTTGGTCATTATTAAATAACTGTATAAAAATAAACTTACATATCCTGGAACAAAATTCTGAGAGCTTTGAAAAGCTCTTTTAGAGCCACAGAATTAGAGATGATTTCTGTATGATCTGAAGGCTGAGATGGTATCAAAAATATCTAAGAAGCTTCAGACTCTAAATCCTGGATTGTGCCTAACTCCTCTAGGCCATTGTTTCTTCCTTTTTGAGAATACCAGCGATAACTTTTTGTGCAACTTTGTATGTGTTATATAAACTTTTAATAGTGAATGGCAAACTGACAATTTTCAGATTAAATTTTTTCCCTGTTGGTGAATGTCAGTAGGTCAATACAAACTGTTTGTAGAGGAGCTCAGTTTAAATGAGTTTCCCCATTTGAAGAAACATAATTTTTTTAAATGACAAAACCATCCTATTTCCTCATTTTCAACAGCTAAGTTAATTATGTTTTTATTTCAGAAAGCTCACCACAATTTAAATGAAATATTTACAAGGTATCTAAATGAATTGTGCATTGATTTGATCTGTACAATTTTCAGATTATTAGTTCACAAACACTGATGAATCCAGAACGGGGAAAACTATTTCAAAATGTTGCAAATTCCCACAGACAGGAAAAGCATTTCCTTTACCGATTTAATAACAAATAGCAATAATAATGAATGTTGTAATTACAGTGATCATGAGGATAGTTATTGTCAATTTAAATCAAACCTCTCCCAGAAAACAGGAGGAGGTGGGAAGGAGTGAGGTGGGTGGATGATGGTTTAGAAGGATAGTTATTGATCGAGTTGTTCATGGTGGATTAACTCAGTAAGGGAGAGTTAGATTTATTTTAGCTCAATCTGTGAAGAGACATTGAATATTTGCTTAATTTTAGCACATATGTACAGCATAACTTGATGATTACAAACAATTTATAAAAAAACCCCATACTAAACCAATTAAATACTCATTATGTTAGTTTTCCTGGCATAGGAGGAAGACTAGATACTTCCTTGGGGTCTCCTTCAGCACTGTCTTCTATGCTTCCACAACCCAAAGGCTGAGCCTTACAAAATTGGCCTTTACTGAGCTGGGCTCAGACTCCCCTGGGCAGTAATAGGAATTAAGATCCATTTTGAGCCCAAAGAACATTTAGGTAGGTGGTTTGGCCAGACAAAACAGGAGGGTCTACTACACTCTCACTATACACTAGGACAAGTTACATGCAAGTGTTTTTCAAACTTTTTCACTCTGTTGGCCTCCAAAATCTACTCGCTTTCTATGAGTAAACCCTGTCCAGCAGTTCTGAGCCTACTGCCAATAGTTTTTCAGTTTTACAAGATTTTTAGTTGCCCACTGCAGATCCTTTAGAAATAGCCCACAGACCCCAGGCATCCTTGGGTCAGTGGATTGAAAAACACTGGTTTACACCAAAGGACATGGAGGTAGTAGTGGATGGAAAACTAAATATGAGCCAGCAACGTGCTCTTGCAGCCCAGAAAGCCAATCACATCTTTGGCTACATCAAGAAAAATTGTGGCCAGCAGGTTGAAGGAGGGGTTTCTCCCCCTCCACTCTCATGAAAACCCCCCTGCAGTGCTAGGTCCAGCTCTGGGGCCCCCAGCAGAAAGGCATTGACCTGCTTGAGCAGGTCCAGAGGAGACCATGAAGATGATCGGGGGCTGGAGCCCCTCCCCTGTGAGGACAGGCTGAGAGAGTTGGGGGTGTTCAGCCTAGAGAAGAGAAGGCTCCAGGGAGAGCTTATAGCGGCCTCCCAGTGCTTAAAGGGGCTACAGGAAAGATGGGAAGTGACTCTATTGCAGGGTGTAGTGATAGGATGAGGGGTAATGGTTTTAAGCTGAGAGAGGGTAGATTTAGATTAGATATTGGGGAGAAATTCTTTACTGTGAGCGTGGTGAGGCACCAGAACAAGTCACTCAGAGAAGCTGTGGCTGCCCTCTCCCTAGCAGTGTTCAAGCCCATGTTGGACAGGACTTTGAGCAACCTGGTCTAGTGGAAGGTGTTGTTCTGCCAATTATCAGGCCTAGCATAAAGGACACAGCCAGCATAAATACAATCTGGTTATTGGTTCATCTTTGACACAAAAGGGTCAGTACATGGGTGATCACTGTGGGTACAAACAAGTCAATCAGGCTATACATAATCGACATGAATCCCACTGACCCCAACAGTGACACCACATGACCAACAATGAGTGGAACAAACAGGGAAATACAGTGCCCCATAGAAGGAACAGGAAAACAACCAAGTCAACAAGCCAAGTATATAAGACCAAGGAAGCCACATACTAAATCTCTACACAGCCCACATTTACAAAAGCTAAACCTAACTGGAGCCCAGTTCCAGGGAGGCAAGAGGTCTTCCCCAACAGGGAACTCTACACAGTACATCCACCTCACAGACAACCACCCCACTCTTTCTGCAATCGGTCCCAGCTTTTTATCCCCTAAGTGGAACACCTGACCTTTGTTTACTTAATGTGGGACACCTGGGCCTCATTTACCTAATGGCTCTTCCCTGGAGAGAAGCTTAAAGGTAAACTCACCCCCCCTTTGTGAAGGACTGTAGGAATCACCCATATGTCAACCTTGATTTGGGGCTTGGGGTTGAAAGCCCAGCATTTCAGGTGTCTCTGCCCATGGCAGGTGGGTTGGAATTAGATGATCTTTACAGTCCTTTCCAACCAAAACCCTTCTATGATTCCATGACTCCTAAAGAAGCCCTGCGGAAGGATGGTATAGCATCTAAATATACTAAAACTAATGGGACAGTCACAAATCTCATCTAGAGATAATGGAGCGGGGAAGTCTTCATGGCTTTAAAACTGCCCGCTCGGGTACCAGTAGGGACGCAGCTCTTTTTGACCTCATTTATTCTCAGGCAGATCTTACAGCTCTGTGCTGCTGCTCAGTACTGTGGCACTGCCAGAGCTACTGGTTTAAAGCCCGTTTGTGACCCAGCTACCTCTGCCGCTGGCTATCAGGGTGAGGAGGGCACGGCGAGCATCGGGGTTGAGCCAGTGTTTTCCTTTGCAGTCTGGGTGTCTTTTCAATGTGTTTTAGCACAGGAGGCTTCAGAACTCCCTGCCAAGAAAAATCATTGACTTCTTTGTCTGGGATAACAGTGAAAAGTCCCAACTCTGATTAAAGGTGGCGTGTTTACTTGCCCTCTGTGTAGTTACATGTGGGCATAGGATTCACCAGTATCCACTACGCTTTTCCCCCTGGAGAAAACATTTCAGCAGTACTGAGAGGAGTCTAATCAGGTATTAAAAAAAAAAAAAAAAAAGTGAATTGCACTTGCTGTAGAATCAGGGGTAAATTACTAGTGCAATGATAGAGCCCCTCTCCTGTTTTAATCCATTTTAATCTCATTGTTGAGTTAATAAAACCTATTGGTTTACTAAATCAATGTAGGGTGTGATTCATTATTATGCGCGCTGGTACACAGATCCTAACGCAAACTCTCTCTGCTATAGACTGGAGCATTACTGATCCAATGGAAGCTGGCTCCAGGGAAAAATTACCTCTTACCAGTTGTCATAGAAAGATACTCGCTATGGTAAATTTTTGCTTGTGTGTGACAGAGGTTTTATTTGACTTTGTTGATGCTGACTGCACTTGAAATATTTTTACAAATGATTTAATCTACAAACAAAGAAGAAACCTCCCTTTGTTTGAGTTCATATTGGATTCATTTGTGACCATTAAGCAAAACAGCTATGTCCTATAATGAAGAGGGATTAGTCGGGAAACAAATATATTTGTTAGTTTTATTCTCCCCCCTACATTTATTAGAACAAGCCTGTGCTTCCAGTTTGCATTTCATTTTCTTTATGGCAGGCTGCTGGAGTTGAGACATAAGTTAAAAAGATAAATTTATATAAACTCTGAATTTTTGTTGTTTTTCTGTCTCAGATCATATCATTCTTGCCAACTGTCTTCATTTAGGAGGGTCAATCTATATTCTACTGGAGAAACAGACACCATTTTTTCATGCCATTCCTCCCAATAGCTCTCTGAAAACGATGAAGTTCTATGAACTTAAAAAGTATCTCTCTATTTATAGCTTTGCAGATATCAGAGATTTGACAGACTCTTTTTCTTCTTTAAAATGCCTTTTCAGTTTTTATTTATTTTTAATTCTTGTAAAAGGACTTGGGTAAGTGCTGGTTTCTTGGGAGGTGTACACTGGTTTTCCCAATCAATAAAAAGCATCCAATCTGTCACACCCCATGTAAAAAAATCTGGGTAAAAAAAGTCTGTGCTATATGCAGCTACAAGTCCTTGCAAATAAGAACACATCCCAGGGTAACAAAACCAGGACTCCCAAGGACTTCATGACAGCTGTGAAGGACTCCAGGCTCTGACATATGATCAAGCGAGAGCAACTTAACAAGTTACCGAACATCAGAAGAGCTGAGGTAGCAGTCTGGGCACACATTCTTGGCTTGTGACAAAGATATAATAATGCAATTTAACTTAGCTGACAGTGAAACAAAGTGAAGCTACATCATATTATTTTGCATTAGCTCTAGGCAAAGAGCATATGTATGGACAGGTATGTTTGCTCTGCTGACGTGCAATAACATATTAAGCCTCTATGACCTGATGTTTTATCCAAACCCACAGATCTTCTTGCTTCAAATATCTCAAGCTTTTACCACATCAGCTGAAGGGGATTCTTTGACCAAGGTTGATCAGGGAAAGGCAGCAGTGGCACAACACTCGCTGTGCAGATTAATGTAATGCAACAGATTGCACTGAGCTAATATGAGGTCTACAGTCTTAATACTGCCAAACATAAAGAAACAACGTGCCACAGGACAGACTCAAATCTTCAAACTGAGGTCAAATGTCTAAACCTTCATTCAGACTCAGGTCAATTGAGACAGCCCCATTACAGAAAGAGGCCTCAGCCGCACAACTGAAATGCCTGGATTTTGGCCTCCTCACAAACATTAAGGGATTTTTACAGACTTAAATGATCTTTGCCCTATTTGTTTGGGGTGCCCTCTCCAGCAAATGGCACCCCAGAGGCTTTCAGAGAACAACTAGAAAAATGTAGGGAACTTACTTTGAACCAGGAGTATTTGATTTGGGAATTAAAAAGAAAAAGAGAGAAAATGAGAGCTTGAAAATGGAAAATCAATCATGAATGAGTTCATCAGAGAAGCGACAGTCTCAGCTGAGACGTCTGAACCCCTCTGAGCTCCATTTGTACATTGCTACAGATTGCTCCATTGTGGTGGTTGTTGTCTGTAATTCGCTCTAGAAAGCCAGGTTGGATCTCGGAGACTGGAGTCTTCCTGTAGATGGGGTAGGTTGGTGGGATCAGTGCTCACCTTGGAGGGCTATGTTATGTAGTAAGAGAACCTGAGAATTGGTTGAGTAGAGGAAACAACAAGGAAGGCTTTATTTATTGTATATCTGGAAAGCCACCTATCTCTCTGCCCTCACTTTGGGTTACCTTCTGTTCCTTCTGCTTTTGTCATGATGCCAGCAGCACCCAGCAGTTGCCAGGGGTGGAATTAATGATGGGAATGTTTCTAGATTTATATCCCAACCAGCCCTCTGGAAGCTGTAAACAAGCTTCTCCTTCCCAGGACCCTTTGAGAACCTCCCTTTTTTGACCCTGCTGGGATCTGGGAATAACAAGGGGTGAAGTTGTCTAGCTTCAGCCCAAGACCTGGAAATTGGGTGGGTTGGAGGAAATAGGAATGGCCACTTAAACTGCCATCTATGGGAAGATGATGGAACTAGGAGGGCAAGAGCTGATAATTGTTGAGTTATCTATAGTATAGCAAACGGAAGAAGGCGGCAAGCACAGCATGTGAATGTCTAGTTTGTTGAGGTTATGGTTGGCTCCTCATTGATTCCTTCATTTGTCCTGTTCCTTCCTATTATTTTCTCCAGGCTGGGATTATACCTGGATGATAAATTGTCTTTTTTTTAAGTTTCCTGTTGAATGGCATACAAAGGTATTCCTGCCAGCATCTCCTGACACAACTGTAACACAAATATCAGGAGGTGGGGGACATCCATATGCAATGTGACCTGCCTGGTTCAGCAAGCGGTTCATCGGAGAAAAGAAGTAGGCAAGGAGGAGGACAAGGACAGAGCTTCCACCTGGAAGAAACAGAATACAGGTAACTTCCCTCATCTACTTGCTGAACTGGCATATCTTGGAGCTCTGAGGTCCTAATGATGGATTAAATACAGCAGAACAGGGTCAGCAAACTCTTCCTGTAAAGTTCATTACTCAGTTCAGCAGCAGCTGTGGAGGGCAATTGTGCTTCTGGGATGCAGTGCTCCTTCCTCTTAAGATACCCTGTGTGCTGGGGTAGGCTGGAGAGGAGGTTTTTCCCAGCATCCATCCCTCTCGCTACCTTTCCCTTGACAGTTTCCTTCTTGGATCATGGGTTTCAAATCACCAGTCCACCCTGGCTTTTTTACAGCAACTGACCTGGCAAAAACTGCATCAGTAAAAAATATCCTCTGACTGAAATTCCAGCTACAAATCACTGTCAGACTTCAGAGATGTCCTTTCTACTATGGAAGTGGAGTAGCTATGTATGTAAAGCCCACCAAAAGAATCTATTTCTCTAGTTCATGGTGTATTTTCAGTTCTTGACCCAAGGTTACATCCGTGCACAGAGAGAAGAACAGGAAAGGAGGGGGAACCCGGAGACAGAGAGAAAAAATTAGGTCACTAGTACCTATGCTCAGTGGTACAGATATATATATATATATATGAATCCAGTTATTCTACTGAGAGTAGAAGTGATAGGCAGGATCTAGGGGAGTATGAAGTGGGGGCCTGCTGAGGTTCCCCTGATTTTACACACTCAGGTGACATCATCATAAAAAAGCCTACATAGAAAGCTCTAACCATTCCAGTGTGTCTCTGCTGTTCCTAGTGCAAAGCTTTTTCCTTGTGCACTTGTGTGTGAATATGCCCATGTACCCTCAAGATTAGATTTATCAAAATAAATCCCCCAGTGACTCCCACAGCACAATCTCAGCCGGCAGCCGCTGTTCTCAGCTGGCCATGGCCGAACGTTGTGTGAGTGATGCTTTCTTGTTACCAGCACAGGGCAGATCCTGGGAAGAGACACAAACTCTGTTTTGTGTCAGGGTTAGGAAAAAATCTTCATGCATAGACCTCATAAGCAGACAAATTGCTGGCACAGAACTAAACTCTGGAGTCCTCATAATACCTGGAGGATTGTTCTTCTTAACCTAGTTGCATTTTATTTTACTCATCTCTTATTTCCGCCTCTGCCACTCGAACCAACTAAGTTACAAATCTGTCTAGTAGAAAAATCTCTGCTTCATCAAATGGCCTCCCTGGGCTTTAGAACTCCATTAATTAGCATCTTTTAAATGGTTGGGTAATATTCGTTTCTCCTTTTCGAAACCATTTCCCCAAGCCCTAATTTTAATAAAGCTGGTGCTCATGAACATTTGAATATTAAAGCCCTTGGTTACAGAAAGACGAAAGAGGCATTTTAAAAGACAGGCAAGCAAGGAATTACTTAAATGGCTGACATAATTTTGTGTGCATGTGTGCGTGTGTGAATGTGCAGCACCTCTGAGATAAAACATTGTCTTAAAGGCATTTCTGTGTCAGTGTGTATAAGGTCAGAAGAAGTGTAATTTGGGAGACGGCTGTGTCTGTCAGGATAGTAACAACATCAGGGGCCCTGGGGAAATGTAGTATGGTGCAATATGTTTAAGTGTGGATGACAACTTTTTTCAAAACACACCAGAAAGGGCTGTGTTTGCTTTGTATAGTTGCATGCACTGTTACAGGTGTGAAAGGTGAACTGAAAGTTGCTGTATACTTAAAGATCTTAGCCTGAGAAAAGTGGTTTGTATTTTTTATTGAGGGCATAAAATTGAGGTTTCTTCACTCAAACTTTATAACCCCACCAGCTGGGGCTGACAAAGGCAGAAGCAGTGTGCCTGATTTTGTGCAAAGCATTTATCTGATGGGGATAATGCTACTAAATTAGGTAGGGTTGGGTTTCGGTCGGGGTTTTTGTTTGTTTGGGTTTTTTTTCTGCATTTTTCTTCATTAAAGACCTCCACTTCAGCAGGGTATCACTAGCAGGGGTTTTCTCACCTCGCCAGCAAGGTTCAGCTTTGCCCTGGAGGAACCAGAGGGTAGCTTGAACTGCATCACCCTTTCTTTTTTAGTCCTGAGGCTGCCAACAGAGGTGTCAGACAGATGATGTTTTTTGTTATGTTGAAACATCTTGTCAACTCCGGACAGGGCATAGACTTTCTGATTCATATCTCACAGGCTAGCAGATCAGATGGCAATGATTTCTGTCTTGTCACAAATCTAAGGCTTGGTGATCAGTGAGGTATAAGTATTTTTTCAGATACTTCAGCCTGCCTGGGCAAGATTTACAGCAGTTTCCTTGCTGAAAGGCTTTATACACTGTCAAACCTCTCCTAAGTCAGAGAGCTGCCTATCAATGGACCGTTATTTGTTCAGAAAGCAGCTGTGTTTTCCCACTAGATGTAATGGCACAGCCATGATTTGTAGCTGTGGTAAAATGATGATAATCTGTTATTCACAACCCACCAAAGGTGTGGTCACGGGGTTTTGCTGAGCTGTGCCTACTACCCAAGCCAATATAATACCTTAAAAATAGATTGGAAAATTGGTTCTTCTTTTAATTCACCTGCCATGCCCTGATTTCACTGACTCTGAAAGCATCCTGAGGAAACCTTGGGGAACCGATCCCGGCCACCGGCCAATTCACACACTGCCGATGCTCCTCACCTCTGGTAGAGCTCAGCTTCACACTGAAAGACTCAGGTGAAAGAAATAACCTTTTTTTTCAATAGTTTCATTCTCTGTATTTTAAGTCAGTGATGGATTTGGACAACAATTTCAATTCTTAAGTCATTTTCTCCTTAAGAAAAAGACTTTTCAGGAATGCTGAAGCACTATCTGTCTCTCTTGTGCAGGAGCAATGCTCTGTATGACAAGAATGCATGTGCAGCACTGAGTCCTGGTCCCTTCTACCAAATCGTGGGCCTATATCCACTTAACTTTAAGGAGGTGTTCCTTAGCTGACACTGCTCACTGAACAGTCACGGGAGGCCAACATTGTACCTTGTCTTGCAGACAGAAGGCTAGCACACTCTATTTGGAGGTCAGCATGTTGAATTCGGAGGAACTGCAGAATAATTACAGATAAGGCAAGAGAACCCTCAGGCTTCCATGCTAGACCTAGGGCTGTGAAGATGGCTCCTTATTCCTGTGCAATTTCCCTCTAAGACATTGAATATGTGTATGGTGCAGAAAATCTATCTACAGAGGTCTGAATGCAAAACTTTGGGATTTATATTCATGCCTTGCATGGTCACAAACCCAAAATTAGTAAATAATGCTGAAATTTATTTGACTCGTCTTCCTTCTGCTTCTTTGAATCATCGCTATGGTCTGGGCTTGTTTCCAAAGGATATCTTTGCAATTCCAAATGTTGGGTGCAGATGGAGGTTGGGTGAAACAGAGGTTAATTTATATTTGCTTCGAATGAGCCTAAATGCAGTCCATGGGTTTGGAGCTACTAGTGAAAGACTGAAGTTGAATAGGTAACACAGAGGAGTAAATGGCTGGCTAAAGGGGCAAGGGCCACACTGTGGCTTTTCAGCTGCATGTGGATCACAAGCAGATCTTCCATGAACTCTTTTGGAGAGGGAGCCCCTCATCCTCCAGTGGAGGAGCCCAGCAGAGCAACAATCATTGCACATCAT
Organism: Athene noctua; assembly: GCF_965140245.1. Lineage (NCBI taxonomy): Eukaryota > Metazoa > Chordata > Aves > Strigiformes > Strigidae > Athene > Athene noctua. The sequence continues at coordinate 8,083,063 of NC_134049.1, forward strand.
TCCCGAAGCTCCCCTACATCCAGCTTACCCCAGGTGTGGGGGTCCTGCATGTGAATGTTTTGGTTTCTGGTAGGGAAAAACGAGAAAATTTATACTTTCAGAGGAGGTTGAGCTTCTCTACCTAAAGTAAGAGTGATTGGCTGCCAGGTCAAGGGATGCGACAGCAAATGCAGTGTGACAGACAAGGCATTTTGCTGAAGTTTATGTAGGGTTTTACCAGCTCCAACCATCCCACAACGTGCTGGATGTGCCTTCCTTGTTTTCTGCACTGTCTGGTCCTGTGCTTCTCTTAAATTTTGCATGTGGTTAAAACGTAGGATGGTTTGTTTTAAAACTTGGAAAGCTCTGTCTTGTCCACACTCATAATGTAACAGAAATCTGATCTTGAAAGACAGAGAGAAAAAGAAAAAAAGAAAAAAAAAAAAAGAGAGAGAGAAGAGGAATTTGAAATGTTCAAAGTCAAATATTTACTTTCTCTATCTTATTTCTCTGCATCTGATAAAATAATTGCCTAGAAGTGGAGACTCTTCTAGGTGAGGTGGAGAAGAATGCATTATTTCAGGGAGATGCATAATAGGTGAAAGATTATTACTGGTTCTAAGTGCAGAATAAAACTCAGCTTCAGGCCTTCTCAGCTTAGGATGAAAACATCTTTTCATGATTTCTAGGCACATGGAGGAAAGTGAATCTTTTTCTCTTGTAGTAATTGCATTTTTAGTCACAATTGCCTGTTATCTTTGCATTTCCCACAGGTGGAGATATTGGTTTCCACGGAGGGTTTGCTGTAGCTGTTCATCTCTCAAAACCCTTTGTGATATTATGGAATACCAGGCTGCCAAGTAATCAGCATGTTTTTTTTCTAATGAACACACATGCGCAGGCAGTAATTTGTTTATTCAACTCCTTGTGCAGGTTTGCAATTTACTCCAAAAGCAAGCAGCAGCATACAGAAAGGCCAGATTATGGTTCAGGGGAGAGATGGAGTCCCTTCCCAGGGACTGCCCTGGGAGCAGATCCAAAGGCCATTCCTTCACTGGCAGTCTGTGACACCACCCGTGGGAATCTGTTTAACTTTCTCCCATTCAAAGAATTTGAAATTGAATTTTTAATTTCTTTATCAGGAAGCCTTTTCCTGAATCATTCATGAAGTCTCTTTGTCAGCATGGAAATAATTCTAATCACCTGAGTTTATTTTCCCCTTGTTCTCTATTTTTACTGCAGTCTGATGAAACTGGTTTGGTCAGCTTCCCATTTGTTAAGAGGCAGATTCACTTTCTGATTTTCAGTCACGCACAACACAGCAAGAAAGCAGCTCACAGGGGTGATCAAAACACCTCACTGAAACCATTTCTGCTTATTTTGTGTTTTGCAATTATTGTTTTTCTCTTTTTCCTTCAGCATCACGAAACTATTGAGTCAAAATTAGGTTGCCAACATCACTTAAAAATAGATGAACTACTTTAAACCCCTAGTCAGTGTTAAAATCCATAGGCAGTCTTAAAAAAAAAAACAAAAAAAAACAACACCAAAAAAAAACCCAACAAAAAACAACCTCAAACATTTATCCTCAGAATCAGCATAATTGACATAGTTATTCTTTGTTTTACCTAACAAGCCCTGAATTTCAGATTGCTTGCTTTTTTCCCACTGATACTGGTGAATATCAAAAATGTGGAAGCAAAGACAGGATGCCATATTACTGAAAAAAAAGATATTAGTCCACTTTCTTCTTCTGCTCTGGCTTCAGTCTGTTGGGAGGAGAGGAGTTTGAAGGTGAAAAGGGCAGAGAAACAATTTCTGTAAACCTGTGCAGTGGCTACAGGAGAACAGCATGCAAAAAGGTCTGAAATTTCTTGAAGTATTGTTTTAGTCCTGTGATAACCTCGCTCAAGCCATTTTCACCTCCTTTTTAGATTCTGCCACAAAAGAAAAGGGGAAAAATAGGCCAATGAAGAGGGAAGGGAGAAATTTTTCTATTTCACAGTCTTTCTCAGAAATTTGGTGGCAACAAAAAGGAATGGCGCCATTCCCAGGCTGAACTTGTGGCTGCACTCTTCATGAAGACTCAATTTGCAGTAGATTTCAGTTCTGCAAGGCTAGAACCACACTTTGTCAAGCAGATCCTGTCCTAGAAGCTCAAAGAAAACTGACGGTAACATGAAGGTGATAGTCTTGCCACTGGGTGTTGCTTCCACGCGGACTGTGGACACTGAGCAGGCAGCAAACGGTGGTCCCTGGCAGAGGGTGGAAAGAGCAAGGCTCCTGGGCTTACACATCATGTCTTCCCGCGAGGAGAAGGGAGCTGTGATATCAAAACCTTCATTCCCTCAGAGCAGAGACCTATCTACCTGTCACAACTCCTAACTTGATGTGTTTTCAATGCAGTTTTATGTGACGGATGGTTTGGGCCCCCTACCATCTATCTGCCAAAAGTTAATGTAAATGCTCCAGAAGTTTGCAGAGGAAATGAAAGCCGAGGATGTTTCTGAAATCTGGGAGACAATTAGTGTGATTTACATCCTTGGCATTACGAGGAGCTTAAAATTTCTTGTGTTCCCATGAAATGTTATCGGAGAGGTGGGGTTTTGGGAAAATTATATTGGCTGAAATACATCGATCAGGATGCTTGTGCATAGTGTAGCTGCTAACGCAGATGGAAAGCTGATAACAGGCTAAGGGGGTTTCAGATCACTCTGCTGCACAAGGACATACTTTTACAGATGCTGGAACTGCTGATCTAACGGCTTTTCATTCGAAAACTACTGCTTTGAATGGGCAAGAAATGTCTTTGCTATACTTAGAGGTGGATTATGCGATGGGAAAATATAGAAGGGCTACTTCATGTGCCAGCACATGAAACTGCCTCCGAGTATTGCCAGAAAAGGAGAAAAGCACAGCAAAAAGCTTCTCAAAATCTGGCTGTAATGAGGAGCAGGTGTGAATTTTGCACAAACGTCGGTTGCAGGGTGACTCTAGGGGAAATGTGGCCATATTATTGTGGTAGGGAATGACAACACAGAGGAGCGGAGAAGCAGGAACCTCTGGACTCCAGGCCTCAAGATTTAATTTGGTGGCACATGACAAACTGTTCAATGCTCGCGGTTCTTGGACATCAGTCACTCTTATCATCGGGACTAAGGCTGTACTGTTTGGCAGCAGGACTGCTGCAGATTTGGAAGGTCAGAGGGGCACAGGGTACAGGAAAAATGCTGCTTGGCATCTACTGGGTGGAAAAGCCTCAGTGCTGGAGGCTCTGGACCAGAACAAAAACATGGGGCAGTAGCAGACAGAAGTAAGAGATGCTGGTAGAAGGGGGCTAATAGAAGGTTTCAATCTTTCCAGAATATTTAGGGAACTAGATAGAGTTAATGGCACCTTTAATTTTTTAGAATATAATTTAACTTCATGTGTTTTTGCCCTGTATAACCTGCTCTCGCCTCCTCCCAAAGAGATCATTTCAGTCCTCACCGGTGAGTCGCCATGGAGACAACAGCCATGTGATGGCAAGACGTGACTCCACACTGCCAGAGCCTCACCACTTAATTATTTATTAATAGGCGTTTACCCTTGTAGCCTCAAGAGATGAAACATCTTGTTACCAAGGCTGGAAGAGAAACAAGAAACAAAGGCACAAAAAAGGGGGTGAAAACAGAAGCAATTACAAATAATTAATTAGAAGCACTATAAACATGCCAGGAAACATGTAATAGGAGTGGAAATTGAACTCAAGCTGAGGAAATGTCTGGCTAGATAAAGGAAAGACTCTATATATGGAGAGGTAAAGTCTGTGCCCCAGTGCTTGCAGGGTCAGTTCGCTGGGTGACACGGCAATCTGCCGGGGGTCTTCATGGAAACATGTTGTGCACGTTCTTGAGCTGGAAATGAACCCTAACAACTAGATCATCCTGCCCTGCCTTGAAAATCTTGCCATAAAGATTTTGATTAGTCACATCAGGAATAAGGACCTTGGGGACAAGAGGACCACATGGCTTTGATGAGTGCTCACAGTTTGTAAATTGCAGAGGGTCTCTGGCGGACGTTTGTGAAAACCCCTCACTGAATTTTTGGTTAAAACAGACCTGGCAGATAACGGGTCAATTCACGGGAATGAGTGCTGATTTATAGAATAGATCAAGATGCACAGCAAGATTTCCTCACTTTGTATTTGTTTTAATTGAACAGCTAATCCAGCCTATTATAATGGCAAGTAAGTAGAGGCAAAACACTTAAGTCGTCTTCTCTGTTTCTCTTTATTCTGCTTTTCCCCTAGACCTCTATAAGAGCTACAGCACTGGCAGACAATATACCATTTTTTCTGAGGTCTTCTGCCCAATCTAATTGACCCAACAACTTTTTAGGTACCATTGTGACTGCTACAATTAGTGACTTTACACTAGGAGGAGACTGAGAGTAAGTTGGCACTTTCAGACAGCTAATGAGGGGACAGCTGTGCCCTCTAGAGAAATATCTGACATGACAAGACAGTGCACTGGGCAAGAAAAATGAAAATAATTTCATAATATGTCTTCAAAGGGGCAAAAAATAAAAAAAATAAAATCCTTCAACCCCAAGTACAATATAAAACAAAACTAGAGGAAGTGCATGGCACAGAGCCAAGCAAATTTAAGGAACAAATCCGGCAAACAATGAAAAGTAACAGCTCTGACCAAAAACAACCATTAAATGTTAAATGCTGCTCTTGTAACTGACAACACCAACAACTTTAAAGGGCTGTTTTACTAGCATGTGTATGTGTGTGTGGGGAATAGTTAGCCTCTCAAAGGACTGACTGTATATTTATATTTCTTGCTTTTTGGTGTTGTTTCTTTTGTGGGATTTGTTTGTGGGTTTTTTTCTTTACAAATTTGTGCTAATTGAAAGTGAAATCTAGAGCCCAGCTAATTACAGTCAGTGAGGTGGGAGCACTTTGCATCTGGTCTGCATGGGTGTGAAGGGCTACAGGCAGTGTGTGCCTGCTTGCCCTCAAAGGCATAGGTCAGGTTCACCTAGAGAAATCTCTTTCTACCACACGTGAATGAGGCAAAAAATCTTTTTTTTTTTTTTTTTTTGTGGAGAAATGGGCAGAGAGGAGACACAGTGGAGGACCAGGAAGGGAGAGGATTAGCTGGCATTCCTGTGCATTTTGAGTAGCATTTCCATTCTTTCATCTTTCTCTTGCTTGTTATGCACTGGCCAGAAACATGATGCTCTGCTGGCCACATACATAGCCACAGCATGGCCTGAGGTGGGAATCTCAGTGTTCATCTCAAACATTACCTAGTGTCCAGGATTCTGACATTTAAGCATCCAAGAGTCTTTATTGTATTTTTCCCCACAATTTCTTCCCCCTATGAAGGAGGACAGTGCTTGGGGTCTGCCTCTTCTGCACAAAGGAGTCTAAGAGAAGAACTTCAGGTACAGAGGAACCTGAGGCAACTCCCAGAAATTGATATCCTGGCCTTCCCCTGCTTGGCACAGGTCAGCAGTGTACATGAAACCTACCCCCAACCACCTTTCTGCTAGTGCTAAATGAGAACACCCTCGAATGCTTTTTGTTTGTTTTGTTTTGTTTTGTTTTGAGCAAACCACAGAGCCAAAAGACTTGTTCATGGCATGAGGAACAAGGACTCAGGCTACCCCTTTTCATTTGCTGCTCCATTCTTTGTCAGTCTGTCTCAACCTCTGTTGACTCAATGGTGCATTTGTAAGGATTCATCCTTACCCATCCCCCTGGAGTTTTTAGGAAAAAACTCCTAACAGCTCTTGTATTCTCCAACACTAGCCAGGTGATTCTCTAATCATATTTAGTACAGCAAGATTAACCTGTCATTAAAAATATAATTGTTCTTCAATTTGCACTTCTTTCTTAAATGCAGGATGAGCAGAGCTCCAAAGCCCTGACTGGAACTTTATACTGCAAAGCCTCTGGCAACAGAAAGCTTATTATTTGCAAAAGAGGGGATCCTAATTGGAAAATATGATGGAGAGAATATAGTGAATCCCCGGTAATCTCCTTCCAAAATGATAATGCATGTGGTATAATGAATATTAATGTATCATATTTATGAAATGGGGACACTGGAAAGTACAAGGTAAGTTTTCCTTCTCTATGAATTCTACTTGGCAAATAACACTCCATGGAGTCACACTGACCAGCAGTCATCGTGCACACCTCTGTCTCAGACACAGCTGAACTTCTGCTAAACAAAAATGCACCCAAAATTTCTTTTATCTATGACCCTACAATAGCCACCATCCCATCTCTGGCATTCCCTACTTACAAGCCTCTTCTTGGTCATTACTCATTTTAATCAAACGTGACACTCCTCACACAGCCTTGCCCATCCCTGTGAAGCCAGGAAGTCTCATGAACAGGGACCAACTCTGCTGAAAATATAGTGTTGTTCTAATTTCCACTATCACTAAACATTGGGTATCAACATAAGTGATCCTGGAGAAAGGGAGATGTTTCATCTCTATTAACGTTATACTTCAACTTCATTCAACTGTATTTTAGAGTCAGGTTTTTCAGCCCTTCCTGGCCTCTTGAAGACACATGTGTGAGTAGATGTTAAACCAAAAAAGTCAAGAACTCATAACCTAGCCCTAACTTATTAAATGTTAAGGAGTACCAGAGTTTCTCCTGAAGTCCTTGGTGGAGATGCTGTTACCCAGAGATCCCCCATATTGGCTAAATTCTTGATTCTAGCACTGTAACCACAGTACATAAAGTTTTCTAGGACAATTGCCTCTCCCTTAAGTATAGTCATTACCTGTTCTGGCAGACTTCTTTGTAATTTAAAGTTGTAGACTTTAAAAATAATTCCTGGAGAATTGAGGTTTATTGGGGAAAAATATTCTTTTATTTACTTGCTCATTCCCACACTAATACCTTCCTGTTATCTGCTTCCTTTGGAATTAAGTGGTTAACATTGTTACTGTGTAGAAATGTAGATTTCCCCTGGCACTCCTTGGAGTGAAGAAAGGATAATTTCAGACATTTTCCTCTTTCGGTAATGCATCTGCCAGAGCTATCTCAATATTTCTATAGGACAAATGAGACTGACAGCCTGGGAGAGCAGGAAAGGAAGAGCCATCATGCTGATAAAAGGCCTGGGTGGGACTCCAGGGATCTGCACTCAGCTCTGGCCACAAACTCAGTGTGTGACCTTAAGAAAACCATTTAATCTCCCTGTTCCTTAGTTCTCTACCTGTCAAGAATTTTACTTTCCTTCAACTCTTTTTCTACCATGTTGGCATAAGTTACAAGCTCTTAGATATAGTCTCTGTCTCATCCTGTCATGTTATTTAGCAGAAGGGAACATGGATCTTTGCAGAGGCCTTTAGAAACTAGTACAGAGATAACAATAACAACAATGACAATGGGAAAAAGCATCCTCGAGACTACAAAGGTGATTCCCTGCCATCTGATTTCAGTCCACGTAATCCCCACAGAGAATCAAAGTGTTGCAATCATCATGTGGTCCCACTAGGATTACGGAAATGATTCATCTACAAAACACTTCATCAGTTAGCACTCCTAAGATGACAACTGGAATGTAAGGGTGGCTCTGGGACTGTCACAGATCTTTACGAAAGTTGAACATGGAATGTGACAGCAAGTCATGTGCTCTGGCTTTAAACCTCGTCCCTGCTACTTCTGATACAATAAGGTCTCAACAACCTGCAGTTTAGAGGCTGTGGCACAGACAGGACTAGTTTTGAATACATCCAAGACAGAGTGCCATACACAGGACATAGGGACATATATCCTGTAGGGACAACAGGACAAATCCCATTGCAATAGCTTTGGGATGTGCTTCCTTCTCTCTACCTCCACTAAATGCTAGGATTTGCATCCACATGTGTTATTTTGGAAAGCATCTAGGACTGTGAGAAAGCACTTCCCCCCGGCTATCCAAAACCTTCAGCCACTGCCATTCAGGGCAATGTCTATATACGGAATAATTATTTTAATCGGGAGATGTGTTAGAAATAGGATATGTGCAGCTGTTGTGTGGTTCCCTACACTTCCTGGAATGGCTGCCTGAAAAAGTGGATTAAAACTGTAGGTGGAAGGGTAGTTGCCATGGAAACTGCATCGTTGGAACCTTCATTTCAATCATTTCTTCCTTCTGATGATTTTCTACCCATTTTATGACTCTGAACAGGTACAGTTCCATCTTGGTTCTTCCTTGCCTTCATCAAACTATATGTGATGCTACAAGCCAGGAGTCAGGGTTAGGAAGTAAACCTAGTGGAAGGAAATACGGGAAAACAGTGCCAGAGGCAGTTTGGGGGGGGTCATAAGAGGAGCTGACTTCATTTTTGGCTCAGAGGCCAAGCAAAAGACCTCAAGGTGTGGGAAGGAGTGCCTTACGGAACTAGTCTTGTCAAAAGCTACCTCAGTCCCTGCAGGACTGTGCTGTGAGTGCATTGCTCTGGTGGCACTGGGCACCATCTCAGATGTGTCCACCTGGGAGAGCAGTGACCTCCAGCTGCCCAGGGACCACCAGACACTTGAATGGTTCTTCATGGACTCATGGAGCTCCAGGAAAGGGAGGACAAATAGGGGTTTTCTATCAGCTAGGTGTCATTTTGAAATAAGAGGGGCATATGAGAGAAGTCATCTTCATGGCTGCAGCCTTGAGCGCAGCAGGTGCCAGTAGCCAACATTTTATGTGAAAACTTGTTTGTGCTAAGGACTAACTGAGGTTAAGCACCTTGATGTGTCCCTGTGACAATGAAATAAACCTGAATCATCCAGCTTCTGAGATGAACCAGTGCAATGCAATTCCAGGTCCCTGGGAGTGGGACCTTCATATCCCCTGGAGTGGGATATGAAGCATGTTTTCTGCAGCTGGAAAAGGAGTGGGAAGGGATGTCAGACAGAGTAAATTCACCCAAAATTGGAGTTACGCAGGATATGGAGGGTAGTTTGCCCTGCTTCTGGAGAAAAGTGCTAGTTGGGCTCTGTCAATTGCAGGATCATATTTTGAAGTCTTGAACGACAGAACTTTTGAATGCTTCTCTGAACCTTGCCATGTTCATGTGCACTAATCCTGTTTCAGACATGAAGAGCTGGATAATTGTAGCACAGAAAGTCCCTCCAGAGGACTTGAGGACAGTTTGTTTTGAAATGTTGCAAGCCAAAGCGAGAACCTAAAATTTCACTTCTCTGTCACCTTGTCTGGTCTGTGGAGCTGATTCCTCCAGACACTCCAGGCTGTACAAACTTGTGTTATCAGATTTGTCTGGCTGTTCTGGTTTTCACAGCTGCCACTTCAGGGCTGTGTTATGCTGTTACATCAGGTAGTGGAGGTGGCTTTCCAGACTCCCTCTGCTTTACATCCGGGATGGAAACCTTGACAGATGGTTTCATTATTAACCATCATTAACATGAAGAAATTAAAGGGTAGGAGTGAAATCCAGATACTTTCACAACAACTGTAATGCAATGGATCAGTTCCTTGCTGCTTATTTTTACACTGATCCATGTTATTTGTGACAGTTCCACTACTTCATTAATATCATGTATTTCAGTGTTACCTGCACAGCGTCTGACAGGTCAGATGGCTTTTCTCGGATTATTTCATAGAGGGCTGGAAGCCTGAAGGTTCCTTCTGGGTGTGCTGAAGCACAAGATTTGTAGTAACCCTTAAGCCTTACCATTTGCCACTGAGATTTGACTGATAAATTTGATTGCTCAAGGGGGCAAATTCCACATGCTACGAGATAAATCATCACATTAGCTAATTTGTTTATTTCTTTCCTTATTTCAGTAGGACTTGGGGTTGGGAGAAGTTCATTTTAGTCTAGCACTCCTGAAAATGAAAGTCCTCTTGCCATCAGTCCTTTGCAATACAAGCTTTCAACAGTCTCTGTCCATTACTATCACCCACCCTAATATTGGTTAAAAAGTTGTGTTGATGTCTTAAAGAAAATAAGTCTCATTTTACTATGAGCTTTTCTCAAGTTACAAACCCAGATGTAGTAGGTAGAAAAGCAACTTTTTAAAAAATCCCCCGCCAAACCAACCCTAAAGAAGCAAGAGATCTGCAGTCAAAGCAGTGGAACTTCCCAGCCAACTCCGTTTGCAGTGAGGACAAAGGTATACCACTGCTTTGAGAGAACAGCCTGCTTGACTCACCTCTGTGGGGCTCTGTATGGATACGTAACCTCTCCCCAGATAAAACTCAAACAAGTTGCCACAGCACCCTCAGTCATCATTACTGCTCATCATAGCAATATTAGGTCTCCTCATTACTGGCAGACTTTGCCTCCTTTTACAACCAGGCTCTGGCTTTTGAAACAGAAATCCCTGAAATCTTTGTACCTTTATTGGGAGCTCGCTTTGAGTCCCACCTCTTCTTCCCCTACTCTGAAATACTCGCTCTCCTCAGACACCCTTAGGTGTCTCCTGCTGCAGGGTATGAATAAGATGGACTTCATACACAGGTTTCTGTGCAGTATCTCTGGCCAGGGTTATATGGACAATCAGCTCTAAAGTCCCTTTCAAGGCTTTAAAATCTCTAACTTGCCATTGCTTAGTCTGCAAAGCTAATGGGTCTGATATTGGTACGCTCATGATATCGTGTTATTGGTTCAATATATTATTTTAACCTGCAGTTTGTGCTGAGAACTATTACCCTTAACCACACGGCTGATTTTTATCTCCTCTTCATTGTATAGAAATATACAGGTGATTGAAACTACCCCCAAGAAGTCTGGTGTGACATTCAAGAATATATTTTGAAAAGTTATCATCAGCATTTTCCTTGCATATTATTGTTCTGCAATTAAGCAATACAATGTAGCTTGAAAATCCTTAATAAATCTTAGCATGATTTATGGGGATCATTTGTTTCAACTTTTTGCTAAATGGCAGTAGATTTGGAGCTTTTATTACAAATTGTTTTCATTTAGACTTTAACTATCCTCTAGCCTCTGGATAAAGCACTTATTTGCTGCATGCCATTTTTTATCATTTAGGTGCTAGACCTAAAGCAAAAATAGAATGGAAGAAGAGTCCCAGTGGAGAGAAGCAAATGAGTGAGGCAAAGGGGTGAGGAGGAGAATGGACAGAGGAGTAAATGAAGAAGCATATTGGGTGACTGATCATCTAAGGAGCTAGCTGGAGAAGTTGTGGTTGAGAATGGAGGTTTTTAACGTCATATTGTAAAATTGCAAGTCTTGGCATGGTTATGTTCTTGGCTGGATTTGAAGTTCAAGTTTGGATAACAGGGAGATCGGTGACCGCTTCTGATGCCCAGGACACAAGGGCTCAGACCCGCCCGAGCCACTCCATGGTATCTGTATAGGTGCAGCATTCCTGACATCAGGCTATCCACGGAAAAAGGCCACTAGCATAGAGGACAAGAGCACAGGCTCAGGAGTAATTTGCATCCACATTTATCAAGTGCAGCTGAAGGTCAAGGTTCAAGACTGTTAAATATAATCTGAAGTGGTCCTGAGAGAATGAATTATCTTCAGTTCAACTTGAGTTTCTAGTTTTGCTTTCCCCAAATACTCAGAGAGCTCCAGTGCATCCAGGCGATGTTCACAAACCCCTAGAGTTTAACGAGCTTTTGCTCTGGTCATTATTCAGTTAAAAAAGAACAAACAAACCAACATTCCAGAAGGTGCATTGTTTGTTATTAGCACTTTTCTACCCATTACTCTCAGTTTTGGAGAAGAACCAAACCCACGTGGTTTGGGAAACCAATCAAACCACGTGAAAAGTGAACAATTGGGACTAATGAACCTGAAAATGATCGGTCCAAATTATTGAGTAAATATAGCACTTAAGAGTAATGAAGCTACTTACACAGCACTGGGACTGGTTTCAGAGCTATTTGCCAACTAGACAGCAGTTTAAATTTGCAGCAAATGCTGGGCCTGATTCATCACTGTGTTTTCTATCCCCGTGTGACTCTGGTGGTTGTATTGCAGAGTAATGAATCAAGTTCATTACTCAAGATGCGCAGTCCCTTTGCTCACACCAGCCCGTCACTTCCCGTTTGGAGACGTCTGGCAGAACTAAGTTGGATGTTACAGAATTTAAGTTTTAATTTTCAGCAGGTGCAAAAGGCAGTTGGTGGGCCACAGGAACAAGAGCAGAGCCACCACCCAGCATCAACCAGCATTTTGCCCTGACTTGTGACAATTTTTCTGTTGTTTCCTGGCCATGCCCATATTTTTTCTCCCAGTCCTAGTTTTATGTGAGAAGCAGAACCACAGCCACAGAGTTGGCTTAGTCTTGCAGGATGGCTTGTCTCTGCTTTGGGTCCTTAGAGTGCTCCCCAGAGAAGTCTGCAGGACATCTGCAGCCGAGGGTCTTAGGTTCATAGAAGTAACTCCAGAGCACAAGACTGCCAGAATTACCTGGGTCTCTCCATACCAACTTCAGATTTTCACTGTGCAAGTGAAAACAGAATCTAAAACTGAATTGGATGTTTCTATGCTGATTTAACATTGGAAACTTCAAATCCACCACTGAGATGATTATATTCTGTGCAGCCTGTTTAACTGTTCTTCATACTAGCAGTAGCTGATGATGATTTGCTTATGTGTGTGGCAGTGCCTGCAGAGGGAGGAAGTCTCAATGGCAGAGATGGACATCCCTGATGTCTCTAGGTTCACAGTTCATGTATGTGAAACACTTCAGCCAACCAGATGAACACTGCTTGGCTAAGAAGAGAGGGGAGGGATGTGAAGGGAGAGCTCAGCTGTAGGAAAGTTCAACCCCCAAGCTTCTTTCCCTTCTCTGGGTGGGGAGTGGCTAGAGCCCTGTTTTTCATGTATCAGAAACCTCATTGCCAGCTACCTGCACATCACATCCAGAGCCCTGTGGCTGGGGTGTGGAAGGATTTATAAACATGTAGACTGGACATATAGACTGGACTTTTATTTTCTGATAATCTAGTTTAGTGTGACAAATAGCCCCATGAACAGGACACCCGCTGGCTCTCACTGTACACGTCACTTGGACAGCCTCCAGCTTTCCAGTGCCTGAGGTGTTGGCTTCCTTCCCAGCGCTTTCCTCTATCTGCAGCCCTCCAGCAAGTTTTCATCACTTCAGCCTCTTCCGAGGCAGTGACCCTGATGTACTTGTCACACGGTGTTCTTGAGATAGCCATGACACTTAGCAATGTGCCTGAATGCCAAGCACAATTTAGGAAGTTAGACAGTACTTCACTTTCTTTACCATCCCTCTGCCTCTTTTCCTTGCTGCTGTCTTCCTCCCTCTCTGCTGCTCCATCCAGGCAGCCCTTGGATGAGGTTGTATGTTGCTCTCCACACACTTCTCTAGCTCTACTACTATCTTACTGTGTAACAACCAGCAGCCCAGTCAGCTCCTCCAAGAGGGAGTTTACCTTTCTGCGAGATGGGGATATCATTTGGTTATTCTGTTAGAGAGCTCACTGTCTCCAGTTGTTAAATCATGCCTAAAATGCTTCAGAAGGGAGTTTCAATACCACTTGCACCAGATTCTTCCCTTTACCCGTTTCTCCATTACCACTCAGCTGACTTCCCAACAGCCTAACTGATTGCTTGCCTGTCATCATTTGTGAAGCAATGGAAGGGGTTTATATTTTATACAGACCACGGCAGCTTGATTCAATATAATCAATCCTGGCACCCTAAAGTCCCAAACATGTCCAGCTGATGGAATGAGTGTTTGTGAGAATATCAAATATCTGCTGAGCCCTCCATCAGTCAAATGAGGTGGTCTGAACTGATCTCATGATGTCAGGGGTATCTTCAAAGAGACCTCAATCCATCTCAGAGTGCAAAGCATTATTACAGAAGGGTGGAACTTATGAACTGTTTTTTTTTTTTTACAAGCAGCAACAGCAGGATCTATTGAATCGGGCAGATGGGTACATTTTCCAAGGTGCAGAATTTATCATTTTGCTTTAGTACTGTAGGCAAAGTTTGGTAGGCTTTTGCACCTGCAGGAAAGGTGCTCTCCATTTATGCATATGTGCACAGGTGACATAGACACACACACACACATATATATATATATATATACACATGTGACACACCTTCAAGTGCTGCATTCAAGAACAAATGTTGTTGTGTATCTTACACTTACATTTCCATATGAGGCAGACTTTTATCTAATCACTTTCTGATTATGCCTTAAAATTCATCTATTGCATTCTCTGAATCACTGCAGTCCAGTTCTTCTTCAGAAATCATTAGCCTATGGAAATACTCTCTTTTCTACAAGCAGACGAAGCCATATGCTCATCCAGAGGCAATTACTCTTCTAATACAAGTTCTTTAATAACCTTAAACAGTACAGAACGGCATAATTGTTTGCTTTAATAAATACTTCAGACCACTTTAGCTGCACTGTAAAATGGCTTCACAAAATCCTGTTTCAGCTTCTTCCAGTCTGTATGAAATGATCCTCATCCTTCTGGCCATTTTTTTTTTTTTCTTGGAATTTTGCTATGACATCCAAACAGGGACATTCTGAATCACAAATGTGAGGAGTTAAGAATTCTTTTCTCTTTCTCTTTCTCTTTCAAATGATTTTTCATCATGTGTTGGAGCCAAGTATCTATCAGGGTAAAATCAATAGCAGCTCCCAGAACTAAGAGAAAATGCCCCAGACTTAATACGCTTCGTGTACAGCCACTGCAGCTGTATATCTAAAAGGAAGCTAACAGATGACTCATTCTACAGGTTACTGATGTTTGAAATAAACCCATTGCTAAAATGGTTAGGAACAGTGTAATTCTTAGCATTACAACCAAAGTAGGACTCCTGCTTCTTTGCCTTTACAGCTATATCAGAGCATCAAACATCTCTCTGGTCTCAGTTCTTAATATCTGAACACCTGCACGTGCTAAAATAGATACGACCAATCTCATTCTTCCTTTCGTCATTTCTGTGGGAATGCATGTAAAAAGTTGTATGCTGAGTGCCAAGGACAGATAGGAACTGAAGAGACATACTCCTTTGCTGGGCCTTCAGCATTCCATTGCCTGTGTGTGTGAGTCTGGGAGCAAAGGTCAATGACCCTTTAGTCTTTTCTATTATTTTTTCTTTTCTAATGTTTCAGGTGGGTCCAAGGCTCCATTTCCCTCCCTTCTCCCTGTCTGTTGTGAAGCAGCCAGTGAGTTGGGAAGGATCATCTGGCTGACAAGAACTGTTATTTAAAATAAAAATATTCATCTGAGCACCAAAACTTCATTGAAGACCATCTGAGTGATACCCATGATACTGAGCTTGCATGCAAATGCAACCTTTGCTCTTTAGGACTATCTAGGTCAGGCACACATGGTTCACAACAACTTTGTTTCCAGTCCCTCCATGAGGAGTAGGGCACAGCAGGACTCCTAGCTGCATATAAATCAGGGAACACCGGAGAAAACAGCAGAAAGACATTTCTTCTCTCTGTCCCAGGTCCTGTGATGTGATCCATCCAGAATACAAAACACACCCCGTGTCCGGGAAACTGCAACCAAAAACCACCCAGAGAAATAAATATCGTGGCCGCAGCACATTTAACTAGTATGTAGATGGACAAAACAGCAACAGTATTACATATAATTCAGGAACATTAAAGAAAATATACTACTTGCTGGAAAGCATAGTGCTGCTCTCCATCTGCCTTATCACTGGATTCCAATGGTTGGGTGCCCACAGACCTTTTGCATTAAATTTTACATTGATTTTTATGACCAGTTATTACATGTAATGTCTGAGCACTCCAACTGCTCTGTCTCCTCCCTGGTGTGGTATGAAATAAAGTTCATGGCAGCAGTGTAATGGATGGTTCGGACCAACTCCAAAAGTGGGGTTTTAGCAGGTAATTATTTGAGGGGAGTCAGAAAATGTGCTCTTTTATGTCTACATATAAAAACTGCATTAAGTTTGGAAAGAGCCAAAATGTGTCACATCATGGGTTCCCAGTGCTTATTACTCCAGCCCCATTTCTCTTTCCTCCCTTTCCCTTCCAGAGGAGCATTTCTAGGCCTCTGCTTTACTGGGAGGACGCCAATTCCAGCGTCCCATCACTCACAGCCCAAGGAGAAAGGGATGCACCGGCGTATCCCTTTCCCGAACACACCTACATACTGAGCTGGATGCTGGCAGAGTGCTGGCTTTTTAGCAGCTAGCAAACCCAGAGTCTGCACACCTCCCTTTATAAGCTATAATGTGGCTTTCAAAATTGTAAGTACTAAGGCTGCCTTAGCAGGTATTTGGTAAAGACGCGCTAATACTGCCTGCACCCTGGCAGTATTTCTTCCCTACAAGAAAGGCAGTTCTTGATGCTGACCTCAAGGGGAACTGCACCCTCACCAGGAAGGCTTAGCAGATGATGGATTTGCTCAGTCTTGTACTTCATATTTGCACACTCTGGTATTTTTTCCTTAAAAAGACTGTACCGCTAAAAAAAAAAAAAAAAAAAAAAAAAGGTGTTTAAAAATTTGCTAAGGTGAGAGTAATGAATTAAAAAGAAATGGAAAAATTCCCCCAGATTTCTACATGGCATTTGCCTCTTTGGGTTACAACTAAGTGGCTGGTGGCTCAGACTGGAAGGGGGAATCAGTGTCATTTGATTGTTGTGGAGGGAATTGTGCCTTTTCTATACATCTCATTTATATCTATCTGAGAAGAGCTGGACCCATTGTCTCAAAATTGCCTTGAGATGGGACAGAATGAATCAGAGTGCGGATACATGAGCTATTAGAGCTATTAGTGATGGTGATGTTAGACAGTATCACTTGTCGGTCTGCTTTACAGTTATAAATGTATATAATTTAAAATACAATAAGTGGCCACATGCTCAGCTAGTGTCTGACATCTATCCACCAGGTTTCCACTGCTGCAGCTTTAGCATAAGTCACAGTCTTTACAGAGAAGATACCTAACAACAAATTTTGTTGTTGATTTTGAGATCCAAGCTATGTCCACGACATCTGGATTCACTGTCCAGTCACATCTCCGTCGGATGGTATTTGATTGTGTACACATCGTCCTGAGACTGCAAATTGAGAATGGAAAGGAGGGTGCAGAATAATAAAAATAAGACCTTTTTACTGCAAATCTTCCAGGAATTCTTGCTTGTTCAAAGACCGAAAGTTAAAATTATTTTATTTTTAACATGTCAGGGACCAGGTAGTCTCTCTTCTGCCAGCCTAGACATCTTACTTCAGCAAATGCCAGTTTAACATGGGTAAAGGAAGATGAATCACAATCCTTGGGTTCACATAACCTACACATCTGCATAATGCCTCTGGACCAGGTACTGAGCATTATCTCTGGTTTCTAATCCTCTAATTTCAGAGTTCTTTTGTGCAGATTATTGCTAAAAACTTCATATAATTAATATCAATTATTTAGATTTGCAGTTTAACCAGTGCCAGCTATTTGTCAGCTCAGAAAGCAGCATTATTCCTGTTGCTGTTATTATTAATTGCCAGTCTTGGTCACCCAAATAGATGAGAACAGATACAAATGTAGATTCAGTTAATACCAGGACTATGCATGACACAAGCTGATAAAAGTCAGGATATTAATGAGAGTCATATTTTTATTCTTGTTACTCTGCCTGAATCTGTCCAGTCTGACAAATCTGGTCTCTGTGTACCTTCAATGGCCCTTTGTTGCCAGGTAGCTGGTACATGCGATTTAGTTTGCTGTTGAACCTCTCTGAATAAACACACATTTAAATACTACATTTACTCACACAAATGATGGCATGCTCCTCCTCCTCCTCCTACTCCAGATCATTCTCAGACCTAGAGTACAACCCTCATACCCTTTTATTTTAAAATATGGTCAGCTCTGACTTCTGGACGTGAAGTGCAATCACAGAATAGTCAATATGTGTCTGTGGCCATTATGTTAGGGAACAACAACATTTTTTACAGTGGATTTCAAAGCCAGGTAGATACTACCCCATGACCTCAGTGCTAAGGGAAACATGTCACAGGAAAATGCGTGGTTTACCCAGGAATGTGCAATCTCATGATGACAGCTCAGGGAGTAGAGTTGATATTCTCAACCCCAATCACAGACTCAATGCGCAGACCTAAATAGCCCTATGTTTTACCCTCCCCCTGCTTCCCGTCTTGCAATGCGTGGTATCATATGGTTCAAGGTGCTGCAAAAAATTAACACTGGCAGGTGTAGCCATGTATTTGAGATTGGGAAACTGGAGGAGGGAAGGCCAGTGTCTGGAAGATGGAAGAGAGCATCTCGGACCACGCAGCTTGTCTTCAGTTAATGTGACTACAGAGCAGGGGAAAGATGTGCATTCGCCACTGCCAGCATGTAGCCCATACAAATGTTTCTCATCAACCACAAGGACCACTAATCATTGGCTCTATTGTGTAAGCCTGATACATGCAGGCCTTGCTAAGGACTCTACCACTGAAGAGGAGCTAAAAGATTGATAAGAAGGGAATATCCTGCCACAGAAGACGTCAAAGGCTGGATGATTGCCCAAGAAGCATGAAGCCGGCAAAAATCTGTGGCAAAGGGGGGAGAGATAAAGGCAGCAGGGGGAGATCGTGATCAAAGACTCAATTCAAGACCGAAAAACTTGCCTCCCCTCTGTAAGGAGCATGCGTGCTAATTTACCCAGCAAGTGAGGCTAATTTAACCAATAGGAGATGGAATGGTAATTACGGACCAAAGAGTGTCAACTTAGGTTTTTACTAATCATGTAACAAGATAAATAGGCTGTAGTTCCTCTGTGTAGCTTGCTGGTTTTGTGGAATTGCCACCTAGGGCCCATCTTTGTGCAACTATGGAATAAACTGATGTCTTGGCTCTGAGTGTGAGATTGGCTTTTTGCACACTGGGTAATGAACCCTGTTTGAGAGACAACCAGCAGATTTTCAAGGTTTGAGTGTTGTCTGGGCTGCAGCTGCAGGCAAAATGAAAATGTATTCCTAAGAGAGGACTAGAGGAGCTAGAAATACTTATATTTTGGTGAAAATTTAAGTTAAAAAGGCACAGGTAGGTAGCACAATACTCTCATAAACCATTGGTTTATGGCATGGCATAATACAAACTGCTTAGGTGCCTGATTTCATGCCAGATGAGTTTTTCTTTTTCATTTTGGGTTGGTTTTGGTTTTGTGTTTTTCTGTTAACTTTTATTTTTCACAACATTTAACCATTTACTAGTATCTGAAGTGGTAGAAATTATTTGCTTTATTGATGCTAAGAAATTCTTACAGCAGTGTTATGGAAAAATTCTATAGCCCACATACTCTGCAACAGGGGCAGGAATGTAATCTGCTGGTGAGGAGATCACCCTGTACCAGAAACATAAGGCTTTCCCTATAGCCAAGTTACAAACAGCGAGAGAGGCAATACAAAGCACGTGGAATGTCGCACTGCTTATATTTCCAGACTGTGTAGGAAGCTGTAATTATGGCATGGCTTAATTTACAAGCACTTGATTTTACAGCCTTAACACCCTTTCAATGCAGTATGTTGCACGTAATGCAGGACTTCATTCTTCCCTCAACGGGGCAGTATCTTAAGAGTGATTTAGATACTTAATTCCTACTCAGGTGTCCCAGAGCTACAGCGACTGCTGACACTCAGGTGTGGGATATCAGACCTGGCCATAAGTGACTGCTCCAGACCATGGTCAATGTGCACAGGCAGGAGTGGCAGAGGGACCCTGGCTTGCCTTTAAAAAGGCTCCAGGGGTGGGACAATAAGGCTCATGACTTGCCTGCTTTTTTCCTGAGTCTGAATAATACTGCCAGTCTCCAACTTTTGAGCCCAGTAAACGCATGTAGAAAATACTAAGTGCTTTTATTAGAAAAAAGTGGGGAAAAAAAAAAGAAAAATAGAAAATCATGCCCCAAGTGATAAAATGTTTATAATAAACTCATTGTTTTGGAGGGAAAGAATGTGGCATTCTGCACTTTCTAAGAGAGCATCAGCAGAATAGGGTAGAGAGAATATTATCTCTAAAAGCTATGCATCATTCTCTTAAAATGTTAATGTCCCATTTCTAGCTGAACAAATAAACCTCTAAAAGTTGGATGTAACTAGTACTAATGAATCAGAGCGCAGACTGGGAAAATAAAGAACCAGCTTCTGACTGAAAAAAAAGCATCTTTCAAGAGAAAAGAAAAATTAAGTCATTATTTAAAAATTGTTCTACTAATGTGCTGCGAACAAAGGGCTGTTAGCTTGAAAGGACCAAACAGCTTTTATTTCGGAGTACTTTATTTGCAGCAGGATTATAAACAAGATCCTCAACAAACCCTTCAAACAGAGCATGCGTTATTAAAAAATTCAGAAGCCTTTTTCCCATTTACCATTTCCTCGAGATGTTTTTTGTTTTGCTTCCCTAATGTATTTACAATGAGTGTGCAGTCTCCACGTGGCTTAACATCCAATTCAAAGATTGGATGGAGACAGGCAGCAGCATTTCATGTCTTAGCTTTATGGTTTTCATTGAGTTCCTAGTGCCACAAAATCCATTGCAAATACCAAGATAATGCAAGATCTGATCTCATATATGCTCATGTTGAGTGCAATGTTGAATGAAGACTCCAGGCGATTTTCATCATCCAAGTGCTAAAGTTTATTATCTGTAACACATTCCTGCCTAGAAGTGCTAGCCAAGGTTGTGTTAGACACTAAAGAGCCACCTGGAGTTCTTGCCCTCAGGAAGAGCTAAATTGGACAAAACCAGAGGAAGGTGGCTAGAAGGCAGAGATGAACCAATTTGTTAAGGGATGCAAAGCAGGTCAGTAGTATATATGTAAGCCTGTATGCATTGAGTTAGTAATAGTGTCCTGATGGCAGTACCTTTGGGGATGATGCTAGCCGTTGACACAGTGGGTTTTGGGCAGCAAAGTGCCTTTGGTTTGCTTTCCCAACTGCACAGCTCCAGGAAGCTTGTGACTGGCCTTACAGTACTGAAAGGGGGCCCACAGGAAAGATGGGGAGGGACTCTACCAGTGATTGTTGTGATAGGATGAGGGGTAATGGTTTTAAACTGAGAAACGGAAGATTTAGATTAGCTATAAGGAAGAAATTCTTTACTGTGAGGGTGGTGAGACACTGACACAGGTTGCCCGGAGAAGCTGTGGCTGCCCCCTCCCTGGCAGGGTTCAAGGCCAGGTTGGACGGGGCTTTGGGCAACCTGGGCTAGTGGAAGGTGTCCCTGCCCATGGCAGGGGGGGTTGGAATTCAACAGTCTTTAAGGTCCCTCCCAACCCAACAGATTCTGTGATCTTATGACTGTGTCTCTCATACTGAGAGAGATCCAGAGCCCTGCTCAGGGTATAATTTCTGAGCACGCTGCCTCCTCTGTGCTCCTTCCAATGTCCCAGTGCCCTGACCATAGGATGGCAGTGCTCAGTCCTGCTCAGCTGCCGAGAAACCTTGAGCCAGTTCTAAAAGGCTGTTGGGCTCTTAAAAAAGATAGTGAAAAACAGAGTCATATGCATAGCTGTCATCAGGAAAACTGATCCCTGTATTTTACAGGAGCTTCAGACTCCTTTTTTTTTTCCCCCCCTTGTGGTCTTTAGAATAGGCTAGTTCACTCTCAAAATTACTGTCTTTATCAAGCTGCTGGCTTCCAGCTAGTGGTCCCCAAACATTGCAGTTTCTGTTCTTTCCATCCCAGAGAAATTTCAGAAAAGACTGAGCAATTTCTGAAAAAATACCCTGGCATTTTGAAATTTCTCATGAAATGAATTTTCCCTTCCCCAAACTGCTTTTCCAAATTGCCTCACTGCAACATTTGTTGGTGTATAATACAATTCATATGAGAGCCAATGTGATGAGGCTGAAACAAAGTGCTTCAACCTTACCCAAGCAGAATGTTAAATAAAAGTCAGATGAAATTGATACTGTCCCCTGAAACATTCAGATTTTCAGAATCAGCATTTTCTCATAGCAAGCTGTTCCATATCCCCTGCTGGCAGAAGGTTTAGAGACATTAGCTTTTTTCTGGAAAAGCTTTAAGAGCTGGGTATTATTATTGTTATTATTATCATCAATAATACGTAGAGGAAATGGAGCTGGAAAAAAGAGGCAGGAGGATATATTCTACTACAACTTTCTATGTTCACTAGTAATATAATTTTGGATTCACAGGGTCACAAAGGAGAGGAGAATTCTCCTCTACAAAATACTCTCCACCTTTCTTTTCCTCCATGTTTCTGTGAGTACATCAGGTACACAGTGCATTCTTCCACTCCTTTGCAGACTCATTCACATGCTACCACTGCCTGGTGTAACACTAAAACTAACTCCTTAATCTTCCTTTTGTGCTTTTTGCCATTATTTTTTGCCAATTGGATAGAATAGAATGGTAGCACCAATGGGCAAGAGAGGGAGGTCTTTGGACTGAAGTAAGCTCAACAGCACTCCGATTAACTAAGGTGGACTTGTACGGGGTGATGAGGCCATCGTCACTCGCTGGCTACACAAATTCATTCAAATATCTGGTTGATAAGTGCGATTTAGAAGTCTTTAGAATGGATGTTAGCACACACACACATGGTTTTGTGCCCATTTGACGAGCAATCCCATTAGGTGGCTGAGCCTGGATGGCAGAGAGCAGTGGAAATGAAAGAGGGGCAGGATGAGTTGGTGTCTTATGGCATGAGCTGCTCTCTCAGGCATCGACAGTGGGTTTATAGCAGGGTGCAGAAAAACAGTCTCTCTGAGGGTTTTCATTCCATCTGTGAATAGACTAGTCTGTGGGTAGCCACAGGGCAGTTGCTGCCTTCACATGTCAGGAAGTCCCCAAAAGGTATCTGTGAACATATTTTCCTTTAGAAAGGATTAGTAACACACATGGCTGACACATATCTTTCCTTGGTTCTTCATGCATGAAATGTATTGTCTTCCCCTTTAAGGAGTTTACTGCCTCACTGACCTTTATATTCTGCAAAGAGGCATTTTAATCTCCCACACTGCTGTGCTGCTAAGTGGTTTCTCATTTGACTTGTGCTACTCAATGGTCTTTCCATGTTGACGGGCTCTATTAAGTCACTGGGAGTTAGTCTGAAACTCTTCTAAGCTGTTATTTTCAGTAATAACACTCCTATTTGTTCCCCAGGTTTGCTGCACCCACAGGAGGTGGGAGGAGATGTGGAAGCACAAATTCTCATTAAAAGAAAAAGCAATTTTCTTTGGGAGTAAACTACCTCAAGGCAACTGGAAAGGGAGAGAGCACTGGTTCCAGTATGAGCCAAGCTGAGACTGGAAATCTTTAAATTAATCAATCTATTGAGGAGTTTCCCAAAATGGTATTTAATCACTCACAGCCTGTCAGGTAGTCTCTGTGAGACTAGAGTGTCTCAATATTTTATAGCTGAATGTTGTAAATGTTCACTCCTATCAGCATTGTCTCTCTGTGCAGAGTTCGTACACGAACAAATTGTGAGTGCTCATTTTTCAGTATTATTTTCCATGTATAAGATGCCAGCCATGTGACTTATTTTCCTTGAAGGAATGGGGGAAAAAAGCAAGAAAGATCTTAAGAAATCTCTCCATGGAAGACAGAAGAACATGCATTTTTCACTAATCTCCTTATGACAAAAAAGATGGAAACAGCCAGGTTGTGTGTCTTGCATGCAGGAGCTGAAGCTACTGGTTAGCTCACCCAGCATGGACTGAGTAAAGTTACAGACTGAATCAGCAGATGGCAGAGCTAGTCCTTCAGCCCAGGAAATTCCCTGGCCCCTCTACCTGAGAAATTAAAATGAACCTTTTCCACCCTCTCCACTGCTGCTTTATCCACTCTGTCCCTTGCCTTGAAACACAACAGCAGGGACAGCCCTAACAGTGTTTCCAAACCTCTTTTTTTTTTGGACATAATCATAGTTAGAGATCATGTAAGGAAACCCTCTGACTGTGAGGCCTTTGGTGCAAGTGCCTCATATTGTTCAAGTTCTTGGTGGTTAGAGATGATTGCAAGTCTTTGCACTTTTCCTCTTCCCCCACTCATGCACCAGTTCTACCCCATCTTCTCCCTCCTGTAATATAAGGCTGGTTTTATATGCCTGTACAGCTGTCACATGATGAGGCGTGGAGCTCCTGGTCTAGTGTCCTCAGGCACAGTGACAATGGCTAGTAATAATCACCCAACTGGGACAAGGACGGGACTGCCAATTTTCCTCACCTGAAGGCTGAACCCTTAGTTAAAACAACCACCACCGAGGTTTGCCAGTAAGATTGTTATTGTTGGAGGAATAAGAAAATGAAATGATGAGGAAACCACCTGCACATGATGCACTTTGACTCCTCCTGACTGAGTAATGGCTCCTCTTGGAACCGTGCTGCTCTTGTCACCGAGACAAGACACTAAGAAATAACAAGAGGGGCTGGAAGTGTCGTCTTATGGCAGCAGGCAGCCCCCAGGAAATAACCTCAAAAACTGGCTCAACTGTACCCAATACAGCTTAAAGATACTCTGCATCAATGGTGACACATAGAAAACCAAATGAGAATTAGGACAAGAACCATATTTACCACCACCACCACCACTCGGATGTTTCTCTCCCCATTTGGTTTTCTGGAGGAGGAACTCTATTTTATAGTATCATCTTTATCTTCTAACTTCTCCAGAAGTGCACAACAAGGAGAAGTTGCTGAGTGTCCAAAACAGCCTGATTTCTCCCAGTCACTGAACCACATAAAGGTGTAGCTCCAGCTAGAGAAACCTCTCGGGCTGGAGGACACCAAAGAGGCACTTTGCACAGAAACAGGCTCCAAATACATCCCTGGGTGAGCTTTTGTTCATTATTTTCTGGGCTAGTTACAATGAAATGGTATACACATATGGTACAATAATATCAACCTGATAATGACTAGGGAGAGGATAAAAAATGTGAGCTTTATCAAAAAAAATTATCTCTTTTAACAACAAATTGTAACTAATTAGACTTTGAATGGGAAATCAAAGGAAAGTGCATGAAGGCTCAATTTTCCATACAGCTGACGATCTGACCTTTTTAGGAGTAGGAAAGAAAATTATTTTTAATTAACATGACTAATCATTTCCTGTCATTTCCAGATAATTGGCTTTGTCAAAAAAATGAGCTGTTTTGGGGGGAAACTGGGAGGGTGACAGTGGCAGCTCTACTGGCATGTTTAACCTTTTAGATTCTGCCTGCAAAGGGAATTTTGAATCCTCGTTATTGCAGTGAAGAGGCTTTATATGGAAATTTGGTGCCCTCCCCCTCTTCCTTTCCATATGGCTCATAGAAATTCATACATAAGGAAAAAAAAAATATTTGACACAGTGCTAGACTTCTTTGACTTTGAAACAGTCCTTTATTAAAAAACGCAGAGGAGACAGTTTAGCTAATAGACTGTTTTCAGGTACATCTTGAGGTCACTCACATGATCTAGGACACAAGGTCAAATCTTGGGGTCCAAATCTTCTGCTCAAGCTAGTTGGGAATTTGGCACTACTACTGAGTGTAGTTGACTTTTATTCTGACTGAAGAGCAAGCAATTGAAGGTGGCCAGATTGAGTGTTGTAGAGACCTGCTTGCCTGAAATGTGGAAGCCTGTAAGAGAAATCTTGGGCCATGACATATGTCTTTGCTCCCTTTTAAGAAGCAGTGAAACATGGTGTATTGGAGGTTTTCTGAAGCAATCGGTGTAAGGTTTTAATGCACACTTCAAGGGATGGGCAGAGCGATTGGAGAGAGACCAAAGCAAAGCAGGAAGATCAAATGTCTCTGAAACATGACCTGCAAGCAAAGACCTTACAGCCTGGGATTGTTCAGCTGAGAGAAGAGTAAATTCAGTGGGGAACTTAAGTTTTGAATAACATTAAAAAGACACTTAGAAAGGCTATAATCTGTCCTCCACTTTCAGATTCAATAGGCTAAGTAGAAATAGGAATAAACTACAGTAGGAAAGACCCAGATATCAGGACAAGCCTTTAAGTGCTGAAGAAAGCAGAGCAGCAGGAATAAGCAGAGTCCCTGTCTCTGGGAGTCTTTAAATGGGACAAGCATCTGTCAGAGATGACACGAGGACAGATCATCTTGCCCTGGGGCAGGAAAATGGATCTGTTGCTCCACTGAAGTCCCTTTCAAATGTGATGTCCATAACTGTGTAGGAGAGGAAACATTCCTGTTTGATATCATCAGTACTGGATAAGGCTCTAAATGAACGAGCAGGTTTTGAAACAGAAGGAAGACGAGCATATATGAAGTGAGTAACAATGGACATTGGATGTAAATGTAGGCACAAAAAAAAGCACCCTAGTTAAGCAACTGAGTCAATGTACACAGGTCCTTTACCCCAGCAAGGAGCTGCTGATGGTAGTGTGGTGCCTGCTTGTGCAGCACGCTGTTGGGTCAGGATGCCCAGTGGTTTCTCAGGCTCTGAGGTGGTTGCTGGTGCAGCCATAAACTGGTTCCTGGTATAATTTGCTTGACTTGATATTGTTTGTTATCTTTTGGCCAGCATGGATCATGAGATCAGGCTGATGATATCCACCCTGGTGTCTCATGACAGTGCTGGTGTTCACTGACACAGGGAAGGAACAGCTCAGCCTGTTTCTTCCTTCAAAAGTCTCCTTTCTTCAGAAAAATTGAACTCATGGCATGGTTCTTCCATTCCATCCCTACCACCAAAAATAAAACCAGAGATATTTGAATTTAAACCCAATTTGTACCACATGTCGAAGAAATATGTCTGACTTTATGGTTTTCCAAACCCCTCTTTCTCCTGTTGCTCCCAATTGCAAAGCTCTCCAGTTTCAGGAGGATGAGGAACAAAGCAGGACAAATTCCCAAACTACATAACAACAGGTCCTGTGCCTTCCTCGTCTTTAACTGACATATTCCATAGCCATGCAATCTCCTTTTTTATTGGTATTAAAACCGTGCAGTTGTTTCTATTCATGAAGCAGATCAGAACAAGTTCCACTAATGACTAAGAGATGTATTTGGGAGTGCAGAATTCTGCAAATTAGCAATCAAACACAATAAAAAAAATCAAAGATACTGCATTACAAAATACACTTTGTTCATTTATTTTAACAAGTATCACTTATTTTCAATTATTTACAGTGCTAGTTAGCATACTCATAAAAGTACTGTGGCATATTGAGTTAAAAGTAATGGATTCTTAGTGCTGGGAAATCTCAGCAGAACATTCTGCTATTAAACAAAAAATGGGAAGGAAATGTTACGGTGGGTCATTTTCTGGGGTTTTTTTGCTTGTTGTGGAGGAGTTTTTGATGGGGTGAAGATAATGGGGTCTGCAGATTAAGTCAGTTAGGAATTAGCTGAGTTCTCACTGGGAACAGTTTAGTAAATTCCCACATCACACTTTATGTCTTCCAGCTCCTCTCTCCCTTTAAGAAATCCAGCATTCAGAGCCTTATCTCAGGATGTCCTTTTTAGTCTGAATTCTATGGCTTTCTTCAGCTGCTCATCATTTAAAGACAGTTATTTTTTTGGCATTTCATTTCCTGCTTTTTTCCTCTTCTTCTTGCATCTTTTATAGATGGTGATAAATGTGAATAACAATGCACCCAGTGTGAAAGGCAGAGTGTAAAACCCTATTCCATATGACTCCTCTTTTATTCTAACTTTAAGCCTCAGATTTACCCATGTCTCACTCCACTGGACCTGTCACCTGAACTAAATAGAGACTCTTAAAACCGACTGCTTCAAGGAAATAGATCTTAGAAGCGAGAAAATAACAGCATCTTAAAGAAAATTCCCTAATAAATGTTGAACGTCATTTAAATTTTATTTCCCACTCCTGAGATGCGGAAGAAGCTCAATGCTAATCAGAAAGGGAGAAAAGTGACCTTAATTTTGGATGATCTATTTTCAAAATACTGTTGAAGGCAGCAAAATACTCTAATAATTTGCACATCATGTAAATGGCAGAGAAAGAGAAGGGCCAGCAGGCAGGGAATACTGAGACACACTTGTCTGCTTTTACGCGTCACTGCTGACACCTGCTGCGTAGCCGCCTGGCATAGCCATCTTCCTGAAAACAGGGAAAAAAACGGCTCCTCTGGCTCTGTAAAGGGAGTCCCTGCTTTTATAGCAGGAGGGTCGCTGTGTCAAGCTTGTCCGCACTGTGACAAATGAAGCAGGTTTAACAGTAAGGAAAAAAACCCAGCTGTTTGGGTTGGGGAGAAGAGGCTTTTTCCAGCTGTTTACTGCTTTTTTTCCAGTATTCAGGGCTCTTTGCCTGTTTTTCAATATTTACTTGGCATCTTGGTAACCTGAGCTTTTTTTTCACTATCTGAGGCTCTGAACTGGATGGGGCTGAGCTGCCCTTGGGCCCTGGCCAAGAGAGAAGAGATCATCAGCAGGTGATGTTGTAGTCAGAGCAGATATAGATCCAGGGCAAGGTTGGTTTAGAAATAAAAGTGACCACCTTGAGCAATGGTTATTTCTTTAGCACATCTTGCTTGCTCATTGAATGGGTATGGGTTAATTTGGTTGGTGGCTCCCTGCCAACATGTGGGAGTTGCTCTGGCAAAAACTGTGGTTTTCTCTCTGTTCCCACTGTAAAATAAGGAGTTCTCACCTGCCATAAACCTTCATGCTGTAAAAAGCTGCTCAACACAAGTTGATGCCCAGCAGTGTTATCATAGTTATCTGATGTGACACAGTAGGCATTTAGGAGTCAGATTACTTTGGCATGGTGATACAATGACGAATCTGACAGATGACTTGTATTAACATCATAGAGCATGGGAATGAAAAAAAAAATAGAGAAGAGTTTTCTCTTTAAATAAATGCTTGATTAAAAGAACAGAGACAGGTAATGGATAATTTGCTTTGTTAAGGAAGTGTCCATAGTATTGCATTTTATAATTGTTCCTGCAAAGGTTGGTGTGAGCTGAATCTCAGCTCAGCCTTCTTGCACTTTTTCTTTTCTTCCTTTATGGAGTGGCAGAATTCTAAATAGTTTTGTTTCCACCAGGCTAGGGGTTGCAGCGTGATCTCTAGTCATTCTCCCACTGAATGGCAAACCAGATGCCACCCCACCTTCACCCCCAGGGAGGGGCTCAGGGAAAAGCCTGGCAGGAGCCATCTCTGGAGACTGCCACAACGGCAGCGCAACTTATTCCCCCCCCGCTCCAAACAAAATAGACCACAAGTGGCAGAACAATGCTCCCCATTATTAATCCCACTGTGATTCTAAATGTCGTGCTATTACTGTATGCACAAAGATACTTGAAGGTTTTCTGATTTCAGTTATGATTATTAACTCCTCAGAGAGATATTTTTTCTGCTGTTGGGAAATGTCTTTAGTTGATCTGCTCTGAAACAGCAACAGACAGTGGTAAATAGTCCTGTTTGTATTAAGTTTGCATTCCTGCTGGGCTCCCCCTGCCTTGTTGAGGTCCCCTTGCTTTGTCCCCTCTATGAGAGATGGTCAGAGACTCTCTCAAGATGGGCTGCAGGCAGCAAGGATTCGGCAAACTCCGTCAGAAACACCCTCTTGTGAAATACTCAGGAACAGCACCTCTGTGAGACACACACTGTTCAGGACTGGGAAGTGGTGAGACTTGCTGCATTCATGCTGAGACTTGATACCGGCACAGACAAGGGGAATCCAAGTGAAATGGACTTGCATCGTTGTTTCATTTAAGCCACTTATGAAAAGGATAATGTCACTATCAAACCATGAAATCATCCCCTCTAGTCTCCAAGAAACCTGGAATGTCCCACTGCAGGGAGCTGACCACAAATAATGCAGTTCTGCACTGTTGTTTCTCTTTCACATTTAATTTACACTATCTTTTGAACCACCTATGCCAAGTGGAATTCAAGATTTTCACTTCTCAAATATCACTAAAGCTTTTACTCTAAAAGACGTTTGCTAGGTGCAAAAATAAGTCAAATACATTTGTCCCAGGCCTATCAAATCGCACTTCAAATATTAGTGTGTTCGTGTAGCCAGTCTTTGATGGCACCACATGCAGTAGGAGTGTTAATGCTCTGGGAATAGCGAGCATGCTGCTGCAATGCCATCGGGAAGAGCATGGTGACACTGAGCAGAACGAATTCTGAGTCACCAAACCATGTTTGGGGTCTTCAGTGGGACTGTAGCTCTAATTTCTGCTCAGCGTTCAGGGAGCAGTACTTAACCATGACATACACCAGAGCAGCAGCAGCAGTTGAGCCCTGAGCTCTCCAGGGGCCCCAGGCACAACCCGAGAGCCTCGCTCTAGCTCCCAGGGGACAGACATCCACACTTGAAATGATCAGAATAACTCACTGCCTCTCTGTTGGTCTCAGCAAGGTGGCCAAGAGCTGAGCTGGCCAGGAATAGAAATCACAGGCAGAGAAAGACAAACGACTAACAGATGTTTGCCCTGCTATTCCACCTGCACTATGGCTATGGGGTCAGTCCACTGCAGTCTGCAGGATATACCTTTCCCTGATGCTAAAAATGCTGAACATTCAGTGTCCCAGATACTTGCTGTTGTCTGTCCCAGCGTGCCAAGTTTATATAATCCTAGAGCTACCACAACCCCAGTCACTTCATTGTCCTGCTACCTCTGGATATGAGCTTCTCTTTCCCCCATGGCTATCACCAGAAGCTTCTCTCCCACACAAATTTAATATTAGAAACACTTTCATTGCAAAATAACTTTCTCTTCCTTCCTTCAGATGTCTCTTTCCTGCGGTGAAGCATAAGCAAAAAAGATGAAGATACTTCCTAACTCAAGGCTGCCACTGGCTGCCATTTCTTATGAATGTTTTACAGAGCCTCCCAGATGCACATTAAGCTTGATGTGGACTCTCTAAATCTCAAGAACATTTAATAAATGGGGAATTAGTCTGACTAAGTCGTACCGGAGATGAATTTCTTACATCGATACAATCTCCAATGAGCACTGCACTTCATTTAATAAATGTATTTATTAAATACATAAAAGATTTGTAAATGGAGCTCTTGCCTTGCTGAACCTTATTAGCTTCATCCTTATTTAACATTTATTTTCTTGAGATGAGACAATATTTGTTAAATCTTGAACACGTCATTGCAAAATCCACCCATGGTTTATTCAGTCTGACTCTAAATATTAAATTTCAACATTTTCTAGACCTGGCTCCTTGTTTAATCTACCAAGATCTCTAACAAGCACAAGGAAAGATTTGCTAACTCAAAAATAACTGTTATTGAATCTCCAGTGGGTTTGTAAAAATCTACATAATATTTAATAAATCTGCCCTAAGATTTGCATAAATCTGTTTAACCTCCATTAAAACGGGAAAAGGAATTTGTTGGAGTCCTTGTCGGATTCATGCAAAACTTCATAAGTATATCAGATGTTACCAAAATCTTATTAAATTGCCATGTGCGTTTTCTGTTTCATTTCTCATCATTGTTGATTATTAATGTATTTGTCCATAAATAGCAGCTCTCTCCTCCTAGGCATTGCATCCCTCCTCCTGTCCTACTCACTCTCTAGCATCAGAATTCAGCCAGTGGGAAATGATAAGTCACTGCTAGAGCTGATCCCACTGAATTTCTGCTATGCCACCTTCTAGCCCGCAGCCCGTAATTTTGCAGACCTTTGCTGGGAATGCATAGATTGCCTTTGTCAATTTTATACATCTTCTCTAAAAAGACACATTCTAAGAAAAAGCAGTCATGCTGTATCAATAGCAGAAACGATGTTTCTCCACCTCTTATTATCCCAGAATCTTGCCAGACTAAGACAGACAGAGTAACAACCATTGTACTTCGTTTTCAACCCGCATGGAGAGCATTTTTACGTCTCTATCTGGTTCCGGTATTTCTGGGGCAGCGATCCCAAATTATGTTTGGCCCCAAACCTCTGCCAACTTGTCTTTCAGATCACCTTGATCTCTAATCATAAAATATGATTAGAAAAGAGAAAATTGAAAACAAGTTATGTTTTTGTATGCTTCTGTATACCACTCCCCCTGGCCTTTCAGAGATGGGTAAAGCACAGCCTGGGAACCCTTCTCCAGCACATGGACAGTACAGAAACATTAAGTGTGTAGGTGAAAGTAGCCTAATTTGTTTGCCCAATGTTTCCAGCCTTTTCAGTTCTTGACAGTTACCTTGAAATCTCCTCTTCTCCATGACAATTAATGCAGATCCTTTCTTTAGTAGGTCTGACCTTGGAGCAGGTTGCAAAGGGTAGCAGATGATATGCTAAAACTCTCAATAGCAGAGATGAAGGTTCAAACCTGCTCAAGGCTAGTGTGGAAATGAGCTCAGTCATATGAATCCTGTCACCATTTGTCAATAGCATTAAATATCCCACCATTTTTCTTGCTTGGCACTCTGTGCACAAAAGGAGATAGCAGGAATACAACTGCGGACAGTGCTGCTGGGTGCCTGTGTGAGGACTTATCACCTGAATAGCAGGTAGTGCTGCAGTGCAGAGAAGGGGCTTTTGCTGAATGCTACAGAAATGTAGGGCTGGGATAGCCACCAAGAGCAGCTGTTCTTGGAATCATGCTGGCAGAGTTAATTCTGGTACATAATGGGCAGATTCAGCTCTCCTCACAGAAGTTTCATGGCAGCGCTATCAGACTCTCCCTTTATTGCTTATCAAAATCCTCTTACAAAAACATGATGCCAGTATATTATTTAATATGAGTGCTCTGATATGACAGTGAAGAAGACCAGGCAGACCAGACATGACAGATAACTGTTGGCAGTTAAATTTGCTACTAAAAATAAAGGAATGGATTTATTAAAGGGTTATAGAGAAAGGTTCTGCTTTCCAGCTGATCCCGTGTACAGGGCCCACATATTAAACATTTGAATTTGAGCTCAAATGAAATATGTAAGTCTCTATAGATTTGTAAGTTTGCCTGTGATAATTTGCTACTGGGTTCAGGCTATTCTCCTAGTGATTTATAGTCTTCGATGTTCTAAGCAATATTTATTGCATCAGACATTAGAGCCAACTTTTAGGAAATGCTAGTACAGATGACACAAGCCTTGTACATTTGGGGATTTTTAAAATACCATTTATAGTGTGGCAATATTGTGGGAAATTCTTGAAGAAAGCTGAAAGGAAAGATAAGGACAATGTAACTACAGGCACTCAGAAGTGGTCAGTGATTTTCTGAGTGTCTTAAGAAATGCTACTACATCTATTTCTGGAAAAATCTGGGCATTAGTACACGGAAAATCTGTCCTCTTCCATGTGAGCTGTGTCAGAAACACAGCACAGAGATATGCAATATATGTATCTACTTCTGGAAACATAGTTTTGTGAATTATTAATAAACAAATAAACAAAAGTGATAAACCCCCAAAATCTCAGACTGCCTATATGCTAACTCAGTTATTTAACATATGAGCTGGTTTATCCCGAAAAGAAATCACGTCCCAGTCAGACATAATTCTTCAGTCCCTGTTAATACACGTCTATGTATTGAGCCTGATGAATATAGAAAGCCTGGATACGCAGTTCTGAGATCCTGCAGGAGGAAAAACAACTCCTCATCTAGTCTTGACCAGGACTAGATTTGAGACACAGCTATTTAAGAATCAGTCTCTAATAACAAGCACAATTTAATTCAATTCAACAGTCTTGTAGGACTGAGAAACAAATAAACAAACCCTTCACTTCAGTACCATTACCATTTATCTTGAGGAAAGATAACTTCATAAAAAATGAGGCAGAAATCATCAGCTAAGAGGGTAAAAACTTTTCCTATGGCATGGAAATTATTGAAAAGATCACATTAGATACTCACTAAAACTTACAGCATCAAAAATTGCAGGAGTGAATACAGGAAAAAAAGGCCATGCTTGGTTCAGCTGCAGATTTAAAAAAAAAATACTTAAAGTAGAAGACATCCACTGAAGAGCAGAATTTCAGCCAAAAAGAAGAAGGCAGAAAAGAGCAAACTTGGCCAAGTTCAATGTAAAATTTATCATATGGCAGGGCAAAAAGATTTTCAGAAACAACTCCTGAAAGGCAATTGAAGTAACAATTCAAGCACATCAGAAACAAGAAACTTGTCAGATATTTTACACTGGCAGTTCATGATTAGGGTTTAATGGGTGCTCAAGGAAGAAAAGGCTATAGTGGAAAAGCCTAATAAATTCTTTTGTCAGAGTTCATCAGCGAGGAGGTCAGTAGTTTAAGAGGGATGAATCTGAAGCATTTTCTATTTGAAATGCAAGAAAACTTTTAGAATATTTTTTCTCAAAGTGAATGGTAACTCTTCCAGACCAGAAGATATTCTGTGTTGATAAATGTAAAGCGATGCACATGAGGAAAATCAATTTTAATTGTAAATACATAGAAACAGGTTCCAAATTAGCTAGAGTCTCTCAGGAGATATCTTGGAATCACTATGAATTTCTCTGAAAAAGACAGTTCAATGCTCAGCAGAGGTCAGAGGCATATAGAGTATGTTAGTAATAATTAGGAAAGATCTAGAGAACAAAAGAAAAAACATCATTATACTGCTAAAATGGCTCACATCCTGATTGTTCTGGTTGTGCCTTCTCAAACATTCTGTACAAAGAGAAGGGGCACAGAGATGGCTGGCAAGTACAACCAGATGGGTATGGAGCAGGTCCTATACACAGAAATCAAAAGGCTAGAGATCGTCAACTTGGAAAATAAATGAGTGAGGGGTGTATGTATGGTTATATAAAATTATAAATAGCATGGAGGAAGTGACTGCAAACAATTATGCACTGTTTCTTGTAAGGCAGAAAAAAGAGGCACCGAATAAACCGATCAAGCCATAGATTTAAACAAACAAAAGGAAGTCCTTTTCCACACACAAAGCATAATCAAACCGTAGAGCTCATTGCCCAAAGTATAAATGGGTTCAAAAAGCAATTAGACAAATTCATGGAAGAAAAGTACATCAAGGGCTTATTAAACACAGTGAAGTGGATCCAAGCTCCAATCTGGGACTCTTTAAGCTGCAGATTACTGAAAAATGAGGAGGGGTGTTGGCAGGGAATTTTATTTCTCTGCTTTTTCTCTTTCTTATATTCATTTCTAAGCACCCACTACTAGCCATGGACAGAGAGACAGTTCTGCTCCAGCTGGACGTTTGCTCTGAGACTGGAGGGTTGTTTTTAGGCTGTTATCTTCACTGTTGTGGGGACTGTACAGAAATCATTTCCAATAGCTGTCAGTCTTGATTCCCCAAGGTCACTTCCTTCCACCCCTTGCCCAGGAGTAGCTGTAGGGGTGGAAAGCTGCTGCATTTACAGGAAACCTCCTGTATAAGCTAGAACCAAAGCACAAAGGTAGGCAGTGGGGTGTCTCACTGGTGCTACATTCTGCACCTGCTTGGTGGATAAACCAGGATCCATCAGTGACTTCAGCACTCACATGAAGTCAGGGCCTGGAGAAAAATCTCGTAAAGGCTGCGCTGGGATCAGCGCATGGGTGACAGCCAGGGCAAGGAGGTGCAAGGTGGACGCTAGTGGAAGAACACCAAGTTCACTATCCCAGTCAACACCCCAGAGATCAAAATTATGCTGCTCAGACAAAGCTGGTGCTCAAAATCATTCTTTGGGTTGCCCACTCCCAACCGATAAATGACCATTAATTCACATGGAAGACCTTCTGAAACAGAGCTCCATGGTGGGTCCAGAGGGTGACAAATATGTAACATTGAGGAAACCTGGAAGCACCATACCGCTCTTAACACAATCTTTGGAGTCACTTAATCATACAGGGCTTTCAGTTACTAAGGTCCTTTTTAATTTAGAGTGAGAGTGTGTGGTAATTAGCCTTAACCAGGTCATTGATCATAGGGGAATATACTCTACGCGAACCTACATCCATCTTGCATACTTGTGGGAGGGAAGGGCTTATAAGCTTGGCATCTCAACTCATGGTATTAACAAGGCAGGTTAATACTGACCTTCTGATAGGGCCCTTCATACCTAGCTGGCCATGGAAATCCAAGGGCATTTCTCCCATAAGCCTGATTATTCCTTCGGATTCAGTAGTATAATTGCACTGACATGAGTGGAGGGTTTTCACCTTCACTTAAGTACACAGAAGTTCTCCATGACCTGCCATCCACTTCACAAATATCACCAAGATTTATAGGCAGTTTCAACAGGAACTTTGCTCCCTTCCTGATTCCACTCTTCCTTTGGGTAAAGCTCCAACCGCAGGTCAATGACTTGCTGCTGCAATAAGAGCTGAGACGTCACACGCTGTGTTGTCCATCTTTCTATGAGTGCAAGGATGGAGATGCTGAAAACCCAAACCTAATAGATTAATCTCAACGGCATGTGCCTTGCTTCAGGGATGGAGGGATAGAGGTCCTGAATGGGCACTGTTTCACACTAACATTTTAACAGCCAATTTCTACAAAAGGAGCAATCAAATTAGCCAAAATCATTCAGCACCTTCCAGTTCATCGCATGAGCCACTCACTGTGACCATGCCTGTTCTCAACATTAGGCTCAAGCCCAAGGTCAAGCAGCAATTGTCATTCCCTATCACACACCAGGTATTAAGGCCTGTTCAACATTAACACTGTGAGGGTTCTCATTGGACTTAAATTTTCAAATTTCTGCTTGGAAAAGCTTTTTTCTGCTTTTTAAGAAGTTTTGGGTTTTCTTTTTGCAAAGTTGGCTCTTTAGGAAACTCCACATGGACTAATATCTCACTTTCCCCTTACAGCCTTTGTGGAAGACAAAGAGGAAGTGGGTTGGACCTTTCCCCTACCTAGATTTCCCACATCATGTTGTTATTGCCAGGTTGTGGGGTTTTGTTGGTGGTTTTTTATTTATTTATTTATTTGTTTGTTTGTTTGTTTTCTGGGTCTTCTGCCAAACATTTGTCTCCTCTGTCAGGTTTTTGTTTTTGTTTTTGTTTTTTTGTTTGTTTTTTTTTTTTTTTTGGTTTTTTTTTTTTTTTTTTCCTGTGGAAAAAAGCCTGTTTAATCTTAGCAAATGGTTTTTTTCCACTTCAATAGCCTCAAAATTTTCCCTGGAGAGCTGTAAGCCCTTTAAATATATTTAGGTTGCCAGATTTCTTATGTTCTCTCTCCAGGAAGCCAATTTTGCTCCTAAGCTCTTGAGAAAGGGCCAGTCTCATCTTTTCTTGCACTTTGAAGCTGTTGTACACCACCTTCCCTCTTTTCTCTTTTCTCTTCTCAGTCTTCCTTAGGTTTCACTCTTGTCCCTGAGGTAACATAAAGGCCAGAAACCCTTCCCAGGCTTGTGTTAAGCTCCTTATCCACTCTGGGTCTTTCATCCTGTATCCATCAGCAACTCATTCTGGTGTTTCAGGACAATCGTCCCCATGTGCATTGCTGTGCACCAGGCTGAAGAGACTAACCACAACTAAATGCTTCAATGGCTGAGTGCCCTGCTCTGATTCAGAAGCTCCATGGGGGATTTTCTTTTTTTTTTTTTTTCTTCAAAATCAGCTCTTTAGGAAACTCAGCATGGTCCATGATCTCATTTTGTCTACACCAATTTTTGTGAAAGACGAAGAAGATGCTCCCAAGCTCCTCTTTTTCCTACTGAACTTCACCCCTAGAATGCTTCTGGGTGTGTAAATCCCAGAAAAAAAGGGGATGCTGGGATGTGACTAGTTCCTTATGACCCAAACCTCCTTTCCAGATACCTTGATTTGTTTCTGTACTGCCATGATCAGACAAAGATACAACACCTAACAAGTCTCACCGCACACATGGGGACAAGACTGGTTCAATTACAAAAGGAAAGTGGTTCCAACATGCAAACTGAAGGCAAGACAGCTTGTAGTATCTGTAACTGAACCAGCAAATTACTTGTATAATACGTGACCTCTGGGACAAACACAAGTTCCTTCTTCAGATGTTGGCAGGTTTATAAACTATGCAAAATAAAAATTAAAAAAAAAAATGTAGCTGAAGTGTTCTGTGATGACCTGAGGAGAAGAAAGATTTACACTGCTGACTGACTGGCTTCATGGTGAGATTGGAGCGGTGTAAGTAATGTATCTTCAGACACTGGGGAACAGGCATGACTACTCAATAAAATGTGCTGTTTATTTTATAATTAACAGTTCTAACACAAGAAACTCTTGTTCATAATGATAAATTATTTCTGGGATCAATGACATTCCTTTTTACTGGTCCCCTATTTAACATATATAAAAATATGCACACATTAATGTGCTTAAATAGCACCTTTCCAGCCAGGAATTAAAACCATGTTTCACACATTATTCTGTAAATACTTCAAGAGTGTTATTACCCTAAGACAAGCTTTCGCTAAGACACTGTCCATCTGGTGTCACTAAGGTGCAGAGGGGATTTAATAAGCCAAGACTGCACGTGGGAACAGACTGTGGGTGTCCTGATTTGTGCTCTAATGAGCGTGTGTTCATCACAGAGAGACACAGGGCTGCAGTGTGCCAGGAATGCTGCTCTTGTCCACCCAGCATCCTGGAAACGCGGAATTAACCCCTGGGCTTCCCAGAAAATGGAATTTCCATTTTGTGTGGAATGACAAGATTTCTCTGGTTGCTTTAATCATGAACTAGGAAAATGAGTTAAAACATTTTTTTTTTTTTTTAAAAAAAGAACCAAAATATTCTGAAAATATTTCCTTTCAGTCTTAACAGAACACTTGTTCATGATGTTGTATTGCTTGCAAATCCACTCAAATAGTAATTTCAGTGCACTCATGTACAGAAAAACATGACACTTTTTGCACTTAAAATCTCAAGCCACTGGTTGGTTAAACTGGAGCTCTGCAGCATGTCCTTGGACCTGGACACTAAAAAAGCAACATAAGAAAGAAAAGGTTCCAGGTGTAATTACAGCAGGAGCCTGGCTACTGAGAGCCGCACAGCAAAACACAAATAGGATTAGCTTCCATGAAATCTTGACAATGGCTGTGTAATTTATACAGGATTCTTTAGCTTGTTGGCATGGTTCTCACTTTCTGGGCTCCACTCCTGTTATCTCAGAGCAGGAGAAAGGCCACTGTTGTTCTCCTGCCAGACCCAATAGCCTTTAGTCAGATTTAAGAGAAAACGTCTGTGGGAAATGAAGATTAACACTCTGGGGACAGGTGAGATTATCTCATTGAAGGTCATTATAGTTTCCATAAATCGAATATATATGTCTATGTATACACACACTAATGTCCAGCAGATCTATAGCACAAGGTATAAATGGAATGCCTGGGGAATATTTAATCACAAGGACTTATTGTATGGGTATGGGTGAGGCAATGTGTTGTGCAAGTGGCAATGCGGAGAAGAGGACTGGTTAGAAACTGTATTGGAAATGCAAGGAAGTGTGTGTGACAGACCCAGTGTGTGAGACCATGTGTGAGTGTGTCTTTAAGTTCTCTCTAGTGGAAGAACAAAAATGAATCCACCAGTAATGAAAAATTCCTTGCCCTATTTGTAAAAAAGGGTTCTTTCCATGTGTATTCGTATTATGGGA
This sequence comes from Athene noctua, assembly GCF_965140245.1. Taxonomy (NCBI): domain Eukaryota; kingdom Metazoa; phylum Chordata; class Aves; order Strigiformes; family Strigidae; genus Athene; species Athene noctua. The sequence goes on from NC_134049.1 coordinate 8,122,460, forward strand.
CTGAAGCCTTGACTCCCTAAATGCTCCCTTTATTGACATATTTTCTCCCACAACACAATTTCAGTAGACTGATTTTTTGATAACCAATTTTTTGATTGCTGTGTTTGGGACAGTATTATTGTTCTGAGTTGTGGATGGCCAAATTAATCACTCATGTATATAAGGCACAGTGTACATACTAAGTCCTCTTCTTCTTTCACCTGTCACCACAAGGCCACAAACACCAGACACACAACAGCAATTATCATTACAGCTGGACCAGAGCAAGGGTACTCAGAGGTGGATCTTGGCATGGGACAGTTCACACAGCCTGGCTCAACAATGGCTGCACTCCTGTAGCACAGCTTACATCCAAACATCTCCAAAACGCTCAGACAGGACTTAAAAGAAAACAAGCAATTTCCCTAACCCCATTCTGCTTGGGTCCCCAGCCTCCAGCAATGCAACCACAACCCTCCCCTGAATTTCACTGTTAGCAGAGAGAGTCAATGGCAAAGTAAAGGGGTCTGTCAGGAACGGAAAATACATGTTTCTGTCCTGTACTGTAGTGAACTATATGTCTGATTTAAATGGGAAAACCAGTTTTCTGGCCAAATCTGCTGCTAGTCTTCAAAATATATAAAGTGCAACAAGTTGCAGGTTTAGTGCAGGACTCAAGTGTCTGGGTTCTGAAAACACTGGAAACTACTTTCATTTTGTTCTGGTGAGCATCCCATCTGCAGATGGCTGGGTAGGTCTGAACAGCAGCTCGCAGACAAGTATTGTGTGTGCTGCATATATTCAGTCCCCTCATTATGTAGCAGCTCCAGCAAACACCTGCAGATTGTGATTCTCTAATGTGTTTTTCAGGGATTAGGTCATCAGTCACCTTCTATCTGTCCGTGATCAGCTGTGGATCTGCCTGACCATATCTCTGTTTTTGGAGAAACCATTCCTCCAGTCAGGGCAAGACCTGCCTGGGCTGGAGGTGGAGAAGGTATTTGCCTTACAGAGAGGTGGCTCTCTCCTGTCCCCTAAACACCATTCTGGCTCTGTAGTCTCTCTTCAAGCTGTTTCTTTCTCCTTACCACAGTTATTAAACAAAGTGAGAAGTTGAGGATTGTTTGTACAGGGAAAAATTAAGTCCTAAAGAGGGGCCCATCCAAACACAGCACTTCCTCTGGGGTTCCTCAGACCTTCTGCCACTGACTTTTTGTTCTTGCCCACATGGCTTGTGCCTAGAAAGTGTAAGGCTGTTTTCTTAGCTCTGCAGCTCACATGTGAGCTGGGTCAGCAGATCCCCCAATGCCATAAATAGAGGGACAGGCATGAATCACTTGATAGTCTCTCAGCTGGAGCAGTGCTGCTGCAGCAATCCAAATACCTGCCAGCAATGTCAAATGAAGCACCACTTACTTTTTCAAGGAGACTTCATATGGCATTATACTTTTCCCTCTGAAATAAAACTCAGGAATAACCTATTAGTTATCTGCACAGAGCAGAGCATAATTCTCTCTTCAGGGTGGGTGTGCAGGCATTCAGTCACCTGGGGAGCACAGTGTGCATCCCCTCACTGAGAGAAATCACCTCCAACTTTCTCACAGGACCTCAGCACCCTTCAGCATTCTTGCCCATCATCTTGGCATGCCACTGAGGCTGCATGAAGTTTTATACCAGGAGTAAGTATGAATGATCATAGGTAATCGTCTGAGTCATGGTACACTGATCTTCTGTCACATTCTGTTAAAAACAAAGCCTGACATTGTATGGCAAATAATTCAGACTTGTTTATTACAATCTCAGTAAAAGGAGCAGAACCTCAGAGGTGGCAACCTGACAACAATTGTTTTTTACACATCTTTCATCAGATCAGCAGACAGTCCTAGGGACTCCTTTGCAGACAGGCTGCCATCAGGATCCAGAGGTAGGCAGAAACTCTGAAAAAAAAGGGGTGGCAATCCTGGAAGGACAAAGGAAAGATGGAATCCAAACTGGATCATCTCCTGACTTTGCTAGCTAAGCCCCAGGCACTGTGAGCCCCTCATGTTGTAAAAGTAGAGGAGGTTGACATAGAGGAGTAATAATACAAACGTGTAGAGGCATCACTTGTGACTGGGGCTCCTTGGTTTCAGCATTATATCACTACCAACTGAGATATATTTCCTCTCCAGAAGGGAATATGATCTAAATAAGACAGCAAAGGAGTAATAGGAAGTATTATTCTTCCAGTGTTACAGATAGGCAGCTGAGGCAAGCAACTAACTCACACCTCTTTAGTAAGCCTGCAATAGAAATTGGTCTTAAATCTGCATCTCCCGGGGCCTATTGCAACACTTAAGCCACAAAATCAGCTTCTTTCCCTGTAGACCAGCTTTCTTCCCTGTACAAATGCTCAACCAGTGTTTAGCTGTTCTGCAAAACAGCCCATGCCAATTCACAGGGCCAGCCTTCCTCATGTAGCACTCAGTGCTGCTCATTCGGAAACATCTTCAGCAAGTCAGAGTGTCAGGGAGGGCCCTTGGAAAAAATGGCAATTAATCCCTCAGGTTTCATCTTCCACTGCACCTAAATAGTGACTTTTCACATGAACCGCACAAGTCAGCCACACTTCATTTAATGATGACTTTTAATGAGTCACACATGGAAGTAGCTCCATGCCAGTGTTTCCCAGCCTCCATCCACTAGAGACAGTTGCTCATATCCCCTCCCTCCATGCCAAGGAGTGGATTTGTTCTCATTCTTTTTGTCCATCTTTCCCGTCACACTTTTTTCCATCTTTTCATTTCCCTTCGGTGACAAAAGCAGCGTAAGGACAGGGCATGTTTTACCTTCTGCTTGCAATGAGACTGAGGTTCTCTTTAGAGCCTGGTGCCTGATAGATGTGAGCTGTGTCTCCTGTAGTCCAAGCAAAATTAGAACAGCGTCACCCATCATCTCACCCACTGACCATTTTTGGAAACTGGGGATATAAGTTGTCTTTTGAGCAGATACAAATTCATACAGCTTGTCTTTCCTGTCTCTCACTCGCAAACCATGTTTTGAGGACATGGGAAGAGACATGAAGCAAAATATTAGACATATCCCACCTGTAACCTTTTTTTCTTTGTGTGTGTGTGCGATTTTGCCAACCATACCATTGAGCATGCTAATACAGTGGAAAGGGTATCTAATGAGAAATGTTACTGATAGTAAGTACCAGTAAAGATCTAGCTGTCTGGATATCTCTCTGAATCCTATCAGAGCAATCTGAAGTTCTAGCATCTGTGAAAGTGTGCTGGAAAGATTTCAGAGATAGATTCCCTCATGAGCAGACGTGCATAAATAAGTGATTTTTTGTTGTCGTTGTTGTTTGCTTGCAGTTCTGGAAGATCAGAAAAGAGATAGATTTCAGGGTAATCCAAAGTGCACATTTTAAAAAACATTCTCAACAAACAAAAGGTAAATTTGCAAATTGCAGTGGTTCAACCGAAAGATTTTTTTTCATGAACTGAAAACAAAGTTTCTTTCAGCTTTTTGATTTTTTTTGCTGTTGTAAAGAACTGAAGGAATTAATGCCTCAACATTCATCGACACAGAAAACCTCAAGGACAAGCTATGGCCTTTGTGATTAGCCTAAGGAATGTCACCCAGGGAAGCGCTGACTGTATCGAGGGATACACGTCCCCGCTCCCTTGCAATTGTAACTTCTTAGATAAGCCTCAAAGGGGGGAAACATGGACTGAGTGAAACCAGATGTTTGGGTTAAAAGAATGATAAGAGATAAATAACCAGCACCAGATGGACCTAAGCAAAAACTGAGGAAAAAATAAAGGTGGGGGTGGCGAGCATGACCACTGGCTCCATTGGATGAGGGGACTGGTGACCCCATTCCCTCTCAATGTATGTGCAGAACCCATGCTCCACTTTTTTCTCATCTCTCATGGAAAGGAGTTCATGGAATACCTGCTTCTCTTGGTCTAGCATGCGAATCAGCTGATAAAATGAACTTAAAAAGCGACAGAAAACTTTGCTGTGTGTGCACCCACCACCCAAGATCACTGGACCTGAGACAACACTGGAACCTGGGGTGGTGATCCATATTTCTTTGACTCTCTCTCCTTTTTTTAATTTTTCTTTTCTTTCCTTTCTTTTCTTTGTTATAGATTTATAAGAGATCACATTGCTTATTATCCTTTTCAAAGTTTAAGCTGTTTCTAGCGAAAGTAAAACATTTTAACTGGTTGTCTGGTGTCATTTCACCTTAATTTAACCCGAGGGGATCACAGAACCTTTACGACTCTCTGTACTCCCAGTCTGCATCACAACAGGTATGTATCTCAAAATAATCGCACCTTTTTTTTTTCTTTTTCTCCTCCAGAACATTCACTTTCTTGTGTTAAAATAACTGATTGAATTGACCTATATTAATGACATGTTTGGACTAAATCGACCAAACTGTATTTACTGTTTAAGAAACAAAACAAAGCCAAACCCCTTTCATTCATCAGAAAAAACCTTTCTGATGCCATTTCAGTTTTACTGTTTTATTCAGATTGTCATTAAAATAACTAAGGTCAATGATTTGCTGAAATTGTCTCTAGTTTAGTTTGGAACATAAACAACTTCCTTGAATTTGTCTTTATTTTACCTGAACACTGCTGTCAGCTTTTACAAAACAGGCAGCATACCATCTTCCTTATTTAACAGAATTTTAAAAGAATTTGAATCAGCTTCTTAAAGCAGAATAAAGCCATTAACAGGGCAACATCAAAGACAAATTGTTAATAGGACCCGACCACTTAAGATCTCTTAATTCTCTGTCTGGCTGCTAAATATTGGTAAATCTAATCAGGGCTGGCAATAAATAAAAAGCTTGTGACAGCAACAGTTCTGCCTGAACACTCAACACAGAAAAAGCAAGGTTCTTTATCATCAGTGTGGAGACATTGGTATCTTGGGGGCACGGGAGGCTTGCACAAGCACGTAAGAATTCAGTTCTTTATTCAGATTCTTGGCTAATATTCTCAGCACTTTTGAGTTTGCAGATCTTGGCTGAAATTCACACGTTAACATGCTCTTTGCTGTTATCAGGTGGGATATTGACTGTAGAGGTCTAAGTGGTAAACACCATGGAAACACCTTTGCCTTGGCATTTCTGCATGCCGCATGCAGAATGGGAGTGGGAGGAGCAGCAGCAATCAACACATATATTTTAAGTTATCCATACTCTTCTCCGCCCCCTTTTTTGAATCAGAAAAGGTTCTTGCTTCTGAAATTAAGTTTAAGGATTGGGGGGAAAAAAAATCAAGGAAATTCATAGTTTATCCTTTCCCAGCCATTGAATCTTGTTATACCACTGGGGCAAATACTACTGCAGGGTCAGCACGGGAAAAAAAAAATCTTGATCAGCAAAAATATAAGCCTGTTCAAAGTAGATCCTCCTCATCATCACAAAGACTTCAGAGCTCTCATTCTTTGCTTTCAATAAGCAGGTCGTTTAATGGCATCAACAGAGTTTGTCCTGCTTTGCCTATTGGTGCAACTGAGATTGCAACTCAGTCCAAGAATACTCAACTTCTTAACACAAACACTTGACCGTGCTCCCCTTTGGTTTTGGGCACCCATGAGCACAGGAACCACTTCCTAAGCACCCTGCAGTGTGAAACAGCTAAAAGATGTCTATGTGGCAGGAGATGAGACCCTTATGGGTAACTTCAGAGGTGTTCAGGAGGAGCTCTGCACTGCAGAGAAAAGGTTGGAACCATGTGGCCAACTTTCAGACATGCCTCTTCTCTCCTGCGTGTGAGCCACAGATAACTGATGAGTTTCTACAGCCTGTTAGCCCTGTGCATGCCACCACTCAGCCTTTCTGACAGATCGCTGTGCCATGCTCAGTGTCACAAGCCCCAGCCTGCCATCCCATTTACTCTGTGCAGCACTGGCAAAAAAAAAACATCAACACTGGGTGACACACTAGCCTGGTTGAAATCAGCTGCTGAACTCACCCAGTGCCCAGGGGAAGAGCCCACCCAATCATCCTGAGAGTCAGCAATATCAGACCAACCTGAGAATTATATTTGCTCAGAGGATATTGTAATTAACTGAAAAAGAATTAGGAGCTTACAGTCAGAAATACTAGTTTCTTTATAGGCTGAAGGAAATAGACTGGCAAAGGATAAGTAGAAATACTCTCTACTGAAGTACATTTTATTTTCTTCTTTTTGCTAGGTACCTGTTAATTAGGATAAAAGTGGGAAACACTATCTAACAAGGTTAGATAGGGAGCAAACTGGAAAAAAACATTAATGAATTCAGCATTATGAGATGGTTCCTAAGCAACAGAACATTTCAGTTGAATATTAACCCTAGTCACAAGGAGAGAAAAAAATGGTCTCAAGAATAACCTAAATGTCAGTGAATTAAGACAATGTCTCTTCTGTGCAGAACTGCTATTGGATATCTTAAGGCAAGCATGATTTGGGTAATGTTTGAATAAACTGGTGGCTGACAGTTTAATTTTCAGACTCTTTGAAATTCGTCTGCTGCTTCAGTATTGATCATAATTATGACTGTTTATAATAAGGCATCTTATAAGATGAGATAAATCGCAACAGAAGGATGTAAATCCTGTAACATCAAATTTTATACAAATATACTCCTAAGAGTATATCATCCATGAGTATGGACTAGCCGCAGTGTATCTTCGGGGAGAAGAGATGAACATTTAAAAATAGTGGTATAGGAGTTAGAGATTTTAAGAGATGAGAGCAACAAAGTAAGGATTATGCAGATATTTGGCTAGCTAGTGTGTGGTTGGATGGGTTCAAAACATTGCTCAGCGCAAAAAGTGGGATCACATACCTGAAAATAGGTTATGAGAGATGTCAAGTAGTAACTGAGCAGCTGACTAAGGGAAAGAAATTCATTAAACCATGGAAATTTGGTCATTTTCTATCATGTTGCCATATTCCCAGACAAAAATCAGAAGTCCATCACTCTTCTGTGTCTAAGCAGGATTTAATTTCTTGAAGACACATGAAGGGCACAGCTTTTCATCCTTAAAATTATAACTCTTACTCTTTGAGTATGCAATGAAGTTTTTGAAGATGTACCAGTAAATAAATTAATTTGTTTATGAAGTAAAATTAATTATAAATTCAGTCCCTTCAAAGAAGACTAGCATCTAAGGCAATTTCTTCTTTGTCCCAAATGATTTGAAAGGACTGCAAATACAAGTTCACGTAAATCAAGAACTTGCAGCATGGTTATATTTAAATAAATTGACAACTGTATTTGAGTTTGTGTAATTGTATGGAGGTGGACCAGAACTTTCTTCTGGTCCACAACCAAGAGAAATCCAGTTTTGAGCAAATAGGGAAACTGTGAATGCTGAGGCAGGTTCACTGGTATGATTTGGCAGCTTTGCCGATGTAAATCAGGTAGGAAGTGCCAGTTGTTGGGTTTTGCTGGTGGGTATCTCAGAACAGTGGTTCACAACCTATAAAGTCTATGGACTAGATGTGCCCACGAAAGACGACCAAATCCAGCAAGTTCTTACAATGTGATGTACTAAAAGAGGTTTTTAGTTTCAGTAGTAAATTTGTAGACTTACAAAGACTGAAAATCAATATGAAAATCTGCCCTTAAAATGAATTTTAAAAAATACAATTTAAGGGAGATTTTATAGGACTGCTAATGTGTAGCACTATTATCTAATAACAGTCTCCTTGGGTTTCTTTACCAGTCTTGTATGACATTTCTGATAGTTAAGGGAAAACAGAAAATAAATTGAAATGCATTCCTAGACAAAAATGAAGTTAAAGTGTTTAAATTGCATCATGCGTGTAATGTGCAGGTGAAAACTTTTTGAAAGAGACTGCAATTAGCTCCCAAACCAAATCTGGCAAAACCTGGTTCAGAATTATTCTATTGGAAAAAACAGAAAAGTAGTTTTACATTCAGGTAGGAAAAGTCAAGGTGATAAGTGATCTCAACTCTGCCTGCAGTGCTGCTACTGGGGTGAAAATATGCGAAACATAATTGAATGTGTCTTTAAAGACTGTCACTTAGAAGCTGGTGATATTGAGCGTCTGTAAGTGTAACCACCTTCTTATTTCATGGCACGACAGTGGCCAGGCTTGGATGGCTCAGCGCTTCTTCATGTGGCGTCCGAGCGCTGAAGCAAAAGAGATTTGTCCATTATGGTGAAGAAGAACACAGCTAAAGGAGGATCTGCTTGGGGCTGCTGTATTTCTCATTTCCCTTTTCTTTTTTTGCCTTGCCCCATTGAATCTCTTTCCTCTCATATCTTTTCCCTACATACAGTTAGGTGGTGGACAGTGCCCACCTGAAAATAACCTGCCTGTACTCAGTGGAAAGCATTAGCAATCTTGCATGCAAGGCTGGAGCAGGCACTCGGATCTAACGAGCTGCACAGCATTAGGCGTATTTTCTGACTGACATTTACCTCCTTGTTTTGCAGAAGGCAGCAAGAGAGAAGGTGGCTTGGGTGAGGTAAAAGCCTCCGAAGGGCAGGGAAGTGCATGACAGCGTGCACCACGCAGCAGGTTCTGCTTCACTAGGAACTGTTAATTGTCCTCCACGTGGAATTAACTCTCCAGTCATCCCAACAACTACCGCTGCATCTAAATCTTCCCTTTAATGGGCTCTCTGGGAGCAAGCGGCGTGCAACCTGAACTGTGCTCGCCACTACATCAATCTTCCCCTCATCACTCTCACACTATGCAGCAATCGAGAGGAACAAGCGTCGAGTGGAGCTGCTCGCCCTGGCTGTAATTCCTGACCCTGAGCTGCTGCTCCAATGCTTGGAGAGGGGATTTCCTCAAAAAGGGAGGGTGCTTTGGCAAGAGCATCTGCCACAACAGAGAAAAACCTGGGGAATGGGCAAGAGGGAAGAAGGGATCCTGGGCTGGGCATCAGAAAACAAAAATGTCTCTGGGAAGGCAACAAAGAAAGCAGAAGGATCTACAAGTTTTCAAGCAGAAGGCAGCTCTTGATTTAAAAGGCTAATCTGATACATTAGAGACATGCTTTGGCTGTAAGCATTCAGGACCAGTTCTGCTTCTGTGTTTTCACAGTATCCAGCACAATGGGATTCTGGAAATAAATAGCACTAAAAGCAGTTGATTTGAGGAGGGAGCAAGAAAGGAGCTCATTGGGAAGAGTGTGTGTAGCCTTTATTTCCATATGTGCCAGGAGATCCTGACCTGGGAAAGAGGTTTGGTTAATTATAGCTGGTCAGGCACACCAGTAATTTGATCAGGGATCTGAAGTGTATGTACACAACTTTGGGAATCCAGTAATTATTTATAAGATGTGAAGGGTTAAGGTGAACAACTTTCATCATGTGTTGAAGGCTTGAATTGATTCTCATAAAACTGCCAGTTAAATAGTCCAGTTGGCAAATATAAAATCACAAAATATTTTTGCAAACAGTAAAAGAAAAAAAAAATCAGTTGATAGATGATACTGTTTACACTGAATAAATTCTCCATCTCTGCTAAGAATAAGGGTTCATAGCTAAGCAACTGATTTCACAGGAGAAGGGTGGGAAGTGAGCTATTTTTCCCCCTGTGACCAAATTACACACTTTCTATTCACACATCTAGGTGCAAGAATAACCTTTCTGCAGACATTATTTTTTTAACAGTTTAATTAATATTTCTGTTTGCCTCAAGTCGTTCACAGAAACTGAAAAAAAAAAAAAAAAAAAAAAAGACGACAGTGTAGCAACACAGAAAAAAAGAAAGAAAAGCCTAGTGTTACTTTAACACTGACAACAAAAGTCACCCTTAGATGAATTAGTGATAAACTCCTGGGGAAGACTTCAGCTCCATATGGTGATATTTAATATTAGTCACGTAGAATCGGCCAAATCAACTCCACATCCCGTGGTACCTGTGGGACCCGGTCCTGCCTGTTTAGCATTCCACTGCGACCACCCGTGAAACGCTGCAATTGTCTCTCCTGATATAAATAAATAAGTCCAGAATGCCAAACAGTAAGGGGTGGGGATGGGAATGATAAATCCTGACTCAGAGTCAACCACATGAGAAGGAGAGTGGCAGGGCTGTGGCTACAATTTAGTGGTGGTAATGAGCCCTGACAGATAGAGCCTCCAACAAGCCCGTGTCAGTAGCGTAGGTCCTGTCTGATGAAAACCAGGTGTTCAAGGTGCTGTATGGGTTCACAGGCTCCGTGTCTCTGGCCCACTTTTTCATTTCTGAATTATTAGTTAGAAAAACAGCTCTTCACACTAGAGGATAACTCTAAGCCTCCAAGTCAGCATGTGCATCCAGATTTGGCTCACTTCAGCGCAAGGCTCTGCGTGTTCATGCTGGAGCTTTGGGGTTTAGGCTGATCTCAGTGGAGAAGACAAGGCAAGAACAAAGCTTGTCTGGGCTCTGCTCTGTCCTGAACAGCTGTTTTTCAAAAGCTGCATGTGAGAAAGTCACTTTCTTTGAGGAATAAGCTTCCCTGTTTGTCTTTTGCTCCCTGATGCTCACACTACAACTACTAATCCTGGCCAAGCATCCTGTCTCTTGGAGCATAACCCAAAGGCTGGAAACATTTGACTCCGCTCAGCAGGAGCGACTGAATCATTCCTCTGCCTCTGATGGGACCACTACAAGCCCTCTCCAATTATAGCCTTAAATCACCAATACACCCAGAGCTGTTTTCAGAAATAGAATAGAAGGTGTGCTTAATCCATGGTTGTTTGCCATGTGACACTGTTTCTCCCTCTTGAATGTGACATTCGCAGGAAAATAATACAATCCTCTCCCAGCACCTGACCCACACACTTTGCATGGATATGCACTGTTAGTACATAGGTTTTGCTACAGATTCACAAAGATATTTTATTTGAGACTTGGGTTTTTTTGCAAACACATTGACCGTGCATCCCTGATCTCTATTCTCCAAAGCTCATCACTATGCAGAATTGTTCCGTTGATCTCCCAAGGTCCAATACTCACAGAAGACTCCAAGGACATGCTAAGGTGGGAAAACCCTGGCATACAGCCTTTTTTAAAATGGATTTTCATTGTTTATTTATTTTCCTACAGCAATAGAAATGGTGAAGCAGCAGTCACGAATGAAAATAAAGCACCATATGTTTGGCAGCTGGTGAAAGTTGGGCCCTGACCAAGACGAATATCCTGGGCAGTGACATAGGTCAAATTCCACCTCATTATCCTCACATGTGTGAATACCTCCCCACACACACCCAGCACAGATAAATGGTCCACATGCACTTACACAACATTTATAACCGCAGTTTTTCTTCCCCTGCCCTAACTCAACTTATTCTTTGGTTTCCTACTGCCCTGAAGTCCATCAAAGCCAGTTGCCATGGAAATGGTTGTGATGTGCTTTCACAATGTCCTCGTCAGAGACTGTATATATCAAGAGCTCTCTCTGCTGGTCTGGAATCACCATCATCCCTCATGGCTCCAAATGGCCATGTCACTGCTGGTACCTGGAACCTCTCAGGGGTCCAGCCTGTGTTTCTAAGCATCGTCAAGGTCTGAACAGCTTACACAGTAGTTCCTATTTCTGAGCTAGCTGGAAACACTCAGTTTACTGAGTAACTGTAACATCCAGCCTCTGCTTTCTCACAAGCTGCTCTTCAGTCAGTGAAGAGTGTTTGGCTAAGTGATCAGGGCAGCAGTGGGGAAGGAGTGGGACTGCTAGAGAAAGTGTTAAAGCAAGACTACAGAAAACTGGAGGGTATAATTTTTTTTTATTATTATTATTTTTTAAATTTCAGTAGTGCTGTCAGCCTAGGAATATTGGCAGTGGCCTAACACCTTGGCCAAGCAGTACTTGTTTTCATTTCAGCAAACGGTGGAGTTCTTTGCATAGGGTGGGAACACACAAAAGCCCCTTTTTCACGTTTGCCATAACAACCTTAGGAGGACTGAGATTACCATATGACTTTTACCTTATGGAATCTTAGTAATTCTTCCCCGGGCTGAGCATGCTTTGCTGTCTCCCGCATACTCCCAGGAACAGCAGAACTAAGGCTTATTATTAACATCTTTGTCATTATTATCTCCTCCCTAAACTATGGCTTTTTTAGGAGACCTGCATAGGACAGAGGCTGCTACTAGGTCCCAGAGGTTCTTAAAGGCAAAAGAATTGCAGGAGCCAGTTCTAGATTTGCTTTCCACAGCCTAGAGGTTCAAGGCCATTAACAGACACAATCTGTGTACCAACCCTCCAATTTCCCTTTCTGCTTGAGCGTACATCCTCTGTGTGCTGGAAAGCCACTAGAGAAGGTTTCTTTGCAATTGGCAACCACGGAGCACCCTGAAACAAAGCCAACTCTCCCACCATATGCCTCTTTCTCATAAAGTCAGTCTCAAGGAGTTAAGCTCTCAGAAACACCCCCTTGAAAAACATTAGGATCTGACTTATAATTGGTGTAATTACAGTATAAAAGGAAGAAAGTAAGATTTAATTAACCAGCACTTCTTCTACCAAGCTTGTTCTCTGTTAAGCACACAGCTGAAGAGCTAAGCATGCTATTTCTCAGAAAGGGTTTGATTTTTTTGCAACTGTTATGGCGATGTCATCTTTCTGATGGACCCAATAGCAGTGAAACAACAAAGACAACCACTGAGGTGTTACTAGTTGTCTGCCTTCCACTTCTTGCAGCGCAAGCTAATTGCTATCTTTCAGCAGAGCCCAGATGGGCCTTTTTTTTACTTAAAAATAATTCCCAGAGTTGTATAACACTGTGGGTTTCTTTAAGGTTTTGTTTTTAAATTGTTTACTTCAGAAGTGCATGGCTGTGTATGAAAGCTGCTTCTAATCTATGCACAAATCATCCAAGGCACTTTCTAGCCCCCAAGTCTGGGCTGAGTTGCTTGGAGTCATAATTAATAAGGGACCTTTTGTTTCCTCCAACCACTGTATGTTTTCTCTTTACTTTTCATAAAGTAGAGAAAAAAATTCACCACATAATTTAGGAGGGAAACATAGCAATTAAATGGTGCAATAGAAGGATAAGGGGCAGAGGGGGCTGCTGATGTTATAATTTAAAAATATCAGAAAGAACAAAGTTGACCAAGTGCAGATTATTTTCCCTTCAATCCTGAATCATAGTTAATAACTGGCACAAATAATCAATTGGAACCACAGTGCAAATGCATACAACAGAGGGCCCTTGGTAAATGATTCTCTTCTGTGAACTTCTTAAAGCTGATTAAAATCTTGCCATTGATTTTTTTGGGTCATCCTGGGGAGACCAGACAGGAGGTCAAGCACACAGTGGGTAAGTGTATCATTATATCTAGTCCTTCTGAGAGTTAAGAAGAAATGCCAAGAAGTTACATGGAAGTTTTAAGTGCTCTTCCTGAGATCCACCTGTTCCATAATGTTTCATTTTGACAATAGCCACCCCCTTCACATCCCACATCCCAAACGAACGAGATATTTAGTCACTCAGAGGAGAGCATTGTGACAAATACCAGCTCACAACATTTCCAACATTGTGGAACAAAATTATGCTTCTGTGACTACTTTCAAGCCCCTAAAATAAGGAGTTTCAGTTGTTGAGACTTATTTCTTCCCCATCCATTTTTTTGGTCTCTCCTTTCCTCCGGACACAGGACCTTTGGGAATGGGTGTATGGCATCCTACAAAGGAAAAGATGTTGCCAAGAGAAGACTGTGAGGAAAAATTAGCCCAGATTTATCCAAGTCAACAAAATTACTCTAACGTCTAACTGTAACCTCCTGTGTAGTCAGTGGAAAGACCTCCAGAGAAAGAGTAATTTATTTTGCTACTTCCTGGAGGTGCTGCTATCTCTCAGTGAGTTAGTCTGGGGTAGTTAAGCACCTCAGCGGGGTACTTCACCTAGACACTGCAATGAATTTACAAGGGTTGGGAAGGGAGCTTTTGGACATTTATTACTGCTCATCAGTGCAATTCCTGCTGCCATATCAGATAGTACAGTGACAATAGGGCACTCCCTCCTGCCCTCTTTTGTGCATTTGGGGCTGTCTACACCAGTTAGACATTAAACGTCAAGTGAGTTAGACATAAACATCAAGAGATTTGAGCATGCACACAGATTTGAGGAAGAGGCCATTCAGGCTATTACAAATTCTCAGACACTACAATCATTCCACCAAAATTTATGCAGGAAGAGTTTTAGGTACGGAGTAATATAGCAAGAAGACTCTTTGACATATATTTTGGATGCCTGGCTTGTGTGACAGGCTGTCCAACTAAAGGCAAGGAAAAGGCTAGTGGAACAATGTTAAAGCTTTAGCCAACCTTAGCCTTTTTCTGTGAGATGTTGCACACAACATGAGCAGCCAGATACCCTCAAGGGCCACTAAGCCACTGAGAAACAAAAGCACATCAAGCACAAGTTTAGATCAGGCCCATTTTCCCACTTTCCAATCCACTCCACCTGGCACAGCCAAACCCTCACTGCATGAGCGGATGGTCCACGCATGTGAAGCCTGAAGGCACCTGCCGCTCCTGCTGTACCTTAGCAAACCGCTGCCTGGGAACTTGGGAGAGATCCAGGTTCCTCCAGCAACAACGGACAAGATGCTGCTTCATGTAAACCTCATTTACATTTCTACTCTAAAACCGTTTCAACTCTACCATCCATATGTTTATCAGGGAAGAAAAGCAGAGCAAGGAGAGAGGAAAGCAGCTGAGTGTCTTTTCTCAAATCACTGCATTCTCATTTTAACTTCTATTTCATGCTGACTTGCCTCCCAGCCCCCCTCCAAGTGTTTTCAAAACCTTCCTCCCACCTTCCTTCTTCTGTTCGCTTGTCTAAAATCTTCATTAACACTACAAACCCACCCCTGGAAATGTTTTCCCTTTGTAAAAACATCAGATTTAAAACAACAACAACAGCACGGCATCTTTTAATCCACTAGCACTTTTATTGTCCCTTCATCAATGATTCTGGCTGAAACGTCGATCTCTCTGGGCTGACCGATAGCAGAACCACATGGGAAATAAACAGACAATGAACTTGGAAGCAAAGGCTTCCCAGTGATCAGGAGAGGACGCATCAGTTTGAAGGGAGCAGTTTAAACCAAAGAGATGTTTCTTTGAACTCTCTGCGTTGGTAGATGTGACAGGTTCAGCTGGAGAGGAGGTACAGGAGCTCATGGCATTGCTAGGCAGTGACTCTTCAGCATTCAATGCTCATAACAATATTGCTCAAAGTTGGGCAAAAAAAGGATTCTGTGAGCAGTGTGTCATCACCCAAACTCTGTGAGGTGGAAAGCAGCTTTTTCTGGAGAGGTGGTATGAAGAAATCTAGGAGATTCTCAGTGCTTCATTTCTGCTTTTCTTTTAAACAAAACCTTTTGAGGTCCCATTTTGGAAGCTGACAGATTTTTCTTTTAAAGGTTAAACCAAAGCTAAAAATGAAATGCAAATTGTTTCAATTCAACTCAAGTAAAATGGGTCATCTGATCTGGGAACATTTCCCTGTGCTGCCCATTTCCTCGGTTCAGCAAACAGCATGAAAACGGCAGGCAGTGCCCCAGCCCAGAGCTGCTGTGGAGCTCCTCACCTTCCCTCAGCTAGAGAGGGAGCGAAAGTTTGAAATGAGGGGTTTCCTTCTGAAAACCGAACGGTGAGATCCAGATCTCTCTGCTCACCTTCCCCATCCACTGCTGAATTGAATAATATACCAGATCAGTCATGTATTTCTGTGCAGACAACTACAGAGCCCCATGGGGAGGACTGAGGCTTGTTCTCGGGTCTGGAGGGAGACTGGTTATTTTGCCAGATGCATGGGTTTGGTTTTGGTTATTTTGCTTTGTGTGACACTAAGAAGAATTTTGCCCTGATGTCAACTAAGCTTTCGTGTCCCTTCTGGTGTGCTGTGTGATCTGCTTCATCGGCTCACCTAGAGCCTTTATCTAACAGCCACACTACTACTGGAAAATCTAGGACATGAGAGACATCCTCTGTTTCTCCTGCTGTCTTCCCTTGTGAAGATTAGCTGTGGGGGTTTTTTTCATCTTTCACTCCAGGTCACTGATGTGGGGTGGAGGGCAGTGGACATGTTCTTTGATGGCAGGTAGAGCAGCCGTTCTGCAAATACTTCTTAGACACATATCTACTGTATGGTTGCCTCTGATGGAAAGGACAGTTCTCGATGACTTAAAATCATCCCTTCTAGTCCTATGCCTCAAACAGCTAAATATTAGTCCCTTACTGGTCTCAGAAAGAAACCCTGCATCTCTCCTGGACTCTGCCGTTCTCAGGGATGTTTATGAAACGGGTCAATGCAGTGGCACAGTGAACTGAAGCTTAAGTGAGCGGAATTCCTTCCCCGCCAGCCATTTTTCACTAACTTCCTCCCACAAAGAATTTAGTTTAGAGTTAATTGAATTAGCAAAGGCCTTCAAATACTTCCACAAGGGACTGGCTTCATTTTGGCCTTACAAAGCCAATCAAATCAGCAGAGAAGCAGAAAAGCCAGTCAATGACTCACATTAATCGTCTGAGAGAGCAAAGGAAAAAAAAAAAATAAACCAAAACCAAACAAAACAGAAAGGCAAAAAAAAAACCAAACCGCCCCAGACTGCAACTCTTAAAAACTTGGCTGGCCCCAGACATGGAACACTAGATGAAAAATTGACTCTGCGAATTGCATTATAGATTTTGAAGATGGGTCTGTTTCTGAGAGTCTGATTGAAAGTCTGGTACGTGCTGCTGAAGTCTACTACAGCAGGGACCAACCTCTGCTGGGGAGCCCAGGGATCACTGCACAGATGTCAGGGGGTCTCTGCTCGAGCACACTTTGCCCAGGGTATTGGATTTGCTGCAGGTACTCAAGCAATTTGCTGCCCCTTGCAAGTAAAACAAGTTGAGCATGTTGACAGCAGGCACATGAACATCAGCAGGTGGTCCCCAGGGTCCACCCTCAGACTGGATAGGGTACCTGAGCTCCATCAGAGTGCTGCTATACATGTAGGAGTTTCTTCCAGAGCTAAAAGCAGGACTGCTTTCCTCAGTATTTCCATCAGATAAATGAACTGAGGAGCTTTGAATTTTGCAAGCAGTTGTCCATCCTACCTCACAACAAAGCACATGGAGCATCCTTCTCCAGACCAAGCAAGTTACTGAGGTACACAGATATGGCATCAGTGTGACACCACTGGCACGACATGCTTCATGGCAGATTTGCTCCTTCAGTTGCCATAGTAAAGGTACAGAGTGATGCAGGCTGCAGTCATACGATGCATTAAATCCTTGCAACTTCTCGCCCCAGATGAGTACAAAACACCCGCCACAACCTGTCAATTCAAAGGCAGCACTACAGAATACAGTCAAAACAGGAAAGACTGATTAAGATACCAGGTTTATCTCCCAGCCAGGCAAAGAATTTAGGTTGATTTGAGGCCCATCTTTACATCTCTTTCAAGTTTTTATTTTTAAATGAGTCTGTTACAGAAGGCAGCAGACTGAAAGCCCGTCTTTCTTCCCAGTTTTTGTATGCTCAACACTTAGATTTAGAGCTAGCAAATAAATTTTATAAAGATTATTTACTGCCTCCTTTTAAAAAAATTAGCTTTTCTCAGGGAAAGGATTGCTTCTGATTATTTTCATGGTTCTAAATATTTCAGAAGATCGTTTGCACATGAGGGTTTTTTGGATTTAGGGGGGTTTTTTTGTTGCTGTTTTGTTTGTTTCTTTTATGGAAAGCCCTGTTTTTTCTTACTTAGCTAGTAAGTTAGTAAGGGTAAAAAAATAAATCCTCTTTGTGAATAAGAAAAAGATGTTTCAGACTATTGCAACAAAATTTTCGAAGTAACTAAACAAAAGATTTTTTGTTTTGTTTTCTCAAAAAACCTATTGAGACATTATTTTTTCTCCAAAAATGTGGGACAGAAATATGTTCAAAAGACTTGAATCATTTTATGGGACAAAAATCTAATTTTATAGTTGCACTACAAAACACCTAGAAGGTAAAAGATGATAACAGAGCCCTGTATTTCACTTCTATAGTAACAAAAATAGTAGAAAGGGACAATTATTATTTTATTAGTAGGAAATGGTTATGCTAATTTTGATGGAATAAATGGGCATGAAAGATCAAAGATAATAACATGTCCAAAGCAAGTAAAGCACTAAAAATTCTTAAATGAAGTTCAAAAGATGTTTTTGTTGTTGTTACAGAGAGTTTAGTAAGCAATGACAAGCTCTAGTGGCAAGCAATCACAATTAAAAAAAAATCATTTAATTATTTTATTAAATATGCAAAAAAGAGAAGAACTCTCAGCTAAAAGTCTTCATAGTGTAGAAAATTATGTAAAGCTTTCATTTTACAAGATCTCTTATTCCTCATTTCTTTAGCAACAGCTTCAGTTGCATAAGATGACCTCTCTAGAGAATCTTTTAGATATTTAAAGATGGTATTTACGGGGAAAGGAAAAAAGTATTGCAAAACTTGTGTTCATGCCCTTGTTTTTAAAGCCAAAGTTTTTTCCTTAAAAACAAACCGAGATCAACCACATAAGGAAACATGATAAAAGAGAAAAGAGTGAGAAAGATAGCAGATAATGACACCTCAGTGTTGGAAAAGGGCAGGTGAATTCTTGGTCACCTTAACGCCTCAGAAACTAGGAAAAAATCATAACACTGCTGGATGTTTAAGATATTGCTTTCAGCTGCCTCTTTGTTTTGTGTTGTTATCGTAGAGATGCAGACTTAGTTGGTTAAATCTTTTCTCTTTTGCTTTTTTTTCTAAACAGAGCAAGACAAAGATGGTGGGAGGGGAGAAGAAATAAGGTAGGAGAAAGAAAAAAAGAAGGAAAGAGATAAGGTAGAGGAAATAAAAAAAGAAGGAAGAGAGAAAATAACAAACCCAGCTGTCTGCAGCGTTGCCAGCAGTTTGGCAGAGCTGCTGGAGCTTTCTGTAGAGCTCATTGCAGTGAATTTTTTCCCCCCAAGCAAGATGGCAAATGCCTGAGTTGTCTCAGTGACCATCACAGTCACAGATCACGTGGCCCCAGCATCTGCAGTGGTAAAGTCTGTTTCATCTGTGTTCCCCTTTTCTTCTAACATCATACAAAAGATCCTCAAGGATGGAGACAAAAGGCAGCCTAACCTCTCATCACACAAAGTCATCCAGCAGATGAAGAAAAAAGAGGAATAAACCAGATGTTTCCTGTCTCCCAGTTGAATTCCCTGCCCACTGCGACACACTGCAAACTCTGGCAACCCAGGATATCCTCATCACCATTTCCACAGCTCTGGAAAGGGCAAATGAGCCATGGTCAAGAGAGCTCAGGCCTTCCTGTTCTATCTTCCATTTGTCACTTCTTATTCAAGTGATGAAATAATCTGATTAGCTGAGATGGGAATTGTCAGGATTCACTTACTATCCATATTTTCACATCACAGGCAAAGGCAGAGATTGCCTGCAAACCGTGAAGCACAGCTGAGAGCCTCGTTTGATTCCCATGGTCCCAATTTTAATTCTGAAATCAAAAGATCTGAAGTGTCTTCAGAACTTGCCCTTTTCAAAACTCTGCCTGTCTTCCAGTTTCTGTGAGATTCCTTTTTCTCCAGCATGATTCTGCCTGACCTATCCACACACTCAGGTGTCTTTCCTTCTTCTCACTTCAGCATGACAGAGCTTGACTAGTGCCCTTCAGCTGGATCATTATAGTTATTAATTATGTTTACCACTAATAAACAGAGAGTTTGCGCTAGACTAGAAAACCACTCGAATATGTTCCCAGTGTACTATGAAGTCTATAAAACCACTGCAAGTGAAGACGCTTCTGCTGCTGAGAGGAGACATGGTGCATCAACAGGGCTGACAGGGTAACACAGAAAGGTCCACAGACCTCAGCAGAGTACATCTACATTAATAAATGCCAAAAATGGACAAAAAGTGGGACAGATAACTCAGTTTATTACATCTGCATTCAAATGCAACGTCTTTCTGGCCTCAGTTCTGTGTAACTGTGTTTCTCAGCATGCCTTGTGCTCTTCCAGCATGTAGTCGGTAAGATCTTGAAGAAAGAGATAAATCAGACATTACATGTTTGTCATGCATGATCTACCCATTGGCTGACACCAGCCATTTGCAAAGATCGTGTCATATGGACTGAGCTTTATGGATGATCTCTAAGAATTGTCATTGCCTATTAGTTACGTATCATGGAAGGGAGAAGCAGGGCACTCAGGGAGTGGGAAGAGGGTACAGTGACAGGACGGTCCATTCTTCAGCTCAACCACAGCAGTCCACTATCATAATTTAAAAGGAAAATAAAGAAGCAGTAACATGGCACTGAACCTTCACTACCTTTTTGGAGAGGTGACCACAGCTGCTGCTTTGCTAGACCTTGTCTCATCCAAGCCAAGAGCTTAGCACTTCTGGCTAGGTGGGGGGCTTTGTTAGGGAGCGCTGACTTGGTCTTGAGCAGTGTAAACTGTATATATACTGGTTAATACACTTTAAGCACACTTTCCTCCCCTTTAGCTCCTCTTTTTTCCTCTTTGCAGGTGAGCAGGGAAGATGTATGACTCAGGTTTCAAGCAGAGCATTTATGTTTTAGGGAGCTATTTATTTTTGTTGTTTAATCTTCAAACAGGAAGAATTAATAATCCTAGAAGTTGGGATGGAGGCAGGTGTCAGAGGGAGCAGAGATAGCCAGAAAGCATGCTGACTGAGGCTCTGGGTAGTGAACAGCATGGGCATTGTCACACAGCAAGAGCATTTCAGATGCAAAGAGAATCACTAAAGGACTCGCAGCCAAAAAGAATGAACAAACAAACAAAAATCAACTGGCTTTCACAGGGAAAGGGGGACACTTCTGGGAAAGGTCTCTCTGCAGACATTTTTCTCCGAGTCAGTGTAATTCTCAGAAAGCCATGTGGTATTTGGGTATCACAGTGCTGCTGAGCTACACAAGTCAAAACAGACAGTAGAAGAGACATAGTATTTTGCTCTGCAAACAGAACAATATTATCAGGGTTGTGTTTGCAATGAAAGACCATTACTTGTCCAGTGACTCATAGTCTCCACTGACACTCAGGAGACCCACACATTGCTCCTGGTTTTATTGTACAGCCTTGGAAAAGTTGCTTTACCTTCTTGCTCTTTTCTAGCTTCTGCCTGCATAAAGCCTTGATATCTTTGAATATTGACTCTCTGTTATTATAGAATGGAAAAGTTTCTTGAACCACACAGCTACATACAGGAGGTGGACTTTTTGTAATTATTGTGGTAGGGAAAAAAAAAAAGAAAAAAAAGAATAATGAATTCTTTGAAAGTGCTTGATGTCTTGCTATTGATTGAAGGTTTTTGTTTGGATTTTTAAAAACAAATCAAAGAATGAATTCCACCTTTCTTTTTGGCTGGATTTTGCTTTATTACATCTCTTAATTTCAGTTTTGTCTGTTTTGATAAAACAGTTGAGGTTTTTTTACTTCCCAACATAAATTGGATCAGGACATTTCTGACTACCATACCAGATTTTCATGAGCTGGCATTCAAGCAACACCTCTATAATCTCTGGCTGAACCTTACCGGCAGTAAAATACAAAATTTGTGGAAAACATAAGAAGTGAATGATGAGAACTTGTTTAAAAACTTGAATAAATATTCACCAGGGAAAACAAAAAGGCTGTGCTGCTTTCGTAGAGCTAATATTAATTTACGGATTTCTTGATTAAAATGAAAATGGAAAAATGATTCCCAGCAGGTCTCTCTTCTCTTGCTAAGTTAATAGCAGGGATGCCATTACACTGAAAATTATACATTTGATGCTAAAACCTAGAAATGTGTTCATTTCTTCAATTCATTCACCTGGTGAGGCTCAGGGATGTTCTGCTTGGCTAGGACAGCTTTTGTTAGATTGAAAGAGAAGGGCAGAAAGAGCAACTCGCCCTTATGTGCTCTAACAACTGGCTGTTAACTGGAGCCCAGGAGTCTGACACTATGAAATGAACCTGAAAGGGCAACACAACAGCAATCTAGTGTTGCTACTGGTCAGCCACGGTGACCTACATACAGACTAGGAGCAGAGAGTAAAATTGACTTGGGAAAGACAGGGTGATATGGTATGTCTAACTTCACAGAAAGAAGGAAGCCACTATAAGCAAAAGATAGATGCATAATCAAAGCACAGGAAAGCTTACTCGTTGAAATTTGTTCTTTACAGTGGACTCAGTTCAGGCAAAGACAGAGGCTTTGGGAGATGTTCCTGGGCATGTGGAGCCCAGCAGTGATTCCTGTTACTTTTGGTGATATCACTCCAACACACGTGTTTGGTCTGGCAGAGGGATTTTTGCCTCATACTGGTGCTTACCAACTCATATTGGCATTGATATCAATAGCAATTGAAGATCCTCAAAGATTTGGGTCCTTCACAAAGAAGTGATGTTATTTATTGCTTGTACTGTCATTTTACCCGTGCCATTGCTCCCTCTTGGGTGAAGCAAGTTAGTGGAGATGAAGCCAAGAAGTCCTTTCACAGGTACCCCAATACCTTCTGGGAAGGCTCATGAGGTTGAAAGGGAAAGATCCAGCTGCAAAAAATCATGTCCAAAATGCCTTCAGACACCTGTAGGATGTGTTGCCTGGCCTCCAGCTAATGGTTTCAAAAGGTCAAAGCTCTCCACTGGGTCTTGGATATGTTTGCCAGTCTCTGCTACCCTTGGGCACCTAAAATGCCACACCTATGTTCAGATATCTGTTTTTGTCTCAAAATGTCAGTGACTTTATATCAGTTATGTAAAGGGGCACTTTCACTTTCAAGACGAAAATTTAATCCCTAAACCAAGAAACTTGAAGACAAAGGGTATGATGAGGTACAGCTGAAGTGTGCAAGAGTTTTGTACAAGGGCCCAGCTCAGCTAGGTTATCACCAGACAGTAAAGCCTTGGCTGTTCCATATCAAAGAATGATCCTTTGTGGGCTGCCAAAACGACATGAAGCTGATAGACAAGTCCTGCTCGTTATACACGAAGCAAAGTGCTGCCCACACACTCTGTAAGTACCTAGGGGAAAATTGGGCTTTGCAACTGAGTTAGAGTACAGATCCTCACAGTACAAGATAGCAAACAGCATGTGTAGTTCTGAATCAGCTGCCTTTGGAGAGCTGAATGCATTTGAAAAGGCCACTGCTACCAGCTGTGCTTCTCTAAGATGAATTTTGCATTTAGCACACAATTAATTTTCCCTTGCATGTATGAAAGGGACATTAGATTCCTCGGCGACAAATTCCTGTGAGCTTGGCCACTGGGCAGGAGATGTTCCTCATCACAGATTCTGGGGCAGGTTGGGGCAGGGAAGGTGTGTTTCATTTCAAATATTAACCAGGATAACCATTTTTTTTTTGTTGGATTCCAGAAACTCATCAGGGAGAAAGCTCTAGTTGTAGGGAAAGTACAAGCAGTGAAATACCACCCATTCAGCATCGATTGTCTGTGTTACTTGCATTGCTACTTTGCCTCCAAAATCAACGCAACATTAAGCAGTCAAAAGCCATTATAAGGCTCAGTCTGTTTAGCTGGATGCATAATGCACTTGGACTTATGCTCAGGTCTGCTCTGTTCCCAATAACTAGAATCAAATGAAGGTCTGGCCTGCAGAATAATGTGACTTGAGCCATTTGTATGCAAATTGGCTGTAGGGGCAGTGTTTGGGCATAAGCTTTGTGTACCCCACAGTACCTAAACTTTCCAGCCTAGAGAACAGATTTGGTAGGTCCAGACATGTAGAGTGTGACACAACAAAAAGGCAGTGCTAAGGATCACAAATATAGCACTACATAACTAAATAACATTATAGCACATAATGGTATAGATGTAGACTGCAAGGCTGGGCAACTTTTGAAACACAACATTGTGACTTGTAAAACTGGTACCATCCCTGCTATAACTGAAGAAATCATCCCCATAAGAGAAAAAGCAGTAGGAATAGTGCTGCAACACCCTGTCATTGTGGTTCCAAGCTGTTTGCTTGCTATTGGATCAGGAAATCACCTGAGGAAGGAACACATTTGTGCTCCCAAGCCCTCATAAGGGAATGAGGAAGCCTGATCTGAGGGTACTGTTCAGGGTTTGCCACAGGAAGCAGCAGCAGATGGAAGTATATAGGGAAACTGCTAATTGTGTGCTGCACCCAGGGTGAGGATACCCTGGAACTCCCGGGGTAAACCTGTGCCTTTGATATGCACGAAAAATGCAGAAATAAAACCCTGAAGGAATCGAAAAAGGAAAGAGTCTGCTTTTTCTGAAAGGGCCCTTTAAATGACCCAGATTTTGAGTCCTCTGTGCACAGAGCCAGTGTAATTGATAAAATGATGGATTATTGGATCAAACCTGGCAAACATGAGAAGAACCCACACCACTGAGCTGGAAGATCTGTTCTGCCATGTCCTAGAACACCAGCCAGGCACCAAGTTCACATCCAAAACTGTTGGATTTACCATTGCTTTCCCCCACAAAAGAGATGAGGAGCAGTGCTGTGGAACACTTGCACCTTGCAAGGTTCTAAGAGCTCTAAGAGCAGGAACTGATAGAGAGCAGCAGCTCACTTGACTTAACGCAGAGCCCAAAGGCGAATTCTGACTCCAAAGAGTACGTGAAATTTGCCGTTTGCTGCGAACGTGTTTTCCTGATTGTGTCGCACTCGGTTTCCTAAGGAGGAAGCAGGGGAACTCAGCCTTATTTGCATGAGTTTCACATCCCTCTCCTTGGCTGAGAACACACTGTGCTATTCGATGGACAGCTCCTTCCTGATTCACTGCTCTAATTATGTTTTACAGCCGGAATATGGTACTTATGTCAAAGCTGATGGGTAAAATTCTACTGAGAAGCAACAACGTTTTGTAGCATTCTCTCGTTGTTCATTTCCATGGCTTCCCTTCATTTTTTTTCCCCCCCTCAAGGCTCATTTTCCAGGCACTAGTCATTCTAGAGAGGGATGTTCTCACCTCCTTGATGCTTTCTTTTGACTAACAGCCATATTCTTTTTTATTTGTTTATTTATTGTACATTTGCAGGCATATGGTGACAGAAAGAGAAAATAAGTAGAAAGGGTTTATGATTTGTCTAAAGTATCTGGTAAAGAGCTGTATTATCTGTCTGCAGGTAGACTTCCACAGTAACAATAATCCTTTCGCACAGAAGAATAGGATCGTACAGGTTTAGAGATATGTATACATATCTCTATAATTCAGGCCCTGTGCTACATGGAACTGTCTCTAGTATGCTCTGTTATCCCCACATGCAGAACCTCTCCGAGACGACGTGTCAAGGGAAAATAGTCATCAGTCAGCTTCCCCTCTCATCCCAGACAAAAGCCACCAGCAAGAGCTGGGCAGTTATCTCTTGGTCCCAGTCACCACTGAAGAGACTATCCCAAATTTAGGGGACCTATTCATTCTGGTTTGGCTTGTTGACTTCTCCTGAGAGACTCAAAGAAGCTGCCCCTCAATCACAAATCTGGCCTAATCATCCCTTATGCCACCAACTCACAGCACTATGCAGCCCTTCCTGAGGGAGAAGGGCTGGTGCGATTCACCCCCACCCTACAGAAGAGAGGAAGAGGCTATTTCAGAGGAGATGCAGTCATAGACAGTATAGGACTCCAGAGCTCTAGTGCTGCTAGGCTTAGCTTCACACCATTTTCCTTGTCTCCTGCTATTTTCTTCAGCTCAGCCAATGTTGGAGCTGTTCCCAGGGCTCGATTACTCCCTGGCTATTTCATGCTGTAAACTACAGCAGGACTCCATGCCATTACGTACAGCCAGGCAGATCTAGAGTTTCTGTGTGTGTTTGGCAGGTACAGAGAGGAGAGGGAGAGTACAACGTTCACTGCTGCAACAGCAGCAGGATCACAGCTTGGGTAACAGGGAAAAAACCAAAAACATGATCTCTCATTTAACTGTGCTAAATGACAAATTGCTTACAGGCAAGGCTGCCCACTGGGGAAACCAACACAAAAGTGAGTGTTTCTCATTTCCTAGAAACTGCTGACCAAAGGAGGAAGGGGAAGAAGGTGTATTTGAAATATTGGTCAGGTGCTTTACAGTGCTCAACCACAGCTATTTTCTCCATTTTCACAAGAACATTTGGTATAACGTTATTCTTAGTCCTTGGCAACATTCAAATGAAAAGAAAAAGCTCAGGTGACTGTTTCAAAGATAATTATCTTTCATTGCTTGACTCCAAATACTGCTTCAGTAGGGCTTGAAGTACAGATGGTTTCCTTTTCTTTTTCTTATTACTTTTTTCTAAACTTAAACCTGCCAAACTTAGGGTTCAGAGATCTGTCTTTTCACACTGCACCTGCTGATGGTCCAAGCACCTACACTGTGCTGGAACAGTACTTTTGCACCACCCCTTCCCTGCCAAAAAACACATTCTGCTGTTGCTAAGGAAATCTTATACCCAAATCTTGGCAAGGGAAAATAAATGATTTAAAAAAAAAAACCAAACCAAAACAAAAAAAACCCACAAAAACCCAACACCACAACAACTTTTCATCCCTTTGTTGTATTTGTTTGCTGTACCATACAAGTGCCTATTCATAAAACATAAGCCTCATTTTCTTAGAATTATAGAATAATTTAGTTTGGAAGGGACCTCTGGAGGTGACCTAGTACAACTGCCTGCAGAGCTAACTTCAAAGCAAGATCAGGCTGCTGAAGGTCTTTCATAGTCAAATCTCAAAAACCCGGAGTATGGAGAGCCACAATTCTCTGGGCCCCTGTGTTTCCATACTTAAAAAAACCCCTCACATCAGGGTTTTTTCCTTATATACAGTCAGAAATTACTTTACTGAAACCTGTACCCACTGGCACTTGTCCATTTATTGTGCACCTCTGAGAAGAGTTTGTCTTTTCTACAATCTCTCTTTCAAAGGTCCATTCACTCATTAGCTGGTCACTGTGGAGAAGCAAGAGGCTCCCAGCCTCACACGTGTGGTTCTGGCTCTGCTCTCCCCTCTTCACATACTTCATCCTGTTCATATTATCTTCTAGTTTTTCCCTGTGTCTTTGCTGAGATGATCCATCCCACACATCTGAGCATGACCAGGCTGAGCAAGCCCATCATGTAGAAAAATAGAAGGAAAGATGCATGAGACAGATCTGTACAAAACACCAACACAGGTGTCCAGACAAGGGAAATAGTCCTGGTGGCTCCCCCGTGCCCATCTGAACACTCGGTTCGTACTGACTGCTGACTATTCTGCAAGCATCAAGAAAAGCCACATTTTCTCCATTTTACTGGCTTATCTTTGTTCTACATCACATACATATATTTTATCAAAAACAAGACATGTAAGTCCAATGAGTCCAAATTCAGCAACAAACATTTTCATCCCCAATGTAAAGGAATACTTAATTAACATACATTAATATATTCTTAGTGTCAGAAATGGTCTTTGACAGGTTTTGATTATATTTTGATGCTTGATCTTTGTGTTTCAGTTTCAGGATGCTTCATGTTGTGTTTTTATTCTTTTCCTCTTACTCATCCTGATCAATACATTTCTAAATTCCGGCATGAATCCTCAGGAGTATTTGCCATAGCTCTAAGCAGGCCAAAATCTCTGTACTTGACAACTCAAAAACACATTGAACTTTCTGGGATTGTACAATGACAGAGTCATGTTAACAGATTTGACTCTATTTTCTAGCCAAATTGCAGATAACCTTTAAATAGTCTTATGAAGGGATTTCTCCAGAGACTATCAGGCCAGATTTGTACTTCAAGATCATTTTGTTCCCTGAATAAACCGAGGTTACCAAGAGGTGACATTTCAACAATGGCAACTGTTCTTATTTCTTCAGTAATACATTTCAGTACAGCCTAGTCTGGGATGTACTAACGCATTCCTTAGATACGTAAAGTATAAAGAGCAAGTAACAGCAGTGGATACTGAGGTGGGCCAAAACTGACTTAATGACCCAGATTCTGGGAAGAGCTCTATAGCCTTTGTTTTACACTGTTTCATCATACTATTGTATTTGTTTTTATATGCAATTGAGTATCAACAGGAGAAAAAAAAAAATGCCAAAGGGAACAGTCTGTTGCTCTCTATGTCAAAAATGTTTTAAAATGGTTCATTAAATAAGATAAATTGTTTTCTCATTGCTATTCAAACCAGTAAATGATACATTTTTGAAGAACATTTTATTAATTAAAAATGTTTATGTCTCTACTAAACAGAGTGCAACAACTCTTTCTAATATCAAAGATGTTGTTATTTCTCTGGTGCTGTCATTTGCCTATTAAATTACCACTAAACAAACCCAAACCATTAAATATTTACCCCAGAGTCCAACTTAACCTATAGAACTATACAGGGACCAGCTCTCCATGCCTGACATCCAAGCTATTGACTCCCTTGAAGGAACAAGGTTGATATCTTGCATTACTTGTACCTTTTGTCTTGAAGAAAAATACCAGCATGAGGAAAAAAAACCCCAACAAACCACAAGAATCAGGGAGATGGACTTACCTAGCAAGCATTCTGGGTTGTGCATGTACCTGAGGAGGATCCTAGCTCACGTTAAGAATAAACTGCAAAATCAGTTTTTGAGTGTGTGTGTATGAATTCAGAAAACTAATGTTGATTCTCACTGTTTGCACCAGGTTGGATTGGATTGACCATCCAATTTCTACGGAAGCGGGACTGTGAGACCAGCTGGAAGACTAGATTGTAATCTCACATGAAAGGACTTCAGCTTTAACCCTCTGACACAATCCTAATATTTGCTATGCAATGCCACGTGGAAGTGCTGTGACAAGGTGGGGTAAGAGGATGTGTGTGGCACTGATAAAAGTTACTTTGGGATTCAAACCAACAATTATGACTTTTCCTCCTAATGAACTGCTCTTTGGAAAAATATTTGTCACCTTTCCAGTGGCAAATGGAAATTTCTAAGTTGCCTCACGCAAAACACAATCCTTTCTTTCCCATGTGACGTTTAGACCAAAGGCTGCAGAAGTTTTTACATCAAAAAATGATGGAGTACTGCTCTGTCAGAGAAGTGAGAAAGACATCATTCTTAATGTCATTCCTTGTTTGATGGCCCAATCCTGCAAAAGTAAAATGAAATCCTTCTGACTCCTGAAGGAAATGACCATCTCTTCCCCTCATAGGAGACGTTTAGCATTGCTGACTCAACTGTTGAGAAATAAATGATCTTTAAGGGAACTTCTGGTTTATGTGTGTATGTTTACTGTTCTTAATACAATGCTCCAGTAAGGGTTTTGTCTGTCCTTCCTGGTTGATAAATTCCTTCCTTCTCCTAGCCAGACCCAACATGCCTCGTTCATTAAAGATCTGGTGTTCTATTTTTCTAAAGGTCTAAAGGTCATGATATTTCATGACTGCCATCACTTGTGCACAGCACAGTTATAGAATTCAAAGCAATTTTAAGCTAGTGGGCTGAGGTCCAAGGCCCTTTTTTTCTGCCGACACCACACCAGACAGTGCTCCACAGCTAGGCTGCATCTGTCACAGTGTGTCTTGTTACAAGATAGTTTCTATGGCTGAATAGAATGACAGGACTTTGTTGCAGGTCTTCATGGTACTCTGACATCTCCTTGGTATTTTTGTGAAAGGAAAATAAGAAAGAGGGAATCAGCATGGTATATGTGCAGGAGCCAGTCTCGTGTTTGCCTTGGAGATGTTTAGAGTTGATGTTTCAGCTGTTCATAGATGCCCTGCAGCAGGAGGTGCTGAATCCTGACCCAATTTGAAGTCTGATCCCAGCACAGCTCAGAGATGTTGTTCCATAAGAAGGAAATACGCTGCTCTGCCAGTGTCTTAAAGGTGCTGCTGAACCCAGTATTCATTGCAAACAGTGATCCAGGGAAGTCCCATGCAAAAGTGGGAGGTCATCACTGCACCTGGAAGGAGCTAGAAGCTGGGAGCATCTCCTAGACCACATTACCCCTCAGCTCCTTGGGATCTTGGATTACAGCCATTCTTCTTCAAGCAATGGTCTGATGCTTACCCATCTCAAAGCACAGAATAGAAAATTGATTCCCTCTTCTATTTTACTGTTGTGACATACTATGATCCTTTTTATAGGTGGGCACTAAGTAAAGCAGAGAGACTAAGATGTGAGGTAACAAATACATTCCTAAATACAACAGAAATGCAGTCTTAAAATTTCACAGCCTGGCCTTTTATACCTCTCTCCAAAATGAACAAAGGGACACATCCAACATCATTTGAATTTTGGAGCTCCCACTTGACTATCCCCACCGAAGCAAGCATGTGAGGTGAGCAGGGGAGGCAGTGTCATTAAATGGAAAAAATGAACAAGGCAACATAGTTACTCTGAAGTTATAGGACTTTGGTTGCTCTGTACTGATTGCTTGAAAGCTTTTTTTTGTGAAAAGCTTTTTCGTAAGGCACAGCTTCATTTCCAAAATGTTAACAAAGCTAAGGCCCCAGGAGCAGGCAAGAAAATTAGAAATGTTCATATGTTCGAAAGCATACAAAAATAATCCCTTTCCATTTTCAGAAAAGAAATGCAGGGAGCTGCAGCAGCATACATCTCTGCCAGGGCTTTGCAGATGAGAAAAGGTGCAAAACCAGCCCAATCCACATATGGGCAAGTACTTCATTATCAGTGTGTTATTATCTGATGATCATTGACTTCAGATTCTTAACAGCAAACAGTAAATCTTGTGGAACAGGACCCCTGGGATGAGAAAGCTACTCTTCACTCATTCTTTCCGAGTTTTGGGTTTATTCTCATCTCAGAGCTCTCAATCTATATGGCCCATCACAAATTCACTTCAATTACGCCATGTTATTCCATCCTAGGCTAGCTAGAAGGTCTCTGTAAATGTTTATGAGTGCAAATGACAAAGCATGGTCACCTCCCAGATGGTACCATCAGCCTAAAGAGGTATGGAGTATGGCGGGAGGAACAGGAGACAGGAGGTTGCTTTGCTTTCCTAGCTGAGCCGTTACCAAAAAGGGGCCAGGGAAATCAGTGATAGCCTTCCACAAAGGATAAGGAGGACACTGAGCCTAATGAATTCAGCATGAACATCCCAAATATCTTCAAGGTCTTCTTTCAGGTGTCTCATAGGCTTCTGCTTTATGATGCCCCATGGGGACCAGTACATCTGACTTGGAAAAACATGCAAGGTGATATGAAAGGATCAGCAGCAAGGGTCTGAGAGAGGTGACATGCTGAGGCAGGCAATGAAGGATTGAGGAAGGGAAGGAATAGAGAGAAAGGGAGTCAGGGAAGGTAAGGCATCAAGGGATCACAGGGACCTGCTGGGGCTGTGATTGAGAGGGAAGAGGAAGCAAAGGTGACTGATTAAAATAATGTTGGCTCTTGAATGTGTCTGACATTTGGATGAGACGGAGTCTCTAGTCAGCATTCAAAGCAACAGCTGCCCAGACTGGTTTCCTTCACCAAAGAAAAAATAGCTTTCCCCTAGATATAAAGGCAAAAACCCTGATTTGATTGGAGGGGGTGGGGAGTGCTTTGAAATATTTTTAATTACTAAGTAAATTAAGAAGCTTAAAGTCAAGCCAGAGTCTAGCCTGTTCCCTGAACACTTCAACCGCTGAACCTCACTTAAGACAATCCTACCTTTTGTGCATCTCCCATTCGAAAAAGATTATTAAGTGAACTGGAATAATTCTGTGAGTAAAAGCAAAACAACCTCAACTTGAGGATGAGAAAAACTTGCTCCAAGCACATATTTCAGTCTTTGTTCCAGTTATTTATTCCTTTTGTCTTTCAACATCCAGCAATCAAAGGAATTAAAAGGATTAAAAAGCACGCACACAAGAAATGATGGCTTAATACATCAAAGCAGGTGTGACAACAAGTGGAATAGGAGCCAAGGAAAGCAACAGCTTCAAATTAGAGTTCGAAAGCCTACACATGGAGTGGTCACAACACAACACGTGGATCCCCGTAAAATACAACTGCAGCCTGGGATAAAAGCAGAGCAAAACACTCTTGTTGGTGTTATGGATGTTGCTGTGTCCTGTGACACTTCACATTAGAGATCACCAAAGCATATCCCCTTCTGTAGTTAATGCCAGCACAAAGCGACTTACCTGGTCATAAATCAGGTTGGGCTGTGCCACTAGACACACAGGAAAGTTTAGATGTGTCTACCCTTTCTCCTTCCCCCCTTCACCTCTCAGGTATTGTCAAATACTCTTCCTAAAGTAAATGGGTTTTCTTAACAGTGTATTTCTACCTTTCTCAGCTGCAGTTAATGGCAGAGACCCTAATCTGCAGTGACAGGAGTGTCTCAGCACAAGGTTCCCAGGCAGATTTAGCCTAATTAAAATGTCCACTGAAGTAACATTCGAAAGCTACATGCAGCCGTATAAATATCCCATGCAGCTGTAAATTGAGTATTTTCTCACACTTGCAGAAAAGGTTCCTGGTTTGTCATGTGCTCCAAAATGATCCACAGCTACACCCTAAAGGTCTGTAAATGAGAATAAATTAATGGGGGGGTTCTGATGACCCGCACTGCTGCATATGGAGGTGGGGAATGGGTTTAGGGCACTGCCAATCCCATTTTCAACTCTACCATGCTCGGAGTCTGGCAAAAGATCACGTTTGTTGGATACAACTAACAATCTAGTTGAATCAGGACATGGTGCTGCCTCCAGCACAATCAGCATGTCCCTGCAGATCAGAAATGATCACCCATAGCTGAATATCATCACGCAACAGCAGGAAGCTGGCTTCTTCCCCACTCGCACCTCCCTTTGACTAAAACACTGCAACAGATTGTGCAGGCACTCCTCAATTGTTTAGTGCAGAGTCAGTCTGGCCGGCTCAAGTTCCTTCCCTTGGGATATGGATGCTGTATCACACCGACATGATGTTGCTGAAATTGGCACTCCGAGGGGAATGTGATTCCCCTTCTACACAAATAACTGAGATTTGTACTGAGAATGTACTTTTCACTTCAAATTGGAGCAAAGCAAAGAGAAAGTACACACTTGCTGCCTCAGAGCAATGTACATGCTCAGATGCTTCACCAAATCAGGTCCTAAGTGTAGACAGGATCAATAAAGTTCATTGTTATGAACCACAATATAGAATTTCAATGCCCTGATTTAAGCAGCTCCTGGTCACCTGGGACCCGATGGCTGCCGATGCTGTTACAGTTGAACATCTTGCGGTTACTCAACAACATCAACACACTGCAATGCAGCGTGCAAGTCAGAGCATTTGGCCACTTACAGAGAGTGGTTGGTTTTCTGCCAGTACATCTGGCAATACCGCTCCCAGTGACTATCACCAGTGCATAGTACAGCAAGGCACCATCAATACTGGCCAGATTTGTTATCCAGTGAGTGTAGAAGCGATATGTTTTCCAGACAGAGAATAAATCTCTGCAAAATGAATATCATATTTGTGGCCCAGAGACATGAAAATTTTGTCTTCCCTCCAATTGCTATCTTGGAAATCCAAAGTGATGGGGGTAAGAAGCAGCAGGGGAGGGCTCAGGATGCTCTGGCTGAATGACATGCTATTCAGCCTGTCATAATGGCCAATAGCAGACAGCCAGGTTTTCAATTAACTCCCTGTGTGTGATGGAGTCAGAGAGCTCTTCTATTAGCAGTACTTCAAAAGGCCAAAGGAACAGCAACGATTGTCCCCTTGAAGTACCACAACTTCTCAACACACTCAAATGGGTTTGCAACTTCAAATAAGCCCTGAGCCAAAATTGGATCTTGATTACAAAGCTATTAGAAGGTTAAAAAAAGTGCAAGTTGAACAGAGGATATAGTTGAAGGTACATCTCTAGCTTTCTAAGGAGAGACAAGAAAGGGAATTCATTTCTCACTGGTGAGTGGGTCAATGCAATTTGCTGGTCTACAGAGGAGAGCTGTCTCTGTTAGTAATGCAAGTAAAGTGCAGGTCTGTACATGGCTAAACAGGAGGAATTTGACGATCTTCTCGACTGCTGTCTGCAGGGAAAGTTTGGGAATTATAGGAGATGTAATTTAGATGAGCCTCTAAGGGAGCTGAGCTGGTGATGGGAAGTGGAGGTCTTTCTGCTGGCTAGGTTCTTCCAAGGCAGAGTTCAATGGGAAGTACCTCTGGTGTCTTTGGTGCTCAGTGCAACACTGAACAATGCCCTTAGGACATCTTTTTACAGCAGAAATCCCTTCTACCATCATCAGCAGTGCAGCTCAGCATGGAAACGAATAAAACTCCTATTCCAGTGGATCAGTGTCCTGTATCTTTGCTAGCCTTAACAAGCACGGGTCTCTCTCACGAGTCCAGCTCACACATAATCCTATCTCAGGCACGAAGTGTCCATTCTCCCCCCTCCCACCCTTTTACTTTCCATGTCACTTGTATAAAGCAAGAAAAAGCCGATGTTGTGGTTATGTCAGTCCAGTGCACGTACTGATCAGCCATCCGGACCAATGCAGGACAGGTAATATTCACGGCAATCCTTCTTTAGCAGGAACATATATACAACACTCTTTTACCTATTCTATTCAAAGGAACGTAATTTCTTCTGTCCAGAATGGCTGCAATTGGTCAATTAATTCACAGACCATTAGAGAAAGACTGAGGGACTGACAAAAAAAAAGATGAGCGACCACATGATTATGAATTCTTAGCTTCTTGGGAAATCAGACTAAAAATAGCAATAGACTGAGAAAGCACCAAATTATGAGATGCCCTGAAGATGTCTGTCTGCAGCATCACTGATGCAAAGGTGGGTGGGGAAATCCTTCTGAAAAACTACTTGGAAAAGACGTTCATCAGGGGAAAGTCAGTGCTTGCTATTATCTATCTATTCCCTGGCCTCAGGAAGAACATAATTGCATTTTGGTTTAACTGTAAGGAAGAGAGGGTGAGGCACTCCCTGTCTTTGATCACATGTTTTACCAGGGAGAATCACTGTCTCCCCCTACAGGGCGATCATTATCACAGGATAATGAGTCTGCTAATGAGGATTATACAGCTGCCCAGCCCCAGAGAGACACCTTGCAGAGCAAAGTATCAGAGTTCAGTTCCCAAGGGAGAATCACAGCAGGAGGACAGTGCTGGAACACCCTGGGGTAACTTCAGAGAGTCATACAGGGTAACTGAAGTAATCCTGTGCTGATAAAAATTGTATTACCTCACTGCAAAACTCTGATTTATTTCTTCCCTCTTGTTATAAGTCAAGGGAAGGAATATGTTCTTCCTTCCCCCAGGCAACACTCATTTGGATGCAAGTGGGAATTTCTTTTGGTGCTGTTCCTGGCTCTTCAACAGACAGGAGAGTGCTTATTAGAGCAGATGCACGGAACATAGGAGAAAGCCTGATCACATTCCCAGTGTCCGTCAGAGAAAATTCAAGTAAATGTCTGTCCACCCTACAGCAAAACATTTGCCAGTCTTCCCAGGCTGTTCAAGAACAACAAGCTCAAACAGTGCTTTCAGTAACACTGCAATGGGTGCTGCTGGTCTTTATTAATCTGATGAATGGCAGATTTAAGCACTGTTTCTCCTAACACAAACCGAATAGAATCCCTCGGATTAAACGCTGTTCAAAGGAAGAGATTCCCACATCCTTCATTAAGACCTAGGAGCAGACTAAGCAGACTAGCCCCGCAGCCCAGGAGTTGCAGTCTGTAGCTCAGAGCAGATCAGCAACGCAGAACCTGCAGATAACACATGCTGTCCTACATCTCCTGAGTGCTTAATAAAAAGAAGTCTCCCCATTTTAGACCTATTCCTATTCAGAGGTAGAGGCTGACCTCACTACTTAACAGTCCTTCATGCCATTAAGATCACCACACACTTAAGTAAAATCCAGACAAGAATAAAAGCAGAAAGAAGGGCAAGGGTCAGGAGAGGCTGCAATCCTCATGTCTGTGCAGCCGGGCAGTAGGATTTGTGATTTTGTGATGCTCTGGCACAGCAGCAACAGAGCAATGTAAAACTTTCTGCTGCCAAAGAAGGGAAAAAGAAAAAAAAAGAAAAAAAAAAAAAAGAGCGAGAGAACCTTGCAAGAGGCATGTTACTCTTACAGAAAAAAAGATACCAGATCAAAAAGGTCTGCTTAAAGACAGTACATATGCCAGCTCCAGGGGATTTCAAATATTTATGGTTTGCTACATTTTTCATCTTTAAGAGTTCCAGGGATGCTGTGTGTAGAATATGATGTGAGCGTATCCCATGTCTGACATGACTGTGGCTTGTAAAGCACTGCAGTGGTGGGAAGGGGAAAGCAGGCTCACATGAGGGTTTCTGAGGCTCACCTTGCTGCAGGCCTGATGGGGCTTTTCCCTGTACCCTAGAGGCAAAATCTGAAATACACCCTTACCTGCTGACTCTGGCCCTGTTTCTGCCCTTAGCTATTCCATCCAGGCAACACACACAGCACCTTCAGAAGCGCTCTGGCTGCGGGCAGAAAGGTGTGAAGGAGGTACGGTGCGAGATGATCGCCTCGGGCCCGCTGCCACCGCTCCAGGACGTGTTATCCCACCTCTGTCACAGACAACAAAAGAGTCCCCACTCTATCACACAGCCTAAATAGATTTCTTGCCTTCCAGATGATTAATAACCTGAAGCAGATTAATATTTAAGACGACTCAGGGGAGTAATTTGCAAGATACAACAGGTTTTGATTCTTCTGGTACAGAAGTCTGGACTGAAGTGCTTTAGCAGGAGTTTGGCGTGTGTGCAGAACACCTTAGGCAAACACAGGACTAATGTATCTAACACAGGTGCTGGAATTCATGATTATTTCAGCTCATGTCATCTTCAATTAGAAGAGATTTCAGGTATGCTTGCTCATCTACCTCTTCTTTTCCACCCAGGTTTCTTGAATAAAATAAACCTAACACCCAAAGCTGAGGTTACTATTTCAAGGAAATCAGTGGCTGCTATGCGCTGGCTGATGTTTGTCTCTTAACTTGGGGTGGAGAAGCATAAATTATTTAGGTTGTTGTATTTTAACTGTCAGAGAAATTTAGGATCCTTAACCTATTTTGCCAACTATCATGTGAGCTAAGAGAATTTGGGAGAGAAAAAGTACTTTCTGAAAGGTAGAAATGTTCGTGCTTGCAAAGAAAATATAAGAATACAAGATGTGATGTTCTCAGGTATAAAAATCACACCCTGCTCCACTCTTCTTAGAAAGGCTTTCCTTTTGCTCGCACCGAGGAGGCTGTAAAAGCCTGTCACATCAGCACTGCTGTGGAGGTCACCATTTAAGTGCCCCTCAGTGATTACACCCAGGTCTCAGGTGCTGATGAGCCAACATGCCGGCAGGCTTTCCCTGAAGGCCTTGGTACTATACTGCATCTTTCCTGTGCTAGCATGCTCTGAGACAGCATGAGCATCAGCCATCCCATGCATATCGCTGGAGTTTATAAACCTGTGGATTATAGCAGGAGAAGAGTCCTGTCCACTTTCCAAAAATGATGGGTCTGATGCATTCTGAGCAAGATGAGTTATCCTGGGGGGGGATTTAAACATGCAGTATTTTTCTGTAGGGTGTGTAGAGATTGATAATTTTCTCCAATTTTTGCCTGCCTACCATAATCTGGCAACACTAGACAGTGCAAGGACAGCTCATTTGAGCAGCAGTTAAGGGATTACAACTGGACTGTGTCTGACTGTGCTTTCTTTCTCTGTACAATGACCAGGTCATAATTAGGACAGGAATGATGGTGTTCAGTGATGTGGAGAGGCATTAAGCTGTTGAGCTTCTGGCGCCGTGACCAGGTACATGCTGCCAGGTTTCAAAGTTCAGCAGCTTTTAGGAGTAGCAAAGCTGTGGCTTCCCGCTGTGGCACAGCGGTGGAGGTACACTGCATTTCTGCAGAGT
This sequence comes from Athene noctua, assembly GCF_965140245.1. Lineage (NCBI taxonomy): Eukaryota > Metazoa > Chordata > Aves > Strigiformes > Strigidae > Athene > Athene noctua. The sequence goes on from NC_134049.1 coordinate 8,160,266, forward strand.
CAGGCTGTGCCGTGAAAAAATGAGAAGTGAACACAGCAAGAACCTCAACACAGTCAAGAAGCACAACCTTGGTGCTCAACCCCTCCACACCTACCCAGGAAAATACACATGGCCCAAACCTGTCCCCACCCAGGAAAACCCTAAAGCAAGATGCTTCACTATTAAACCTGCAGATCTATAGTGGTTTTGCTGGAGTTACATGCATCCCAATTTAGGTAGAGCTGCTGGAAACATTAAGTCAAAAGAGCCCCTTCCTCATCAACCTCTTTGTAAGAACTCAGAAGTGTTTCCTTAATGCAGTTTTTCTCCCTTTTGATTTTTTAATCCACCTAACCTTTTGGAAAAGAAAATTCTATTGACTGGCTTTTGCAGTGTTGTCACAGTTTTGTGGTGTTAATTATTTATAACCATATAAAAATGAGGCTAAGCACTGGATTTTCATTTGCCAAAGCCCCATTGCTACTCCCATGCATGCTTTTTTATCTGCTTTTCATAGCAATGTGCATGTTGTCGAGTTTTCCTAGCTTGTGAGCACTCAGTCAAGTAAAGCATTAGCCAGGCTTCACCCCTCTAATATTTGAATTAGGATGTTGTCACCAGCACAGGAACTCCCTTGATTGCTCATATAATGTTGTGTAACCCTCCCAGCAGAAGTGTGGATGCTTCAAATTCACAATTTTAAAATAATTTCTAAGAATGCAATGTGTTTTATCCACATAGATGAAAAAAAAAAGTTTAATTTCAATATGACAGTTTGTCAAAAAATAAATGGCAGTACACAAGACCCTGTAACTTACTGGCTATTCAGTGCCCTAAGGGAAACAGACATTTCCAGACATTTTTATAGGTATGCATAGGCAAGTATAGATTTCTGTGAAGACGTGCATACACAAGGAGTGAATAATAGAGTGTAAAAATATGTTTGGCCATATGTGTCACAGAAAGGGTATCCTAAATATTTTTAAAGCAACCTTCTAATGATAAGACATTGGTATTATTCTTTTTTAATTCTGCAGCATGGCTTTGTGTTTCAAACATGCTACAAACACAATGGTAATGACTTCAAAAAGAGAAGCTTTACTTCCTCTGTGTATTTTTTGAAAAAAGAAACTGGGCTTTCCGATTTCAAATGATTGGTTAGTTCAAAAATATGCTGAAGATTTTATGGAGTGTTAAAACACTTTTTTAAAATGTCTACTTTGTTTCAAGCAGTAGTAAAAGGTGGTATCAAATGACAGAAAATGTACCTTTTTCTATTGAGGAGACTACCCTGAGATTTCAGCCATAATTTCATCATCCTGAAAGACAGACCATGAAATATTATTCATCTGCCTTCCTATCTATCTACAGCAATATGGGTATCATCTGCCTCTATGATAAAAGCCCCCTGGGAAGCTATGCTGTACTTATCAGATGTAGCAGCAGGTGAAATATCAGACGAGCAAGGTAATAAATAATAAATGAGGCTATATTTTTTAATCTGACATTGGAAAATGTTAACTGTTAATCTGGATAATGGAGACTCCATGTTCTAAAATCCCCTACCTGTGAACTTCAGGAAATCTCTCTCTGATAGCTTCAGCCTTGACTCTTCCCTGAAGTTAAGCTTCTGAAGGCATCAGCATTTCTCAGAGGAAAACACAGCCTCATACTAAATAGGTTTATTTGCTTGGGGCTGATAAACAGTATTCCTTAACTGCATTTACTATTTTGAGATTCAGATCCTGTGCTTTGAGAGATATTGGGAAACACTACTGGTTCTTCTGTCAGATTTTCCCAGAACAGCACCTTCTATAAAGGGCCTCTCAGTCCCTTCAGTCTGCTGAAGCAGCTGGAGCCTCATTCTTCTAAATCAGCTTTTTCCCCATCTTTGCTTTATCTGGAAGATTAACAATTGAAAACAGTTGCTGTGAGCTTCCTAGAAGTTCCTGGAGGGAACAGGGTTGGGAGCTACAAGCACAATAGATAAATGGAAATACTAGTTCGAACCAGGCCGTGGTTGATTTTATCTGAAGGTTGCTACAGCATGATCACTGCTGCGATTCAAGTGGTGCTAGTGAACATAATCCAGCACAACCTCAAATAGGTATTCAAAACAAAAACCCTAAGCAGCAGCAATGCTCTTAGTCCCTGGACTGGGGACGTCTGCTGAGAAACCAAAGACTGAAAGCTAACACTAACCTTTCCCTCATCCTCTCAAGGCAGGGACCTTAGCAGCAAGCAACATAGCAGCCCAGGTATCATTTCCATGAGGTGTGGATGCCTGTCCTTCCCAGCAGCTCAGTTTTTCTTTGACATGACCCACACATTCTTGAGGTTAGGAGTCAAGCTCTGTCACCACGCTATGCTGTGCTGAAGAAGTAGTAGTATCAGACACAGGAACATAAAACCAAGCATCAGACACTGGAGAACCCAATTCTGGCAATTCCTTAAAGGAATGCATAAATGATGTTTATGTCACAGGTAGCTTTTAGTACATGTAGCATCAAAATATAGCAGATGTTTTTACAACTGCCATGGGGAAATAGAGTCTGATGGAATTGTTAAGGATCTGTTCGTATTCCAGGCAGCAAACCACCGTTTACAGGATGAAATTGTTTGCTGTTTAAACACTGCCAGTCAAGGACATTAATTGCTGTGGGTTAAATTAAACTAGATGGCACAGCAATAAGATTTGAAGCCTGGGAGAGGGGTGGGGAAGAACAATACTCTCATAAATAATGGGATCTGAAAAAGAATCTTTATAGCAACAGATTAATCTGCAAAAAATCAAGTTCAAGTTTAGTTCACGTCCTACAGGTACTCCAAGCAGACCTGGGGAAGGCAAACACTGCACCCACCCCAAAAACAAGACTGCAAGCTTCTATAGGGGTATTTATTCCAAATATCTGGTCAGCCTCAAGCACCAGATCAGACGCTGTCTGCCTCTCAAGATGGGACAAGCCACACCGTGTGACAGGGAGAGGAGATGTCTTGCCATTTTTCAGCAAAACTGTAGTAACAGCCAGTGGCATCAGGAAGGCAAATGGGCAAGTCCTCATGACAACCTTTTGTTTTGATTCCTTGCAAATCTTTTACACACATACACATGCAAACAGACGTACAGAGCAATCTATTCATTTTGCTTTGCAGGGGAAGAGGCAATTCTGGTCCTGTGTCTTGCACTTGTATTCACCCTGGGTGCCTTGTAATGAGCTCTCTTTTTTTAGCTCATGGGAAGGCATGTTATTTATTCCTTTACAAATGTAAGGAAATTTACCATTGTAAATAAATAAATAGCAGCTCTGGGCATCTTTTTTTTGGATCTGTCTTTAAAAACACTAATCAAAATGTAATGACAGGCTGGCAGCCAGCTTCACTATCCAGACTGTTGATAACCAGCTAAGCTTTCCAGCCAGAAAATTAGCATCACACCTGCAAACAAACTATGCTCCTGTCATTCACCCTGTCCCAAGCCTTTGAGCAAAGGAAAAAATAAAACACACCCACAAAACAAGAGATTTGCAGCATGTTTTGAAGGTCAAGAACTTATGGCACAGTTTAGATCAAGCATAGAATGAATTTTTAGCATGAGACCAGCAGAGAACATGTGCCATTTCTGCAGTATCTGCCAGTCCCATCTCCTCTGGCAGTGGTTTTATAAGACATTACTGCCAGTAACCCATGTTTGATCTGCTATAAACACCTGCATTAGGTACCTCAAGGCAGCCATGACCTTCCCAACATGAGTCATTTGGTTCACTCCATGAGAACAGGGATTTCTTCTTCCAGCCAGGAAGGAGGTGGCCTGCGCTCAACAGTCCAAGACAATAGCCTTTGCATTCGCATCCTCAGCAGAAGGGAGAGGACACTACTACTATTTGTTTGCAGGAATGTAGGAGAGAATCTGCCAGAGCAGGGCACCGAGACCCTGACACCCATAGACATCCCGTCCAGTTCTGCCTCTATTGGGAAGCTCAAAGGGAGTAGTTTAAATATAAGCACTGACAGAAATTGACGCCCAACATTAAATTAATTTCTCACGGTTATTTTACTTTAAAAAATACCTTGCAGCACCCCAAATTAATTGCATGCCTAGTCCAATGAAGACCGTAATTAGCAAACCAGGACCTGATTTCCTCAGTTCGTGCAATCAGTTTTACCCTGGGGTAACGCTGTTGACTGCAGATGATCTGGCATGCACAAGTGAAGGCCTGGGGTTTTAATCATTGTTTCCAAAGATGTAGCGCATGCAGCAGTGATAACACCAGCAACACTTGCAGGTCCCTCCCTTATGGTCACACCAGACCTCCACACTAAAAATCAGGCACTACCAGCTTTTAAATGTCAGGACAATTGAGTAATTTTCTGACAGTACTATACCTAAATCAGTATTTAAATTGTATGTTAAATAAATGCTGTGATTATTAGGAGCAGACTTCTTGAAGCTGAACCACCAGGTAGCTGATAGCTATCCTATTACAAACTCCAGAAGCCTCAGTAGAGATGTACTTAATAATTGTTTGGCATTAATTTGTCATGCGATAATTATCCTATTAAATCTAAATTAAACCCTCCACTCAGACACTTCATCTAAAGTGTGAACATAACAATTAAGAGAGAGGGGGAAAAGGGGGATGATTTCTGCATCGCTTTCAGTGTAAAATTTCATGCTTTTGTGACTAGCAGCAACAGAAGCAAAAGGAATTTAAGATATTGCTGAAAAGAGAAATAATTCTGAAACCGAAACACACCACAAACAAAAATCCATCCTCCTAAGTTACATATGGTGCACAACTTAGGATAGTATCTTACTACACTTTAAGCTTCCATGCACTTATTTCTTTACCATAAGGAAATTTTGTATTGTACTTCCTTTCTAAGGAACAAAAAGGGATTAAGAAAAATAAATAAATTTAGACAACCAACAGAGGCTGGGATTGCTCTCATCTATCTAGCTAAATAAAAGCTCCAAAAACCAGGCTGAACTTTTTTTCTGCAAGCTCCTCCTGTTGTCAACAGCCAGAGATCAGGCTCTCCAGAGAGAGATTCATCCCACCCACCTCAGAGCTTAGATCTGACAGCTAAAATGAGAGAAGAACGAATCCCATCCAAAAGCCAGACAGGAAGCCTGGAAAGAGGAATACTTAAATCCAGTTCTCATGTCCTAAACTGAGATTTGAGGCACAGAGCTGTTCTTCCATGTAGGATAGTAGGGCTTGAAGCACTTAAAATGTCGTTAAGTAGCACTGCTGAGCTGAGGACAGTCTGTGGGTGTATATGATAGTTTTCTGGCTTTTTCCTGACCGATTTAATTTTGGGATCAAGAAGAATGGCTTTTTAAAACCAAGACAAGATCTCTTTCCACTATGGCTTGCAATTGCTCAATGAATTTCCACATGGGTTGCAGAGTAGCACAGCACATGACAGCCACAGGAGATTTTCTTCATCAATGCAAACCATTCTTTTCAAAGCATTTAGATGTCTCTCTAAAAATACAATCTCCTTCAATAGAATAGCATCCTCTTTAGATAAAAGCCCTGTCTAGCACTTTATTTTTTTGCCTTTTTTTTTTTTTTTTCCTGTTTTTCTTAGACACAGCAGTTCTTTATGTCTTCCAGAACCTCCAAAATACCAGTTGTCATATTGGTTTTACAGTGCGTGATATTCTCTCTCCCTTCCCAGGCTGCCTAAGCTTAGTGTGTGTGTGTGTGTGTGTGTCTGTGCCATTCTCCTAGGAGATAATTACCTCTTCACCTTTCTCTTCCTCTACTAATACTCTCTACTCTGCCAACTGCATTTTCCCACAGAGATGGTATTACTCATCTCTCTATAACAAAACTCTGATGATTTCTTAAATTATACTTAGCTCTCCAGTCTGACACTTGTGTCTGTTCTTCAGCTGTATCAGTTTGTCTAATAAATGTCTTATCTAGATCCTTAGATTATTACAGATACAAACAACAGACTTTTTCAACCAAAACATTTTCCTCTAAATCACCCAAAAATATGACAATAAGGTTGACTGTGGATTAAACTACTCACTGATTCTGTTTTGTTCCCATGAGCCTGTTTCCAACCACACAAGCCAGCTTGGGTTTAAAAGGTTGATTTAAAAACTGCAGAAAGTAGATATCAAAGGGGGTAGGAGTACATTAAAAAGGAAGAGCAACACACTATGATAGCAGGAACAAGAACAGTAAGTAACCAGATGTCTGAGAAGTTTATTTGTAAAATTTAAACACAGATTAAACTGGAAAGGAAACTCACATTCAGAGATGCCTGCCAATAACAGACTGAGAAAGCCAGCAAAAAACAAGGTCTGTTCAGGTAATCATAAGCAAATGTAATTCAAAGCAGATGAAATCAGAGTCTCTGTTTATCAGAAATGGCACTCACACATGGTATATTTCGCAAAGTTTTCTTTTTAGTGAATTTAGTGCCAGTGAAAGTGCAAAACGGACAGCCCAGAAGACTCATTTCAACGCATGGGGAGGGATGGCCAGGCCAGATCAGCACCAGCTTTTCACTGCGGCCAGCCTGGGAGAGGCAGAACCTCCTACGGACATCTCTGCGCTCACCCTGGGGATCACCCCGCGCCTTACAAACCATGGACAAACTTAACCCAGGTCATTATACTGTCTCCTATAATATTGTGAGAAGGAAAAACCCTGGTATCTATGAAATATTCTGCAACAAGGACAGGGCATTTGTGCCCAGTAGGACTGGTCTGTGCTCCAAAACATTGCTTCACACACGACTGCAAGACAGCATTACTTCATTCCCACGACAAGAGGTCTTGGCTCCATCATAACTATCCATAAAACATTTCCTCATTTGGCCACAGACAGGGAAAAACTACATATGGAGCTACAACGGAGACCTCATTTTTTTTCTCCAAGGCAATTTTAGAAATGAAGCAAAAGATGGTCATAAGAGAGTTGACAATGCGGTTCTCTGAAATATCTGTCATGGAGATCATTATTGTCTAAGGACTGGAGATTCATTACCACTGTTGCCTTTATGGAGCTAGCACCATTAATCCCCTTACTTGAGCAAAACCACAGGGTGTGTTGCTAATGGCTTCCAGGTTGCTTTTTGGATGGTGTGAAACCTATTTGATAATTAGTTCTCTAAATTAGCACTGTTTCCATTGTAATCACTCCCCTCCCCAAATGATTTCACATCACTCTTTCTTTGTAATAATTTTTGGTCTCATTTCCCATTATCACCACTGGAATCACATTGATAACATTTATTTAATCTTTTTCCACAGCTCTCCTGTACGTTTACTGTCGCCATCTGCACACACATTGCATTGATCATACGAGACTTCCTAACTGCATGAGTGTGTGTGGACTTATGAATATATCAAGTGTTTAAAGAAGCCTTTTTAAAATTTGTTACTGGTTCGCTGTGTCCCTGCTGGAGTCCTCTGGGAAGACCCAAGGAAGAACAATTGTTTTATCCTTCCTAACAACACTAACACTGCTGCCTACCCCTGTTCTTTCACAGGGCCCTGGAGATCTTTTATAGCATCCTACACTGGCACTGCTGTGCTGTTAAACCCTCATGAATGCAACAATGAATTAATAACACCACTATATACCATAAACAATTGCTAACATAGAGGTAGCAACAGCTCTCTGGCAACACCACCATCTTCTGATTCTCAGTCAGTGGATAAAACAAAATTGTCTGGTTCATCTTGCTCAGGCTGCTCAGAAGATATTTACAGGCTGATTTCCTTCCCTGCTTTTCTTTTTTTTTTTTTTTTGTAGGAGGCAAACTAGGGCTCAAAGCCAAATCTGAAATATCCTGGGGCTTTTCACTGCCTTATAAACAGTTAGTTATAGTCATTGATACATTGTTGGCATGTAATAAACCTTTAATGACCAGATTGCTTGTAAAAATACATATTTATTATTGATGTATGTAACAGTTGTGTCTGAAGGCCCTCTTTGAGATGAGTTCCCCCTAATTTTAAGGCCTAAGCATATTTATATTGAACACTCAGTAACTCAAAAAAACTTAGCAGCCTAAATACAGAATCTAGAGAAACTCAATCATTTGACAGAGGTCATGTGTGGCATACATAGGAATAAAGGCACACCTTATATGTCAATTAAATTTTCTGCTTATAATTCACCCACTGCTTATATTGGCAGGAGATTGAAAGGGAGAATAAGCTGGCAATGTAGTGCTCAGCCATAGATGACAAAAATTTGGCTAGAAAGCCAAAGTAATAATGCAAGAACATAATTTCAGCTACTCTCTGCTGGTGATGTTCTTCCCTTTCACCTCCAGGAAAAACAAACTCACGAGCTTCAACTTTAATCTTCAACAATGCAAGATTTATTCCAACATGACTACTCTATGCACCAGAGTAACAATATCATGGCCTCTCAGGGCCAAATTTTACGTCTTCTCCAGCTCTGAGACTGGACCATCACTATGCAAGACCCTGCTGTCACTACACTGCTGCCAGCAACAAGCAATCACTGGGATTCACATCATTTCTGTCCAGGACACAACTGAGCCTGCTTTCAGCCTTGAGCAAAACCAACAAGCAACAGTTGTTGAGTCAAGTACAGCGACCAAGCTACATATAGTGGAGTTAGAGGAATTTGGTCTTTCAGGGCAGCTTCTTGACCTGCTGAGCCTGAAATAGCTGGGAATTCTAAGTCAGCTTGATAATTGCATACATATATATGCAGGCAGCGAGGAAGTGCCTCGCTAGACTGACCTTAGGCACTAAGATGAGCAGCAAAATATTTAGAGAAACTGTTAATACTATGTTTTCTGTAAATACACACTACAAATTGACAAAATGCAGCCTAAGGAGCTCATGTCCTAGAGCAGTCCTTGTCAAAGGTAAGCAGAAATTTTAAAGGAGGATAACATGCCCGAGGGCTTATGGATCATGCATAATAACTTAAATCATGTTAATGTGGTATTGGTACATGTATATCATTTCTGCTTGTTCCTATTTTACTTAAGCATTATACAGAGCAGTCTCACAAGTGTATGACACATGCACAGCCATTCTGGTCATGGCAGGGGGGAAAGACACAGAGTAAATTACTGTACCATGCTCTGGGTTGAAATACATTGAGATCCTGTGACTCTCAGGCAGTGTAGTAACAAGCATGTAGTGACAGATAGGTAAATTACTTACATCAGTGTTTCTGAATTTGCATCTGTATGAGGTTTTTTCTATGTGAAGGCCTGGTTTAAAATTCCTGAGACTCTAATAAGCCTAAGAGCTGTCTCTTTCCTCTAGGTACTACCACAGCTAGCAGAAATGCTCAGGCAGGAATCCCAGGATTATAAGGATGAGGGAGCTGCTAGAATTGAGTTGTCTCATGAAGTCATCTTTCCTCATCTTGAAAAGCTGGCAGATGTGCAGAGCTCATGAAACCAGGGTTTAGAGGGAGTCAGATTGTGAGTTTAGGGAATACAAAGATGCCGAGAACTGGGCAAAATATGTTGCTGAGCTTGCCTTTCAAGCATTCCTACTCGAGAAACCAAATAGGGGCTGTTAGTACATAAGTGAGCCACTCAAATCAACAGTGGCTCCCACCATGTCCTTGGGTTTCAGTCTGGGCAATGAAGGTGTGAGAGCACTAGCATATTTCTTCTCTCATATAACAATCCCAGCTTTCTTACTAGGGGTAGAACTCACAGAAAACAGCTTCAACTGAGGCAATATATTCATTAGTTTCAACAGTGTCTTCAAAGCTGAAACTTGGATGCTCAGAGGATCCTACCCCTCTGTCAGCTTGCGGCTTATTCATGTTGAGGTCCTCTTCCTGTAGTTAGCACAGAGCAATCTTTTTCTCTTAAATAATCCATCAGTTCCTTCCAATTTCCTAATCACTCTACACTCTTGACTGTGTAGCAGGACTAGTAGCCCATAATACTGTGGTTTAAGGAATGTTACTGTTTTCAGCAGGAAGAGTGCAAAAAGGCATTGGAAATCCACAGTGGTCAGGGAAATTTGTAAAAGAAAAATAATGAAAAAAACCACTGCTCTAACACACATTTATTCACCTGCCAAGTTTCAGTCCAACTCTTGAGAAAGGCTTTGCTAATAACTCCTGAATTTAGACATTCCTACACATTAAAATACAAGAAGCTGGGAAGCACAACTGCTATTAAGGTGTGTAGGGCTGCGCAAGAGACCTGGATTTGACATTGAGTAGTCTCTGCAGGAGGAGCTTGCTTCAAAGACAACGTTCCCAGTGTGCAATTGTCATTTTCACACTATTTTTTAGTGATCTTGTTTGTTGGGCAGTGAGCGTAAGGATTTAACTGCATCTTCCCATCCTCTGCTTGTGACAGGGAAGGCTCAGAGAAAAGTGTTGGTTATTATTGTTTCCCTTGAACATGCCATGGAGACTTCAAGACTACTTACTACAGTTCTGAACCAACAGCTGATAAAGTTTCCATTACAGATCTTTAATGATTGGACCTAGCTGAGGAAGCAGAATTTCCCTTCCCTCAGAGCTCACTGTTTCCAATCATAGAACCGTTCCCCTTTCCTCTGCCCCAGCTTCTCCTCTCCTTTCCTTCATTTCTCCTATAAACTTGAGGGTCAGCTCTAGGTCAGGCATAGATGGAGACTATGCGAACAGATGTGACCTTACCAATCCGGGTTTAGCAGATAGTTTCTGGATAAATTGGATTAAAACACTTTAATTTGTCTCCTCCAGAGCATATCTGTCCTCGCTGTCAGACACTTGCATTGCGTGGCTGCTCCCCCCATTTACCAGCTTCGCACAAGTTGCACTGGCAATGCTTCCTTTTGCCTATCCAATTAAAGCAAAACCCAGTAATAGGCACTGGAGCTCTGGAAGAAAGAAGTTTTTTTTTTTGTTTTGTTTCAGAAAATGTTTAAGTAACAGATAATATATAATTTTCTCAGCACTTTCACCTGTAAGTGTTACAAGAAACCATAGGGGGACAGTGCCAGCAACATTCACTTTTCTAACCCGTATCAGCCTGTGCTGTAAAAATCTTCCAAATGAAACCTTCTGTGGCCCTCAGCAGTCATCATCCATCCCCTGCAACAAGACCCTGTAATTTCTGCCTGTGTTTTTATTCTCCTCTTTCTGCCAATGGACAGATTGCAGTGCATTAACACCTCAGGCCCATGCATTAAAAAATGTGTCAGTAGGGCTTGAATGATGACAAACTAAGATGGAAAGCAGCGATTCTGCAGAAGTTTATGGGAAAGCAGTGAGGTACCCCAAACAAAAATAAGAAAATAACAAGCATTTTTAAACTGCTTTCCAGCTCCAAATACAACATTGTGGATTCAAAAGGCCAACATTTTCTAGGGATATGAAAAGACAGGCAGAGCCATGAAATGTTAGCCAGTTATTCCTGGCATTAGCACATGTTACAGAGATGGCAAATCCACCATTACTTGACTAGGTTATTCCTAAAGCGAGTTTCTATTTGTATTAGGTACAAACCTAAAGTAATATGTTTCTGTGAGTAATCAAATTTAAGTGAGAAACTGTATGGATTCAGGCACAATTTAATATGAGTAAAGATGACAGTATATGCTTAGAAGCTATTTACATGATTGCTGTAGAAAATACACTTTTTGTTAAGTTCCCTGTATTACATTTTAGCTGAAACCGGATACAGAGAAAATCCTTAGGAAAATCTTGTTCTTACACTGTTTCTGCCTTGCCCAAAAACTAAGCAGCGGGGTTGAAATCTTGCAAGGAAGCTCATTCCCTTGAGGTTGCTAATCAGCATTTTAGACAAAAGTTTGGGGAAGCTTCCAAATAAGACTTCAAATTTTTATCTGAAGCAAACCAGACTTCCAAATTACATTCTGGTTTTGTAAGACAATCATTAATAATAATAGCAAAATGAGAATTATAAAGATTATTTTTTCATGTGTTTTATTAATATGAAGGCAGAATCATGTTGGTCAGATCAGCACAGTTACATCAGAGATGAATTTGGTCCATTATTCAATTAATCCTTCAATGCACTCCTGTGGTCGAGGTAATATATTATTATCATCTCCACTTCTGTTATTCCCATTACAGATATTAGTTCCAAGAATGTGAACCATTTATTGTTAGGGGTCCTGATCCTGTAATAGGATGTGCTGGCAGCAACCAGTGCCCACACCAAATTCCACTACCCTGAATGAAGCTCATCATCCTTCATTAGGACAATTGTTGCAAAGAACCATTACCTCCTATTGTGTCCACACAGTTGAAGAAGTGCTTGCAATGTTTAATTTGAGATGGCAATAATTAAACAAAGAATCTGTTTGCATTTACTGTAACTGGGGCATATTTAATTGACCACCCTGCTTTTGGGAACATCCCCTTGCCCACACAAAAAAGAAAAACACAAGCAATACAAAGCATCAAAACAGAAGCGCTCCCAGTAATCAAACCGAATAGGCTTACAGTCAGCACACCTCACTTCTCTGCCCACCAGGCAATGTACCTGATAATTTTTAGGTAGTGGTAGTAATTTTTTCCTCTTCAGATAACTCGTGAAACAGTTCTCCTTTTTGACAGTTGATCTACCTGCATTCATGTTTTATTTTGCATGAAGACTGAGCTTTTAGAGAGTGTCTCCAGATTGCTTCCATTTAAGTGTTTTGACTCACATTGTGGAGTTATCTTAGCTGGATTTCTTTTGGGTGTGTTAACTACATTCCTTTTTAGCTACAATTAACTTGAAGACATGTTCCTGGAGCATTTAAACGTTTTGACCACTAAAGAGGATTCAGTCTGTAAGGCTACCTAAGGGAAACCCCTTGAAAAGCATACAGCGTGGACACACAGTCCACAGCAACAACTGTTTTGTTCTATGGTTCATAAGTATTTGCTAATGCACAACAATCCGCTGTCTTACACCCTTGACCTGAAGATAACTCCAGCGAAAACAACACTGCACAAACCAGTAGAGCTGATTGCATTACTATTAGAGATGTTAACACAGACACCTGCCCATTGTGAGCCAGAGCAATATTCTAGCTCTTTCAAGATTGGTCTCCAAGCAGCTATTAGGTAGCCCAGAAACCTTAGCTGCAAACACAAAAATTCAGTAAGAAATAATTCTGCTTGCTAGTTAAACTGCAAAAAGCAAATAATAACAGCAAGCAATGCAGGAATGCCATGTATTTTATTCATTAACTTTGCTAACATGGAAAAATGTTGCTTTCTCTGTGATGAAACTTATACATTATACTTTGAATATAGGAGAACACATTCAGAATGTTGTGTCAAACATACGAGTACATTACTTAAAGTAACATGGAAACCAGCCAATTTAGAAATATTTTTAAAAGAAGGTTTTTATATTGCCACATATATTGTACACAGATGTTCAATACGTTTTTTGAATTGCATACTACATCAAACATGTAGGAAACGTTCCCCTCCCTTTTTATGTGCTCCACCTTCTTTATGGTATATACTAGCTGGGTTAATGTTCTTAATACAAGGCCCAAGGGCAATAGACTCCTGGTGTGATCCCTGTGCTCAAGAGTGGACGATGCTCCCTAACATTTGGAGGCCTATCAGGTATTGCGACTGGTAGCAAATTGCCTCGGATAGAGCTGTAATTTTTTAAGTATAATTTTTGCTGGAAACTGGCCCTCTTAGCAGAAAGAAAAAAACAAAATAATGAGCCTGTCTTTTTAATCCCTGAGAGGACCTGTTAATTGATGTTCACTTACTGTTTAGTTTTCATGGGTCCTAAAATTTGCACAGGGCCTTGGGGTCTACTCTGTTCCATGATTAAGTGAAGCACAAAGCCAGAAATGCTGTTCTACAGCTCTTCAGTTACAATCTGCTTACGAACAACAGATCACTCCATGGTGAACAAGAACAAATACATTTTCCTCCTGTCATTTACTAACTCAGACAAATACTTCCTTATTTACTGCCATAATACAGGCCGTAGAGAGTTCAGGTTCTGCACTTGACAGGTCACCTGGATGGAAATGGGATGCCTGAGGGCATGCCCAGATCTGTCACTAAAGCTCCGTGTGAATTTTGAGTCAGTGCCTTCATTCTTTCCATTGCAGATTCTCTTCCCCCTTGCATTAATGCGGACTTGTCTTTTTCACAGTGGATTTCCCCACTGACTACTACAAAACAAACTGTTCCACTAAATGAATATACTTCATATCCCCTGGAGGAAGTGACAGTTTGATTTAGAAGGTAAATGCATATATGCTTTGATTTCTACGTTTTTTTCCCCTCGCTCTATACATACACACACTTGTATGTATGTATATATGTACACATACTTCTAGAAGAGAGGTGAATCTACTAGACTTGTAAAAACAGCCACAGTGAAGGAAGTATGAGGTGTGAAGCATGCACATAATCTTAAGTAACTTAACTCCTGTTATGCTTTTCTTTGTAGATAAACAAGAAACTTGTGTATCATTCTATGGTATGTTGGACATCTCATTGTGTTAAAGAATGATCCTTCATCTTGGACATGCTTTGCTAGTGCAGTGGTGGCCCAGATGGCTCTGTGTACCATCCACCCTTTGGGTCCATTGCCAAAACCTATTAATGACCAAGAGAGCCCTTACTTTGCTGATATAAATAACAGATGCCTGTATACAAACATGGAAATCCCAAAATCATTTGGTTGAAGCATCAGTTTACTAACCTTTTACACCAGATGAAACCACCAGCTGGAAGACACGAATAAAAAACATTTGCTCTGAATGTTTCAATACAGCCACAGAGAAATAACTCTTACAACACAAGTGTGAAAAACAAAAAAGCAAAAGAAAAGAAAACCACATTAAAGAAACAGCCAACAGTAAACTACAAAAAAAAAAAGCTTTCTCCTTGCTCTCGTAAGAAATAATGCCAGTTGGAATAAAGATCAAGTTTCCCATTTACACTTTCCGTGGCTTTTTTTTCAAAATGAAAAAAGAGAATCGAAACATGGAAGGTGACACACTTTCTTGTTGAATGCAGCTGAGTGTTTCCCATGGAGGCATGTCATGCCACCACATTAATGGATTTCCATTTCACAGTTGCTTCTGCAGATAGCAACAACCTTTGCATACATCAGAATCCAAGCAGTCAAAATAACTTCTTTACTAGAAACAAGCACTTCCATAAGAAACCAAACCAAGGAAGGTTTTGGTTGAAGGAAAAAAAAGGCAAACATGGAAGTGACAGCTGGAAATCTGTTTCCTAGCATTTATAAACACTGATATTGAAACATCGGATTTGCTTTGGCTTATACAAATAAGTGTTTATTTCTAGAGAAGAAAATAGATTTGCCAGAGAAGAAAAAAAAATTCCTACTTTAAAGAGGCACATGTTTAACACCAGACATAGCCCTTCCCTATCAAAGATTACATGCGAAGCAGAGACCTCTATTTCTTAGTCATATTCCATTTCTTCAAGCTATGACTTAAAATGAAGGCTGAGCAATCAAAGTGTCATTGAGCTGAGGAAGGAGAATGAACCAAAGCTAAAGCAAACTACTTGTTATGAACAAAACACAAGGACATTTATTTTAAGCAGAAAATAAATGTAGTTCATATTAACCTTGTGCCAAAATCTGACTGCAGTAGAAGGATTTCTAATTTGTCCAATTTAGTTACTGCTGAATAAAGATCTTTAGGTTTGATCCCTACTTTATAAAATCCCTCAGTGAAGGGACAATAGACTAGATTATGATCTTGCTTACGGCTGTGTAAATCTCAAGTAACTTCACAATAATCACACTGCTATAAATATTTACAGCTCATTGTAGACATTTTGAGAATTGTAGTGGGATCAAGCTTTATAGAGTACCAGATATTTGAAATATTTGAAATGTAGGGTTTTGTACTTGCAAAGGCCATCCACAAGGCTTAAAATTACCACTGTGAGCACCACTTCCTGGTGTAATGCAAATCCAGTTCCTTCAGTCAAGGCTCAGCAGACTCGAAGGACATCACTTAGCCCCTTGTTTCTTCTGTGGGAGTTGGAAGGGATTCAAAACAAATCTCAAAGCAGTGTAAACATGGTTGGTCAATTCTGGTTAGGTCCTAGCAGGAACCTGGGAGCTGGCCTATTTGAGACAATTTTGCTGGCATTAATCTACTGAGAATCTTGTCATCCACAGTTCTTTCTTTTCCTAAACATTACATGCATATTTCAAATTGGACATTTTAACTTGATAATTATTTAATAAGATAGGGATGGAATAAGCAAATAATGGCTCAAGAAGGAACATTTAATTTCCAAGTGTCCTGAGAGATGCTTCATTGAGGGGAGCCATACCAATTACTTGCAAATTCAGTGTCAGATACATCTCACTAATTCAAGAGTCAGGAAGACAATGTACATTAGCACTAGGAAGGTTGTAGATAGTGATAATCAGATAATGAACATCACAGTGGTGAATCTACAGGCAGAAATTACCCAGCTGCTTGCCTGAGATTTGAAATACAAATTATTTTGCAGATTTACTCAATGAACTCTTGATCCTTTTTAATGCTTTGCCTTGGTATTGTTGGGTTGATTCCTCATTTACCTCAGGACCTTTGGCAGATGTTTGAATTTATCTTGGTGATGAAGATTTTGGCTGGTGGGTGTTGAATGCAATGTACTTTCAGGTTGCAGGGAACTTAAGGACAAAAGAGCAGAGAAGCAAAGTTCAGCAGTCAATGGAGTTATGCCAGTGCTACTGATTCAGTCTTCATGAGTATTTTCCTAAACAGCTGGATCTGACTACATATTAATACTGTTTATACCAGGCCCTTTTGGGAGAGTCACATGCTTAAATATAACTTCCAGGGTTAGCTAAGACAAAAGTCACAGACTAAAAAGGACAATAATGTGCTAACATTTGTGGATTAGATCAGTCTCCCGGTTGACAACATTATGAAATAATACGGAGCATAGTAAAACTGCAGTAATTCAGGTTTTGTGGTAAAAAATACCTAAGACTCAATGACATTAATTGAAAGTGGAGATAGTCAAGCTTTACAGTAGAGAACTGCTGTCCTCCTAGTTCCTTCCATGAGGGAAGTCCTTTGGTTCATTCTACACCAAGGGACAACACTGAGTTTAAGACAAACCTGGCTGCTGACCTCCCATGCTGTTTTTCATATTGCTGCACAGAAGCAAAACCACTGACAGATCCATGTAGGAGTACCTGATGACTGACAAATTTTCTACAAAGCATGAAGACTTCTCCAGAAATACAGAACCTGGCTGAACCACCCTAACTGTGCTGAGTAGTACTCCAGTTGAAATTACTGGTGGCATAAGTCAAAGCAGCAAGACCTGCTTCCTATCTGCTCTCACTAAAATTGAGTACTTAGTATGTGTGTATTTAATACAGCTGGGTAGTATGTTCAGCAACAATGACAGAGAACCCCCAACTACAACCATGCACCAAATTCTGATGTAAACTGATTTTAAATTGCTTTTATCCTTCCCTCCTGTTGCTGGGTAGGAAAATGTTCTTCAGATTTACTCTTCCAGAACATTCCCTTTCAGGATCTCACTACTTTGCCCCCAAGACCTCCTCATTCTCTCCCTCCAAAGTTGCAAGAACAAATTACAAATGTGACTATTTGCAACCTTAAATGCCTTTGATTGCCAAATACTAACAATCTGAATCCTAAATCTTATCATTGAACATTGGTCAAATAGCAATTACCCTTTTTCTGACAGCTGTTGTCCTGACTTCTTACCAACACTAAGTCATGAGTCCTTCAATCATTTGGTAATAGCTGGAATGATGTCTTTTTGCTGAAAACTGTTTTGATATTACACTCTGTTCATTGCAATCTCTCCAAATTGTGATAGAAAACCTTAAATGCTTTGAGATTAGATAGATGGATAGATAGATGTGAAATTTTATCAGTTAATATTTGCGAAGTGCCTAGAGATTTCAGAAAAAAAGAAGGCATGAGAAATGCAGAGATTTCTTATTATATTTCAATGCATGAATGCAAAAAGAAGAGAGGGTGGGAAGAATCAAGTCGAATAGTATGGTAGGCCTCAGAAAACTGATTGCTTTAATCCATGACTTCCCTGTTCTCTACCATCTCAATTGGCACTTGCAGAACTAGACTTCATTTGTTTCCCCTCAGATTTTCCTTTAAAAAGGATCTGAATGGAGCTAGGGATTTCTATAGAGCACAGGTAATTAGTGCTGGAGGACTCTGATTATCTCTTTATACCACTCCTCACCATTTGACACAATTCCACATAATAAGCCTTCCCTTGAACAAACCTGGTCTGAGACAGTATCTCCTAGGAGGCTGATTCATGGTGTGAGGAGAAGAGCTTCAGCTTTGCATCATCTACAGACACTGGTTCTTTTTCTTCTTCACCTCTCATTAATGCTTATTGGAGAGGAGAAGAATGATATATTGCATTTAAAGAGAAAATCCCTGTCCCCCATTTCCTGCTGGCAGGAACTGTGGGACAACCAACTGCTCATCTTTTTACTTGTTCTAATTTCCTTTCTACGCTTGTCCTATTTTAATTAAAGTGAGATGAACAATCCACAAGAAAACAAACTCAGGAAAGCTGCACTGAACATACATCTGCATTTTAGTCTAATAAAAATTTAAAAGTTAGGGTATTAAATAAAAGGAAACAATTTCCCCTAAACAGAGTGGGAATTAAAATAAAAGCCAACAGCAACAACAAAACCAGGAAAGATCATGATAAATTAATGATTAATATTACATTGCTTTGTGTTTGCCATATATCAGTTCGTGCCCAAAGAGATAATTTGGAAGAAGGGGAGACTATTAGGGGTGTTTAGGGAAATACCAACAAAGCCCAGAAAGCTAAGCTATGAGAGAGAATAGCAAGCAGTAGCAAAAGACCTTGAGGAACAGGAGACTAATTAGAGAAGTCGGCCATGCGTTTTGTTATCACTCCATTACAATGAATGGAAATGAGGCCAGGGGTTGAACATCTCTGCTCAGGAACACCTTGGGAACAAGAGTAGGGAAAAACCTGATCTGCCCTTGTATTAGTTATTTAAGTTCAGAGAACTTTAACAGATACACAGCTGATTCCAAACAAAAAGACATAAAAATTAACAATCGCTAAAGATCAGAAGTTCAGAAAACAATCAAAGAGGGACTGGATAAATGAAATTCTCACAGACCTTTTTTCTGTAATAGTCAATGGGGCAGGCAAGCTAACAAGAGGACTCATGACAGGGAGAAATAACCATTAAGCTTCATGGATACTTGTTTAGAAACAATTTTCTTCTGCCAATAGCTAGAAATGGTGCAAGCTTCAATACTTTTATTTGTACTTAAATGAGAGGCCACTTGTCAAATATTTGCACAGAATAAACCTCAGTTCAAATCATCTGAATGGATGCTTTGCTTTAAATATGGTAGTAATCCCACTTCAATTCATCCAAATACTTAAAGTCATGATGTGCTGAACCGTATCTCATTCGCCTCTTGAGATTTTGCAATAAAAATTATTGTTTTACATTTCAGCAGTGAACAAAGTGATTCCTGCGTACAGTTTGTTTGTAAAACACTTTGTCAACCAACTGGATCTTAAGGAACTGCATATTATGAAACAAAAACACAAACAGAAAAAACCCCACCCTCTTTCTAAATGTGAATGGCAGTAGACAAACATGACAAACTGAAGCCAGCTAGACTGCTGATTCCTCTGGGAAAGACAAGATTGTTTGCAACAGCATCAAAGACAGCAGACGGCCAGCCCAGCCTGCTGCTGGGATGATGATGCTAATAAACAGTTTGAAGGTGCTAAAGTAGATGACATGTTGCTGTTTCAAGAATCAGGCCCCATAACAAGTAGCTGAGGATAGGCTGGTGAAAATGTCTACTGCTTCTCTTTCTAGCCATTTTTCAGAATGATTTTGCTGCTCCTGCCTAAGCTTATGATAGAGGCTGTATTTTTCTTTCTGTAGACAAAGACCCATTGTTTAATGCTTCTGAATGCTATGACAACTAGAAAGGTGAAAGGCAACCTGCAAGTGACAGTAAATGCATTCTCTCCCTTTTTTAATATCCAGTGTGTATCTCTAATGCACTGTTCAGCATGATTCTCCAAGGCTGCTTCAACAGACAGCTGGGAAAGTCAATCTATTGTCAAAGCAATAGCAGCTTTTGCTCTTCATTCAAGAAGTTTTGGGTTCCTGGTTTCTATATTTTATGATGATATAGTGGCATCAGCTGGTGGAACAGACTGACACGGGCTAGATGTAAAAAGTGAAATACATTCCCCAATCCAACCAATGCTGCTTTTGTTTGCCCTTGCTTTCCCTTCTGTTCTGTAGCTTGGCTTAATAGATCCAAATGGCCTTCATACTACAACAAAGAAATATTTCCTGCCCAGTCAGCAGAGGTAGTTTCACATTTCTGCTTAAACTCAATGTTCTCAGGACACACTCAAAACAGAAGACAGATGTTTGATAAGTATTAGTCTGGGTGGGAATATCGCAATATATAGTAAGGAAAGCAGAACCTTTTCGTTCCTTCTAGGTGAAAAAAACATCTTGTTTGAACATTTGCAGTTGAAATCTAGATTACACCATGTAAAGGTATGCCAGACAGTGCAACTGATTTTGTTCTGGTTTTGGAAGCATTTTGATACTGATACCCATCTCAGTCTAGTAAGTTTGACAGCATCTCTTGGCTAGATAAACTGCTGCTCCTTTGCAGGTCACTAGATGGTGATGGGGAATATTTAAAAAGCTCTTAATGCAGACAGTGAAGCTACAGACCTTGCTGTAGTTAATGAGTGAAGGAACACTTGCTGGTCCCCATCATTCCTTTCAATTCTGTTCACATCATGCAATCTCAGACAGCACAAATTACCATCAGTGTGAGATACCAGGAATGTCTCAAAAACCACCATGGAGTTCAGTACGAGAGGTGGAGACTGAACAGTATCTCTAGGCTATCCCTCTGGGGTACAGCTTTAATTAACAAGGTTCTATCTAAAGAATTTTTTAAGTTGGTTACTTGAAAGAAAAAAAGTCCATCTAGGTTCCTAGAAACAAGACCCATTTTAAATTATATTCCTTTTTATGCAGCTTGGACACAGCAGAAACAAATGGCCAGAAGGGAAAAATCTTCCTAAGATAAAAAGGAGCTGGCTGCTCTCTGCTGATCCTTTGGCACTATGCCTATCAGTATTTGAAAAGAACAAAGCTGAGAAATAGAGATTCAGCACTGATAAGATGTAGCCACTATCTCTGAAGCACTTGCACCCCACAGCCCACTAGAAAAATCACTCCTAGGCAAAGCCTTTAGCCTGAGAAGGAGATAGGGAATGGGAAGCTAAGCCAGTGACACTTATGAGTCTGTCTTGTTAAGAGGAGAAATGCAGAAACAAACACAGAAAAAATACTAGCGAACATCTTTTGTTACAGATTGCAGGGGTGGGAAATAGAGCAACTCAAAAGAAGAGTAAAGGGGTCAGCTCTTCTGTCCCAGTCACCCTCCTAGAACTTGCAGCAGGAACTCCCAGATCTACCCACTCTTCTCTATTCCCAGTGGCTTGAAGCCAAAAAAACCCTTCTCTTCAGGAAGTTTTTCTCTCTATATATATGTTGGGGTTTTTTTTGTGCCTGCTCATATTAAAATACCCCAAATAAGAATTTTTTTAAGGGCTGACAAACTGGAGAGTATTCAAAGAAGAACAAGAAGAAATGAATTATGAGTGCTGGAGGGACTCACTCACTCGCAAGGAAAGATTAGAAGAACTAAATATGTCTAGCTTGGCAGAGAGATGACTAAGCAGGGGGGGAAGTGATAAATGTCTACAAATATTTGAAAGGCGTATACACTGAGGAGGCAGAGAGATTCTGCAGTGTGAGCCATACCAGGTGGTAGGATTAGGAGCAAAGGGATGGAATCAGAAAAGGAAAAAACAAAAAACCTCGCAAAGCAAAAATTCAACTGAAGGCTAGATGAACAAAAGTCCCCATGAAAGCAATACATATCCACATCCCCCACACTGGGGACGTGGAGGTTTTCCTCAAAGGTAGAAAACTCAGTATATGAGACATATGGGAGGGCTGCATGAGTGCTTTGATGCCTTCAGAACTAAGGGAAAGAGTTGTGCCTTGATGCTGGGAGACCTACAGGAGCCTCAATGGACAACAGGTGTCCCACCAACACTCAATTAGAGATCTGCAGGCAGGAAGTGAAGGTAGTTGTTGTATCCAATTGAAATCACAAGAGGAAGGTTTGTTTGGAATAATTTTGTGACCCTGAACTTGGTAGAGCTACAGGACTTTATCTAACCAGATATACTCCAGCCAGATGGTTCCTGGCAAGCAGAAAGCTTTGGGCCTGTTAAGCATTAAAAAAAATGGTGGTGGAAAGCCTGAAAGATCAATAGGGAAAGAAAAGCATCATATTCCTCCATCTTAACTCAGGTTAACTATCCACCAGTTTAACTAGGGTGAAAGGAGACAAGGAAGAAGAATGTGGTTCATGCCCCAGCTTAGTTTCTGATGCAAAGTCAGGAACTAAATGTAACCAACTCCTCACACGGGAAAACACAAAAACTCACTTTCCTTCCACTTTCAGACATGGAGGTCCCCAGCTACCAGCATAGACATCCCCCCAGTAGAACATTTCAAGCCCTCTCCTGCTCCGCATCAGAACATCCATCTGTGAACAAGTGAAAAGACAAGGCAATCAAGAGATCACCTCTGAGGGCATGTAATTGAAGGTTATATTCTAGACCCAGTTTAGCTGGATTCCAGCCAGGACATGGAGCTCAATTGCTTTAGAGGCACAGATGAACAGTGCCTCCTCCTGCCAATACATGAGGGGCAGATCTCTATTTTTGTCTTTCTGGAACTGTGTCACTCAGCCCCCTGTCCACAGCACTCAGCTGTTTTGCCTGAAAAGGTGGCATGGGTCCAAGATAACACAATAAAATGCTTTGAGTCCTTCCTTAAGAGATGCATCTCCAGTGTTAAACCTCTCCCCTTGTGCAATCTTGTTTAAACCAGGCAAAAGGAATTCCCACAAGTTTGGATACAGGAAGTATGTCAAGGTCCTTCTCTTTAAACTGGATTTGATTCAAAATTTGATGGGAAGACACAGCTTCAGCTTCTGTTTTCAGAGTACTCCATGTCCCTAGCAGAGGACTGCATGGATAAAGTCCCATGTCTCTTTGTAAACTGTGTGATGTTCATCTGCTTGGCAAGCAGAGCCAATTCTAACATTGTGCTTTTGTAGGAAGAAGCAAAAAGAGAGACAACATTTGACCAAAGTGACATTTCAAGCTGATGATTGTATATTCCTCTAACAACCCACTGAAACAGGGGTTAAAATGGGGCAGCCATAGGTCACAGCAGTTTGTGTGGGGAAACAGCCCAACTAGACAATAGTACCATAGGGTAAAAGACACTCTTCCCTCTGTCCCAGCAGAGAGCTAACACATTGCTCAGTATGGCCCTTCACACTTAAAACAGCAGCACTAAAAGCCTCAGTACAGGGACTATCCCTGGTTCAGTTGAGTAAAGCACAGACAGTAAGAGAGAACTTAATCTTTGATGGATTTGAGGGACAGAGGTGAGGTTTTCCAGGATTTCCAGTATTGCAGACAAACCCAAAGCCAACCATAGTTTCCAGTAAGCCAAAATCGCCAAGTAGAAGATGCTCTTAATAACATAATTCCCACCAGAAATTACACCAGAGAGCCATCACAAGGTTCTACCACCCCAATAGAGTGTGCAGCCCAACAAATAGATCCTCATCATCTGTAAGAACCAAGTCCCAGTGCTCCTTATTTACGAGCCAGCCCTAGGACAGAGCAGCTGCAATGACCTTTACATGTGGAAACAAGCATGAGACAACCCAAGTCAAACACATGGAAAGCGGTGATAAGAGATAATCTCGTCTCTCTGCTCTTCCCAAACACATGATCCTCCTGCTAACAGAAAGGATGAGAAATCTCAGCAGAGCTATTACGCAGCTCCTGCTTTCCTTATGCTGCAAGAAATATAATGACATACCTTGGTCTGAGCGTGGCACTGTGTAAAATAGGTGTTGAGTCTGCTGTAGAGGCAGGTTGGTTTTTGACTTATCAGGAAAAGCAGCAGCTACCATTCAAGACTCATCTGA
Organism: Athene noctua; assembly: GCF_965140245.1. NCBI lineage: Eukaryota > Metazoa > Chordata > Aves > Strigiformes > Strigidae > Athene > Athene noctua. The sequence goes on from NC_134049.1 coordinate 8,184,363, forward strand.
GCCACTTTCAGGTAAAGGCTTGGGACTCAAGGTAATGCAGTTGTAACAGAACAACCAGGCTCATCTTCACAACATGATTCCAGTGTCCCAGCATGGCTGTAGGGACTATAGTGCTGTTGCAGTTCTTTTTGTTAATTAAACAGATGTTTAACTTCAACATCCTGGCTAAAAATCCAGTGTGGAGAATTACATTTCCTTTCTCTACCTAGCCTTCACTCAACAGCTTCACCCAGAGATTTCCCCCCACCACACTCCCGGTGCAGAGCAGGTGCAGTGTGTCACCCCAGAGCAAGCTGCATCACAGCAGCAGGTGAGAAACTGTTCTTCAGTCTGCCTGACCCAAAGTCTCATGGACCCTACTGTGTAAACATAAGGGACTATTATCTCCACTCTCCACATGGAATCACTTTATGGAATTTATTATTATTATTATTTGGAGCTTAAATTGAAACCCTCTGGCCATGTATGAACACTAAGCCTGCTTAGGGAATGCAGGAAGTAGCTAAAATGGTGAAGAGGTAAAGATTTATAACAGACAGAAAAGAAATTTTCTTTTCTAGCAACAAGTTCCACATTCCTAATCTATTTCTGCTGTTCTTACTACTCTCTACCAAACTTCTGACAGGTCTTAGAGACTAACACTTACCATGCTGCAAGCTGTTCCTCTAAATCCTATTTTATCATAGTTTATAACCACCTGGCTAGATTCCCTGGGTGGTATTTTTCAATATTTCGCGTAGTCCCTAGAAGTATCTGTATTGCCTATGCCACAGTCTCCATCTTCACCATTCCCTTTCTTCCCTCCAGCATTGTCTCAGCCATCCTTAACTGGGCCTCCTTTAATCCCCCCCTGGCGAGCTCCCACCCTTTCTGATACCCATTCAAATCACCACATTAGTAAGACAAATTGACAATGGCTTTCACCTGCCTCCTAAACAGGATTACAGCCTCACCCCTTCCCTTTGCTTCAATAAAACCTACTTCTGTAAGATCTTTACAAATATATTTCTTCCCCTGATAAAACGATATTAGGTGAGGATTTAAAGGGAGATCTGTGAAAGGAGAAAAATAGCAGTGACAATGAGGAGTCCCTCCCAAATTGTCTTTCTGAAAGCTCCAAATGGCTTTGTAACAGCATGAAAGTGCTTCCTGATTATTTCCAAGCTGACGCTCAGGAAAGTCCTAAGGGTGGATGGGAGAGGATGGATGTCAGCAATTGAACATGAACATGTCTAAAGGGATGGGGAAGTCAGGAATAGATAAAAGCCTGAAGGAAGAAGGGGTGCGGTAGCAGCACTGTGCTCCCTGACACTCTCCCTGTGATGCTAGAGCAGCCCCAATAGCAGAGTTAAAAGGGGAAATCGGGGCTCCATTTTTTCCCCCACACTAAAAACTTTCAGATATTCCCTAGGAAGGCAGGCAGTCTATTGGTCTTTAGGTCTTTGTGGACCCCCCCTTATGATCTTCAGCAAGATTTTACAGCTGAAGTTTTAACCAGGACTTATCAATTTCCCTCCAAAATGTCAGATACATCTTCCAACTTTACAGTGACTTCTCCCTTCAGATCTTCCTCTTGTAACATAACTGGGGCTGATCCCCCACACCCAGACCCAGAGACCCTGGGACAGCACATGGGCAAGACCTGGATGGATGCCACCAGTGCTGTTCACACCCATCTCTAGAGCCAGCAGCACTTGCTTGCAGGAAGGACCGCAGATAACACAAACCTCACGCTGTGTTTCCGTGGCAACCGAAGTGTCACATTCATCATCGACTCATTTCTGGAAGATATAGGTCCGATGAAGAGAAGTCCAGGAGTTCCAAAGGGCTTTGCTGAGGCTGGGCAGATTTTTAACATTACTGCTCGCACCATTCACCCCAGGGGCTGTTGGGAAGCACAGCACCCAGCTCAGTGATGGCACATTGGTTTCAGCAAGAGGATGTCTGGGATTAAAATGCATCCAGTCAGATAACATACACTTCACGTCTCATCTGCTTTGTGTCTCTTTGAAGCTAGGGACACATGATCAAATTATCACGGCTATAGAAGTTGCTATATGTTGGCAGAAGAGGTTTCAGCTTCACCCATCCTATCTCACAATCGATGCAACCTGGGCATAATGGTTGCTATCAGTTATCTTTGCTCGGTGGCACCCAGTGACTGATTAAACCACAGTAATTTAATAAGATGGCTGAAGTTGGAGTTGCTCTGCCCAAGGCAGCAGAGACCTTTGTGTGCATCAGGTCCCCTCCTGGACCTGGTGAGCTGCCACCATCTCATTGTCCCATGCTTTTTTCTGCTGGTATCTGCGTCCTAGAAACCAGACCCAGGTGGGCTCCAACATTCCTATTAGCAGGAATCTGTATGAGATTCTCTGCTGTGACTGCACAGGCAGCAATTAAAGCATTGCCATGCAGATTTGTACATGTGGGAGCTCACCTTTCAGTTCTAAGACAAACATGTTACAAAAGGGAGTCTAGAGATGCATCGCTGGACACTTTTGGAGTTCTCTGATGTGTTCTTGCTGGACGCATGAGAAGAGCTAAGATCTAAGGCTGGAGGATTCATGTCAATCACTTTAAAATCAGTTTCCCCAATTAGTAGTTTTTTCCTATGGAGAAAAAAAGAAAAAGTAAGAGGAATTTCCAGACTGAAGAACAAAAAAGGGAGGCTTTTAAAATGGTGTTTAGGAGAAAGCATCTGGCTGCAAAGATCATGCCTACACTTGAGAGAAAAAGGGGAAGTGTGGAAGACAATGGCATCGTTATACAGAGTCCCTGGATAAGACAGAAATAAGTGATTTTAGCTCCCCACTGTCTCTACATCCCCACGCTGAAGTACGACTCTAGCAAGGTGCAATATTTAGATGATCTAAAGTGAACCTAAGTCAATGCAGATCAAAGGGAAATATCCCTTGACATTCAGGGACAGGGGATATCTAAAGAATTCTGAAATCCAACATATTAGTGAGTTGCTGTTAGTCCTTAGTTTTAATCCTCAATTTTCTTTTTATTTGGTTTGGTTTTCCCTCCCTGAGCAGTTTAGCTGGCCCAGAGTGCAGTGTTCGTCAGATTTACACCTGTAACTAGGGAAAGCACCCTAGCTAAGAGGTTGTCTGTATCTGGAGCAACCTCCTTTTCCTCCTTAAAGACCAGAAACCTGATGCAGTCAGCCTTTCATGAGAGAGATGAAGAGAAGCCGCTTATAGACATTCACATGTGCTTTTATGAGAGAAGAAAGTAGGGATTAGGGATGACAAAGGTCAAAGCAGATGGTTCCATGGATGTAGTGAAATTTTGGCCTCTGCATGACATCTGCGAAGGATAACCTACAGGAAAATGCTCAGTATTGTCCAGTGGGCCCTGGGCTTGGATCCAGGAGAGCTGCATTTTCTCCTAGGCCTCCAACTGATTTGTAGCATCACCTCGCTCAAGTTACTCAGCCCTTTTACACCCTTGCTCAACATTTGGGAAGCCCTCTGTAACCAAGAGATGAACACCCCAGTCATTTCCATTGTCCAGATCACAGGTGTGAGCAAAGGAGAGAGAAGTAAGTTCCAAAGCTTACAATTTCCTTTCTGGACTAACCTAACCTAGCAATTAGCTGTGATGATAATACAGATGGAAATACCCAAGGGATAATTAAGGTTTACCCTGGTGCCCTGTTATTCCACACATAGGCTGGGAAACAAAACACTTAGCCTTGAAGTTAGGTGATGTGAAAGAGTCCACCAGCCTATAAGGGCCTGAGATCACAAATAAAGTAGTTCTGGATATCCTTAACATATCTTAATCCTTATTAATCACAGCAGTGTACTCATTCATGCCTTGCTGAGTGGTGTTTCTGCAGAGGGGATGAGCCATTCTGGCGAGGTGAGTAACTGTACAATTCTCTCCTCTTCCCCTCTGGAGCAGCCAAGTGGGGGTCAAGACAGCTAATGAGAGAGATGTGCTGCCTGTTGCTTGCTCCTGTGACTGGCTCCCTGTTTAGAGGCTGCCAGGTAGCTGGAGTGTGCCAGCCAGGTTTTTGCAAGCATGCGAAAATTAACAAATCTCTGAGCTGGAAAGGGCAGATAATTGAGAGAAATAAAATAAAATTAAAAATAAAAAAAAAGAAAAAATGAGAAAAAAAAAAAAAGAAAGAACAGGGAGATGAGCCAAATGGAAACACTTCAAAGGCTCATAGCCTGCAGCACACATTAATGACAACAAAAAGATGGGACCCTTATATTTAAATCAAAGGCAATTATTTTTTTTTAAAGCTATTAAAACTATGCCATGCAGGAGCAGGCCTGGTTATGGCCCCCTGCCTCCAGAGGTGTTGGCATGGCTGGCTGGCAAACAGAAGCAAGAGTTTCCTTGGCCACCTTCTTTCTGCACTGCCTGTGAACATCAGTGAAAGGAAAGCAAGAGCAAGCAGGTGCTTCAGGAGAAATGCCTCTGGGGGAGAAGACTGAAAACTACAGGAAACCAAAGGAACTAGAAACATGACTGAAATCTAAATCCCAGCTTCCTCTGGCTGGTGTCTATATGAATGCTGCACATAGGATGTTAACCTGGAACCCAAAGCCAGCGGAATCATCACAAGAAGGCAGCATGTAGGCAATCACAGGGCACTGGGGCTAAGAGTGGCACCTGCCTAGATAGATTCAAGCAGAGATGTCAGAACCATAGATATATAGAGTGACTCAGATATATAGATATGTACAAGTGTGTGTGTGTGTGACAGCAAGGCTAGGGAGGGTAAGTCTGACTTCCTCAAAAGCCTCAGAAAGTTGCTTGTCTCTAAACCCTCTCCTTCAGGCAGTGAAGAAGTCCTTGTCTCCAGTGCTGAGGCAAGACCAGTTACCCACCTGCAGCCAGTGGGGCAAGTGGTCTTCACAAGAATGTTGTGTGGAGAACAAACCAAGGCTTTTGCTGGGATACAGGTGTTGGGGTCGTCGTTCCCCAGCGCGTCTTTGCGAAGGGGAAAAATAGAAGAAGGGAGAGTAATTTGAGGAGCACAAAATCTGAGTGAGAAAGATCAGAATAAGGCTGAGTATGTCACAGAAGAAACTGCCCTCAGGAAACAACATGCAATTGTTTCAATTAGTGTAAGAGAAGAGATGGTGAAAAAAGGAAAAGGGTTTACAAAGGCAAAGCCTCAATTAAAAAAAAAAACCACACAACAAAAACAAAACACAAAACACAAAACAACAGAGAAATATATGGGAATAATTTATGAAACACTGACTTATTTACATAGAAGGAAGACAAAAGATGGGGTATTTAGTCGTAGCCAGAAGCTGAAATTTTTCATGGGTTTTTTTTTAAGGCAGTGTCACATGTAGCCACAAGCAACAATAACCTGTGATTCTGTGAAAATTCCATAATGGCATAAAGAAATGAAGGCCAAAAGCAGCTGCATCTGGATTAAATTTCTCAACCTACCAAAGCCTGTGTTTAAGAAGCAAGGTAATGAGCCGACATCATGCTTGGGTAGAAGAGCCATAACCCAGAGAAAAAAAAAAATTTCCTTCCAAGAAGAGGTCCACTCCTGCAGGTGGTAAAATGCAGAAAGCAGCTTGAAAAAGAAGAAATCCAATTTTTAATACACATTAGAAACTGTTAACCTATTTTACTTAAAAATATCCAAGGCAGTATGCCGCTCAGAAACTCTAATGCAGAACAACAGGAGATATTTTGCATGTATTGTCTACACAGGTTGTTCAGGACTTTCAAAGTCATGTAGTGATTTCTGATAACACAGCATTACATTACTACAGTGTGGGCACTTTCCATAAACAAAACTCATGGACTGTTGCAATTGTAGGTAGTTGCTCAAAAAATTTAGGGCTCACAGAGAAGAAAGGACCAGTCTAATACTGCATGAAGTCAAAGAAAAACGAGCACTTTATTCTCTCCAGAATTACACTGAGGGAAGCAGAACTTCTAGCTTCAAACAGAATATTCTTTTGTACCTCAAATCCCATTTCTTCTAAACTTCCTATGAAGTTTGCTAAGTATCTCTTGATCCTCATGCCAGCACTGGGCCTGATAGTCCTAATCATGCTCTCTGTGTAGGCCCACAAAGAGGACTGCATTATGGAAAATATCTACGCATTTGGCAAAGTGTGCTAGCATACAAACCACACAGGATTTCCTCTGTGAGGTCCATCTTGTTTCATTTAATTTATAATCTTTCGGTAGTGACAAAACTTGAAGGAATACTGTGCCTGGAAACTCTCCTTGCCAGTTTTATCAACTGGCCTCTCGTTGCAAGCATGGTTTTCCTGGTATCCTCAGACTATCAGGGCTACACCACGACTATCCCAAGGCTTAATACTTCTGACAAGGTGGTAAGGTAGCTGTGCAATGATGCAAAGGACAATAGGCTTTCTCTGGATCCTAACAGGTGTTGAATCAAGTAGCACCACCTCTGAGCCATTTAAGGTTTGCTCACAGCTAGATACACTGTGATGAATTCAGTGATCTTCAGGATATTAATAGATCCAAAGTCCCTTTGACACTTCACCATTTATGACCTGCAATTACTCTCCCACCCAACAGAAAAGACTTTGTTGGCCAGTGTCTACAACAATTCCCGGGGCATGAGTGGTGTCATTTCTAACACGGCCAGACAGGAGCGAGCATCCTGATGTGCCACTGTCTCACTCTCTGTCTCGGTCCCTCTGTGATGCTCAGCCTGCCGAGTGCTTCCCATCAATGGCGTGGAGTTGCCAAGCAACATTTGTCGCGTCCCTCAGTGGGCTGCTGCTTACTGCTCTGTGGCAGCTCAGACTTTGAAGACAAGGGTTTGCTGTGAAGAGCGAAATAACTTTCCCTCTCTCTTTCCATCTCCTCTCTTCCTACTTGATGAGGTGAAAAATGAATCATTCTGAATATGACAGATCAAATCCTGCATTCAGTTGCTCTGGGGTAAATCTCGTTGAAAATTGTCTTTGGGGAATAAATTCACTGCTTGATGCCAAGGACTGGAGCTGCATACCCAGCACACACATCCAGAATACGGCTCATGTTCCCGCATCATACACTTTAGAAAAAGCAGCTAGAACTGGTTAAATCATAGATAAAATTATTGGCAAATAATTTATTCAGCCATAGTCACGAAGGAATTAATCTTATCCATTATTCTCAAACATGACTCAACCAGTTCCTGGAAATAACACAGCTAAAGCCTCTTGCTTTGAGCTGCGAACCCTAAGATTTAAATTCTTAATTCCACAGCTCTTTCCTTCTTGTTATTATGTTCAACAGTGTGCTGCTGCTGTTCATGTGCCAATGATACAAGGTTATAAGGCTCAGACAGTTCAAAATGTTCTCTCCGCATCAGTAAAGCTAAAAAGTACAAAGCAGCTCTTACAGCTGAGAGCAGCCAGGCCATCTGGCATAGTGGCTTCAGTGTGCGCTCCCTGCTCCAGGGCTCTTGGCATCTACCTGGGCACCAGCCGCCAGTGAGAGTGTGTGCTCTGATCCCAGTTTCATCTGGGATGTAACACCCCCAGATCATCAGGATTTACTGTATTCACGTCTGGAGGAGTGAGACTGGTGGAGAAAACGATAGGGTTACAGACCTGGATGGGGGTCGCTTTGAAGCAGAGCCCTAAGCAGGAGGGCCTCTGTCAGGTGTGCTGACATAGAGGTGTGTGAAGAGGGGACTGACTTTCCACGAAAAGATTCTGGGTTTTCTGAAAAAAATAAACGGATTTTCCATGCTATTGTCCCAGTTATTTAAGCAAAATAATGCCCTGCCAGTGTGACTGTGGGATACCTTCTGGGGTTGGGTTTAAAGTTAAGTGTCCTGTCTGAGCTGTGTTTTTAGCTTCACTCAGAAGTTAATTAGGCAAGGAAATATCTCAGGAAAGGATACTTTCCACATATCTTAAGAAAGGATGTAGACCCTCTGGAGGTGTCTGTTTCTCTACATTTACTCTGCACAGAATAATTTAGACTAGATGCCTAACTTCTAGAAGGCTAAAGCTCATGGAGATGAAACCGTAAGTAATTCCTCAGCTAGTGTGTACCAACCTTACAATGTTTTCATATAAACTATATTTCTTTAGTTCCTTATGAAAATGTAATGTCAGAAAGTATTGAAAGCTTTCCTAAAGCAAAACATATGTTACTTCTGCCTTATCCTCTAAGCCAATTAGCCAATAAAAGAAGGGAATTAGATCAGCCTGACAAATCCATGTTGATTGTCTTTTACCACCTCCTTATCTTATAGCTGTTAATGAATTATTTGTTTCATAATTTGTCAAGGTTTCTCTGTAGTCACTCAGCTTAGCTGGCTGATTTAAATTCCTTGGCTCTTCCTTTCTTCCATATTCACAAACAAATACACTATTTGCCCTCCTATAGTCTGCAGAATTCTCTCAATATAGGAGAAGCTCTTGAAGTCCATTCCTAAGTGTTCACAGACTGCTTTCCTTGAACAACCTGCAGGGGAATTCCTTCAGGTCCAACAGTTTGAACTCACTCAGTGTAAGGATTCTTTAATTTACACCCCTTTGTTCTAGCCGATTCCCATTCATGGATCAGTATGGCTTCTGTCACGTATATCTAGTAGCAACTGTTTTGGTGGTAAGTGGAGGTAAAAGGCAATGATGATTCCAACCCTCTGCATGGTACACAGTGCACCCTTTCATTCTTTCTACCCTATTTACAGGATTTCTTGTTCCGGTATGTGTTCCTAGCCACCTCTAGCTCATTCTGTGCCAGAACTTTTCTGATTTCATCCACAGATGCTTCGGTATTGTTCTGTTCTCATTCCTAGTCATCTCCTGCTGCTGCTTCAACTTTTCTAAACAATTAATTTCTCATTTCAAGGCATCAATGAAGTGCTCACACACCTTCAGTGTTTCACTTTTTTCCTATTCTTCTCCTGGCCTTAGGAGATCTTGTCACCACACCTCTGCTCTAATCTCTATATCAGTGCTTGCTGGTCTGTATTCCTCTTTCCTTGATCCAACCTACTAATTCCCTGATGTTTCACAGCCAGATAATCCTGCTGCTGTTCCTACTTTCTTTTCCATGATCTGGGAAGCTGATTAACTCATAGCTTGGTATAGTACTAAGGCTTTATATTCTTCCTGTTTAGCCCTTTTACTCCTAGTACTAGGGCAGAGACATTTCAGATGTTTACCAGACTGCTCCATTGTTATCCCAAGTGTCTCATTTTCGCCCCTATTAAATCTCCCATTTTCCCAGCTCACTAACCAGCACACTGCCTGGTTCTTGGAGACACCACTGTGCTGTCAAAAAAGCCAAAGCCTTTTTGTCAACACTGTCCATGTTTTCACCTCAAAGATTTGCCTGGCCCACCCATGCCACCTTTCATGGAGACCAAAGGAAACACAACTGTCCCTGGAAAGCAGTTAGAAATGATCACAGCAACGGGTAGTATTTTTATTTCACCAATGGCAGATATATGATGGAAACAGCAATTAATCCCTCCTGTTTGCCTTCTCTAAGGATATCGAGTTGTGTTGCAAATACTGGTGATTTAAGCCTCATTGTGACCCCTTTCACAAATTAAATATTAATAACTTTACTTCATAGATGGAGAAACAAGCACGGGAAAGCTAAATGACTTTTTATGGAAATGCTGAGGTAAAAGCAGGAGACCCGTGCAGATCTGTGCATGAGCTGCCATAGCATACACTGGAAATCATTCAGGAAAAGCCTTCAGCCAGGCATTTAGGAGCAAGGGGCCAAGAAACAGGGTTGTGATTGCAATTACATCAGCTGGTGAGGAGCCAGCCTTCAGTGCCCAGAGCTCAGTTAGCCAAAGGCTATGGTAGTTTACTGGGACTGGAGTTATTGCCAGGTCATCCAATGGATGAATGTTTTCAGTGGTAGAGTCGTCTTCTCCTCTTGCTGGTCCCTGCATGAGCTACAAGCAACTTAAAGACTAAAAAAGCCCCTCATGCCAAAATAGCTCACGATCTTGCTAGAGATCTTGCTAGACTGGTAGCAGGGCACTTCTTTCTGCATTCTCCTTTCTCTCTCACTCCCTGCTGTTCACCTCCTTCCTTTCTCCCCATTCCACCTTTTTTAAAGTGAAATAAAAGAAGCAGAGTAAGGAAAAGATGAGGAAGGTAGTCACAAACTGCTGCATAGACAATAATATGCCATGGACCTTCCAGAACTTGTCTGAGGATGTGAATCCCTGGAGAGGAAACCTAAGGCCAGAAATGATACAGGCTTAACCATCATGAAAAGCACTCACAAAACACAGTGCTGAACACACAATGCAGCGCTGAGGATACAGACTTGGCTGCTGTTTATGGAGTAGGGAATACAGTGGCAGATTTATTCTACAGTAGAGAGGGTTGTTTCTTGGTAGGGCTAATACTGACACATTATCTGGAGACGGAAGAGGATGCACAAATAGGAACAATTCTCCCATTTCTCTTCCTCTGTCTCCTCCAAGTGCCCCCTACTCCTATTCCCGTCTGCTCTCTTTATCCCTCTCCCAGCACTGAGTCCCCTCCTTCCTCTCCTCTGATTTATTTCTTCTTTCTTTAGCCTTCTCCTTCATCTTTTCCCAATGTGATTATGTGTACAGAGTTTTTAGTTCTCCAAGCTTCTGCATATTATCTCTAGCTGGAGACTTGCGTCCAGCCCTCTGCCTGGAAAACCATGCCAGGGTTTTCAAACACAGGGTTAAATACTGCTCTCTCTAAAAGAGGTGTAAAAGTTTCCACTTTGTGAGGACAAGGCCATGGGACTGGATAGGCTGATAACAACCTGCAAGGAGAGAATTTTAAAATTATCCAGCACAGCTTAAAGAGGAGGCTTAACAAATCATCACCATCATGGCAGGTCTTTGAAGTGGAAAGTAGTGATGGCAACTACCACCTCACTCCTGCACAGAATAATTTCATCTGCCTTCTCAACTGGCAACCGCTGAAATCAGTATAGAGCAAACACCTGGATAGTTTTACATCCCTGTTTCTCCCCCTTCTTCTCTCCAGAACACACACCTTTCATTCACACCTTACTGTATTTGCCGTGAGGAATCAAAGCCTTGTTTATACCTCACATGAGAACTGAGGCTGGGAGCTGAGGATGAACAGCTTAGTCAAGAGCACATAAGAGATCCGTGGCAGAGCAAGAAATACAATCTGAGTGTCCCGAATTGGCTGCCAAACAGTCGCCCACTCATGCTTCGTGTCTCCAAGTGATGGACGGGGGTAGTGGATCTTGTCCAAGGACAGATAAGACAGGAGATAGCGCTATCACCTGCATCTCTGCTTTTTGGCAGGAGGAGAAAAGCAGCAGAGGAGAGGGGCTGCTGTCTTTCCCCCTCCCTAATCTGCTTCCTGCTTGCTTCAAAAACAACCCAGTGCACGGTTGTTTATTATTATTATCACTGTTATTTTCCAGAGTGCTGTAAAACCAGGGGATAGAGCACTCTGACAGCCTCATAACAAACAGCAGATAAAACTAATTAGATTTTGCTCTTCCTTTAGTTTGCTGACTTGATTCTTTTTATTTTTTATTGTTTAATTATTTATTTTTAGCCCAGAGGTTTACACACATATGTATTTCACTAGGCACTTGCGAGGCATCCTTAGGATCGTCTCTGATAGGAAAGGGCTATTGTGGCCAGGCAGGCCTGAGAGCCGGCGAGAGGCTGAGACAGAGGGTGCAGTGTGAGCGCTGCTCTGCGATACATCTTCTACCCATGTCATGTAAACCATGGGGGGGGAGGAAGGAGAGTGGAGCTATTCACAGCCGCTAAGAGAGTCAGTGAGACAAAAAGCATCAGTAAAAAAAGTTAATGTGCCTGGCAGGAGCCCAAAACTGCTTTAGCAGTGGGGACTATACAAGTGCCTCTAGGACACCGTCTCTTCTGGCCATTATGGAAATATTTGGCTTTCGTCTCAACCTGACAGCCTTGCTGACTCTTGAGGAATTGCAACGGTGGGGAGCAGGGCAACTTCCCTCTCCTCCCTCCCTTTCTCCATCGGCTGTTTCCAAATTCTTTGGGATTAGCTAGGGACAGCAAGAAAAGGCACTGGCCTCGCTGCTCAGCACTTAGCAGGCTGAAGTGAGGTGACGTGCCTCAGAGCAGGGGACAACGGCTCCATTCACTGGGGAAATACCAAACCAGAATTACAAGCGTGCAAGAATAAACAAGGCTGGAGTTAATCTAAAGTTGTTTTACACTCTGTTTTATTAAAGTCAATGCACTTCCGTTCCTCTGTGCAGAGCCTAGTTCTGCTTAATTACCATGACTCAGGGAGAATTTTAATGGCATGGAGAGAGCAGTGCACAACGGAGGCCCTCTCCTGACCTCTAGAGGTCTGTCAAAATAAGAAGATCGTCTGCTCCCCGTAGAAGTTCCTGCAAGAAACGAGGAAACCTCCAAAACTGCTTCTGCTGGAGGTTTCCAAGTGCCATTCCTGACTGGTTGGCCACCCAACCCTCTCGCTGTACTTCTTCTGCTCCCACTTTCTCAGCAGCAAGCTGAGCACCGTTGGGCTGGGGCGGGGGGGGGGGTTAGCCAGGCCATTGCCTTCTGCAGCATCCTCACCACTTGCTGACAGGTTGTCTGGCACAAATGTGGGACGCTGCAAGGAGAAGACTTGGCCAGGCTTTTCACGCTGCACAGCAGCGTTTATGCAGGTGTGGTTGATGGGCATGGACATTTTGCTCCCGGCTCGGCTGCTGCGCTTGGATCCCAGACACTGAAAACATCCTAAGGGCCTTTGTCATCTCTCTACTTCTTGCAGCTCCTAGCACAGGGATCTGTGAAACAGTGGTGCTGCTCATATATTGCTGGCTCCAAACATGCATGGAAGCTACATCTCTGCTTTTATTACATTAGGACGACTGTCCCGCAGTCTATCGATTCAATGAATCAAAACTAGGGCAGAGTTTTCCCACTGAACTGAATTCTTCCTAACTTAAGGAATTCAGAATAAATTGGCTAGAAAACTGAGACTGGCCTCTAGTACTTAGAGCCAAAATGTTGGTCTCATTAAGAAAAATGCTGATTTGACATGATTTCTTTTCCTTCTTCACAATGAGGTGTACTGTTGTCAAACCCCGGTAAGCATCATGCCATTATTGTGGCAGGCCATTGGTACAGAGCGCAGCTTGGGAGAGGAAAGTAGCTCTGGATGTAGACATGCATGTCTACAGACACATATATACACAACGGTGTTTTGCCCTGTGTCCTGAGGGTGTGCTGAATGCTGAAGATTTTACAGCATGGGCTGTGTGTGCTGCAGACTGGACCTAGTACAGTGTGAGTTTTTTGTCTTGCATACGATGTTGGATTTTGAAGTTAACTATGCACATATATTGTTGTTTATTACTAAGCTTTGAAGCAATGTTATACAAACTATTATAATGGGAACACCTGTTTTACCTCCTTTGTGTCCATTCCTGTGAGCTAACCTTTTATGAAAATTCAGTATGGTGTGCAACAAGCTGTACACTAATGAATGAGTTTGGTCTAAGAAGCTCAGCTTGTAAGGACTCAAGCTGCCTCTCTTGAACAGCATCATAAAGTGAGAGCTGGAGACACAGACAGAACTCTTACGTGCTGGTGAAGACTTTAAAACACCTGGATACTGAAAACCCAACAGGACAGAGAGAAGCTATTTCTCCAAAGAGCAAGCTCCTGCTGGAAAATATGTCTAGATAGTCTGAAGAAAGTTGTTCAGAAATGCATCAGAGAAAACCTCATTCTACACCAGGAATTCTCTCCACAAACACCATAAAGATGAGAAGACAACATGGTGCTTTTAGTCATGCATCATTATTAATAATAATCACTGGTAGTGGAGGCCTTATAGGCGGTAATGCTACAGCACACTATACATTAATCCTTCTCCTTGAGCCTCATAAAGTAGTAACAGAGTTGGGATCCTCTTCATCGTGCAGTTAATTCCATTTGGGTTCAAGGTAATTCTCCATTTGCAGCAGCAGAGTCTAAGACACATGAGAAGTTCAGGCCACATGAGGTGTGAGATGCAGTGATTTGGGCTTCGTGCTTTAGGGACATCAGGCATGTGCATGAGTTCTCAGTCTGTGTTGGCTTCTCCAGAATTGAAATCTGTGTTTGCAGGCAATTTTAGGAGAAATCTCAGATTTTCTTTCATTTGGGGATCAAAGGAGCTGTTCTGTCTCTGTTATGGGAGTCACTGGTAGAACGTGTCCTGTATATAACCCACCAGTAATGTATTTTACTATATTACTTTGTGGCACAATGGGGTCCTGTTCCATGAACTGGGGTTCCTTAGTTGTATTATAAGAGAACTAACAAAGAATAATCAGTCACCGGACTGATGCTTGGGCTAAATTCACTCTTGGATATTGCTACCATCACTAATCTATTGACAGAATATTGGGGGATCCCTGGCTACCTCAAGAGAACATGTTTTTCTCCTTAAAATGCCCCACATCCCTCTCATTCCCAATAGCTTTAAATAGTAGCTCTAGTTCTCCAGGATGAGCTGTTGTATCTGTACTTTTAGCTGGAAGGATGTCTCACAGTAGAAATATAATTTCACAGCATCTGTGAAACAAATTCTACACTTGGGCTCATTAGTTCAAGCATGAAGTGACTCAACTGAGATTACGCTGGACTAGTTCATTCCAGTGCTGCAAACAGATGGATTTAGCCCAGTTTTCCAGAGGACCACTCTGCATTGTCACTGGTGCTTTCCTTACTATGGCACATTGGATTTCCCACACTGTTGCTGAGATATGACCAGCTCAGAAGCATGCACAGCCTGACCCAACCTGTTGTACACACTGTAAAAATTCCGATCAGACAGAAATCAGATACATGCTCTACAGCTCAAGAGAAAAGAATGGCAATGGAGAACTCTGGCCAAAGGCATCAGTAACTGTCACTCTTCCAGGCAAAGGCTGCTTCCCATAATGAGTCTAAACTAGGAAAAAAGGAGAATCATGTCTGGTTCCTTGGTCTCAGAATACCATTCCTCAGGTCAGTCTGTACGAAACCACATACTAGAGGCAGCTGTGAAACGGGATTACGTTCAGGCAGGGATGACGTTCTCACATAGTACCATCTGGGCCAGCGGCCCCTGGCTCTGCCTTGTGTACAAAGCATAAGGAGTCATTCTCAATATATGTATGTATACAAATTACACAAACATACAGACAATTTTCTATTCAGAACTGGAGCAACACATCTGGAAAAGATGATGAAGCTGGCAAACAGGCAAAAATGAGCAGTAAAACATTTGCTTACTGCTCTGCAAGTCAAAGCCTTGTTCACACAGGGCTGCTCTGGAACCCACTGTACACCCCAAGTGCTGCCGAATGCAGAGGGAGAGATGTATTGTTGGATGATGGTTGGCTGGAAATGTAGAGCCCCCTGAGAGCCTTGGAGCTGCATGTTTGTCCCATGGTTGCTCCCTCATCTTCTGTCTCCCCTTCCACCCACGAGAGGTACTCCTGGATCTCTTGGTCTAGCTCCAAGAAGTCCTCTTCGCCATCAGAGCAACTGTCACTATTATAATCGATTTCTTCCACACAAGGAGATTCATCATCAGACTCCAGGCTGCTGTTGCTGCAGCTTCTGCAGAAAAATCACAAGAGAGACCAGATGTCATCAAAGGAGGGTGTGTTCTCTAGGGGTAAGAGCAAGTAACAGCAAAATGTGTTTCCTGGGTTCAATCCTGGCTGTGCTAATAAGGCATGAGATGGCACTAAGCAAGATCCTGTACGTCTTTGTATCTGTTTCACCATCTGTAAAATGAAGAGTGATACTTACCTACCTCACAGGAGAAATTCATTATTATTGTTAGCACTATTACTGCTATTGCTTATACAGAAACAGAGTGCTTCATATACAGACAACGCCCTGAGGCACTTAGGAGGTTATAGAAGCTGAAATATAGTAGAGAAGGAGATATTCAGTTTCCAGGAGGTTGCTGGTTTAATCATCATCCAGCTTGCTGTAGTTCCACATTTAGTGTAAGACCTAATTAATCCAGGTGGTTGAAATGCTTTGGCAACTTTTCCTCCTGTTCTGTGCAAGCTCAGAGCACTGCTAACAAGACACAGCACAAACGAAAAATGGAGGCTCTCAGGTCTTCAAGCACACTGGCTCCAAGGAGGGCAGAAATACCAGGAATGGTTGTGTTTTGGAAGGAGCATGAAAAGGCTTTGACACCATGACTTTCCAAGGAAGGGCCAAATTCAGAGGCAAGTCTGGATGGCTGAGGAGAGGCTAAACGGATGTCACAGCCACATCATCAGGCTCTCAGAAGGGTACATTATACCACCTTAACCTCCTGCCATTTACTTACAGGAATGGTCATAGGCTTTCTTTACATGTCCATTTTCAATACGTATTGTATTAGGCTAGCCTAATGCAATATTTATGGCAGAATGGTAACCACTAGACTAAATGGCTGTGGAGGATAGGGTCTTTCTTCTACCTAGCTGCCTAGTTCCCATTTGGCCCTTAGCCCAGGAGGGCAGCTGGGTAATTTTTTGAGACCAGAAAGATGCCCGTGGTTTCAGTCTGCCTGGGCCAGAGTCTGGATGGATCAGGTGGACAGATACTGTGTTTTTCACCTCCAGGTCAATGTTTTCAATCAGAATCAAAGCAGGAGAATGTATTGCTTTGCGGGACTGGAAAAGGAATAATAATCTTCAACCTCTGGCCCAGAGTTTCTAATTTGTCCCAAGTTGGGAAGAATGACTGGCTTGGCAGATGGAGCATACACAGCTTTAATGTGTGGTCTGCTCATTTACATGTCAGTAACTGGAATAATCTTCCAGCTGTTTCACAGTAGTGCCAGCATCTGAGGTTTCAGAACATACCAAAGGTGTGAAGTGTTGCTTTTGGATGTATTGATCCATTCTCTCTTCTGAACTCCAAAAAAAGGTGTAAGGTTTTCCTAGCTTTGAGACTCCAGTTCTTAATTGTATATAGACTACCCTGCAAGCAGAAACAAGCAGTGTCAACCCACTTCTCCTTTTCTGGCTGATCTCTGGCTTAGTTTACTTCAAAGGCTGGGTATAAAGGATTCTCTGAAAGCTTAACAGAGCTGTACAGCTTAAAAATAAATAAAAGAATAATTATGCACTTTTACAATTTCTGGCTCCACTTCAGTCTGCTCAAAAATCTGGGTCAGGAAGAACTCATACTGAAATTGAGTATACAACATGAAACAAAACAAACAAACCAGGACAATCCTCCCAGCACAAACAGCAACAAGCAGTGGTCTCTACTGCGTCTTACCAGTGGGTTTGATATCTTCTTTTTTTTTTTCATATGCAGGCATGGCATGAATTACCATGATACCAAGTACCTGTGATAATGTTCAAAGCTGACTAAGCTCAGGGGAACTAGATTTTTCATTTATAAGCTCTGCCTTTGCGGCTTTGCAGTCAAAAAGAACTAAAGCATACCTACTTTCAAGATTGCACTTGTATGTTTGGGAGGAGCTGCTAATGCCATTGGGACAGAGTATAGCTGCCACGCAACTCGCTGATATTTTACAGACAGAATGATTGTTTGCAACCTATGACCTGAAGGTCAAACATTTCCATTAACAGGATAACAATTTTTAAAGAAAGTTCCTATTATTACTTAAAGCTGGTAAAACCAATAACAGAGGACCTTCAGGATTTTTTGATAACTTAAATGATTTTAGGACTGGATTTCTGACAAAAAGGGGAAAACGACTCCTAGCCCAAAAGCACTTTACTATGGAAGGGAAATCTGGAAGACAGTGAACAAAGAATGACACACAAAATTGCCAATTCCTTACACTGAAGACTAAAGGAACAGTCTTTGTGTATAAACAGTATTGATACATACTGACAGTACTAATGCATAAAACCTTTGTAACGGACTTCTCCCTTGTTGCCTACATATATAGTACACAAACCACCAAGACTATGACAACTCAGTACTTGGGCAGATATACCACAGGGAGAGATCCCCCACAAGTGAGGATGTGCCACCATGTTTAGAGGTCAGGAAAGAAGACTTTCTTCCTAGCTTGTGCTGCCCTTTGCTCCTTTGCTGTGATAGTGAATGAGCAAGACAATTAGAACTGACCTTAGTAGTGGTCTCTCCAATTTGGACTGATGCCCACTGGATCAATGCCACCACCACAAATCACATAATGAGCTACCAAACAGCAAATAGATGGTACCAATGGTGCTGCCAACACAGGCTGTAATCACACCAGTGACTTAAAAATTGAAAGCCTCTTTATCACACTACCAAACTTTACAAGCCAGCTATTATACATCTCTCTACTCTATGGAATTTTCCATCTCAATAATTCACTTTCTCCTGCAGAAAGATTTAAAACACATAGCAAAGCACAAAAGGGCTAGTTGAAACCAGCAGGTTAGAGGTTTTTCTGAAAGAGAAGAGGTGGCAGCACATGGCATGCAGGAGAAACAGTCCCAGTAACGAAGCTGCTAAAGTCATTTCACGCTGCTTCTCCACATCACAAAGACCGGTTCCTTTAGGAAAGAATGCAAACGGTGAAACATGGTCATGAGCAGAAATACCAACATGTAGACTATTGCATAGCATTGCAGAGGGTGTGGCTTGCTTTCCTCCCCAACAAAGAGTTGTGGGGTTTTTTTGTTAGAGGCTGGATCTTGGCATTTTTGTTTGTTTGCTTATTTTCTTCATCTGATTTTTAAAAGCTGCAAAAGAATTCCCCCAAAACAAACTCAAAGGAAAAACAAAACAGGGAAGATGAAACAGATTTCCCAAAGAATAATGGTGTTGTCTTACAGTAGGTAAACAGTGAAGAAATCAAATGACATTACATTAGAGAACTCCAAGACAAATACAGTCTATGAATAGACAGAAAGGGGGGGAGGGGGGAGGCTGGTAATATATCTACAGCAAACAGTCCCCAGCTATCACAATAAAACATGTACACATGTTGGTTGATCTACTAATTCAAAACCCACGGCCTCATAGCCCTCATCTATTCCAGCTGATGGGAGCCACAACAGCAATTTGCAACTTTATGATGTGATAAATAGAATTTCTTTGGTTTGATTTTTAATTTGCATATTTATTGAGATATGACTTGATCTTAATTAGTTCTCCTTTTCTATGTGGGTGTGTGTGTTTGTTTGGTTTTGGAAAGCAAGCAAGCAAGCTTTGGTACACTGTAAAATAATTCTGGTTTTTTGCTGACTTGACATGAGGAGGAGAAGGGAGCCCAGTCCTTCCTGACATGTCAGCGTAACTGGAGCTTTCTAGTATGGCTGGAAAACTCTTCTTCCAGGTGCTTCCTGAAAACTTCTCATTCTAAGTCAGCCTACCTGTTAGGTCACAGCTGGATAGAAAACCCTGCCAGTCAGCTGTCCTGCTGAACTGCACATAAAAAACAACAGTCTATAGTTGTGATTGATAAACTATAGCTACATGCTGTATCTGAGGATATCTGGTGATCTCTCTTCCATACAAAATTCTCCTTCACTTGTGCATACACTTCCAGGGCATGGAGAAATACTAGAGATTTCCTAAGTAATTTCTCGAGATTTTTCACTCACATTTTGCTTGTGTGATAGGTCACTCATTCTCTGTATATTCTACTGACTGGCTCAAAATAGAATGCATTTTATTTTTTTCTGCTGGAAAGAACAGGCACTGACAACTGTCCCTCTTAGGGAAACTGTGACTATTGTTCAGGGTAGCTGCTTGACCTTCACTTGACAGGCCTCACAGTTGCAGTGCGTTAGAGAAGGAAATCAAGCGTTTACATTTTTTTTTCATATTGCTCCTCTCGCTCTTGTGAAAATTTGCTGCAGTCTTCCCAGAGCGAAACTGGAAGTGACTGGTTAAATGCTTCACACAAAAAAGCGGAAAAAGCTAAGTCTGGGGAACACTGCTAGTCATGGACATACCAATGACTGCCTGTGAAGAATGTATCAACAAACAAGAAAACATGTCTTTACCTTCTCTCTACAGTGAAAAATAACATCCCAGTAGTTTCATAATCACCCTGTCTGTAACCCTATTTTCTCCATTCTTTAAATCTCCTCTCCATCATGACATGTCCCAATCCCTTGGAAGCTGCCCAAAGCAGGGATATGGCTGTGTATAATGAGCCAAACACATCTCTGATATAGTTCATAGACTAAATAAAGCAGGAAATTATTTTCTTGAAATTTTTCAAGATATCAGACTTTACCCTGTGAGAAGAGAAAACAGAAGAAACATTTATGTTCAACCTAAACAGGCCAAGTTATCTGCAATAGCATTCACCTGAAAGAAGGGTGTACTTTTTCTCTGCTTAAGCAGGGACTGGAGACCCCAGCAAGTTCCCTGACCACAGTTATCACCTGAGCGGAAGGGGAATCTTTCATTCTTTTCCAAGAAAGTTTTACCTGTTCCATGAACAGCTATATATGTGCTAGTAGGTAAAGAGTCCTGCAGCTTTTAAAAATACGTTACCCTCTCTGCAGTGAATTGGGATTGACTTGCCCTTCTTTGGTTTTTTGACATTAAAATTCCACCTATGTCACAGAATCTAAAAGGGTGTGTGGTCTTGCACACTTTTGCTTTTGAGGAATCCATATGTTTTATTAAAAGTATTTTACAGGAATACTGCTTCTGAAGTCTTGGAATGAATCTAAAATGAATCTTAAGCAGCTGCATTTGCAGTTATCCTGGAGTACAAGTCTGCCTTTAATAGCTTCATAAAGTAGTATTTTAGGACATAAATGAAACAGCTATGATGCTTTCAAGTAATTAGATCTGTAAGAAATAAACTACAGCAAGAAGATGCCAACGAGGAAGGACTTCAGTCTGGCCTTTGTGTCTTGATTCACTTGCTACAAGGTGGGGTGCACACCTTGTAATGACTTTCTAATTTCATCTCTGCAATTCAGGAGCTCCCCAGACAGCAGCCTGGCTTCCCCTCCTGCCTGAGAAAAGCTAGACAAGGTTCTACTTAGTCCCTGACCTCACCAAGGGAGGGGATCAGATAAGTACTCATACGAGATGGCTCCAGCTTAAAGAACCGTTGCATTTACCTCTTTTGCTGTTACACAGTAAGTAATAATGATAAGAACTTTGTAGGCTCCCATGAGATTTCCTTTCCAAAGGCTCTTTGCCAAGGACTTTTGCATCTTACAACATCTCCTGAGAAAATACGTGCTAAGCCCAAGGCAATGACAGGTACTCTGGCTTTCATCCCACCATGGCCCATCCTTTCAGGAACAATATGAACATAATTAAACACTGCCTTGAATTCTGTTTGCTATGGCTGAGAGATATTTGGTCTTGTTTTGAGTGTAAGGGGTTTTTTTGGGTTTTTTTTTTATTCCTGCTGAAAATAGGCAAGAGAAAGGCGTAATTCATTGCTAAGACTTGTACTAATTAGATTTTCGGGAGTTCCCAGGGTAATTGTAGGCTGTAATATTTATAATTGATTTGGCCAGATTAAAAATGGATGTCTGGTGCACCAGTTAGATAAGTAAGGAGCAAATGGGGCTTTATCATTTAAAGAGAGGGGAAGACAACTTGTAAATAAAGGGAGAGCATGAAGAGCAAGAAACGGGCCAACTCCTGGCCAATACTGTCCCCTAATGTTCATTCAAGCTTGCAACAATTGAGCCCTGGACAGCGTTTTACTTGCATCCAGCAGAAACTCTTAGTCTTCTCAAGAATGACTGTTTCTGTTCTCCTTATTGGTGAGAAGATGGCTGATGATTGCTGTAAGACCAGAGGAGATGTTGAGTACACAACTCTCATTACACATGGCTGGAAACTGAAAAGCCTTTATATGAATCTGAAGAACAGCATTTAATTGAATTACAACATGTCATTGGTAGAGCTTTGATTATTCTGTGAAAGATGAGTTTGTACAGAGGACAAGCAGGCATTTTTCTCCCATTTGAAGGGTCCTAGCTTGACATTACATGACATTCTTGGATTCCAAATACCTCAGTTCAAATCCAAGCATGTTTCTGGTGCTAATCAGTAAAATGCACATGAGCTGGTCTTTATACTTGCAGAATGGAAAAGCTGGTGAGAAGCAAAAGGCTGCAGATTCAGGCTTATGAACAATCATTAATTTTTTCCAAATGGAGAACCAATCTATGTATCAGTGCAGCATTAACATTTCATCTTTAGCATTCTTATAGCTGTAGGCTTGTAACATTAATAAAACCCACTGACTTGAACAGATACAAGTCAGCCATGAAATGGAGCTATGACAGTTGGAGCAGACCCCAAAGATAACTAGTTTTCCTTCTCCCACTCTTCAACAGTTCTTAGGTTTTGTCTTTTTTTTTTTTTTTTTAATACGTTTACATTTCAGCACTTGAAAGCACCATCCTGTGTGTACTTCAGGAGAGATCTGTGATCTTGTATATTCACTTTGGTTTGTGGTGATGCACTCTTTCACATAGTACAATACCTGGCTTGGACAAAACTCTAACGACCCTATAAATCTGCTGCTTGGAAAGGCAGACATGAACAAAGCAGCTGCATTCCCATCAGCACCGAAAAGCTAAATCAGTGTACTGAGTAAAGTTTCCACTTACCTATGGTGAGAAGCTAATTAAAGATGAACCTAAGCATGGGCATAAGCATGCCAAACTCTGGCTATATCTCCACAGACATACTATGCAGCCTGCTAAATTTCAGTCATACCAAACAAGTTCAGCTACTCTGCACAAGCAAGGAGGAGTTAATTCACCTATAACTGGCATCCAGCACCAGCTTTTATGTGAATTCCTTAGAAACATGTGACATCCCTGAAGAAAACTTGAGCCCTGACTGCCTATATCTGCACAGTAGTACTATGTTCTTAAAACTTGGACCAAGAGATCTGTAGACCAGAGCTCAAGCCCTGGAACACAAATTTTAAGCAAGTTGAAGGCCTTTATAGGAAAAAATATGATATATTCAGGCACTGTTGGGAGACTGAGCCTGGGTTAGAGCATCTTGTGAAAGCATAGTCCTGATCTTGCTTTATAGAACCATATTACACTAAAACTTTGTGTTTATTTAAGGGAACGACATCACATAGCATCAGCTCTGGACCAGCATGCAGTCAGCCCAACCCATGCTTGCTGTTGAAAACAATTAGAGGTTCTTATCCAGTGAGTACCTGTGAGACACCTCATTGGTATGGTTTTCTACCTTTGGCTACATGTTGCAGTCTTACGCTGAACAGAAGTTTATGGCCAGATCCAATGAAGCAAGTAACAGCAGATGGTTTAAAATCCAGTCCATTGTGATCTTGTTATATTCATAAAAAATGGGAGATAAACACAGGAAATAAAAAATGGGTGACATAAAAGGGATGGGATAGCACCCATCCGCCAAGCAGCACTGTCAGTGGCTTGGATTTAGTCTGAGTTTACAAATCAAAAGAAATGCTTCCAAAACAGAAAACATCTTGGCTTTCTACAGCTTTTTCTGTCAAGTCAAGTCCCTCTGTATGGAAAGGTATTTACTAAGACTACTGGAACTCATTAGGCCACTGAATAATGTAAGAGTTGCTGAAAATATGATTTTGAAAGTGTTTGAGAGCCTTTCTCACAGTGTCTCTACCTCAAGCAATATTTTCTCAAAACGATAATCACATTATTGATGATACTTAGCAGACCAGCCACAATAATACAGGAAGATTATTGGAATCCTTGTAATTGCTCTTGGGTGCTTCCAGTAATTGAGACATTGGCACTGTAGGGGGAAAAGAAATGTGGAAAGATTTTGGCTTAGATGCTGAAAATTTGTATTGCTGAGGATAAATAATGTAAAGGCATGCAGGTTCTCCTGGGTTCTTGTTTCCCTTGATACTGTTTCATATAATTCCTTCAAATAGCTTTATGTTTTAGACAACCATTTCATCCAAATTTTGTAATTGGTTCTATATATTTAATTCCAAAAGTCCAAGTTCCATATGTATATATCCCTTAGATTTCTTTGAGTAACAAAGGATTTGGGATTTTGAAAGCACAATGTTTTAAGATGGCCAAGACATGTCTAGACTGTGTTTCAGTTAAATATCTGTTTTATGGACAGGGTATTTTTTGGGTTAGATAATAATAAATGTAAATATTTGCTGGCACACCAGATAACAGATAGACCCCTAATTACCTGATTGAACTAATAACTTCTGTAAATGACTAAATTCCAACCACTATACCCCTTGGAGGAGAAATAAACCTCTTGGTCACTAGCTTTTCTTTGTGAAAATCTACTTTTAACTGATAACCACTCTGATGTGTCAGAGAATCTATCTATGATAGATGTTAATATGTGTGTGTATATGTAAATATGTCTATTCAAGCACACAGAGTAGATCACCATCCCTTATCTATCTTTCCTTGCAGACAGATAAATAACAGATACACATATACGTATATATGCATACACTCAGACAACCACACACATACACACCCACACAATGACATGGTTTGCTCTGTATTCAGAACATAATTTTCATTACAAGACATAGGAGGCCCCAGGAGATACTCCTACAGCTAGCTGAGAGATAACAATAAATGATTGCTGAACCTTGATGCTATTGCATTCAGGTGGAAGCAACCTCAGGGAAAGAGCTGGCTACTGACCAAGGCAAACCTGTTCTTTGACTCTAGTCTTCAGGCGAGTGTTGACAAAGCAGTAGGCCACCTGAAGGGGGACTTAGACCGTCTGGGTAGGACTTGAGATACATTAGGATCAACAGGCAGGCAGAAATGGTTGTCTAAAACATAAAGCTATTTGAGAAATTAAACTAGAAGCTAAAAGCAACACTGTGTGGCGAAAGTTAAGATCTTGTATTCTCAGTAAGGAAATATGGACATATTCCTATTCCACATGAACCTGACTCATTCTTGCACCTTTTAAAGAAAGAAATGACTGTTTTAGAAACCCTTCTGCACAGCTATTTTTTCTTTCACAATCACATGTCTTCAGATGGGTAAACAATGACCATGACTAGAAGTATTGAGCACTGGTAAAAAAGAATGATTCTGGCTCAGGAGTGTCCAGAGATGGGAGAAAGTAGGGCACATGTAGGGGTTCAACAGCTGGTTTACCACTGAATTCTGCTTTTAAGGAAAGCCTTCAGACAAATCTCATCTTAAAGGCCACAGAAAACAGCTTCTGGAGCATACTGAAAACAATTAATTTAAGGCCAATATGATGGCAAAGCACTGAAGCCTAAGAGGTTCCAGCTGATGGATATCAGTCAACACAGACATCTCACAAAGTAACTTCATCTCTACAAGGTCCTATGTTATCACCAATTTCTTGAAATGAGTCCAGCACAAATCTGCAAAATCATAATCCCCCTCAAAGTTATGCATCTCATCCTAGGGATGTTCATCATAATTTATCTCAGAAACTTCCTGTAGTACAAAAAGTTCTGAGACTAGTAAGTAACTTTTGTTCTCTCATCCTTTACTGCAGAGAACAAGTGTGTTTAGTCTGTATTATAATTAGGAAAGGGAGGATCTGTGTGTTTGTGTACCCATAAGAATAAAAGGCAGAGAAGGCAAGGTCAAAGAAATCTATCTTTCCTTTAAAGCAAATTGAAATGGGGTTTATAGTAGGAACATCTGATGGAGTATGTGTGATCATAGATGACCAATAATAGATCCAGTTAAGAACTTCAGCCTCTGCCCTCATACTAAATGTTTTGTCAGACATAATGAGATTCAGATAAAACAAATCTGAACACTCGTGCTCAATATATTTCAAAACATTCCAATCAATTATGTTTTTAACACCATATGGAACCAAATCCAAAACCTTGCTTAACCTCACTCATTACACAGCTGATTTGCATATGCTTTGGGCTCCATTAAGGACAAAAAATGTCAGCTCCAGCATATAAGTGGCAACTCTTGCTAATTCCTTGATCTTGCCAAAGCCCTGCCAGATGTTTCATTAAGAATAGCAAATATTTCATTATACTCACCTTCTAAAATTTGTCTGTCAGGAATTGCAAGGATGAACTGTAGTGGTTTAGCACAAAAGAAAAACAATAGGCATGGAAGGCTGACACAAACATGAAGCACCACCTTCATCCTACTTCAGAACTCAAAACATGTTTAAAGGGATTCTTTGTGCCAGAAGGACCTACCAGCCAGGAACATATGACTCGCAGTAAACAGACGAAAGAGGAAAAAATAACAACCATTTGCTCTGATCTAAGGAGACAGCATCACCTTGCAAAAGGAACATAGTAAAGCACACCTAAAAGTTGCCATTGCTGTTTGTTGTACAACAGATGTCCTAATACGTTTCTGTGTTCCTGTTGTAGGTATTTAATAATGTTTCACCTGCGTAACAGCGAGATGCTGTTTTCAAGTGAAACCATTTGTAGCTTGTAGCATATACCAATTTCCAGCGGGGAACAATTTTTAAAATCGCTGTTAACATGAGTATTTCCTGAATATTTTATAAAAATCAATTTTCAAATGCCTGCCAAAAATGTCCTGTGTGTTTTACCTGAAAGTCGCAATTACATTTTCCTACTTTTTCTGTATGTGAATATGTGGATGTATATTTATATATGCATATGTAAATTACCACTAAAATTCTTTTAAAAATACCAACACATCACAGAAGCAAGCATATTCTGAGTGAAAGCTGAAGCAACATAAACTGACAAAAGTATTCATTTAATCAAAATAAGACATGTACTTGGATGGATGGGACAAATTATAGAGCACAGCTTGCAGAGCAGAGAAACAATCACTTCGTAGAGAACCACCCCGAGCATTTAGTGTCACTCTCTGATTTACAACCAAAAATGATAAAAGGTCAGTTCTTGTGTGCAGAGTAAGTGACTGAAAAGATATATCAGACTGCATCAAGGGAAAACTGAATCACGAGGTTAAAACATTTGGGTTGAAAGATACAGGTTCTACACTCGGTGGGCTCGCAGTTACTTTGAGCAAACTGCTTTTCTCTCTGTCCCAATTCCCCAACGACATGGACACAGAAGGCTCCCTCACTCTGCCTGGCCGGCAAGTTCATGGTGTGGTGACAGAGCCAGGGTGTGCCTGAAGCCCTCCATCACTTGTCTAGTCTGAACTTGTGAAGATGTTTAATTGCCTCTTCTATGCAAATGCCTTTCTCTCTACTGAAAGCAGTAAGACAACAGGTGCTTAATAACCAAAAACCTCGTCAGCAAACCAAGACTACAGTAAAGAAAATAGCAAGTTTCCAGATTCATTAGGGAAAGAAGTGAATGTTCATGATTCTGCCAGACAGGAATGAAGAGTTTAGCTGGAGGAGTGATGAGGAAGTAGGACTCCTGCTGACATCAGGAGGAGAGAGAGGTGCTCAGTTATACCAAGGATTAGCTGCCAGATCGTATTTCAAAGAGCAACGTTGTAATTCTTACAGTACTGAAAACAACTGAAGTCATAAAAGCGAAGGGAAGATTATTTAGATGGGAAAGAAACTGTCATGAGCTGCCAGATTTTCTGTACCCAGTCTGGCCTCTGATTTTAAGCTCTCCAGCTAACCTATCTAGCTGAACAAGCCAGCCATCCAGCTCTAGGAAACAAAGGTTGGGGACTTGTGCGTGCTGGTTCCACTGGACCTGAAAACCTCATTAGTCAGGAAATCTTGTATTTCCTGACATTTGCCTTTGTATTTATGTTTTCCTAGGTCCTCGTTTTGTCTCTTTGCTTCAGGAAGCTGCTTATTGCACCAAAATAAAGTGACATCTGTTCTTCTCATGGTGGATTCTTTCAGGAACTGAAGCATCAGGAAAAGACCAGATCATGAGCTGTTCTGGCTCATGAATTGTCCTCCAAGGCATTGAAAAAACCCACAAAAACCATATTTGCCAGTACAAGCAGCACAAATCCAAGTACTAGAATATACATACACACTTCACAGAGGGGATGCATTTGGGAAGGTTATATTCATGAATGCATACAGGGTTCCTGACTGCTGTGCACTGCGGTAGAATCTCTTTTCTTGTTCCTTCTTTGCCATCAAATCATTTTCTCTACAAACATTTTTGTTTCGCCAGCTTTACATAGATACCCCTACATTTCTAGTGTCAGTAACACACAACCCCTTAAAGAAACACCGCATGCTGCTGAAGAACCCAGGCTCTCAGAATGGTGGAGATAATAGGATGGTAGTAAATGAAAGTAGGGGCAGACAAGTCGGACTGCCGCTGACTTTACCCTGAGTTTGCCAGGCTTATGCCGGACTTTCTCCTTTTCTGCAGAGCCAACCTGCAGATAAACTGTGTCAGATTTAATGGTGCATGGTACAGGCAATTCAGTATCAAGGAGAAAAAAAGCATCTCTGAGGCAAGATGTGTTATCAGCTCAGCTCAGAAAGCAGCCTATCAAGAAACACTGGCAAGGCGATTTAAAAAATCTGTAATTTAGATGTTAGATTAAGCCTAAAACTTTGTTTGAAAACTTCATACTTCTCACAAGCAGACTAGCAAAGCCCAGGAGGATCAGATCAGCTGTCAGTCCAGATGACAAACTAATACACTTAGCGTATATGAAGTACTGTACACATGAAAGGTACAGGAAGGATGGCAACATTATACAGTTTTATCCTGCAAGGAATCAAAGCTGTTATTACACAGCAGTTTTCTCAGGGCTATTACACTCCATTGCTTACCCACCAATCAGTTTACCTTTCCGGGCTTCTCAACGACATGAATCACTTTTAAATAACAATGCATTTACTTTACATACAAGCTCTGCAGCCTGAAACACCCCATACTACTTTCTGAAAAGGGAAGCAGTCTGAAGATTTATTAGTAAAAGGTCTGCTGATGTGCACGGAGCTGCACCGGCATGTCCCAGATGAGCAGCTGAACTCCTGAACAGCATCATTCACCACTAATTTTGCAGCCATTTCTGAGGCAGGGAACAACACTGCCTTAAATCTTGTTGTTCTTAGAACAGAAAGTGAAGAATTCTAAATTCAGTGAACAGCCAATGCAACGATTTTAAGGAAAGAAAGATATAAGAAATATGCCCTGTGTCAAAACTTGACAAAGGTGCAAGGCCTAGACCCCTAATTCTTAATACTCAGAGTATTTCTTGGTTTGCTAGTAAGTAAGTATTGCTGTGCAATGACAATCGTTTGATGATAATTACAACAGCAGCGAGAGCCTGTGGCATGTTTCATGTCAGCCTTACACACTTATTTCACTGATGGGCAATATGACAAGGCATGGTGCAAATTGCAGGCACTCCCAGAAGAGTGGTGCCTGCTTGTGTAGTTCCGGGAAAGCATGGGGCTTGGGAAGTGGCAGAGCAAGGTCAGAGAGGCTGTAGACACTGATCCAGAATATCTCTTAGGCAGTCTTTTTCAGCCATACTCCTAGCAACAGGTCTCAGTGAAAGACAGCACAGATCCTGCTGGTTGCCTTTCTCTGACATATGTATTTACTGTAACTGTCCCCTATGAGTTTTTGGAGAAAAAAAACACAGAATTAAATATACTCACACAATTAGGATCGTATTAACCTGAGCTGCTGAGGGTGAATTCATTAAGCAAGATGGGTAAATTATATGTCCAGAGATCTGTGATGATGGAGGAGCAAAGCCAGGCACCACAAACCAATAACTCTAGCTTTAGAGAGATGCTTCCTTCCACTTTCTTGTGCTGTTCTAGATGTTTCCAGTGCAAGAGAAGTCTGCGGGGATACAGTCAAGGAAGAAGAAAATTTCCTGATCTGTCTATTCCCTTGCTACTTTCAAGGTCTGCCCCCTCAGAAGCTTGGCATACCCTTCTCCCACGCTACTCCCTATAGTCAGGAAATGCCTAACATTTCACTTTTTACAGAGGGTCTCCACTGAGATGGATTAACCTCCTTAAACTCAGACCTATCAATTTCCTCTGTTGGAGACTTTGGATTTAGATATCTTTGCTGTACTGGAAAATATCCACTGATAACAAGCAATTATTATTACAAGATATATCCTTAGAGATAGAAACTGGCTGCTAGGAAAGATTGAAATGAAGGGGAGAGGGGAAAACCAAAAATACTATTCTTACTTAACCTGACAAGGTTTTAATCACTTCTCAGGCATGTCATACCCAAAAGCCCTTGGACGGCTTCCTGAACAAGACTCTTGACACCTACCACGTAAAGCACTTGACTCTCTCACAATAATATTAAATACCATTACTGGAAAGGGATGATAGAGTTAAATGTTAATTTCAAACTTAATTTGCTTTTTGAAGCCATCAGAAACATACATAATCTCCTCCCCACAAACTCGTATTTGGGCCCTGAAGACAGCATCCATAGCAAGCTAATAGACAGTGCGTGGAGATCTTTCTGTGAGACTTTACAAAGTGTGTATTAGATTGAATGATTTATAAAACATATAACTAATATAATGCCTGTGATAGCAAAAATTTAAATCAAACAGTTTGTGGTTAGGACTGTTTTAAAGCATTAACTGTAGTGGGGAGGAGGTGCTGTAGAAGAAGAGCAGAGGTTAAGGTGCTTGTCTTTTCCATTGGTGTGGACCTGCATGTTCAAGTCCCAGAGGAAATGAACTGAGAAAACCAACTCTGACATATGCCAGAATGACTTTGAGGGGCATTATAAACACTCAGAGGGTTCAGAGCACAGGCAGACTGTGCTGGACAAGCAGCATCAGCAGTAGCCTGGAGGTGCCTACCAGCAGCCTGAGAAGGAACTTGTCTGCTTCAAGGACAGTGTGATAACACATGCTAATTAGAGACCGATAGCCCCAAAATGAGCATCCCTGACATGGGGCTGAGCAATCAACACAGGGAGAGATCCTGCCGAAGCACAGGATAGAAAGGTGGTTACAGAGGTGAACAAAACAGTAGCTGGTACAGAAGTCCATTCAGCGGGAACACTGAAAAGCTCAGTCTAGACCACAGCAAGGAAATGGCTCAGGAGAGGCCCTGAGATGAGACAGGACAGACATAGTGAGGGTGGAAGGATGTAAAGCATGAACATACATTCACCCCTCAGACGGCCTGTACTCCAGCAGTCCTCAGGACTGCTGACCGCAGGAACCACAACAGGATCTGCCTCCCTGGAAAGGCTCTAAATTCGGGTAGCGTCTGACAAGTGTAAGACTAAGCCTGACAGCTTCAGCAGGAATAGACATCCACGTAGATGACAACTCTTGCTCAAGGTCTATTACAGGAGAACAGGATGTTCTGCACTGCTGCCAGGACAATCAGTAGCAGGACTTTTGACTGCTCGCTGAGGTGAGCTGGGAATGGAGTTCCCTACAGGGGTACTGGGGTTGTAGCAGCAGCATGGGATGGACAAGACCATAAGGTCAGGCCTGGGCCAGTATCACATAGTGGTGGAAATTCCCTTGGAAAGCCTGGATACAAAATGGGAAGCTTGTACCCAGATAGTGGCCTATTTCTAATTCCGAAGTCCAAATGCTGTATATTCCCGTTTACTTATCCAACGTTGCTTCAGCACTTAATTGCCCACCTGCTGGCCTGGCGTTTTCTGCCATGCTGTTGTCAGGCCATCAATGATGTATCCATCAGGGTGAAACGAGCTTTGAATCAGGTGATAAATTGCTGGTTTTCTGCAGCTGCTAACATCTCTTAAATGTTTAAACAGTATGATCACACACATATCTAGTAGCTGTTTGGTTATGTTTATTTTCAATGAGGTACTATGCAGTTTCTTAGATGTGTGTGTCAAATATTCATAGATGGCAGGCTACTGAAATATCTTTCTGTAGTATTTATTTATAGAATTTATTTATCAACAGAGTCAATCTTTATGTGCCTAGCTGCAGCATCACTTGTTACCTTACCCATTTTTCCCAGACAGTGTCTATCTAACAATATCCCTCTTCCTGCTTCACAGTATGTCTGTACAAGGTATCTTCCCATGTGTACTCGTAGTATCCATCTCTTTAATTTTAACTATATATCCACTCCATCTAATGCTTGTCATCTATCTTTCTGTAACTCTCCACTCCATCTCTTTATCTAGTCAACAGTATCTGTCTCTCCATAGTAGTGACTCTATCCCTTTCTTTCAGTCGCACACAGCACCAGAGTGTAGTTATGGATTTTGGACTGCAACCATAGTTTCTGTATTTTGCCAAATCGGGCTCACAAATCACCTATTAATTTATTTGTTTTGACAGAAAGGCTAGATGTGAGGAATGAACTCCAGAAGGGTACAAGTACTCCAGAAGGGGACAAGTACCTCTGGGTCAAAGACCCTTTCCTAGGCTTATTTGCTTCCCTACTTGTATGAACACTTCACTGTTGCACTAAGCTGCTGTTATCTGAGAAACTCATCTTCAAACAAAAATGTTGCAGTGACTATTGCCTCCCTGTTCTCCTCCCACTTTCCCTTTCCCATCCCCTTTTCCTCCTCCCATCTCCCCTCTCTTCCCTCACACACACTTTTCATCCATTCCTCTAAGTTTGTCCCTTCCCTTCTTTTGCCCACTTTGCATTCTCAGGATGACAAGTGAAAGTCTCTCCCTATTAAAAATTCACTGCCAAATAAATATTAAAGCAGGAGGAAAAATCCATTTAGCTCTGTGTGATTTATTGTGATCCACAATGCAAGGCCCAGCACAACAGGTTAAATAGGTTTCACAGCTTATTTACTCACTTCACAGGGGTATGAAGGACTCAGTGACCCTCAGCTCTTAGAAAGTCTATGATGGGGAGAGATCTCCTCCCCACCAAGAGCACTAGTCTGAATGAGATGGAGAGGGACATGTTCTCAGGGCCAGGAAAGGAAGGACAGTAAAAACTAAAACCTCTTCTTGATTTTTTTTCTTACTTTTTTCTCATCCACATCAATCATGACAAGAACAGTACAAAAGACGGTCAGGTCACCTGGAAGTGATCAGACAGTCTGTTAAAATGTCAGGAGTATCTGAAAGAAAGACGAGGGGGGCAGGAAAAAAAATAAAAAGAAAGAAAGCAGAGCAAACTATGACAGAAAAGAAAGGAGGGAAAAGCTTCCATGTCTCTGGTTTTGGTTCCCTGAGCAAAGACCCCAGCAGTTCATAATTTTTCTTCAGGCAGGGCCAGTATGGTTCAACAGCAGAATAAAATATGCAGTAATTAATGAACAGCTTCACAGTTTTATGGATAGATTTAACTCTTCACCTTGTTTAGAGCTGCTAGAAAAAAGACTGAGACAGATGCAAAATAAGGCAACATGAATTAACTGGTATTGACATGGAAGGAGTAAATGATATTTTCACTGAAGTCAGCAGACTTGTTAACAGCTTATGGACTTCAGAGGGGAACCAGATTTCACCCAGAGAGTAAAGAGCCTCTGGAGACTTTCTCCAGAATTGTCTAAGAGCAGGAACAAGAGATTCCTAAATGGAAGCAAATATTATCTGAGCACGAGTGGTAGCTGTCAGCTGAGGCAGTAGTAGAAATTTGAACTGCCTGGCAAGGGTTGGCAGCGTGTTGGACTGGACACCACTCCACTGCACCAAAATGCCTGGTACACCTCAGAATTTTTCCTCTCTGTCTTTGTAGAGGGTTGTGAGATTTCTCTAACAAATGCTTGGTATAATATTAGTATGTAGATATGTGACGTGCATTTCACAGAGTCAAGTGGAAATACTCAAATTTATTTCAATTCAAAGCAATGTACAGGCAATAGGAAGAAGGTACTCAAGTAGCAGACAGAATGTTTGAGTCCCTGCTCTTTTAGAGACTTGTATCCCAGCCTGATCATCAGTTTGCCATGTGGTTTTGGGAAACCGATGTGCGTATTTTCCCTCTCACCACAGTCTGGCACATCTATGTAGACTACCAGCTACGACTACTAGTCTATGCCTCAGTTTCTTCATGGTGAAGGATGGGAAAAACTGTGCCCTCAGAAGTGGCTATCAGCCACATGATGACTAACCCTTAGGCAAGAAGGTGAGAGGAGGCAATGCAGCTCTCAGATGAGAAGGCAGAAGAATAACCTATCATTCTCCTTTTCTGTTGTGGTTGGGACTGCTTAATAGTGTTTTAAACATGCAAGAGCTGGGTGCTATGATAATTAGAGTTGGGAAAATTCTCATGCAGGAGCAAGCCACGAACATATTAAGAGGTCCACAGGAGATGTCTGATGTTAGTTAGATGATGATGTTAGCTTGTCTCCTAAAGAAATAAGCTACTGCCATGCCAGACTCATGGTAAGGAGCATAGGAAAAAGCAGGAGTGGAAGAGGGAAAATGGTGAATGATGAGATCACGGGTCAGATGCTCAAGAGGTTTTGCCCAAATGTCTCTCCTCGTGTTCACCTAGATCATGGAGCGAAGACAAAGTATGTACTGATTGGAACAGGATGTGGAGCCACTCCAAAGGTAGATCAGAAAGAACAATCCATCTCGTCTGACTGGGCCATATAATTTACTCATTGTGAGCAGATGGGTTATGAGGTCTGCCATCAGTGATGAATTATATTCATCATAAGTCATTCCCAGCTAATGAGGATCCATTATCATTAGCTGCTAAGGAAGAATAACGGCTTGCCAGGACAGAGTAGGGGTTTCACAATTTCCAGGGAGAAAATTCTGGGCTGGTAGCCACCTGGCAAGTGAATTTTCAGGAAACTGAAAACTTTCCAAGATGGATACCTTCTGCTTACTTCAAGCCTTGGCTTTTAATTTCCTTGGGCACATTCAGGAGAGGGAATGTAAGAGGAGGTGGAGGAAGCGAAGGAAAATAGTAGTAACCGTATCTGATAAAACTGTGATTAAATCAAGGTCTCACTCTAATTACACTGCATTTAAATAAACTTTGCCTAGTAAGTAATTGTAATTAAACTGCAATTAAACATGTATTTATATCACCATTTCCTCCCCTGCACAGCTGTCTGTTTCCACCTCCTGTTGTTGCTGCCTACCTGCCAAAACTTCTGAATTTAGCCCAGGGGACTTTCCATTTCCTTGGACTTCCCCGAGGAGATGTTGCGGGGGACAAGGTCTGAGACTCCTCCCCATACTCCCCCAGTGCAATCAGCTAAAAGGAGCTTCTGCTTCCAAGCTGTGTGTGGGAAGGAAGATGCAGCTGATACTGTGATAAACTAGATCTGAGGAAAAGGTTGTGAGGGGCAGAGATATGAATGAAGGGATGTGGGTGTCTCTTCCTCTCACAGGAACTTGAAAAGGTACATATTTCCCTCTTTTTGAAACTTCTTTACATTTGGGCTAGAAATAAAGCTATCTTTCCTGCCTTCTACAGAGCACCTTTGATACAAGTATATTTTCTGAAGCCCCAGATCTCATTTACTGCACCACGTTTGTAGTTGTGCATTGTT
This sequence comes from Athene noctua, assembly GCF_965140245.1. NCBI lineage: Eukaryota > Metazoa > Chordata > Aves > Strigiformes > Strigidae > Athene > Athene noctua. The sequence goes on from NC_134049.1 coordinate 8,219,624, forward strand.
GTACATGACATGGAGCAAAAGAGCTCACTTACCTACACAGTACCTACAGGTGAGAGTCCAGAACTGGGAATACAATTCTTGAGCTCTGTTTTCAGCTTTTTAGGAGTATTCACTAACTCTAACTGTGTCTCAATTTTCTTTATTTGCAGCACTGAGCTGCCTATACATAACAACCCTACAGGTGGTCTTTAAAGTTTACTGCAGTTCTGAACAATTGGGTTAGGGAAGTCTGTTACAGAAAAAAAGGAGGTTCCAGCTATGTAAAATGGAAACTAGTTCCTGTTGGGAATCTGAAGGCAGTAAGGAAGGGAAAGGAAAACAGGGAGAAACAAAAGAAGAAATAAACAGCTAAAGGGAGAGTCATAAAAATGAGGTGGTGAACAACGTATAACAGTGCAGAGGATGCCTGGGGCTAACAAAACCAAACCAGCTTCTGTGCCCTACCTCCCTCCTCACCAGAGATGATGGAAAACATCTCCATTTGTGCCTCTGCTATCACATAGCTCTAATTAAGGGACTGGAGAAATACCACTGTCACCCTCATCTGTTTGTGTTCAGATGCTGAAAGGACACCATGCATCTCCCTGACAGCTAGTCATTACAGCTTTGTATGAGCACCCCTCCTTCCACCAGAAGTATTGAGTCCTCTGTTAAATATCTAAGACAAGACCATTGCTACATTTCTTTTACTCAAGAAAGGTGAGGCATGAAGCCCTTATCATGGGAGATCACTGCTGGGAGGATAAGGGTATCTGACGGAGAAGAGGCTGAATGTTAGACATGCTAGCAATGTGCTAGACATGTTGCTTCAAAAGATACACAGCAAAGGGAAAGAATCCATATGTATACATGTGGGGTGCCCAGACGTGCATATGGGCACAGTGTAATAAAATAATTTAAAAAACCTTATTACCCAAAATTAATTAAACAAATCTGTTTGGTTACTGGCAATTTCACAATGACTGCTGTGTTATAAGCTGTATTCACTCCCCTCCCTATCCTCCTTCAGATATTTCTATTTTCCCCTGAATAACTGGTCTCAGGAAGGTCCTTATGCCAGGTATTAGTGAAAATGAATAGAACAGTCATCTTAAGCTTGATTTTCTGATGTGACAGTAGTCAATCCAATCTGCTGTGATCTGTCATGTCAAACAATATAGATCCCAACTCTGTGACTCCGTATTTCCTTCCAAACCTTTCTTTAACCTAAAAACCTCAGTTCTACTTCCAGAAATAGAAGACAAAAGCAATACTACTGGAGTGGCATTTATCAGAGGAAGAATTGGACATGTCTTTCCCTGCAGACTTTCACTCCAGAATCACTATTTATTTATTGGTTAGTTCAGCAACATCGTTCACTCATAAACAATCTGATCTAAACGGTATCCCTTCCACAACTTGAATCCTCCCTTTCTAAGTCAAAGGGGTGAAAAGCCCCAAAGGCTGTCATCACTCACAGGGTGAAAACCCCCAAAGGTTGTCATCACCCACCGTTCCCCCACATAGCTCTGTGGCTCACATCCTTTTTAATCAGGAACCAGCGAAAGAAATGCCTCCTTTTTAAGGTATGTGAACTGCTGCCCTCTCTCCCTTTGGCAACCTGCTGCCCACAGAGACATACCATTGAGTCCATGATTACTTTCAGTTTTATTCAGCTCAACTTAGAGGTGCAGTCAAAGGAGGCAAATGACCGTCACAGGTCAAAGCCCAAACCTTCCCTTCTCTTTAATGGCTCTGTGAGTGCCTCAGGCTTTTTGTTTTCACTTGCAGTGAACTCAATTCTGCCAGTAATTTTGTTCTGCTATTAGGCAGATGGAATAATGTGACCAATTATCAGCTCTGTGTGCATTCTCTGTCTTTCTATTTTAATGTAAATACATCTATTTGCAATCACGGATGGCCTTCAACCCCCTTAGGAGATACTCAAGACACATCTTTTAGAATTAGGCTTAGACAACAGTCTTCTGAACACTTGGGACCCAGTGTCCAACAGCATGGATGGAACTACTTGTGTTAGTGCAAGAGATGACCTTCCTGTGTCTTCCTGCGCCTGACTGTCACGCATCCGTCAGCCGTTAGATCCAGGCGATGCACTGCAAGTATCCTGTGCACAACTGCAGGCTCATTCACTTCCAGAACTGAATATTCACAATGAATCCTCACTCTCACATTGGCTTTGGTTGACTTATTGGAATCAAAACAAGCCATGGGCAGATTAAAAATACCAGGGAGTACAGCATCCTTTCCCTTCTGCATTCATTTGCACTGGAGTGGTAGACAGCAGCTAACAAAAATGTTTCAGTGCAGGGGCTATTTTCTTCTCAATGGCCCACTAGACTGGTAATTTTACACTCTAGAGCATGACCAAGAACTACTTATAGGAATAAATGTTTTGTTGTTGTCTTAGCCAGGGAAGGAATAATGATCTAGTTACCAGCAAAACCCAGATATTCTCTCTGAAATCCCAGAGTAGAGGAGAGCTGTGAGGAGGAACGGGGAAAACAGAACAGAAAGCCTATGAGGGTAGAGGCAGAAGGCTATGAGACATTATCCTTCATTCAGCATGCAGATGAGTTTGCCAAGCAGGAAGCGAAATAGAGAAAAGGTGTCTGACGCATCACATGTCATCTCTGCTGTCACTCATACACTCTAATTACCCTTAAATCAAGTGCAATAGCTTCCCCAGCCCTGAAATACGTGCTGTCTGTCTCCTTATACACATAATAAGGCCTGCAGGGATTTCAGAGACTTTAGCCTTCCGTGTCTCCTTGCTCTGATCCTCAGGTTTCTTTTAGCATAAAATCAGCTGAAAAGCACTGAAAGACACAACCTTATTTTTATAAATCCCTGTCCTGCTTGCCAAATCTAGCTGAGTCAATGAATGCCCAAGACTGTGATTTGGATTCTCTTGCACAGAGTGTATTTGTGTACTGCTGTTTCCTTATGTCATCATGTACTTGTTACGCTGCTTGTTACTCCAGTCATATCTAGCCAAGGATAAACAACAAACGGTGAACATGAAATATGACTGCTGACCTCACATATGTACTCACACTAGAGAGTGGAAGAGACTTCCATGAAGCATAGAAGGCAAATCAATAGCTCACTTATGGTGTAGAAAGCAGTCTGGTATGGCTTGCAAGAACTCACTGAACGTTATAGGCTAAATTCATCATCTGGCATGGCATGCTAGGCACTGATTCTGAAATGCTGTCACCTAAGCACTGCACATGCCTACCGTGTATATCAGATCCTGTGGAACATGACTTGAATACTTCCCTTCCCATTTGTTTCACTTCCCAGAAATGCTGAGCATAGTACGTAAAATCAGCAAGAGCAAGGAGTGCTCAGCAAATTTGAAAACAATGCCACAGGTAGGTAGATATTTGAGGAAGGAATGAGCTGCCAAACATCAGCACCTTGTCTCCTTTGAATATGTTGCTGCTTCTTTTTACATATGCACATGCTGTAAAGCCTGTTTATCAGTTCTCTGCTTGCTCGATGAATCTCCAAAGCCTCCAGTGCCCTAGCTATGATTCATTTCTGAATAATTTCATGAAAGGCAAACAGCATGTTTCCAGTTCCGCACACTTGTCTGATATTGCTGGGCACTTCATCATTTGGAGACAATGTTTTTCACTTGTCTCAGTCTTCCCTTTCCCCCCACTTTCCTCCCCGTACATGTAAAACCATTGCCCCCACATTCCAACCCCTCAGAGATTGCAAATTATTTTAAGTGGAGGAAAGGTTGAGCCCCATTTTTGCTTGATGCATTTTGTTTAAGTTGCTCGTGCTGTTCCAACATCTGTCATATCCTCCACAGCAGTGCAATCAAACTGTCAGGGCTGAGTGAAGTTTTGCTGATCCAATCTGCTCCTTCTGTGATTCCTGTCAAAAGCATCAGGAGGTGGTAGATACAGTTGTGTGCTCTTTAAACAACAGATCTTTATTTTTGCACATTAGAGGAACTGTTATTGTTTGTTTCTCTTAGGCTTATAAAGCACTCTCTTTGCTTGCAAAGCCTCTTCAAATGTGGTTGCAATCACAAGCCATGCTGCACTTCCCAGACTCTGCTGCGTTCCTATGGCTCCTCAGTTTTACATCCCCTCTTCCCATGTGAGGTCAGAGAACACAAATATCTCTCAATCTTGCTGGTGTCTGTAATTCCACAACAGATCTTGGAAGCACCCAGGAGGAAGTTACTGTTTGGATCCTGCATTATTATTAATGAGGTAATTAAGCCAAAGGGTTGTGGGGGAAGGGGAAGAGAGTCATATTTTAATAAGCTCCCTTCTGGATACTGCACTGCAATTTGCGAGATGAACGTTATTCCCTGTTAACGATACCAAAAGGATCCAATACTAATTGATATTATTGATACTAATACCACTAATCACCTTGCCTAAAAGGACGGGATGTTCTTTCATAATTTAAAAAGCATGTACCCTTGATGTACCTTAATAACTGAAAGAATTAAGAAAAAAGTTATTCCATTTGTGCTCTGTTAACGTGCAGGATGTATTTTTAAACAGCTTTCCACCATGATGCACCTTTTTGCTTCTGACTGAAGCCTTAAACTCTTGCTGTGAAATGGAAACTTACAGTTTTATCATTTTATAAAAGGAACCTGAATCTGAGGTGAATAGTATGGTTCTGCCCCATTTCTGTGTTGGCCTCATAGCCTATGGCTTTCCCACCAAGGCAGAAAGTCTTCTAATTACAGCAAAGTACCAATGGAAAATGGAACTTACGATGCCACTGTGCCCTCTTCTCTGATAGTTATATTGGCTGGTGACTCCTGCTGTGATGAAAAAGCAGGTTCAGAAACACTTTGATTCATTAAAGAAAAAATGTTTTAAAAAAATGAAAACCCCTAAGATAACAGACTTTGGTTCTCTAATACATTTACTTCTTTAAAAATCTCCATCTCCAAACCTCACTGGTAGGAAAACATCTTCAACTTTCCATGATCTGACTTTACCATCTTCCAAAGCATCCTACGCAGAGACTGGACTATTGTCCCTTGAACAAAAAAGAAATCTGAAAACCCTGGCAGAGACGCATCCAGTGCTGCATATAGGAAAGGGAAATGATTGGCTCCAATTTCCACCTTGGATACTGAACTTTAAAATACACACACCAAGTAAAACCATAGATTAATGACAAATAAACTCTTTTCTTGAGTCCAAATGTGCAAGGTTCAAGGCTCTGAAAATCCCCCTTGGTATGTGGTTGTCATCGTTAGGAGCTGCCCTTTTCTCTTTTACCTTTTTTGGCTTCTACAATGGCTGTTCTCTAACCCATTTTCAGTTAAAGTTCACAACATGAATAAGACAGATCCTAAGAAAGTCTCTCAAGCAAATAGAGTGAAAGGAATGGACACTTAGAGCATACTTCTGAAAATCTGTCTCATGTGACCTAAACATCTACTGTAAAATAACGAAGAAGATAGAAAAGTGAAAGGCAGCACTTTCATGAGAGTGAAAGCTTAGCAGGTTGGTTCTACCTGGGAGAGCTGTTGCAGGTACTGATTACACATCTTCTCACACTGTGTTAATTCAGTCTGACTCCAGTTGATGCTGAAATTTCTTTTGGATTACATCTGTATTTTACGAAGGAGTCCAGTTGTGAGCTTTTTGGCAGCTGTAGAGAGTACTAAGTATCCACTAATTTGAATTCTTTTCTGAGAGTATACATCTTTGGGGAGTTTACTGCCTTCTCATCTCTGAATTCACGTAATACGGCCTACAGAAAAACAAAATTGAAGGATGACTTATAACAGGAGCTGCGAACAAGAAATTTTCTGGTGACAGGATTCCTTATAAACAGGATTCACTAGACCAGCTGAAGCAAAAAAGTAGCTGGGGAAGAAACAATTGCAGGCTCTGAGGAATAATCACTCTCTGAGGAAAAGTGCATTAACAATTTTGACTAAAACAATGAGATCCCAACTGTTATCTGAGGTTGAACTTTGAGCATCTTCCACTTTAAAGGAAACAGAGTTTGGAAAATGAAATAGAAAATGGGAATCCTTGGCTGGCAAGTGCTGCGAAATAAGAACATCTCCACCATTTTTTTTTTTTTTTTCCAGGTTGGAGAAAGAGGAAATTAAATCTTAGTTGGCCAATTAGCCCCCACAATCCCCAAAGGCAAGACAAGATCTTTTTGCGGGAAAGCCTTGAGGTGAAGCCAATTCAATTAGTTTCCACAGCAAAACTGTCAAGACCCAAAAAACTAGGTGGAATAATGAACTGATTAAAACCTGTAATTGCAATTCAATGGAGGAAATCATTAATCATGGAGATGGCAACACTCTCTCACTTCCAGACTGTGCTCGGATGAGCTGCCAGCAAAAGGGACTGTAGGAATAAAGTGGAAAAGGAACATCCTGGATAGAAATTTATATGGTTCCATGACCAACCTGTGGAAAAGAAAAACCTTCCCTAGACAATAAAAGAGTGGTAAAAAAAGGTATAAACATTTTTTTTTGTTATTCTTAATTCCTCATCTCTCAGTGGTTTAGGTCAGTGAAGCATTGGACCACACTCAAACCAAACTCAAAGTAGTTTCTTCCATCTTTAATTTCTTGTGTTTCTAATATTTTCTCATCTTACCTTTTTCACTTGTCCACCCCTCCCACTACAGGTGCTTTTAGTCTCATATTCACAGTAGTGACAAACTGCTTGTGATGTTCCCAAAGCAGTTAGCCCTTTCTAGGGTACTCTGCCTAGCCACTTTGCCAACTGGCATCTCCTTCAGAAATATTAAGACACCACAAGCATCCATACCAAGCATCCACAGAAAAAGGAACCTCACTTCTATTCAAACTAAAACTGATTTTAATCAAAGGTGACATTTTTATCTAAGTTTTTGGAAATAACTCCACGGCTCAGCCAGGTCTTCATGCCATGGCTTTTCATCTTCAAAACCTTCACCTAACTCCTTTCTCTCCTGTTATCCCTTCAAGATTAAGCCATTATAATTAAGCTCAAGAGGCCAGCAAAGTCAGTCACCCTCTTTTTTGTCAGCCTAGGTTTTTCCCTTTAGCTGACTCCTCTATATTGTATCTCTAAAGGGAAGGGCTAGACTGGGGTCACCACTAAGCTGCTGCAGGTGTCAGGCCAGGCTAGAATAAGAGGATGCAGGATGATAAAGAGAAACAGGGTGGTGACAGAGAGCATAAGAAGAGGTCTAAAAAGCCAATACTGCATCAAGTATATGTAGCATATAAATCTGAGCAGGAAATTAAATGCAAAACATGATGGGAAGAGACTGCTTCATTTATGCTAAACCAGAATGAAAGTTAGCAAAGAGGAAAAAATTGGGCGTTACCTCATTTTCAGAACTGATTTGTCAGCACGTAGTATTTTCCAATGATTGGATACCATCTAACCTAAAATTCCAGCGAACCTTGAAGGTGTTGTAATTAGCAATGTTACCACTAAGTGACTCTTTTACAACCAAGGAAGATTCAAGCCAGGGACATGAAAATTGTCCCGCTGGGAAGAAGGAATGTGAAGAAATAGGGTGAGAATGAGTGAAAGCTTCTCTTAGCCTAGCCGACTCTTCCTCTGGAGAGCTCTGAAGAAGAAAAGCTTAATTAATTGTAGCACCACTGAAGCTCTGCAAAGAAAAAGCCTGTTAAGTCATGAGCTCCATCCTTCAGACTGCACTCCAATTCCCATTGAGCTACACAGGATAGTGCTCAGTGTCTCTAGTGACAAGGTTTCTGGGAACACTAACCCACTGAAGTAGCTGTGTATTGAACAGCAAAATTGCCCTGATAACTTGGGGAAGGAAAAGGCATAATTGCAGATCTCGTGGACTGCAAGGACCCGTCTTCAAGTAGCAGGTCTTTGCTTAAGGCATAAAGTACAAGACGTAAGGAAAGTAGAAGGTAGAAGAAGGAAGAGGGAAAGTGGATTCCCACCATCTCTTTGGCTCTATCCAAATTCATTCTTCCCTCCAAAAATGTGTTTCCAATCAGAAAACTGTTCTCCGCTTCAGATGCAAGAGCTGCAGAGAGTGGTTACAGGTAGACTTTCTGTCTCTCATAAATTATTACAGCAAACGTAAACGCAGCTTATTACAAACAAGCAAGATCTGAGTTGTTTGCAAAACTTACGTGTCTCATTGGAGACATGCTGAGCAACTCTGCCAACTACCTCACTCTAAGAGTGAGTAAATACAGCCTTGAATTAATGTGATGCTTTAACAGACTGGCTTCCTTCTTCTGCCCTTTTTTTTTTATTATTTTTTTTTTTTTTTCTTTTATTCTGGAAGCCAGCTGCAACTTCTAAATCTTGCTCGTAATATGCATAAATCTATTATTTATTTATTATTAACTTATTTTGCCATTAATGATCTGGATGGAGGCTTGCCTGTCAACTAACCTGTTTCAAGGGAAGAAAAAAAACCCACCAACTTGATTTAAAGGTTGCAGCTTCTAGGTAGTGGAAGCAATGTGAGAGTTCAGAAGTGGGATACTAGCTCCAGGGACAGTTTAGAGGAATGGGGTTTGTTTTAGCCTGAAGTGAGGGTGAATGCATTCCTTTGCCATGGGGAAATGAAGAGCTGCATTAAGCAACCCATACTCTGGACTCAACAATGCTTCCTGAAAGACCAGATGGGAGGTAAAAAAATAGGTTCACTCATTTCCATCTGGAAAGAGCCTTCCTAGCATTTCACTGACTGGAAAACTCGCTGCCTCCAGGCTGCCTTGGGGTGTGATATTTTCAAGGTGCTCTGAATTCTTAGCCCTGTTATACTGAATAATATCAACGGGATTCTCAAAGTAAGCTCCCAACAGCCTCCTATCCCACAAAATTAATCTGATCTTGCTTCCTGCACAGAAGTTTATTTCAAGCCTTCATTTTTTCTGACTTTACAAGAGTAGGTGGGAACAAGCTACCTTATGTTCATTAAGGATAAGAAGATGCACACAGGTATACCTTGACACTCTTATGCTGAAAATCCACTGTCCTGTTCACTTGGCAGAAACTTGTTCGCATAGCCAGATCGTAAAGGGTACAAGTAAAGGGACCTGTGAGGTTGGACAGGCACCAGGATAATTCTAAGATAGCTGGGGATTATATACTGAGCACTAAAAGATGAAACTATAGCACTGAAACAGATTCTCTAGGGTTTCCAGGCCATTTACACACACTGGACTATCCCCAGTTTCTCTATTTCAGGGTTCTGGAAAAACAAATAATTTAGAAGACAGCCAATGCCAAGATCCATTTTTGAAGTCTCCAAACTCCGCTGTTGCTTTCCAGGTGACCTACCAGTCTTTCTGAAATCTCTAACATTCCTCTGGGTCCCCCAGAGATTGTACTGGCATATGTTTACACTGCCTTTCACTTTTGCTTTCAAGACCTTGGCCATGTTTATTGATTTCTGCTTTGTTTCACAGCACTGCATTTCTGCTGAAGGTGCCCCGTGTCTCCCCAGACTGGAGTGTTACTCTTCTGAGGTCATGCTCTGGTGCCTGCCTGGCTCCTGTAAAACATCACGCTCTGAACTGCTCCTGATGGATTTTTTGACCAAGTGTTCTGCTTATAACACGTCAAGCATGGTTCAAAAATGAGCATAGACTGCCTTGATGAGGGGAAGCTGGGATTATGTCAAAGTTCTTTGTGTTTTAAAGGTCAACACATCAACTTCTCCAAATGGCTTTCCTATGGCTGTAATTTGCTCAATGTAATCAAATATGCTTGAAAAATCATGAGTTGGTGGAAAAAGATCCCTACAGAACTAGCATTAGGGAAATGGAAATTTCTGCCTTCAGATCACAGGAAAAAATCAACTTTTGTCTTTAGAAATCAAATGAACTTGTTATTTCTTATCTCTCCAGCTGCCTACCGGCTACTGATAGAGGTCCACCAGAGTCAAGCTTTCAGAGAAAGTGTTCCTACAGATAGGCTCAACAACTGATATTTGAACTCTTCATTAAGATGATAATTTTAAAATGTATTAAGCATGAGAGTCATGTCACCTTTATGTTTAGTATTTAAAATTGAGATAGGAAACAAAGTTTATTCACCCGAGTTCAAGACTGCCAGCAGCACTGTCCAGCAGACACCATATCTCAAACACTGCTATGTTACAATATGCTGTACATGTACTCACTTCATAGTGTTGACAACCTAATGCCCATTAATAAAAAACTTTTCAAACTAGCTCAAACTTTTCCTTCATTCCTCCAAGCTGTTGCTACTTGTGGTACTACATTTAGAAAGTAAATAATTCCCTTCCCGAAACAATTTGTATTGTTCCCTGGAAGGTGTTTATAGACTTCAGTCATATCCCCCAAGTTCTCTCTTTTCTACACTACATAGCTTTAGTTCCTAACATCTCTCCTCCCTCTGTTTCTCTAATCCCTCCAGGGCATGGCATTATATGTATGTTCTTCTAGTTTTTCATACCTCTCAGAAACTGTGGAGGGTGAGAATCACACACTATTACTAAGTGCTACAAAGAAAAGCAGTGTAGCTAACAGTGCTAACAGTGTCTATGTTTAGGATAGTCTGAATAACAAAAGGCAAGGTATTCCAGTAGTATAAAACAGTACAGCCCTACAAACACAATACAAACTGTCTTAATACATAACAACAGAAGATCTGGTCATAAATACATCTTTACACAGTCTCAGAAAATTTAATCATATACTTTGTAAGGATTGGAAGGAAGTAATGAAGAATGACACTGTCTTATTTAGAAATTATAGTTGAGAGAACAATCAGGAGAACAGGAAAATCCAATCTAGATTTTTCTCCCAGGGAAAAAAATGCCTTGAAGTATAATGGAGTCAGTGTGTTTGAGTCATCATTTTCATAGAATAACACAGCACTGCATGATAGGATTACAATGCTCATATCAGCACATGACTTTCTGAAGTGATGTCGAGCCATCAAACTGCAATGCTGAGTCATATATGCCACGATGAATGAGATCTATGTGGTTGTTCACCTGATAAATTGAAAGATGTATCCATAAAAATAGTACTACTCCACAAGTTTGCTGGCAGCCCTCCAAGAAATGCCATCTCTGGCTGTGTACAGACTGTTAGGAGGAGGCCAGCCCAGGCAGACATTCAGGAGGGATCACTAATTCCCAGTGGGCATTGTCTAATGCAGTCCTTCTTAGACACGTTTTCTTTTCTTCATAAAACGAAACAATAAGCCTCAGTCCCCTCCTATCATCAGAAGTGTTTTCAGGATTACTTCTACAGGCTAGAGAGCTGTTTAATCTTCAAAAAAGACAAAGTTCAATTCTTTCCTATGTTTAATAACATCCATAAACTGTCAGCATATTTTTGGAGTTTTGCATCTTTTGCGTAAACTGACCCGATTCAGACTCTGTTCTGCAGGCATTTCATCCTGCCACAAAGATCCCCAATGAGCTCCAGCGTCTTTGTAGCCACCTGAAAATTTACCAAAAGTGTCTCCTGAAGACCCCTGATATCTGGTGATCCAGACATCACTTTCCCAGCATGCCCCAGAACGTCACTACTTCTTTCTTCTCTCCTGAGAAATCACTCCCATTTTTCAGCAGTTCCTGAGGATTGCAACACCAAACAAAACCCCAAATGAAGAACATGAAAAAGAGACAAGACAGTAATACAGATAACATTCTGCCTTTCTGTGTAAAAGTAGGTTTCATCCTCTGCTGGAATAATGTGCTCAGGTTTAGTCACTAAAAAGGCCAAGCAGAAAGAGACACAGCGGAGGGCAGCAAAAGTAGATTGCATTATTATATAGGGGGAAGAAAGTAATCCATTAGAAGGAAAATGAAAAGCTTTGTGATGATGAGGGGTAGAAAGTAAAAGAGGGAGAGTAGATATATGAGAGAGCACAGCAGATGATGTCTAGAAGGGCAATTACTTGTTCCCTTTCTCTCTACTCTTTCCCATAACACAAGACCTGGAGGGCAATTTGCAATTAAGGGCCACCTATTGAAAACGGACAAAAATGAAACACTATTTAGCATGTAATTAACCTGTGGAACTCACTCCCACATGGTATTCCATGGACAAAGAGCTCAGACAGAGCCCAGGAAGGATTAGACATCACTAAGAAGAGGTAAGATAGCATTTCGCGTTCCACCAGCTTGGATAAAAATAAAATACAAAGAATATCAATTCTCATGCTTCAGGGTCTAAGTTGTTCATTGTGATCAGCAGCAGGTAAAGCTCAGCAGGACGTGAAAGATGCAGTTCTGCCAATGAAAGCTTTAGCGCACTGCCCTTTCCCATGTGCTTCTTGTTACTTATCTCAGATGCTTATATAGCTCCCACAGTTCCAATATATGAGTTCATTACAATCAGTAACATATTCATCATCACAATAGCCTGAGAAGGTACAGAAGAGCTTTTCTCCCTGTTGTACAGACTGTGAACAAAGACACTTAGGGACACGCTGGAGGTCACGCAGGAGAAGGGAGCAGACCACTGTACGGCAGACAACACCTGCTCCATGCATCCAACCTGATCACTGGACCCTACTGCATCCCAGAGCACAGAGCTAGCTGGGAAGGGAGACAGTAGCTCCATTCCCATGCTCCTTTCGAACACACGTCCCAACACTAAGGATGCTGGCAGTTTAATTAAACAACATCCCTAGCAGGATCAACACAATCATTTCCATCAGCCAAGCAGTGACCACAGTTTCAGGGGCCCGGTCCTCAGGCGGTGCCTCACAGCAGGTTGCTCTGACCTTGCTGATACTCAGCACTAGCCCAGCAGCTGGTTTGTCCTTTGGGATGAATTCCAGCTGGCAGTGCTGGATGGTTAAAGGTCTCTTAGCATGTGATGTTTCCCTCCTGCTGTGACTTATCTATACAATTTTTAGTACATGTAGCCCACTTAAGGTCAGGCCATGCAGCTGCTGCATTTTTTTTACCTAAGCAGTCCCAGCAAGTCCGATGGAACTACTCCCATGGGTTGCACAATCTGGCAATCTTTTAAAATGACAGATGTACAGAAACTGTAACTTTCCTCCATGTGGAGATGGGTCACACACCTCCTTTTTCAAACGGCTGTACGTGTACTATAATTCAGTGTCAATTTTTATATTATCATTTATTTTTAATATATATTTAACTAACAGAAGGATTTATCAGTCAATCTCTGAACAAAACTACAACACTGCTTTAATGTTCTCATTTCTTTTTTTTTTTTTTTTTTTTTTTAACCTTTTCTTTTCTTGGAACAGTTTTGCCCCGAGGTAGCAACTTAAAAGGTCCATCATGATCTTTGCTGGAGAAAAGAGTCCACTTTGAAGCTATGATACAATGAATACACAGGTCATTTTGAGAATAAAACATAAAGACACACTAACCATGAAAGTTTTATTTCCTTCTCAAGTGATAAGCATGTATGAAGGAAAGACTTTTTTTGCTACCTTTGGCCCATTGTGGAACACTTGTTAAAAAAATGTTCCTTGATACTAATCTCCAACTGGTGTTTCACTTATCTTGAACTCTCAAATGTCACCAGCTTTCAACTGGTGCTGCGAAAAGACCTAACTTACATATCTATAAAAGGAAGAGCTCTATTTTAATCATCTCTTTCTTTCTTCCTCTCTTCTCTCCTTTCTTTCTTTCTCTCTCTCTCTCTCTCTATTTTGCCACTGCATTTCTGCTTTGATTTTGATTTCTAATACAAAAAGGAGCAAGAGGAGCAGCTATACATTATACACAATAAGACTACTCTTAATTTGGCTAAACCCTCATTAAACTAACATATTTTTCCTTAATCCGATACAGCACAAATTTTTAACCAAAATTGGCTTGTAGTAGGTTCTTCTACTTCACCAGTGTGACAACCAACTTTTCTGAATTGGCTAGTAGATCCTGAACAGATGCCAACAGCACCCTGTACAGGGAAGGAAGGTGCTTCTTCAGAAATGCAAAGACATGGGATGGGAAAAGTGGATACTCACAAAGACTAGGAATGATCACTTTCAATGTCACCTGTTCCAATGTCACTTGCAGCTCAGTACTGAAGTCTTACCATAAACAGAAGACAACCTGTCACTTAGATTGCATGTGCCATGGCCATGAATATGACATCAAATTTCCATGATGCCCCTTTCCAAAGCCAAGTAATGCAGGGGATTGGGATATGCTTCACATAAGGGAAGTATCAAACAATCAAGGGTCCAGCTCAGGATGCTACTGACAAAGATCAGTAGAAAATGGCTTCATTAAGGGATCTTGTTACAAATCAGGAGATCAAAAATCTAATTAAGCACATTCCACAACTCACGTCACAGGGAGATCACAGGTAAATGCAAGATTACTTGATCATTGGGTTGATGGGCACAAGAGATACACAGCTCTGAGTTGTGCAGCTGCACAGATGGATTCAAGGATAATGATGACACCACCCCTTTGGGAAAGGAAGGACTCAAATTCCATGTTTGACAAGACTGCCAGAAATTGTCAGCACTTCACATTACTCCTTAACCTGAATCACCATTAGATTATTGCCTCTGAAATTCACACTCTGAAAAAGTAATCTGGTTCATTAATAACGCATCTAAGGTACAGCACCAGTGAGCCAACATATTATAAGAGGATAATTATATGGGTAGTTCTTGCCTTTCTACTAGTGTCTTATCCCTTAGATCTAAACAGCGGACACACTTTCTATAGTACTGCTCATCTGAGCATATCAAAGTGCTTTATAGATGTTCATTACAAGTAATTACCAGCTGGCATGTGTGAATAATTTACAGGGTGGTAGAAGTGAAATTCTTACCACTCTCACTTTGTTTCACTGCTCCGCACTTTTTATCCTTTCTCTTTGCTCTTCCCTCTTTTCCTAGCCACGGGAAATTAGGAATGTCAGTAATTTGATTATCTTCATAAATCACATTTCTAGGCATCTATACCTACAAATATCTGGCCCTAAATATGGTAGCAAATCCAAAGCAGAAGGCTAAGAGAGAGATCCCTTCCCAGAACCAGCAGTGTCAGTGAAGGGTTTCTGCTTCCAGCTGCTTTTTAGCTTACATGAACTGCTCCATCAGCACTAATTTAGCCTTTTACCCAGGTAAAACATAAAGGGTAACCAGTAAGTAGGTGTGAATTACAAGGCAATAAGTGGGAGAGAATCTGACTCTGAAGTACACACCACTAATATGTTAAGAAAATCAGAGAAATTAACAGACCTGAACCCATTAAATTCAGTTAGAATAACTTCTGAATGTGTCTCATTAAGTCAAATACAGTTTAAGTATGTGAAGATCCTTTATTGATCAACACGTTAAAAAAAAAAAAAAAAGTAAGTTTTATTTTCAAAATTTGTGGGGTTTTTCCTCCATTTTCTTCAGAGACTTTAAACAGTTATGTTCACTTAGTCTTTGCTTTTCATTTTTCTCAGTCAGCTTTGGGATTTTATCTCCCAGGGCAGTCTACATTTAACAGGAATGAACATTTAAAACACCACTGTGAGTTGTCACAATTGTTATTTTGAGCAGAAGCTGGGATTCCTAGGTTTTGTTTCTTATTTTCCTTCCCCTCCGCCCCCCAGGATCTTAATTGCTTTTTTCATCACAGATTTTAAAATAAAGTTGATGCTTGAGGGAGTTTAATACTTGAATAAGAGAAGAATGGTGACCACTCTTAGACTCTCAGAAAGGAAAGTGACTCAAAGAACCAGAAGTAGAAAGGTGTGGCAAATGGCTAAAGGTGTGACACAAAGCCCAGTGAAGTACAATGGTTGAACACAAAGAAGCAAGGAAAAAATACACCAGCTGTCTACCAAGCCAATATGAAAAGGTTGAAATGTTAAATAACCAGAAGGGAAAAAAAGGAGAGCTTTCATGACAGGAAAAAGAAAGGGCAAAAGAGAAAGAAGCAGCACAATGACAACATAGTCTTATACACGCAGGAGGAAAAAAGAAAAGTATCCAATGATAGAACATATGGACAAAGAAAAATAACCCCAACTGCAGATGGATTTCCAAGGCAACACATAGAAACAAAACAAAAATTAAAGACAAGAAATTAACTAGGCGGATTGCTTAAAATCTCCACAAAAAAGATTAAAACCTCAAAACATTTGGAAAAAAGCAAATAACCTTTTCCAGCTTAAGAAAAATGTTCATTTTCTAAAAAGGCCATTTTCCAACACAAGTTTTCCCGTTCAACTAATGTAAACCAGCTCTAGTTATGTATTCCAGGCCCCTAGGGCAAAACATAATCTATCAGTGTTTGAAACGAGAACATCTTTGTTCAGACCTTAGGCCAACAGCAACCAAGGGACTCATCAGTGCTGTGGAGAAAAGCAGCAGGAAGAGAATAGTAGGGGAACGTTTGAGCACACTTTAAATGTCAGATAGTGCCCAAGCAGTCAAATATACCTAAGCCAATCAGTCACTTATCACATCTATAACTCATCACGACACCTTCAAAATATTTCAGAACATCTCCTTCCATGACAGCTGCTACGACAGCTTTCACTGGAGTAAGCAAAGAAGCTTCTCCAATGTGCAGCCATGTAGTAGCTGCAACGCGCTGTTTGTAGAGCCCTTCAAGGATTTCCAGGTCTTTAGGAAGCTGAGCTCTAGCAGATCAGCCAACTCATCGCAATGAGGAATGCATAAGCAGCTGGACAGCAAAGGTTCATTGTTTCAGTCCAGCTCATGGAAGGCTTCACCCAGGTGGGACTGCCATTGGTATTGCCATGACTGCTGTCTCTGCTCTGTACACCAAAACAGCGTTCCCTTCCCAAGAGCCTACACATGACAACACAGCACAAAACCCCCTCCATGCACTAAAGCACTCACCCAGGAGAATGGCTGGAAAGCTGGAGGACACTATACCATTTCACAGCTTTGAGCACAGGCTCTTTTTTCTAGCTACCACAGCTGTGATTAGATGGAAGTATCACTCTGTAATCAGAGCCGCCAAATGGATGGATCAATAGAGAGCTATCAGCAATTAGCACCGTTGTAACTGCCTGGCACATTTTTTATTTATTGAAGTGGGCAAGTCAAGATGCCTGGGGGATAAGCAGTTTCTGGCATATACAGATATAAGGAGAAATGGAGAAAAGGGATAGCATTGTTCATATTGGAGACTACCCCTTTTCCCTCCCTTCATCGCTCTCACAGCTTTGAGGCACGTGAGCATGTGTGCATTACATATAATTACAGAAACATCTGATTCATAGCAGAGGCCAGGTGGCACGGTAGGCTAACGCATCTCTTTTGCACCTTTGGAGTCAGAGATAGAATAAGTTTGCCAGTCTCGGAGTGTTTCCGCGTGGATTTTTATTTGCTTCAGACCTGTAAGTTCACTTTCTTCACCCAAAGGAGTTTTCATGACTGAAGGAACTGGCAATGTCACAGGCCAGGATTTAGTAGAAATGAGAACTGCTAGAGGGGCAGAACTGGGGAAAACAGATATAAATCAAAGACTTGGATGCATTAGCAGAGCTACATGAAAAGACTATGATGAGAATGGCTGGAAATATCCAAGTTTATATTGAGGAGAAAAAGAGCTGAGGAGAGCTTTGTGGAGACCTGGGACTAGAAGCTGCCATTCAGAACTGTGAGGTAGAAAATTGCTGTGGTCTCTGACCAGCAATATCACAGCTTTCCTTCACCTTCCTAAACAACAGGAAAAACACCCAACATTTTAATAATGAAACAAAACACCTTATAGCAAGTGCTGATTTTTAAAATACGGTTCTAGCTGTATAGTTTGTCCCAGTTGTTTTCGCTCTACTGGTATTAGCTGTTTCTTGAAGCAAGATGTCTTCCAGTTTTGGAATGCTCTAGCATTCAGCTCAGCTTTAGGGATCATCCTACAGGAGAGAGGCAGGGTGAATTTTTAAAAGAGCCAGATAGTATTATTTCTTTTACACTAGCAGTTACTATTCTTTCTCGCTGGAAAACCTCCCTGCTGGTACTGTCAGTCCATGTCAGCCCTCACCCTGACAGGCAGTTCACTTCTACCCTGCACTTCACATAGAGCTTCAAGAGCTCAACCATGAAAACAAGCAGTAGGCACGTCCTATATGCCAGCTATAGGTCCCCGCCTTTCTGCTACTTCACCCAGCTGGAGAAGTTTTGCTCCACCGTGTGCTGACTGAATTAACTCAGGTTCAGGCAATCTCAGCACAAGCCTTCTCAGTCCCAAAGGGAATCATTTAGGATGCTGTCATTAGTGCAAATACCTAACCTTTGAGTTCTTGGGGGTAATTTCTGCTCTGTTTCCATAGCTGATAAAGAGTCTATTCTGTACTGATGAAGCAATTGCGCAGGATGTTTCACATCAGTCTCAACTAAGCCTGGTAACTCCCCCAGCTCCACCTCCCTTATTTATATCCAACAACTGGACACTGCAAGTCAATGACCATCGACAATATGACACATGGATCTACACACCTAGCAAGTCTAATATCAGCTGAACTGACAGTGCTGGATTCTGGATACCATCAGAGGATAGAGAAATGTTCCAGCTGTCAATAGATGTGCCCTTGCACTGACCTTCTGTGAAGCACCCTCGGCCAGAGGGAGCAGTTGAAATCAATTAAAATTCTCTGGAGTGCCAAATTCTCCATACCTTTCAAGCAGCTTCCTCTCCTCCTTCCTCTGCTACAGGTGGACCACTAATCAGAAAGCCTTTTATATCTGTTTATACAGCAAACAGCTAAAGCTTTAAGGAATTAACAAGATACTAGGGGGTTTTTTGTTTGTTTTCTGATAGAATCAGGGATCTCACCTCTTTTTCAAAGCCCACAGGACCAAATGTTTGAAATCTTTCATTGATTCTGCAGTTTCCTTTTCCAATCTTGTTTGCAAAAAGCTCTTGAAATTTCTCCTGCACTTGAAGAGGGCATTTATAGTTGTCACTTTTGCCTACTCTGAGCATCCATCCTCCACATGAACAGCTTCTCCCCGGAGTCAAAGAGGACATCTGATACTTTCCAAGAGGCAGGTTTAAGTAAGGATCGGCTCACAGAGGAGAAGCAGAGACTGTGAAAGTGCACTCCAGCTGATCTAGCTTGCTTAAATGTCCCTTCAGTGTACATTTCAGCGGACTGAGAGGGGCCCTGGCCAGACCATAGCTAACCCCAGGATCTAGTACTACCAGTAGACAGAGGTTTAGCACAGCTGAGAATCAAGCCTTAGGTCCCAACACAGCACACCCCTACTACTCTCTAAACCCACAAAAGTCAATTAGTAGTGAATGCAGGCAGTTGTCTGCTTGAAGCCATCAGAAAATGACAGATCATTTCCTACAGCCCACCCAAAAGCTACACAACAGCAGCAATTTTGCATTAATGTGGGCCCAGGCTACAGCTGAGATGATTGTCTCGAAGTGTAAAGATCACAGTTTTAGCTCTAATGCTTCAAGCCGTGAAACCTCCCATAATTCATTTTGTAGACTAGCAAATTAATTGTTCAGCCATGGGAAAGCACGGACAGTCTTACCCCTTCCAGCTTCCCAGAATCAGACTCTGAGACTAGGGAGCAGAACATGGCAGCACTGTGAATGTGGACTGGACAATGGAACAAAATGCAAAGTGAGAAGAAATCTGCTCAAAATAACAGTAATAAATCTGGAAAACACTTCTTCTGTCTACACAGCTGGTGGTATTGACAAACCATATCTCCTTTGCTTTTTCCACAATTACACTATCAACAAGACTTCTGGAAGCAATAAAAACTCTTTATCTCGTATCGGTATACACTGAGATCTGAAATTACTTTCAGTGACGAAATGCAGGATTGAGTGCTTTTGCTGGCATATACAAGGTCTGCAACATTAGCATCAAGAGATGTAGTGAATGTGTCACAGTCCTTCATTGCTCTCAGACTAGCAGACGATCTCTGTGAAAAGGGCACTGTGATTTGCTGGTCAGGACCTTAAGCTTAAAAGGTACAAAGTACCCCTGAGTTTGAGAATGGCTTGTTTCTTCGTTAGAAGCTCTTCACCCATCTTCACAGACATAGGCCTGTAACAAATGACTGCAACAGGCTCACCAGAGACACCGCAGAATCCAGTGCTTTAGCATAACAGCAACTGCTCATTGCTGAGCAGTGATTATCTTGTCACACCAGCGTTTCCTTCTCTTAGGCAGAGACAGTTAAGTTATCTGGAGAATGCCTAAAACACATATTTTTGAGAGGGAACTGCGAGGTGATGGATTATGGGAGACTGCCAACATAGGCGCTGGAGCCATTAAGACTGACTGAGGTCTGATTACAGTTTTGCATAGCATAAGGGCACATCTGAAGAGGTGTAATTTAAAGGCTCATTGCTCGCTTCCTATCCAGTGTTGTGCGAGAAGGAAAAACTGCTGGAGTCTAGTCCATTTGAAATCACCTGTTTGTGTTCTACTACAGAATAGTCTACAAAATCTTACGAAATACTAAGCAATGAAAATGCTTGGCTCATTCTGAATTGCTTTAAAGTGATCAGGCAGCAATTGCAAAAATAGAGCTGGAATTTATGGAACATTCCCTGATATTTGCTTTTTGTAACTCCCCTGAAGTAGGAAGACTGCATTTCATTACTCTCACTTTCCTGAAGAGAGCTAGCTATTTTCTTATGTGTTTCCTTATGCCATTTATTTTCTGCCCTGCAAAGCTACCACTAGTGCATGCATGTCTTGCAATACAGGATCTCTATAAACCGAGAACTGGATTAGGAAAATGAATGTCACCTTCTGCCACTGATAGAGGCTGCAAAGAAGCAGGTTTTATTCCCATTATGACCCTTGTTTCTGGCTGCGCTCTATTACTTAGGAGCAGACTCATTCAGGAACAGCAGCTAGGACTGGCAGAGCATGTTTGTCCTATTAACTTCGATGCTGGCTCTATTTTGACCCAGATAGAGAGCTGAACAACTCATTTAGGCTTTCTGAGTTTTCACACGTGTGGGCCAGCAGGCCCTTTTGTTTAGCAATATATCACGAGGCAGAGAGAGATTTGGGTTTCGCCTTGAAAATGCAATACCTCACCAGGTTGTGATGGGGGCTTGGGGTGGTTTTGAGGTGTTTGCTTTGTGTTTTATCCAGTGAAGCTCTTGTTAAAGAGAGAGACAACTTTTATTCTGACTAGCTTCCACATCCTCTTGCCAAACAACACCCACTCTGACAGCATCTCTTTTTTTTTTTTTTTTTTCCTGCCAGGATCTACCTTCCAGCCTCTGTCACGTTGCTGTTCATATTCTTGTCTTTTTAATCCCTGTGTCCCTTTTTTCATTCACTACTGTCAGACACCTCAAGAAGGAAGCTGCAGCCCTCCTAAAAAGACCTCAAGCCTTAAACATATCCACAGTCTTGTTATCAGGAAAACTACTGCACCAAATAAAAGAAAACTGTCTTCAGCCACAAGGAGTAGGCTGAATCCCATAGCCATCAATTAAAAAGGTGCACTGATTACCTTGAGTCAGCGTATTTCACACACAGACTCACAGCATCATACATTTGCTAAAGAAAGTCTGTGCTTGCATGAGCAAAGCAGAAAAAGCCCCAAATGTGATCATCTGTAAATTCAGTGAGGACTTGAAATCCTCTTTGGGGTGATGAGTATCCACAGGACACTGACAAAGCTCTTTGCATTCTGCCCCAGCTCATTTTGTCTTTCTTTGGTTCAAAACCCAGCCCAGGAATCTGGAAGTGTTTGCTCTCTTCCCTACCAGCACAGTACAAAGTCAGACTCGTTACCTTCCCACCAGAAAGAAAAGCAGTTTCATAGTCAAGACAGTGATATCTTGACTGTTAGGCCAGGTAATATGAATTTTTCTTTGCGGCGTGAGCTGGTGCTCGGAGGTGATCAGGACCTCGCAGTAGCCTGGCCACAGCAGAGGTGCTGGCCCTTCCTGCTGTCCATGCTGTAAAGCTGGTCCTATAGTGGCAACCATGGGAATACACAAAGTCTTCGGTTTCCTCGCCTAGCAAGCTCCTGCCTTGCAGCAGCAGGATATTCTCTAGCAGTTACAAAAGGGGGAAAAAAAGACTATCAGATTTAGAGTAAGAGACTAATTGTTTTAGGGTTTTTGTTTCCATGAAACAGTGGATTTCCTATATTTTTTTTAAACTCTAGACTTCTTGGCTGCTGGAGGTACCTGACTAATGTGATGAGGGAAAGAAGCAGTAAGCAGGTATTTTAAGGGTGCCATTAAAAAAAAAATTTCTAAAAATACACTGTGACAGGAATCGTGCGAGTCTTGCTGAGATCAAGTGGAACATACATCTAAAGACATTACATGAAGGGGAGGAAGGAAAAATAAAATAAAATAATAATAATTTCATATGGGGCAACATCTTCCTTAAAAAAAACAGAAAGGCTGAGAGCCACAGAAGAAACACCAGGCAGTTTCACAGCAGTTCCCTTGGGAGTTAGTTGCTTTCCTGAGACTCCTAATTAATTATACATGTTAGTGAAGAAATATAATGTGGCTTCGAATAAAATTTAAAAAACAAAATTTAAAATGAAAGGGATAGGAAGAGGGAAGAAAAAAATTATTTTGTTAATCCATGTTTGAACTAATTTCACTTTAATCAGAAGCTGACAGGAAAATGGTATGCCCTGCTGCTTGTCACATTCAGCAGAGATGTCCCCACTGTCTTTAACTGATAAAACATTTCAATGCTGATCTCCAGTGGGAGGAGAACATTTCCTTTAATGCTGCTGAGTGCAGTTTCAACAGATCTCAGTATTTATTACAATCTGCTCCATGGTCATTGCTCCATCAGCCTGAACAAATGGGATTTTTGTGAACTAAATCTTTTTTTTTTTTTAGGGAATAGGAGTATCTGGTTCTTATAAACTGCAATGACCTGCAAGACAAGGCCAGCCCAGGAAAATCTGGGTTAAAAAAATACTTTTGGCTCACCAAAACCAAGATGAAAAATCTTTTCAGTTACAGTAATTTCAAACGGTTGAATATCAGAGTTCTGCCTTACAACTCTCAAGTGCTCTGATCCATGGCCCTGAGTAATGTATAGAGTTCACAGAAACCATCTCCATCCTCTATATGGCCTCTTTCCCTTCTTTAGACCTTCTAGAATGTAGCCCACAGCTGGTGTTCATTTATTGAGTTTTATTTGGATTTCCCCAATTAAAAAAACCAAACCTAGTTGTCCTTGACTCCAGTTATCAAAACAAAAATAGAACAGCAGCATGTCCCTCAGAGCCAAAAGGGCAGAGGTCCTCCCAAGCAAAACATAAAAGTCATCATGCAAACAATCCCCTCCTGTCCGCATAAGCAGATGCACTGTGTGCCTTGCCTTCCAACAGCAAGTCATAATTCCAGCTACTCTGGACCAAGGATGGGAATTTCTTCTGCTGCCAAGGGCCCTTCGTAGAGGCTTTTCACAGAAGCTCAGATGAATCCAGTGAGTAGAACCCACATGATAAAGTACAAAAAGAGTGCCTCTCTCTTTTCTCAAGTGGGACATTTCAAACAAGACTTCAAGTGAGAGGCAACCTTTCAACTGAAACTGAATATTAATAGGCAGGCAGCTTCGATCTTGGAGCACACGTGATACAGGCTGCCATGGAAAGGGATACCCTCTTCACTAATGCTGATTATACTCTTTGACTGCATGTTTTGATGGTCCAGGGAGTGCCCTGCAGCAAGTTCTTACTGGGGGGAAAAAACCAAAACAAACCAAAAAAAAAAAAATTAGAATATCCAGCATTAAATCTAAAATAAATGGTAATAATATGTAGCTACGATCTCTCAACATGTTGCTATAGGTTCATATGCCAACAACACGGGATCCAACATCCTTGTGAGACTGAGTAATTGTGCTTTAGGTGGCAAAGGCAACATCTCTTCACAACTTCCAGTCCTTTCCGTTTATATGAGGGCATTCTATCTTCCATCTTTACACTATCAGACACTTTTTTAGGGGTCAGAGGTCACTTGTTTTCTCCAAATAATACCAGCTCCATCATGGGCTTGCTGGATTTTCAAGCAAGCATCTCTGAGACTCACTTCAGACTTACAAGGACATTACAGACATCCTTCAAATCCCTAATTAACACTCCCATTTGCTGTGATGCCTGTAAAAATATGGAAATGAGAGTCTATCATTTCTGACTATTTTGCTGATTAGTATTGGCAAACCATTTCTTCTCTCCTCTCTTTGGACCCACCCATCTGTGCTCTCTTGCCTTACCCATAAGCTGTGAGCTCCTTGGGGAAGAAACAGCCCTTCTCTTACAAGTTTGCACATTGCCTAGCACAACAGGGTCCCACTTCACAACTCTAAGGTGCCGCAGATACAACTACTAACAACAGCAACAGCAAACACAACCCATTTCTGCTCCTGCTCACTTGTACCTGGACTGAGTGTCATTACGGAACTGGTGTGCTTGTCTAAATCTCATTTTATGCAAAACCTAGGGGCAAGAGTCATCTCTCATCTGCAGAGATGAGATCCCTCTTTTCCTTGCCCATTACCCCGTGGCAGCAAACCCTGGCTGCTCTTCACCAGTTGAAGGCCAGATTTGCCACTGATCTGATGCCACTTGGCAACTCTTGTGTCTCTGTAAAATAAGTGCACTGAAAAAAGTCAGGTTAAAAACAAAGAGATTCTCCGGGACCAACTAGAAATAGGGCAGTTGGATGCGAACAGTCATGTAAGAGGGATGGATTGAAACCACCAATTAACCTCAAGTAGGTCAAAGAGCTATTGCAGGCTAACACATTCTAGTCACAGATGACAAGGGCTGAATATAAAGCAATGGCCTAAAAGAAGAAATCATTATACCACATGCCTAAACTCCTGCATCAATCTTCCTTCAGAATTAAGTGGTTTAGACTCTGTTTTTATCAAGCCATATTTCCATGCACAGCACTGTGACTCTCACTCACTCTTTCAAAAGTGTACAAAGCTATGCATTGCAGAGTGTGAAACCCCGTAGTTTTTATCAATTATCAAGAACTTTGCTGCTTTAACATTTTCCCAACTCACCAAATAAACTGATTGTCTGGATTACTGTTGCTAAGATAAACTTTACTGTATTTAGACTTCTGTCTTAATTAATACCTCTGAATCTGGATCTTTGCAGATGCACCTTCAGTTCTGCCAACCAGATGTGGGTTAGCAAAGCCACTTCTCCTTACAAAACCACTTCAATCTTTCTTATTGTTTTAGAATGACTTTTCACTCTCCCATTTATGGTTTTCTCATTTAAGTTATGTGCTATAGACTGAAGCTCTCTGAGCCTTTATTGCCACCAGCTTTTTAATCCATGACACCAATGTTTTCTTCCTTTGTGTTTTGCTCAATGTACCAACATGAAAAGCAACACTGTGGGGTTTGTCTGCCTGTTTCTTGTGATCTGCAAACTGAAACAGCAGAATCGTGCTACATGGCCCCAGGTATCCACCAGGACTAGCATTGCAGGCAATGTCTAACTAGAGACACTTTCTTTATCCTGCCATCACTCTACAGATTTCACTATTACTTTAATTTTACAAACAGCAACTCTTCTGCATTTTTCATAGTTCACATCCATCCAGCACATTCTGAAGAACATGCCTATTAACATGTGGTCTAGTGTCAGCTAAAGAAATAAAATTGTATAAAATAGGGGTTTTTTTAACTCAAAATTAATGCCACCTCCCGTTTTTCCAGCACATGAATGAACCTTATATTCACAGGGTTGGTGAGAACACAAAAAGGGCTGGAACAAAAAAGAACCAAAAGACCAATAGAGCAATGTCTGCTGTGTCAGTGTTGGCTAGTTTCCCTGTAGGACTATGTGCAATTGCTTGTGCAACCGTTCTCCTGCACCAATCTCATTACTCAGGTCAGCTTTACACCTGTCTCGTTGTGGGCACGATGATGTCAGGCCACTCACTGTAAGAAAGGTGACAATCTCTGTAGGTGACTAAACAGTAACACACAGATGAGTCCCCAGCAATTCTGAACCTCTCAAGACGAATTTTTGCTTCTCCTTGCATGGCCCTTGCATACCTGATAAAGGTGTCCCGAGAGAAGAGAAAGCTATGGGTATGATACAGACTGTCATGTGCAAGATATATGTTTTTCTTCCCACAGCTCAGTAGAGATAAAAAAAATGTCACGGCAAATCTAAAGCTAGACTGTGTCTGTTGAAAAACAAAAAGTGTAACAGTGATTTATGGCCACTTTTACTCCAGAATCTCACACTTCAACTTCTAGCACGGGACCAGGATAATGAGAATTAAGGAAGAGGTTCCTGAGGACAGAAGCACTCTTCTTGCAACAGCTGATAAAAGTCAAGTGTAGGCTGTCATTACCTTCTCTTGCTCGAAGAATCCTTTTCAGTTCACCAAAGCAAAATGGCATCAGGGCTAACACACAGACATATTTTGATCATTCTGTTCTGTATTTCTTTCACTGTCTGACAAACAAGATGTTACTTCCTCAAGTGTATTATCTACTTATCAGCCTGGTTTCTCGCTTCACACTGCGTTTTGCAGACACTATACTTTAAGGAGTCGGAGTATGATGGAGAACCAGCTAATGCTTGAATA
Source organism: Athene noctua (assembly GCF_965140245.1). NCBI lineage: Eukaryota > Metazoa > Chordata > Aves > Strigiformes > Strigidae > Athene > Athene noctua. Next base: position 8,246,126 of record NC_134049.1, read on the forward strand.
AAACCATCTTTGAATTCAAAGATGAAATGGAGAAAAGGAAAAACGTCTTGTACAGATATGTCAAGCTATCCTCAAAGTGGTGTACTTCCTTCTGGGAAGCAGCTAGAATCCATGTGAAAGAATCTTCAATCTGTGCTTCTCACAAGAGGAAGGGGTTGCTACTCCAGCTTTTCTCTACAGGCATTAGGTCACATATAGGGAAGCAAGGCAAATTTATATCACTTGGTACTTTGAATCAAGTCTCCACATATCCTTCCTAAAGGAGCACTTTGTGTAAGGTAGGTTAATCCATTTTCAAACATAATAAACTTCCTCGAAGTATTTGTAAAGTAGGACTTGATTTTATCCCCAAACCCCTGTTTTAGAAACCTGTTTCTGGAACGATTCACCCTCCATTACTTTGATATCAACATCTTATCTGAATGCAATTATTCCCACCTGAGATTCAAACTGTCCAATGGAAGTTCCTTTCTCCCCCCATTACGGAGAGCATGCAAAGGAAGCAATGTGTTCTCCTACACAGCCCTGTCATGGGCTTCATATTAGACACAAAGACTTAGTCCGTAGATTCCCGGAGGGACACCAGAACATTGCAGTGCAAATTCACACATAGCTGACTGTATCCTGCCTTCTCCATGCAGAGGTATCCTTAAACCTGTTGATATGTCCAGGCTGTGACAGCAAAGGGGCAAAGAAAATTTACAGGGATTCATGATAAGGAGCTGGACACACTCTTCTTTTCAAATGTGGGCTGAACCAGTTATCCAGCAGTTTGAATTAATGATGCTACTAGTTTTGAGAAGCACAGAGCAGGGATTAAACTGGTCCCTCTGCATGGGAACAGACTGGTCAAGGACATTTCCAGTAAAACTCAGAACTGTGAACCTGATGTCTTTCAAGATCATAAGAATTTATCTTCAGCTAAAACTATATTATTTCACAGAAACTTACAGTACTTCCAAATCAATCAGTATGTAGTTTACACCTTTGCAGACACTTCTTTCCTGTACTACATGTTGCTGTAGGAAATCCCATGCCAGTGGCAGTCATGCTGACCACCAGTTAATGTGATTAACTGTACAGGCAGAAAGGGACAGATGTTATGTCTCAAAAGCAACAGGAGTTTAGCATGGGAACATTTCTTACAAGTTGCAAATATGCACGTGAGCAGATTGTCTCATGTGAATATAAAAGAAATAAAAAAAGTACTCTACTGAACCACAGCTTGTTCTACAGTTACCCAAGAAGCTACAGAAAAATAATAAAACCCAAAAATAATTCAAAAAGCGTTATAGTTCTGGGAAATGCACTGAAACTAGTTTCTAAAGCTATCTCCTGCTTTTCAACCACAGCAACTGTGGGAATCTGTACAGAGGTGTGGATTACACAGAGTGTGTGTGGACTGGTGGGCAAGGGATAGGTGTTGAGGTGAGAAATGCAGGGAGGTTCATCACTTTGCTCTGCAAGTTATCACATGGATAGCACACATCCACAGATGTACACACTCTCCATGGCAATATGTATGAGAGTCGAGGAAATTACAACACTAAATCTATCAGTTAACACAAAGGGAGGCTAGTAAAAGATAGCAGATTAACAACCCAGAGCAGAAACCCTAGCTCCACTGCAGTCCCTGAGAAACATCGCAGTGACTCCCTTAGGGTGAGGTTTTCATCTTATTTGAGTCTGTGAGCCAGTTTCTTTCAGATCAAATAAAGAACTGGCAGTGGAAGATGAAGTTTTGTCTTAGCCTTTGCAAGTAAGACACACAGTTGAGTTATGGGACCCTTATGAGCTATGATACGCTGGCTGAGTAGCACTAGTTTCATTTGACCTGAATTTTTAGCAAATAAATTGTGAGCCAATTTTTTTCTTTTTTTCTTTTTTTTTTTTTTTTTGGTGCTACTTAAGTAACAAACTTAATCTCTGATCAGTTTTGCAGAAATTGGATCACAATGGCAGATTGTGCAAAAGGCCGTGAAATTGACAAAACCATAAATTAGAACATACTGTAAATCTAATAAAAAAATCTTATTCTTGTCCATGTTACTACTAAATGTTCTGTCTCTCTTTATTTGGTGGAGGGGATAGACAGCCTCCCAGACTATAGGTCACTTGTCTTTAAACTGGTACATTTCTAATCGAGAGAGAAAACTACAAGCATAAAGAAGGAAAAGAAAAACAGAAAACAAACAAAAGACAGGCATATCCTTCAGCCTTTTGTTCCCATAACATCCACTGATATTTCACTACTTCTGTGGTTTTTCACTGCATTTAGAAAGTCATTGAAAAACGTTAATGGTCTGGTGGCAAAGCAGCCATTGGGAATGAAGAATGAGCCAGCGATGGAATGAGGGTGTGCAGCTAATGATTTCCTACACCAGCTGATTAAACACTGCCCTTCCATCTCTTGCCACCTAATTCCCTCCACCGCTGATTTATGGAAAAAAACCCACCATGTATGGCTCCTGCAGTTTTATTAGCCAGTAACAAATTTAGCACCACAAGGGGCTTTTTCTCAGCTTCTAATTTTCTTATAATGAAGAAGAAAAAAAAAAAAAAAAGAGGATTAAAAAAAAAAAAAAATCATTGCAATGTCTTTGCTTAAAGTGTGGGGGGAAAGGAAGTGAGGGAAGTTAGTCCAGAAAACCTAATAGAAATATCAAGGAGGGCACCAGGTTCAGAACTTGGGATCCTGTTTATGATGAGAGGATCATTACTTCACAGAAATCATTATCCTTTTCAAGGCACAGAAGAAGACAAGTACAAGTTCCTATAAATGGAATCTGTCTGGTGCTATTTCAGTGGGTTTAAAAATAGCTCTATACCTCATTTTCCCTAATACAGCAATGCCTGCTGCTAGGCCCTTTCCAGTAAAAGATTCATGACATTTCTTGAAAAACTAAGCAGGGAGGATAGGGCAAATCTGCCTTATTTCTTTTCATGATTTTTAAATTTGCCTTTTTCAACATTAGGCCCAGTCCTACCAAGAGAGGGGTAAAAGCAGTACCCCACACTACAGAAAGCCCTGCTTCAGTTAGCTGCACTCCTCGGCAGAGCAGGAGTACAGATGTGGGATAACTTTCCCACAAGAGAGGCAGCATCACTGCAGGAGTTCATCAGGTACTGGGGAAAAGCTGCACTGTGATCACCCTGTGATTCCAGGCTGGGGGAAGAGGTTATTGTAGTGGCATTCAGTAGAAAAGGAGTTGCCACAGGTTTCTACCCTCTAGGAGGACTTGGCAGCGCATTAGCAAGGAGTTTACAGCAGTTCAGATGTTATTTGCTCGGCAAACTATTTGGCACCTTAAAGCCAAGTCCTTGTTCTAAGCTGGTCAGTTAGGCATCCTCTCTTTAAACAGAGAGATTGATCCCGTCTCAGACCGGTCCGGCTGATCTCTGCGCATCAGTGCGCTCAGCTGGCAGATAACTATTCACTTTCTTTTGGTTGTGTGGGTTTTCTGCTGCCCTGACATGCTGAAGTGGTTGTGAGAGTGAGACAAAAGCCAGAACCAGTGAAGGAAGAAAGGCAGAGACTTGAGTGGCCCAACCAACTCAAACCATCTAGATAGGAGTTATAATATATCTCAGGAATGCAGGAAATGGCATACTAGATCAAGCCCATACATATCCTATCTCTGACATCAATCAGTGCCAGACATCTTAGAGGGAAATGCAAGATATCTCTCCTTTAGTAAAAGATGATTTGATCTGCCCTGCTGACTTTTCCTTTTAAATTCATTAATGGCAGTCTGGGTTTGCACTGAAGGAAAAAAAAAAAAAAAAAAAAAAGATTATTTAAGCTCCTTACTAAATGACTGCAAATTTCATATAGATTATAAAAATTCTATGTAAAATTTTACTTACTATTCTTGTTATGCAAATCTTACTATTCACTATGTGAATATTTTAGAGGCGCTGCAGCAAAGTTATTAGTGAAAAAATTATTTCACCAAAGTGAAAGATGCAGTTTGCATAGCTCACTGTATAGCTATTGCAATAGAGTAAACTTCAATCCGGTTGGTTAGAACTCAAGCTCCATATTGTACTACTGGTATGATGGACTTCTGACAAGACTGATGAAATGTTTCTCAGAAATTAATGTAAAATTGAACCGTGGTACATAAGGAGGAGTTGAAGAAAGCAGGTAGAAGAGGAAGAGCAGGGAGACAGAGCTGGTGAGAGCACAGACTGGCTGTACTCACTGGTGCCATGAAGAGGGGGGACAAGCTTTTGCTGGCTTCTATGAGGGTATGGCACATTCCAACCCCTTCACTGGCTGCAGAAAGCCTAGCTCTCCCCCCCTCTTCTATAAGGGGCAAAGAGGCCAGGCTAGCTTTTCCCAGCTGCCTATGCCTAGAGTTGGTCTCTGGTTTCCTGAAACTTTTTTAAAGAGATGGAGTTTTGACTAAGTAGCATCTGAAAACATAAGATCGTCAGAAACCAACATTTTTGTTGCATTTGAGTATAATAAAAAATAATTCACATAGAAGTAAATGTCCAGGATCAAACTGAATCTCATTTAGATTTGACTAGAAGCCCAACAACGGTGACCAATGTGCCAACTGAGGACTCTTTTTCTAAGGTTTCCAGTTTCCTGGAAAAAAAACTTTGTATCTGGATTAGACCCAGCACAATGACTTAATCTTGGACAGCTGCCATGGCTACAACGATCCAGATCCTCAACAGGGAGAAATCAGGGAATACCATGAAAACCCATGGATTTGCATCTATTTAAGCCAGACATGATACTAAGAATTTCATAAGATCAATATTGAGCTGTAATTGAAGACCAATTCAAGAAGAGACTTCTCTTCTGATTTCTCTCTTGAGATCAATTAAACACACCTATCGAAACTTTCAAAGCAAGAGAAACAAAGCTAGCCTAGCTATCTCCTCAATTAGGGATGCCATAAAGTAGTCACCTATACCCACATATATTTTTTAATTCTTCTAACTCTCCACACACATTTTTTTTTCTTTCCCTAAAACAGACACTAACACCAGAGTCCATCATTCTGTAGAAATATTTCCCAGTCTGCTTTCTCTTTCCCAGACAGATATACAGATGATGCAATTTCCCCTGACATCATTTCAGAATGAAAAGCTTTTGATAAATCTCAAATTGCAAAGGCATTTGTCCTTCTCATTCTCCCCAACTTGTGCACTGAGAATATGCTATAGCAGAATGAAATCCAAGTGAGAAAAGAAAGTGTATGTGTGGAGGAGACAGAATGATTTAAACAACAGAAAGGGCACAGTCAGATTTCCCTAGAGTTCAAAAATTCACATTGACCAAGAGGTCGTCTTGGCATTGAAGGAAAACTGAAAAGTTCTAGGAGGAAGGCAACAGAGAAACTGTTTTGCATGAAGATACTCATTCCATTAATAATTATGCATTGAAATAAAAGGTGCAGAACTGTTCTAGAACAAAAGACTCATGCCTCATGCACAGTATGCACACAGCTTCAGAGAATCGTGAATTCAGAGAGCTGTGTTTATAAAATGTCAAACTATGGTGTCCCCAAATCTTAATTGGGGTCTGCAGGCTCTGTCGTGATAATAATAAAAGCAGCTATTTAAGTCACTGCAAATAGCATATATTTGTGTAAGTCAGCCAAAAGCCTTCTCAGCTCTATGTCAACAGGCTGTGTGTGCAAAGGTAAAATGAAGAAATGCATGATATACTTTCCTGGATCCAGTCCTGCTCCCACTGAGGCCAACAGCAGAACTCTTGTTGACTTCACTTACAGCGTAATAGTGTTTATAAGAAAGAAGTATTATTTCCCTGTTGACAGTTCAGTCTTTGGGCAACACCATAAATAAAAGCTTTGTATTCTCTTCTACATCTTTTACCTTGTTGCCCAGAAAATGCAATTCTTGGATTTACAGTCTGTACAAGACAGGTGAAACAGTTCTGACACAGAATGACACAAGCCCATAATACAGATTATTTACAAGTGACAGGCCAAATGACAGGGGAACAATTTGCACCAGCAAAATTTCATGGGCAAAGTAAGGTAAGAAAAGCTTACTTTGGTATGTATAATTGTGTGAAAGTTTCAGAGAGGTAGTCAAAACTCCAAACTTCTAGAATGTCACCAAATTAGAACATACAACTACTGTGATTTTTTTTCCCCAAAACTAAATGTATCATAACCAATGACATATTCTACATTACTAATACTAAACTGTTATGAAAAATTGAGAAAAATAATAAAAGTATAGAAAATGAAATTAAGTCAATTTTTTTTCCTAAAAAAAGAGGAATTTTGAAAAGGATTTGTGTCAAGAAAATATCTGTTCTAGGCAGATTCTTGGAAACTTCTTTGATTTCCTGAAAAAGATCCATTTTACTAAAGCTGTGTTTTCTCATGGAAAGTGGTTTCAATTAAGTTTTCCTGAACAGCAATATGTCATATCCCATATGCAAGCTACAGCTGAGCGCTAGTGATTCCCATGTTTGCTTAGATATTTATGGCATCATTTATAGCTACTCCATTATGGTGAGAAATATTTTGACTTCATTCTTTAGATACAGTGCAATGGGGCTGAGACAGCTGACAAATGACAAATCAGAGCTAGTCTGTACTTACACCTAGAATCTTTTACAGATGCATCTCAACCACCTGGCTGCACTGCCTCCTCAGACCTGCATGCTGCACAGGGCTGCCAGTAATCATTAAAACCACAGGGCTAATCTGTAAACCAGAAAATCTCCCGTGACAGAGATGACAAGTATCAATTGTATGAAAAGCCAATGCAACAGGCTCTGTGTAAATCCTGGCCTAGATTTCCAACATGTCCTTGGAATGTATTTTGATCATCATACATCCTTCACATGGTTTAAAAAGAAATGTTACGCTATTGCTTTCATCAATTGTATATCTATGTCAATTTACAGAATATGCAGCATTGCCTTCCCCCTGTCCTCAAGGATCCCGTGCCAGCTTTTCCTGTAGTGTTGGGTTATACAGAGAAAAGTCTGTAAAACATCCAGATTACAGGTTCTTCCTTGAGTAAAATTTCCGGAAGCACCATGACAATGCTAAATACATTGAGGTTTCAGAAAACACTATGTTCAGCAGTGACTGCTGCCCTTCTATTTGTATATGCCTTACAAGGGTATTAAAAGGTCTTTGTTGCAGTCAGCAGGTTTCTGCTGGCTGGTTTTGAGATGCACTGACAGCTGAGTCAGGCTCTCCAGCAGAAATGCTGTGTGTGTTCCTATTTCTCTTATAAGTGTTACCTATCGAACAGATCTTTCTTCTCCCCTTTCTCCTCCTTCATCTCAGGGCAGCAGTCCTTAATCACTTAGCTCCTGGGAAAGTTTCGAACCAAAGTGGAACAGCATGGAGCAAAGTCAGGTGTGGCTGGAGCTGAGCAGATACGAACTGTGCACTCTGCTGTTATCTCTTTGGAGGGAAGTCTTAAAAGACCTCACTATGGAGGCCAGGATTTATTATTCCCGTTTTTACAGACAGCAAAACCAAAGTACAAAGATATAAGAGCCAGTACTTTGGGCACTTTATGAAAAATGCATGAGTCACTGGTTCCTAGCCACTGGATGGGGAGGAAGAGCTCAGCCTAGAACAGCCGATTAGTTTCATAAATAATCATTGCTGAGTGGCTTTAGTAGCATTTTCTAAATGGGTAAGATTAAAAAAAAAAAAGTATCAGAAGAATCAGAACTAGCAAAGCCCAAGTTTCTGTTGATTCATCTAAGCCACTTCCCTGCTCTGAAGTAGTCCCAGTTCCCCAGCAAAGTTCTCCATGAACACAAAAGGACCGGGGCAAGACCCCAGCAATCTGTAGGCTGACTAATATCAGTAATGTCAACTGGCCAGTCAGCCTGCTGCTACAAGCAGGACTCTTACTAGCCAAGTTCTGCCTGCCCTCATCAGTGGCAGTATGACCAGGGGCCTCTTGCTCTATTTTAACACCAGTTTTCAATACAGTTTTAGGCTCTTAACAAGATTTTTACCCCCTCTTCCACATTTGGTTGCAACTGGATAATGCATTCCAATATTATTAGGGAAGACAAACAGCACTGTCACTAAGAATTTTTTAAGCAAACCAAGTGATCAGCAATACTACTGACATTCACCAGTAGCCCTACTGGCTAGATAAATCAGGGTACAACAAAGGACCAGTTGTATTCTGACTTCTGAAGCTGATTAATAAGAAACTTGTCTGAAGGCAAAGCAGGTGCTGCTGCCCTGATATAACTCTTTTATGTACCAGGAATTTAGCGTGTGGTATCTTCAGTCTCTATGTTCATAAACATTTATTCAACCATTAAAAGTAGATTCATCATTTCCCTTAATTTACAGAAACATACAGAACTCCAAACCACTGCTTTATGTAGCTAGAACATGTCTGCTAAAATATGGGAGGAAAAAGAGATCCTGAAAAGAATGCATTAAGAAACAAGAAATGCGGTGAAATGAGGAGGACAACCTGATGCTTACAGCTTTCTACTTACCATCACACAGCCAGCCTGAGAGTTGGCCTTACTACTTTTAGGTTTGGCACTTGGGTTTTCTTGTCTCTATCTAGCCTGGATCTACAGGTTGAGATACTCTGCCAAAGCAGGATGATTGATGCTCTTGTGTTCTACCATAATTTACTGCTTAGTTTTTCTTGAATTGTCCCCTGATTTATCTGTTCTGTGGTTGTGACCCTCAACTGCTCATTAGTTACAAAGGTCACTTCGGAAATTTTTCTTCCAGCTTCTACTATGCATCAGCTCTGAGTTCTTCTAGTGCTCAAAGAAAAAGCCTGCTTAACCTTCAGCTGCTGTTTCTTATAACTACTAGGTAGAGACATGCATATATATATATATATATATAATGATATTTTTCTTAATATTATTTTGCAGTAGAGCTTAGCAGCCTGAGAAAGCCATGAAAACCACTAAGGTAGATAACATACAGACATGGAGAATTTTGACACACGAGTAACATTTTCTGGGGAGACACGCTCCTGCATTCTGCATACGTGTGTGTGATTAACACTTGATGGTACGTGCAAGGTACTCCCTCCCTCTTTCACCAAACAGCAGGCTATCTCATCTGATCTCACTTGCACTGACACGACACTGTGGTCATCAGGAAGCAGCAGATGTAATCAGCTGTGCTGTGTTAACGTCAAATAATCAAATACAGTATCTCTTCTCAAGCACCCAAAGAAATCTTCCTGAGCACCATCCACCTAATTTAGTTTTTGGCAAGTGAATATAGGCAATGAAAATCCAGTTTTGATTAAGAGTAGTAAACCAGTACTTGCAACTACTTAAGAGTATGTTCTCATGATTTCTTATAGACCAGGCAAGTTTGAACTTGGATGACAGAAAGGCCTCTAAAGAAAACTCAGCTGCTGTAAAGAACTGGTAATTAATACAGGATGGTCTTGCCTGTTAGTCTGTACTGAACCAGCACCCAACATTTAGCTGTCTTTCAGGTTAAACATAAAATAAAGGTCTTGATAATTCTGTCCTTTCTTGCAAGCACAAAACTTTTAAAATCCAAGATTCTGGCCAAGTTCCAGTTAAGAACATTACACTCTGTCTACATAAAATACTACTGTTGTTTCTCTCTTCACCTGTTAACAAATTTGATGTAGTTCTTGATGCAGTAGAGCAGTTGCTGTGTTCCACCCCAGAAGTGTTGCATTTCAGCAGGGAGTGAGCAATCTCTTTGTATGCTGTGAGAAAAGCCCTCTGGGATTCTTTCAAATGAAAGGAGCTAAATAAATCTCAGTTATTGCTATTATGACTTTCTCAGGCATTTATCCACAGAATAAATGGATAAGTAAGTTGATTTTCAGGCTGCTCTTCATTATTTGCTGAACAAAACTACCTGAAACTGCTTCACTATTACTTATACAAAATTTAATTTGGTGACTAATAGAGCCAGGCAACTAAAGCAGGCAGAACTCTATAATCAACATAAGGAGACTTGTATTTATTAGGTGGTGACTGGGGACTCCCAGGGACACAAAGGTTCTGTGAACTTTCCAAATTGCACACTGGGCTTTTGTAAGGTTCCCAGGATTCATCTGAATACACAGAACTTTTCTTCCTCTGTAACTCACATTCGTGTGGCTAGCTCCTATTCCCCACTTTGGGTGCTTTAAATACAGGAAGAAATCCACTTCTGGTTTCTCTCCTACCTGGCTGTCCACTCTTACAGCTTTCCCACAAAGAAAAAAAGTCTAAAGAAATAGCCTGTGCAGCCACAATATCTTTATGGCCTCTGTTGCTTAGCTACCAGAAAGGTCCTACATGGCTACTGATAGCTGGCACAAATATGAGCAGCTTGACACTGCTTTTCTTTGCGCTGGGGGCCTACTGGATCCGTTCTTCACCCTACTGGTGTTTTATTTATATTTCACTGGATGTACTCCTCACTCCTCTCCCTGGCTCCAGTTCTCAAATGCAAATCAGTAGAAAATGTAACCACAGACAGCCCAGGTCTTTGAGACCTTCCAGAGGAAAACAAACGTGCTCCTTTCGCTTAATACTTCAGGAGAGGAGTTGAGAGCACAAGCCAGGAAGGGATCATGTTCACACTACTTCTCACACCTTGTCCCAGCAAAGTTAACAGTAGGAACATTCCAAAACCAGAGCAATAAGGTTTTTACGGTGGGATCAGATTACCGGAGATTCAACACTGGCCTTCTGCCAGACCGTGGGTAGTCATCCTTTCCCAGCTATTTCATGCCTAGCCCAGCAGTGTTCCTTTCACTGTATGGAAGTTTGCGGGATACAACTGACTACTATAGCATGGTAATATCACTCTTTCGGACAAGAACTCTATTCTGACCCAATGAGAAAGGCTACTAAGAGCAACTGCTCAGGAGAGATGCTTTCAGATCAGGTTACTTACCACAGAATCACAAGACGAACCTTTAAGGAAAGTATTTTTTCTATGACCTGATGATACGTTCCTAACCCCTGAAGGCTAAGCCTTGCTAACCAAGTCTGTCTCTTCAAATACTCATTCTAGCACCTTTTGATAATCCAGGGGTCCCAAGCAAATCCATATTAATAATCCATGAATGACCTGCCCTTCTACATTAGATGCTCAGATAACCTGGCACAGGCATGAATAAAGATATATGTAGACAACTAAAGGGCAATCCTTTTGTATTCATTCTGAATACACTTGGACTACTGAAATGTTAGAATGATTCTCAAAGGTCTGGTGGACCCTTGCACTATAAAAGTTTATAGTCTCTCTCATAAATCCTTGCCAGAGAAGCAATACACTAACATTGCAATGCTTACTCTACAGAGCCTGCCTGCAGCTCAGTTACTGACTCAGGTCAGGTAGTTATCTATATTGATTAAAGAACCTGTGTAACTTCACTAATTAATTTTCATAATTAGCAGCTACCTTTTTAAAGTTTGTTTTACCTTTACAACTATCCATCTCCCTAAACAGCAAATAGGAGGTGGAAGTATCAAGCTTCTATGGAAAAGGGCTTCTTTTAAAGCCTTATCTGGACAACCAGATGGAAACAGAGACTATAACAGAAACCTGCAAAAGTTCCTCTTAAGTGTGGTACTAAATTATTTGCTATTTCAAGGTCTTTTGTCATAGAGGCAACTGTAATTCTTTGTACACCTAAACTTTTTAAGATAGTTTCCTATCTTCCACTAGGACTGGGAAGTTAGAAGAGACCAACGTGTCTCCTCCTCCCTATGGCCTTTTATGTCAAGCTGTTCAGAAGAAATAAGGCCTTTATGCTGCCAGAGACAGAGCCAACTACAAGAATACAAGGTTCTAGGCCAAAAGAGAAGTATGTGTGAGTCATTGTACAGAGATCCACTGTGACTCTGTGATGGGTGGACAGCTAACTCCAGAGGGGAGATGTACACAGAGGGGAGCTTCCACCATACAGACTGAGTCAAGCAGAAGGAAAAGGAATCACACAACTTGAACTAGTAATCTAACGTTGAAATCTGAAACTGAGAAGTCTGTGCATTTAATGACTAGACACTAGCCCCTGTCACAACAACTAAAATGACAGCCAGTAGATGGAAGAGGTCATAGTTTAATCAATTCTCTCTCTCTTTGTTTTACATAACTGAGGGTGATAGGCAGCTAATACATTTCACAGACGTGTGATAAATTGCACTGTCACCTGCACTTTGTCTGATACTCTTTCTTTGTCAAGGATATTTCCACCATCCCTACTCTCACTCCAATGCAACTGCACTAAAAGTCACAAGTGTGTCAACTTCTTTCCTCTGACAAATGGAATTTTGCCATAAGTCATTCTTGTGCACAAGATCCAGGATGGGGTACCTATAGAGGTAAACCAGTGAGAACTTTCACAGCCCCAGGCCAGAGTCTATATTACTGCAAAAGGGAATGTCTCAACTTTGTCCTGTGGCTGGCTGTACTTGTTTCGTGTTGGAGAATGACCAAAGAAGCAGAGTTTACAGCCATGACACTTTCAAGTATTTGGGGTTTTTTTAGTGTTAATTTTCTCTTTCCCTAGATCTTGTACGAGTCAGATTCTTGTTAGCCAAATCATTCATTTTTACAGGCCATGTGACAAGAGAGTTCCCCAGCACTTGAAGGATGAATTTCCATATTCATTCGTGTCTTTGTCATGCACGATAAGGCAGCTACCCCAAAAGCAAAACTAAAAATAATTTCAGTTTATTGAGACTCTCCCTTAGCTCTTAACAGAATAAGCTGTAGGGAGACTGTATGACAGGTGTATTGCCTGTAGTCCATCAGCCTCCTGGATCAGTCACTCTTCAGGGACATGCCTTATTTCTAGCCCTTACTCATGGATTTATGGAAAAAAAAGGGGTGGTACATGCAAACGCTGAACAGGTACATTGCCAGGGTCCTGCAATTTAGATATATGCATACAGAGTGGTATATAAACAGGAGCAAATTTTAATTCCACAAAGGGCAATATTCTACTTACATATTTGGCCAAATCATTACCTTTGACACTGAATTAATAAATCTCAACTGCCTCCATAAAATAAAGTTCCCAGGCACTGAATTGAGCTTGGTTCAAATTGTGGATGAGTGCTGCACTATTTTTCTGCTCTCTGGATTCAGCCATCACGAGTAAATATAGCAGCAGTATGATTGGAAAATTGCCCTCAAAGGTGATAAAATACAGGATTCATCAGATTTTGATATGTCCCTGAAAATGGATAGTTGTCCTTTCTCACTTGGCAGCCTGGGAGAAACAGGGCTTGGAGACACACTGCAGGAAGCAGAATATATTCCTGGAAAGGCAGGACTTCACCCTTAGTTTTCTGCAGGCATCCTTCTCTGATTCTCTATTTCTCTCTTTCCTCCACTGCTGTGATGCTTTCCTTTTTTACTTCTCCTGAGAGGACTCCAAAGAAGGTGTTTTGGATTGCAGCTTTAATTAGAAGCCAAGGTACTATAGCCTCATTTCACAGAAAGTTCAGCATCAATATGCTCAGAGTGTGAACAAAATGCAAAGCTAGAGAAGCACTGTCAGAGTAGGGCAACGCTGCACAGGATAAAGGCAGGCAGTTTCTATGCATCGCTTCTGTTTTCAGTTTTGTTATCTCAGGGCACCAAATCCTTTTCCCCTTCACCTTGAGTGGAAAAGGATGGCAATAAGAAGAAGAAAGGCTTTCTGCTTTACTTTGATTCTTTAGTGAATTTCCATGTGGTGGGAACAAGAAAGCTCTAGGATGGCTGACACTAAGAGGAGATGTCAAGCACTTGCCACTTGATATTCAGAGAACTATTCAGAGTACCTTTAACAAATTGTTTCCCTTCACACAGTCTTTTCCTAGAAAAATAGATATTCTCAATATTTCTTGATCTAATTCTTTGCTGAAAGAAAATACATTAGTAAATACAATGGCAGATGGATGTAGGGGAAGATCCCTTCTCATTACTCTGCTTTTCCCAATTGCACTAATCTCTCACCTTTGAAGATCAGGCTAGAAACATTCCCAACCAGCCCATCTGCACCTGAGAGGATGTCCCTCCCTGGCATTCACCAAGAGAGATGTTGAGTCCAGTTATGAACACAAAACTGAATCTAGTGCCTAAAATCTGAATTATTTTAGTGCAAACACTCTATTGGACTAAAAGGTGATTTAGATAAATTGGGAAATGGATCAATTTCAGCTAATTTAATTTATTCAAGAATCTGAATAGTGCCAAAATCCTGTCATGGGCTATAAGTCATGCTTTGGTTTGTTTTTTTTTGTTTTTTTTTTTTTTTTAATTTCTATCAGAGTTAGGGAACGGACATACGTCTATAAAGCTGAAACGAAACTTTATGACTGGTTAAGACAGAGCAAATAATTTTAGGTCACTAAATAACACTTTCTAAACCTCAGAAAAGGAAGCACATCATAGTTTCATTTGTGAATCAGAAATCGGGACAATGCATTAATATACCACTTTTCAGGCTATTGGACGCAGCTGTTATCAAGTGCCACTCACCATTACCATTCCACATTTAAATCATTCCTTCTGGAATGACTCTTTCTATACCCAGAAAAATTACAGCAATAGTGTATTCTGTAACCTTTACTTCTTTTTTTGTTTGTGAAAATCTGGATGTAAGACTATGATTTTTTTCTTCAGTGTTTTGCCATATGCACTTCAGTCATGGAGGATGCTTCTGTTTTTATTGCCGGAGAAGCTCAGCTTTCAAAATCAAAACCACACACAATCAGAAGCTCTGCATGTCCTTCCCATGCCTGTTCTATAATCTGTTCTTCTACCTCTAGCCAGGATGATGGCAGAAAGCAAGACAGAAGGAATCCAAAAGTGATCAAACAAATCACAAAATTTCAAATGCGGATTTGTTGGAAATATTTTGCAGTATTTAGCTATTTTTTCTCTTCATGGTCATGACACAAATCCCTAGAAACTGGGCAGATAAATACTAGTCATGATGACATTAACAGTATCAAATAGTGGAAATATATGCTTCAGTTGTACTTCTTTACACTAAAAGCTCAAAGGCATACACTGTTTCCTTCGTATCATGTTGTACAGAAGAGGGAAAGAACTAATTAAGGCCACTGAATTTGGTTGGAGCTGCCATAATACTCTTATATAAGTAAAACAGTTACTTCACAAGAAATTCTACTTAGAGGTTTTTGTTTCCATGTTCTCTATTGGCATCACAGCTAAGAAAGTAGCCAGTTTGAGAAAGATCTAAGGTAGTACTCCTGGTGCAAAAGGTACTTACGTGAGGGGGGGAAAAACAAATCATGCTTTGATTTGTAAAGCAAATTAGATTTGGGCATCATTGACAGAGACTGAATATGACACCCAACAAAGTAATCTTTGCTGCCACTTTTCTGAATTATAACTATAGTTTAATGCAGGGGTAAAAGGCAAGCAGGAGTCGATGCAATAACCAGGACTCCACAGAGGTCAGCAGTGTTCTGGCTTTGTCTGAGGCTTATCTGAGGGAGCCAGGAACTATTTTCTATTCTCATTTTAAAAATACTCTCCTCTTTGGTATGTATTACAAATGCAGATTAGAAAGCCTTGGCTTCACATACTATGGCCAGAACAGAAGGGAAAAAAGAGGCCAAAACCATAGAAGAAGAAGAAACCATTAGAAATAGGAAGCTGTTGACATGGGATAAAGAAAGCAAGAGAAAACAGAAACAAATGCCCCAGAAACTTCCACATCACTTTCTCTGGGGTTTTCCAAAAACTTTTGCTTCAGAGTTTAAATTCTTGTACCGATCCTCCAATAATACATGTACTGGGCAAAGAAAGCAGGTTCTCACATACACAGTAATTCAATACAGCAATCAAGCCCTTGTTTCTCAGCACTATTGGATCTATTATTTGTTCCCTCACTAGGACACAGCCCTAACAATAGCATAGGGTTCAGAATGAATCAGACTCCTTGTTTGTGCTTTCAGGGACAGGATGATGCCTAAACAAAATCAACATGTGCCAGTGTGAACCTGGAGCACATACCATAATTCTAGTCTAGGGCTGTCAAATAACTCTGCTAATGCACTCAGTCTTCAGCTGTTATTATCTCCTGTTTTCTCCTGTCCTGCCTCACTTCCCAGCTGCAGTCCTCTCTATCCCTGCAGTCAGTCCCAAGCCCCAGTGCAGCTCTCTGTGATTCACATAAAACTTCAGCCTCAAAATTAGTTTGGAGTGTGTGCGAGGTGGAGGATCTCATTCATCAGCTGTGAAAAGAAACAAACTGTCTTCCCAGAGTATATGATAGACCTTGCAATTTAAGAAGAGTACTTTTAAGTTTGTATAATACTTTGTATCTAACCTTATCCCTTAGTGAATGATCAGACCTTAGGAAATTTATTGTGAGCAGAGGAAGAGCAATGGGGAAGAGAAAACATAAATCTATACAAAAAAATCATATTTTCTTTTTCCTTTCTTCTTTTTTTCTTTTCTTCTCTCCTCTGTGTCTTTCCTAAGGTATTTTTTTGCTTTAAAACACTGAACTTACAAACGTGTCTACTACTTTCCTGAAGTTCTAAAGAATAAGATCCCAAGAAAATTATTTGCCTTTTTTCCCCCTGTTATCTTATTCTCCCTCTTAACATTCAGCTAAAAGGCTGCATCTCAGAAATAATTATTATTCTCCCGATTGCAGGCAGGACATCAGAGTGCCTTTTGCTCCAATAAAGATACAAAACATGATTAGATACAAATGTGATGAAAAAAATATGAAAGTATTGAAATTTCCCTGCTCAAGACTGCATTCACTCACACACTGTGCACTTGGGGTCTGATTCAAAGCTCACTGAATTCAATAGAAAGACTCATATTATATTCAGTGGGCTCTGGATCAGCCCTTTACACCTCATGCCTACCTCAGTCTAAGTCTGTAATCACAAAACTGTTTTCATCTCTTCAGGTAGACAACAGCATTTAGAAATGGTGGAAGCTCCTATTGCTCTTTATACCACTGCAGGTGATGTGCAGTTCCACTGAACAATTGTCCTTTCCACAACTGGAAAGGACAAGTTCCTGGGTCACAAAACTCTACCTAAATACACTTGTCCGTCTTTTATTTTGGAATTGAAACAGCCAAAAGCTTTGGGGTTTATGTCAGAAATTAGCTGCATGGTTTTAAATATAGCCACTTTAACTAAAGACTTCAACTGATGTAAGCCAAACTGAGCCCCATATAAAGCTGTGCTTACCTAGCATGGCACATACTCATGTTTAAGTTCATACCTTGAGTGAAATCAAGGCAACTTTGTGCGTGGGCAATCTGGGAGAACTAGAGGTGCTCAGACGATCCTATACACCTCTCAGGATTTGGCTGACACTCAGCTGCTAGGTGGGATCAAAAATAGGGTTGGTGAATAGTGTTAAACACCAAGGATCCAAGCTTAGCTCCCCAAACTTTGATAAGAACCGAGAAATACAAAAGCATCATGAATTGCTCAGGGCTCTGCAAGATTAAACGTGAGATTTTATTTAAGAGTTCTTATTAAGGAATTTGGAATCCAGTACAAAACCTATGCATGAATGATATTTAGCAAGCAGTTTGTCCGTTAAGTCCTCTTATAAACAGTCCTAGTCCAGAAGACCCTGGAGCAAAGTGAACGCAGGTATGGCCACCACACACTGTGTATTTCCTTTTCAGTTCAAATTCTCCCATTTGTTTATTTATTTATTTAAGCTCATGCCTTCCCTTCTGTCTTCCTCTATGCTTTCCCCCGTTCAGATAAGGTTGGTTTTCATTTTTCATTGGTGTCTGTCCTGCCATATATAATTGCACACCACGCTTTCTATCCTATGGGATATGCACCTTTCAGCAAGCTATAAATCAGCATGAGCTAGAAGTTGCTGTAATTAGAGGAGACAGAGACCCAACAGAGTGCAGCTACAGATTTCAATCTTCAGATAATAAACACTAGGGAAAATTGATAATACACTCCAAAACACTGAGGCATGCACACTCCCACACCTAAACACACCCACCTCCATATGTACACACAGAGATGCTGTCTGCTCTATCCCAGTAAGCCTATAGTCTTTGCAAAAGAAATTTTAAAAGTTTAAACTTCCTGATTGAAATGTGCTAAATCAGAGAATTCCTATAGGGAGTCTAAGAGGCCTTCACTGGAGAGAGAAAACAGGCTTTGTGAACATGGGATACTCCCTGACCCATCACTGTTGAGAAAACTTCTTGCTACAGCTGATCTCAGAGCCTTCAGAGTGACCAAACATTCAGCCTTTAGGCTTGACCCCCACTTTCACCAGAAGTGGTGAAGGGGGGCATCAGTAGTTATGTACAGTTCCTAGGACAAAGAAGCCTGCTGAGAACAAGCCAACTACTGGATAGGAAAGAAGTTGGTTAATGGTCTCTGAAGGCAAGCAAGAGGATAATTCATGAGTAGCATGAGGCAAGGAAGAGGGTAATTCATGAGTAGCACATGCATATGAAGGTGTACAGCTTTTTTAGAATGGACAGGCAAGGGAATTAGAGACTCATATGTTAAGGCACTCACATGCTTCCTCAAGTACTGATCAGAGTGGGAAGTAGATTTGCTGGCAGTGCTTGCATAATGATTAAAGACAATAAGTAAATGAGCACTGTGACAATACTGATACCCTGTATCACCAGCAAGATCAGTCAGGAGGGCCTGTCAATAAAGCTACTTGCTTTTGAGTGTGTCATGTTTAGGCTCTGAGCAGTGCAGAACAGCAGTAAAATCATATGAGGAAAACTTTAAATGTTTACAAGACGGAACTATTAAGATATTGTCATCAAAAGCTTAGCAGGGTTGCTGACAACCCTCATTCCAGCACAAGGTAGGGAATGGCTAGAACGAATGAAATAAAGAATCACCTACTCTTCAGTCAAAAGGAAAAAAACCATATATTTGCTGACACTGACTAGGTCAAGGCTATTGAACTTCTTGGATTTCCCCAGATTCTACAAGGTAAACCAAGGGCACCCAGCAAGAGATCTGAAAGTAAATCTTCATGGGTTTACAGTCATCAGGCATCCAGCTGGTATAATCAGATGATTCAGTAGGCCAGTTCTGGGTTATTATAGAGCCACAGCCAGACTAGAGGAGCGTCAGTACGCTGGAGTCTACATCCAATCTACTTTTAATACCTTCGGTCAAACAAGACCACTTGTTAATACCTTCAAAGAATGAAGATACTGCGGGAAACAGAACTTGCAGAATGAGAGAAAAAGCCAAGGTCTTTAGATAAAATGAGCAAAGGTTTTGCTTGTCATTTTGTAACAACAAGCATGTGATAAAATTTGCAATCTATGTTTGAGCTATACTTTAACGGAATAATGTGGTTTTATTAATCCTGTAACTTTGCCTGACTGTGCATATGATTTCCAGGCAAAGCTGACTGAACAGGAACTCCATTTCCTTCAGAGGCAATGAACCCTGATATCTAGGAGATTTTCTCACTTTTAAAGACCTTGTCAGCCCAGCACAAGACATGCAGTTCTCTACCATTAAAGCAGAAATTCACATTTTCTTTGCAAGCAGCATCAGACTAGAAAGACAACACAAATTCCAGAACCACAGAAGGTGCTTCCGTGGAAGAGCTCCACACCAAAGCTTAGCGAAAGAGTAAGATCAAGTGGACAAGGCTTTATGCAAATCTTCCACGGCAGAGAGCTCAGTGGAGACGGGTGGGTAGGGATCCTTAAGAATTTTCTTTTTATAAGAGACTTAAGAACAGGAGTTCTTGAGAAAAATGAAAAATGCAAACTACGTTATTACAAAGAAAGATAACTAAAGTGTTAAGAGACCAACCTGGTCATACCACATGTTCTTAATTGACTTCAAATGTATGGCAAAAGTACAAAGCAAGTTGAAAAAAGTTAAAATAGATTGCTTAATACTAATGAGTGTAAAAGTACAGAATGAACAGCTAGGAATAAAGCTTGAAAAATGAAGGCACAAAGTGAGATGAGACTGGCAAAAAAATCACACAGAAAACAATACCATTCTTAAGTTTATTAGTAGAAAAAGGCAGCATAAATTGTTAGTCCACTTTTCAGAGAATGAAAATCTATTGGCAATAAGGCTGAGAAGAGTGATTTTGCATCAATTTTCATAAAAAGGTCAACTGCAATGAATTAACATTGTGAAGAAATATTAACAAAGAAGTAAAGGAGGCCTAGAATACAAAAGGAATGTTGGAGAAGTTGCATAGCTTAGATCTTTCCAAATGAGCTGAATCTGCTATATTCTTTCTGCATCTCTAAAGAACTGACTCAATCAATCTCAAAGCTGTTAATGATTATTTTTTTTACAACTTAGGAAGGATTGGTGATGAACTAGATAACTGACACAATGTAGTAACTATCTTTTGAAGATAGAAAAAAGGAGAAGACAGCGAACGATAGACCTGTCAGCTTAACTCCACTTCCTCAGAACAAAGAAACAATTTGGAAGTACCTAGGAGAAGAAGTTGGTAGCAGTCAACACAGCTCTATTAGGAATAAATTATGATGACCCATTTAACTTGCTTCTGTGGGAAGGTATCAGGGGAATATCCAGTGAACAAGATGTCATATAGTAAAGTGTTTTTGAAACTATTTCAGATTCTCAGAGCACATAAGCAAAATGGTCTAGATGAACTACAACAGAGTAAATATATAAACTGTTTAGAAAACTGTACTCAGAGAGCACTTCTCAGTTTTTCACTGTCAAAATTAATAGATGTGTTGAATGAGCTTCTGCAGGCCTCACTCATGGATTTGGTACAATTCAATATTTTCATTAAAGATTTAGATGAAATAAGAAGTATGTTAATTTGATTTTGCAGATGAAACCAAAGTAAGACAAAGATTGTATTAAAATTCAAAATAATTTTGACAAACTAGAGATGTAGCCTGAAGAAAACAGTTGCAATTCAATAGGGTCAAGTACAAGTTACTACAATTACTACCATTAGACAGGAATAATCAATGGTACAAACACACAAATGAGGAGTAATGACAAGGTAGCATTTCTACTAGAAAAAAAGCCAATTTGCATTATTGAAGATTACAAGCTGAATACGAGCCACCCGTTCCTTTCTGTTACAAAAATGTAAATGCAGCACTGGGTGGGTATAAAGAATGTAAACTGGCAAGACATAAATTAATCTGTTCTCTCTTGATCTAGCACTATTAAGATCTCCACTAGTTGTCTGCTTCCAGTTTGGGCAAAGCAATTCAAGGAGAATTTGGCTCAACTGAAAAGGGTCCAGATAACACATTGAAAAGCCAGTTATCAGTTCTTTATGTCTACACTGGATAGGGAAAAAAAATAGATGGTAAGGACTACCTGTAGCAGGACAGGGCTCAAGTTAGATAACTGGAAAACATAAGATAGTAGGAACTGAAGTAGATTATTTGGAGAGCGTCTGGTAATTCCATCATTAGAGCTCTTTAAGAAACGATTAGGCTAGCACATCAGGAACGATACAGGTAAAATTGAAACGTTTGTTCCCCACAATGATAATACAGGAGGAATAATTTCCATACTAACTGGCAGAGCGGAGCTAAAGGAGCAGCAGGACTGTAAGAGGTCAGGTCTGCTAGAGCAGTGCAGGATGACTTTCATCAATTTCCACCAACCAGAGCAGGAATAGTTTCATGTCAGAAATGGGATGCGCTGGTAAGAATGCACATGGCACCCAAACCAGGAAAACCAATCACTGCTGGAGACAACAGTATTTAAAAGCAAATCACTGTAAGGTCAAAAGACAGGAAGATGAGGAAGTGCAAGTCTATATCAACATGCATTGACTGAACTGTGCAGTGTTAAAGGGAAGCTTGAATAAAATTTGCTCATGCTACAGCTAAACCTAGGGAGTATTACAGGTCACTCCTTTCTTGCAAACTCATTCCTCCCCAGAAGAAGTCCACAGAAGATCAGAAGGAAGGGAATTAGAATGAGCTTTCATCGATGAGCTGTTAGGCACAAATAGATTAATAAAAGCTGTGTACAATGCATCAGCAGCAACCAGGCTTTGCAAGGCTCTTATCGCTGGGTATTAGTTTATAGCAGTATAGATGAAGGAGAGAGGCCACTCTGGGCAGAGCTGCCAAGTGAATCATAACAGATCATGACCGGAGGGCTTCCGTTCAGAAGGCTGAGCTGGGAACATGGTGCTGGGAATTCTTTCTCTCTCCAATTTCATCTAATCTCTGTTCTTCTCTCTAAATCCCTTTTCTATTCTAGGTTTTGTTTCTCTGGAGTCACTTGCAACATTCCTTTGTTGTGAGTGAAGGAAACAAACACAAGAAGCAGCAAAGCATTGTGCTGTATTAAAAGCACAAAGAAGAAATGTTTTGCTCACTGGATGTGTACTCTGCATTCTTAAGTGTCCTGATCCAAAGCACAGTAAAGTCTTCAATTGCCTTGGGTCACATCTACAATACAAGATGATATTTCATCAGTCTGGTGTAGATTTTACAGGACTGAATTATCACAGGATAAGCTCTGGATTAGATTTTATATAATCTATGGAACTGGTATCTCCTTTCATTTTTCCACCTGCATTTTAGCAAGGGCTGCTAGTAGGTGTCTTTCACTAGGGCTCGAGAAGATGCATCTCCAGCTTTCACACTCTGATAGGAAGAGGCTTAGACTCTAAAATAGAAAGGAGAACAGACTATAGCCATAGATTATGCCTTCTCTTTTTTTTTTTTTTCTCTTCACCCTCTGATGAGATAGTTTCCCTAGTTAGTTATCCTGCTACTAAATCAAAGTGGAACCTATGAAAGGTGTGTAAGATAGATGGGGCGAAAATTGCTCTCAGTGACTATAAAGAAAGCTTGACAACTGATGTGGCCGGATTCTTAACTTTTAGATGGTTAATAAGTTGATGAATCCCATCTGGTGGGCTTGAAGGACTTTGGTATAGTTTTTCTTTGTGTGTGTATGTGTGTCTCCCCACCCTGCCATCAGCTCCAACATTAAGTGGAATAAACTTTACCGTGACAAGCTACAGGTGTGTAAAAATAAAGCGTGCCTTGTCTTTTCCAGAAATTAATTGGTGCTATAAAATCTATCATGTTGGATTCAAAGGCAGACTCCTCTAACACTATGCACAGCAGAAATATGCACTGGTGCTGCTTGGTTGTGACGTGAATAAATCTCCTAAGTACTACGTCCAAGAAGAGTAAGTCCTTTGGCTTTTACCACTTGTGACATCCTCAATGCATCAGCTTTTCCATCCACAGACCAGAGTATATTAGGGATTAATACAGCTCAGCAACTCAAAACACACAGATTGTCAGTCTCAGTAATCAGCCTGAAGAATTTTGA
Organism: Athene noctua; assembly: GCF_965140245.1. Taxonomy (NCBI): domain Eukaryota; kingdom Metazoa; phylum Chordata; class Aves; order Strigiformes; family Strigidae; genus Athene; species Athene noctua. Next base: position 8,269,410 of record NC_134049.1, read on the forward strand.
GGACAGTTGTTATTTACAGAAAGTGATAAGAGACCCAGCAGAACACTTAACTCTAAATAAACAATGTGGAAACTTCCCTACCCAGAATGTCCTAAGAGGCAAATAGGCAGCTCAGATGTTCCCGAGTACAGTTTGATTGCATTCATGCTGAGAGGCAGCAAAACCAGAAGATGGGAAAGGGTAAGTCAGAAGGCAGGGGGCCTTTCTCACATGGATTCACTCTCATTTCATCTAGTGTTTAGCTCTGGTTTGTTAGTTCATTAAGAACGCGTTACAACAACCTGTCTCAACACACCGATCACCAGCTCCGTCGTGCTGAAGCTGTCATGTGTTACAACACACAGCTCCGTAACAGGGACCTTCTGGCACCTGGGCAGCAGCAGGTCCCACTCCAAAGCCTATGCAGAGCCTGAGGGGAGCTGGCAGGGCCTTTCTGCAGCACAGACTAACAGGTAACTGCAAAGTGAGTTCTTCTCTTCGCCTGTCTCCTGCACCAGAGTATCCGTACTTGGCAACACGGAGAGATTTCACTTCTAACGCAAGGAAGTTTGTGATAAAATGCAATGAACAAGAAAGGCATAAATCTTGCTTTAAAAAGAACACTGCTGTGTGGATCCGAAATTAACCCTGGGTCCAAGCCACAGCCCAGCCTAAGAGGGGATCATGTAGAGAGTGTCCCATTAGAATGGTGAGGGGACTGCAGCCAAACCCCATCTCCTTAGAAACAGGCAGGAACTTACCTCCATCCCACCCCACCACTGTGAATTTGAACAAAGAGGGCGAACTGGGGGGTCCTCAGAAGTACAGCATGGAGGACAGTGCTTTAGCGCTTCACCATACATCTGCATGCAGTTTCTGCTCATCCTCATGCTGGAAAAAACACTCTCCGACAAGCTGCTGCTATTCATTCAAGGACTTGCAATCGAGTTCTAAATATAGCAAGGTGGCACAATAGAGAGGGCTCCCACACTTCTGTTAACACCATGAACTAGATCTTAGCGATGTGAATGGGCTGATAATAGCTTCTATACTTGGGCACTTTGTGGTTAGACTTGCCGCTGCTGAATTCCTTCCAGCAGCTTTTTTGATATACCATAATAACCAGGCAAATGTTGGGCTAAAATAAATAGTGTGTCACCCCAAGACCAACCCTTGCTGATCTTTGAACTCGCTTGTTATCTTGAAGGAAACCCTGTTCTGAACTTTGGTATGAATCTAATTAATGAGTTAATTCTCTGCTAATCTATTCTCTTCTTTGTGTCTTTTTCGTGATTAATTTAGTTCCAGTGAATTTCCTTTACTGACTGCAGAGTAGAAACACATTCCCTATCCTATTAATCTCCACTTCTGACCCATCAGCAGGGACTAAACAAGGGCATATAGCCTCCATGCCTTCATTTTCTGAACCATTACAGAGTACAGGCAAATTCTAGAAAAGCAAGAAGATGTGAACAAGTAGGAAAATTCTCCAGGCATACTTGTGCCACTACTATAGAGGAGATGGAGGTAGGCTGGACACTCAGAAGGTGCAAAGCATGTGAAGCAGTTGAAACTTCTGTGCAATTACATCAGACACAGATCTAGCTGAGAGGACAATCTCACAAGGCTGCAAACTGCACAGGAATGTAAGTGGGCAAAGGATCAGAGAAAAGCTCAGGCCTAAACTGAGAAAATTTATCTCTGTTGAGGGAGACACAGCAGTGATCTGGGTTTCACTACTCGTGAAGCTTTGAGGCTCCCTGACATATTTCCAATATTATTTTCCTCGTGTGGAAGGAAAAGGTCTTGTTTGGAGGATTGACACATTTCTCTGTCTTCCTCCACCTTCAACACTCTTGTTAAAAGAAAGGAAATTTGGTCTGTTCCCCTTCTACCTATTCAGGTAATAATTACACTTTCAGCATTTAGAAAAAAAAAACACCTTAGAATGGAGTCCCCACCATAAGAAAACTCAAACATTATTTGCTGTCCAAATAAAAACAAACAAACAGAAAAGAAACTGCAGGGATGGGAAAGGTTACTTCCCTGGGATCACAAACCTACCCTCACAGCTCTCATACACCCCTTCAGGGAAAATTAAAAAAAAAAAAAAAAAAAAAGGTAAGAAAAAAAAAGAACCAAACACCAAACCAGCCCCTTCTCCCAAAGTTAAAATGTAATGTATTGGTGCTTTCTATGTAACATCCATGGTGGAACAGTGCTGCCAGCAATTAGCATCACAAACCTTCCTTCTGATGCCACAGTGTGTCAAGGACATTTTTAATGATGGATCAAGGGCACCCCTGTTTGTGAGGTGTTGTGTTTAAGTTGTGTTAGTAGCAGCCCTCTTAGCACACAAATCCAGTATCCCTCAAGGGATGCAGTAAAGGCTGGAAAGCATCACAAGGCAGGAGAGATCTCTATGCAAGCAGGTATGCTGTTTTCATGACTGTTTCCGTCATACCTGCAGGGGAAATAATCTCTGAAATGTCACTAAACAACTTTCTACTGCTTCTTCTCCAACAGCTGGTTATATGGAGTCACTCTAAGTGGATGAAAATGCCAGAAATAAGATGGGCGGGAAAATACTCTGAAAAGGACAGAGACCTCAAGTGATCCTATCCATTATCCCTTCTCAGCTAAATTCCAGCCCCTACGCCAGAATATTCAATTTCTGAGAAATGTAAGGAATGTGTAGATGTTGCATTACAGAAGAGCCTGACACTGGTGAGGATAAACTCCTGATGGACTGTGACCACCAGAGGGATCTGAGCTGGCAAAGAGAACAAAGAGTAGAAGTTATGCAAGGACATGGTGTACACTACTCCCGACTTTGCTATATCACCAGGTGCTGGGTCATGCATGACTAGATTTCCCAAATAGACTAGTATACAGCCAGCAGCAGCACTGTGGGCTTAGCCTTCAGGCCTTGCTCTCCAGAGACTTTCTCTGCTCAGAGATGAGTCTTTGATCCTGAACTGTACATTTGCACAGTGAGAGTGTGGGTATGATTTTAAAAACCAAGAGAGAAAAGTGAACAAAAGCTGTGCTTCTGCATCTCATGTCTCCAATCTGCTCCTCCTTGAAAGGGACAAAGACACCTCAGAGACATTGTCAAAGTGCCTAAACCAATTTTTCAAAACCTCAACAGCAAGGCACATAGACAACACTGAAAATATTACAAAACTGTTACTTTAACAAATGCTACACTTCCCCTAGCAAAACCATCTTGATTTCTTGTCTTCCTATATCTTAAAAGATATCACGTAAATAATCAGGGTTCCAAAGCAGGTGGTAGAAGTAGTTAGAGGCATAGGAACACTAAAAATATTGAGCATCTTTCATGACTAGATGCATGAGAAGAGAGGTCTTAGTTGCTTACAAAATAACTGGCAATTTGGGCACTCCCAATTATTCTCTCTTACAGCTGCGGACAAAGGTACATTTGCAGAGGTGAAAGACCAGCTGATGAAAGGAAATACTTTCTGCACAACACACAGCTAATGTATAAAACTCATGAGATAGCAGGGTGCAGCCAGGAGCAGTGTAAGATTCAAAAAGCATTAGGCACTTATGTAGAAAATGAGAGCACTGGAACATTTCATTAGATAGGATTATTGCTATTATAATTATTTGGAAAGGCTACAATTTCTCCTGTTTCCAGGTATAAATAAATCACTGTCTGAAGATAGAATAGCATTCCCCTAGAGAGCAGGGGTATTCTGTACTTGCCCACCATAGCAATTTTTTTGCATCCCTCTTTGAAATCTCCAATGCTGAGCACTGTCAGTAAGGACACTCGACTGTATTAATGTTCTACAGTGGATCTTCTCTTCTTAGGATTCACTTATACATGGAAACACAAGTTGTATGCTAAAAGAAGTATTAATACTAGGGAAAGCCTGACAAGATAAATCCAGGTAGCAATACTTTACCCAAATTCTTGGCTGCCCCCTGCAGTTCAATAGAAGATGAAACACTGCTTTATTATTTGGAACGGATGTTTGCTTTCTCTTTGATTTGCATTGGACTTTTTTATCTTTTAATGAGATGCTGGTTCTTTTTGGAGGATGCTATAAAATGGCATCTTCAGAAACAATTCTGAAGTACAGAGTGTGATGTAAAATCTTGTTGGGTAGACTAGACAGAACAAACAGATTAGACAGAGAAATAGATAGAGAGCAGATGCTTTCTATTCTTCCCCTTATTCTAAATTTCTGATGATATTGGCCTGATAGCGAAATCTTTTTCTGGCATTCAGCTGCTTCTGTGCTTATTCTGCCTTCCAAGTCCAAATCCTCAAACTCTAATTCATGTTGAAATAGGGATTTAAGGTAGTAAGTAACTGTTAACACTTAAAAGGAAGCCATTATAGTTTAAATGGTGAATAATGTGCCATAGATAAAGCTGCTGATTATGTATTTTTAAGTGGTTAGGGATATATTTGAAAGTCCAACCATGAAGCATGCTACTGTTACTTTAAAAATGAAATTCGACTTTCTAGAAATTAACTTTTCCTCCATTTAAAAACCACAAGTTTTAACAGGAACAAATAGAAGTAAGAATGGGAGATGGAGCAGGGGAGGATGTAGAGAGAACATCTCCAAACAGATGCTAAAGGAATGCTTTTCCTTCTTTCCTCTGACATTGTTCTGAGTCTGCCTCTCCTTCCTGCTCTGACAGCAGCCCTTGCCCTGGCACATTGACTTCACTCATGGTCCAGAGAGCAGCTGCCTGAACCCTCAGCATCTACCCACAGACACGAGGGCAGAAGGAAGCCATGTTTCCTTAGAAAGTTCACAAGAAACAGGAGTGGTTTCTCTGTTTTGTCCATTATATCCCAATCCAATTCTTCAGAGTTACAATTTTCCACAGAGTTCTGCCAATGTGTGGCAGAATCCTTTCCCACTTCTCTACCAACACCCCCACCCCCATGTGCACACCGAGTCCTTCCACCACACTCCAGGTCCATCTGCACTGTCCCAGGGCAGAATCAGTCCCACACCTCTCACACCAGTGTCAGTGATGAGAAAGTGGCAGTGCTCTGTCCTGGACTTCTCCCAGAGAAGATCCCTTAATCTGGTATGCATTACTAAATGCTACAGACTGGCCAGGGCCAAAAATGGATGAGTCTTCATCTTGTACTTGAAAGTGACCTTTCTCCACATTCATGGGAACCAGATCTGGGATTTTAAGCTTGAGTACATTTCTGCTCTACAGAGAAAAAATAAAAAGCTAAGTATTAATTTCATGTGGATCTTCCCTCTCACATCCTTCTAGTCTCAGCTCCAGCCTAATTCTCACAAGTTCTTCTTGCCAACATCATATTTAACCTATATATCATAATAAATCCATATGGTTTCTAAAAGAATACAATTCATTATCAGAGGCTACAGGGACTGGCTTTCACATTTGTACCTCTATGCATAAGCACTCATCCACAGTGGTACATGTGTGTGCTGGACCCTGAAACAACAACCTGCACATATTTATCTCATGTCTCACACAATACCTCTGCCATGTCTCTCTCTACAATATCTAGCGTGGCAGCAAGAGGCAGTGACTGTGTGTGAGTCACAGCCACAATACACTGAACAGCCGGAGCCTCTGACAGAATATACAATACAGCTGAGATGTCAGTGGAGGTGGCTTTGGAGTACTTCAAAATGCTGTTCAAGTGCCAACTTTCACCTCCAAATATGACACTTTGCTCGCCCACCCGCCTTCCTTCTAGGCTCTGCGCTCCTTTTACTGCAACTCGACAGCTTTAATTATTAATTTCTCTGCCTTCTCTATCCCTTTAACCATTTAGTCTCTCATTTATCTTGCTAGGTTTTTTGATATGCTCCTAGATTGTGTGCTGTCATCACAGTACAAGAGGCCTGGTCAGACTCTCATTTACAGGCTGGGCACCATACCAGAGGACTTGCAATATGCTATTTGCCTCGAAAGCAGAAATCTCTGCTGTTATGTTCCCTTTGCAGGGAAAGGATGCAGCGATGGGGACACGATGTGCCTAGGAGCAGTTATATCAAAACCATTTGGCTCTCCTTAGCTCTTACTGTCTGAATAACTTATACTGGTACAAACTTCTGGCTTTGTGAAAAATTGGATCCCACTGGTGGTTTTACAGGGGATTCAGCTCCTTCTAGTCTTATATTTCACTTGTGATAAAAAAATCTACTTTATACGGTGGCAAGGTATGCACTAGTGTCATGACCAATGCTGTGCAGGACTCTGAGGCTCTGATGCTGCTGATGGGTGGGCAGACATTCTGCTCTATATAGTCTCACAGATCACTGGCATTCATTTTTGTTTGCTTTGGACACCCTGGCCCCTATGTAGGATCCAAGAGGTGAGAACTCTGCATGGTGAAGCGTTTGATACAGATAATCCAGATCAAAAAGTCTCTTGTTCCTGTGATCTATGCCCCATGATTAACTCTCCAACACACGGGAGAGCAAAGCTTGTTTTGACCCTCAACCAGTCTAATTTTCACCTACATGAGCGTGTTCCTCAAGAGGCTCTGTTGGGAGCTGTGGACAGATTAATTAGAGGTCACCTCAAGTGACAATTGCAATAAAGAGAACAACTCATCAGAGACAAAATACACAAAAACGTGCTTTCTTCTAAAGGGTAGGAAGTGCATTTCACCTAACTACCATCCTACTCATTCATTCCATTGCTTCTCCTGCCTGAAGGAAGGTACTGTAGCATGTATCGGTATGAAAGGTTTGTCTGTTCTCTGGTTTTCACAAGTCTCAAGTTCTTTTGGGACTCTGGGAATACCATTTGGAAAAGTTCCTCAAGGAAACACTAAATCACCAAGATCCTTGAAATAGCCTTATTGCTTATCCATGGTTCCTGCCAGTCTGAAGATGCAAGAACTCCCACCACAGTTATGTCATATCCTCTTAATAATGTCAGAGAGCTGAAACTAAAGGACAGAGATCGTCAGGAGAGTTGCCCTGACAAAGTTGTCCCCTCCTGCTGTTGTGCCAGAGCCCAGATCTAATGCAACTGGTGTTTCAGTTACCACTGCAGTATATAGCCTATGTAAGTATATAGTCTATCTAAGGCTACGTGTAGTCCTCTGAACCTGTCTCTTCAGCACTAGACCCATGACATGTTCAGTCTGAAATTCTACCTCTGCCTGCGTTCAGGATGACCAATAGTCTAAACAGACTGATCCTCACATCATCATTTGTACGCCCTTAGAAAAAAGCATCTATTCTGTTTCAGTGTCAGCACTATCCTGGTCTATATAAAGGCCACCTCAGAGGAAACTATATGTCCCTCATAATGCATTCCTTGGGGGACACTTCATAAATTGGACTCACTTCTGAACCCCTGATAGCAATCAGCTTTATTTTTCTATCCCAGCATGTGAAGGGCCCCAGTGGCTTTTCATATTTCAAGTTAGATCTTAAGGGAAAAGGACTGCACCAGAGAAATACAGATACTCCTAATCAATACGAAAATGTCTAATACCAGACAGTACTATGGCAATATGCCTCACAGAAAGGGCAACGCAGAGCCCATTTGTTCTGCTGGATATATACAAGTTCATTATCTGTAGTCCAGTCAGATCTGTACGTGTACGGTAATTTGAATAACCTCAGACAGATAGGATAGCAAGCAGTGCTTTTGTGCATGCTTGAAGTTCCTTCTGTGATCTTTTTCTTCCATTTGCTCTTTTCCTCTTCCTTTCTGCTGCTGTTTAAATTGCTATTATTAGCTCCTAAATTATAAATTAATTACCTCTGAAATAAGCATGAATAATTGTACCCAGCCTGGCATAGCTGGGACTGGCATTTGATAACAATCAACAGAAGCTGTGCAGCTCCCAAGGTATTCCATAATAATAATAATAAAAATCAATAGGAGGAAAATACGGACAGCTCCAGAAAGTGTTAATGAAAAGTTGCTGAATTACAGTGGCTCACCTGTGAACAGCTATATGAAAGCCTTCTGAATACCAAATATATTCATTAGATGCTGTATTGCTTGGCTGAACCTCCAAAGAATTCACTGCGTTCGTATTCTCACAATAACAAAGGAGAGACACTGAAGAGTGCAGGATAAGAAGGATGAAGGGGTGGATGGAAGATGGTTCACGTTCTTATTTAGAAAACATGATTATCAAGGCATATAATGGCAATAAAATCTAAAGTCTGTAATAAATCCAAACTCGAAATCTAAGTTTTTCACCTCTCAATAGCAGGGGCAGCAATTCTTTAGGTCAGACCCTGCCAGGGCAAGAAGATATTGCTTCTTTTGCAACATCAGTGAAAAATGACTGGAGAGTGTTATTAGTCAGTCAGAAGTTAAGGCATTTCCCAAACTGACCCTAACTGGTTACAGCAACATGAGGCTGTTCCAAAGCCAAAGTCCAGCTTCAGCTACTCTCATACCTGTCACATTGCATTAATGTCAGACTGTGCTCTCACAAGTGTTATACGAAATACATCAGAAACTCCTTTTGCCCCATGTTCGGCACCACCAAAGTGACACAGTAGTTTGGCTTACTTAGGTAAATGCGTTTCCACCTCAATTTTCTCTCCAGCCTCCAAATACAGAAATACCACATCCAGAGATGATCATAAAGCAGTAGAAATTTCAAATTCCTTTACCAGCAATAAAATCTGTGACTAAGCTAAAAACCAGAATCAATAAACAACCTTCTCTTCTGAAAGCTGCCACAATATATTTAATGCCTACAGATGATCAAGGTTAAAAATGCACCAAATCTATACTTAAAGAAAAATAAAGCTTAAATCAACTAGAAATCTGAATAAAAATGGTCAAATAATTCCTGCTGATTTTTTCTCTATGGGGTTAGATTCACTAAATGATGAAAGCACACTTTCATCTTCATTGATATGTCAGAGGACTCCCCAGAGTCCAACTCTTCAGTCTGCCTCAGGGGACTGGATGCCACGGCTGCTGGTACACTCTAACTGTGAGGTGATGGGATATTTTGCAGAGTGGAGCACTGTTGCACTCAAACTTTTCAGGCTGAAATTTCTTCCAGTTTGTATAATCAAAATAAATATGATGTCAAGGAATGACACCCACATTCACCTGTAGGTATAGGAACACCCAAACCATGAGGTGAGGGAACCATTTCCCATCACTGCACACAAATATAATGCTACATTTCTGCTACTCAAAGATGCACTAAAGATGCCCCAAATGAAGCAAGTATACTTCGCTCCATCTACATTATTTTGTTGTTTGAGCTTTCATCTTTGTCTGCTTCATCTCCCCAAATTCACTTTAGTTTGATCTGAATCACATTTTGGCCACATAGCTTAAAAGATGAGTGGAAATGCTTGAACAGCCATAATCAGGAGAAGGTGCATTATAGTGAAAAGATGGGAAATCCAACAGTTCAATACTATTCAGGATCATGATAGTGCATCAGTGTGATATAGAAGAACAAGCACATTTTCAAATGATCTGCAAATCCTTCTTGTCATTCTTGGATTTTCCACCCGTATGCTGACCAGTCTAACTCTGCTCAGTGTATGGAAGATGAACAGATTACATCTAGACAAAGGACCAGAGCAGTGATGAAGACTTCTGCTTTTGATTAATAACGGAGCTAGACATATTTACCATCTGGGGTGGAGAGAGATTTGGCTCTGCTCAAGAAAGGTAAGAAATGATGAAGAAACACAGGAGATTAATAATATCTGAGTCGGCAGAAAATGCATAATGACTTTGCAAAAGCCTGTCTCAACATATAAGATGTATCTCATGAACAAATGGCTACAATTGCTGCAGTGTATGCAAAACATTTTCTAGCACAACCTGGAGGGCAGAGAAAAAGAAAAAGAAGGAATGGGCCATCAGTTCAAACCATGAAGAAGAAGAGGAGGATATCTATAGCAGGGGTTGCTCTTTCTTTCTTTCTCTCTCAAACCTGCTTTAAGTGAACAAACAGTCACTGCCCATCCTCTTTGTCACGAAAAATGTGAAGCTACCTGGACAGCGTTGACTTAAAACCTAATTGCTTTTACAGCAAATGAGGCATGAAACATATTATCAAAAAACATGATGTCCGAAGTACAAGCTGGCATTTAATTTTCCCAGCAGAGAGCTTCTGAATGCCAGAATTGACTACAAGGCACGGCAGGAGGCTGGAAAAGCAGAATTAGTGATTCTTCCTGGGGCATGGCAATAGCAGGGCAATGGCTTGTGAAGCCAAGTTTGAGAGAGGGCAGAATAAAGTGCCTGTATAAGCACCTGACACATTGCTTTGCTTTTTGAAGGTAGCTGCAAAGCCCAGAAAATTCTCCACATATTTGGCCTTTGACCTTGGCAGAATGGTCCATAAGACCAACCCTATTCAGTGATGGTGGAAAAAGGGCTAATTTGGTGCAGAAAAACACCTAAATACCACCTGTGAAAAGAAAAGCCAGAAACAATGAGAGTCCCTAAGTAGGTCTTGTGCAAGGTGAGGGGGACAATGCCTGAACAAGTGTGATCGTGAATATGAAGTGTGGAAGGAGTACAGGTTGCTAATTAAGAGACTAGCTAATACCTGGAGCAATTTAACCCCTCTTCCTCACCATCACACATTCTAGCTCTGAAGTATCTTATGTGTGTGCTGCATTTTATATTTTCTCCACTTTTTCACATGTTTGGGAGACAACTGCCACATAGATATGTTGAGGACCAGTGACACAGTGCTGTTAGGCCAACTTTATAATGTTCAAGGATTTCCTGGTTTTAGGGGAAATACACAATTGTCCTACCAGCGGTACAGCCCCACTGATCAGATGCTGCGACTCTGTTATTCTGCCTCTGCTGCAAACTTACTCCAACAGCTATGCTGCTCGTGCTTGTAAATGACTCTGTTTACAGTTCATGCTTTAGGGGAAAGATAGACTGTGGACGGGAAGAAAGTCTTGCCTGTGTACCAAACCGTACTTAGTTAGGTGTGCTAAAGGTTTCTTCCACCTTTGACTCATTGGAGACAGTACGCTGAACACAATGGACCTGATCTGATGTGAGAAATCCCCCATTCACACAGGATGCCTCTATTAGACCAGTCACTTCCCTGACAGCTATTACTTTGCTCCAATTTGCTAACCACTGATTCTGACAGAACTATATAAAGTGCACAGCAAATAGTTTATTCCACGGAAGCAGGCAGGGTCCAGCCTGCTCCTTCATCCCCTTCACAGCAGTGGTGAAAGAATAAGGCTGCAAAATACCCGGAGCAGAGTCAGCCTGAAAAGGAAAATTAAAAGACACATACAGTTATAAACCTTGACAGGTGAAAACGTTTGCTGTCGGGAGGAGATGCTGAGATGCCAAGTCAAAGCCACAGGCACCAGACACTGGGGCAAAGAGAGACAAATGCAGGACATGAACTACAGGGTTTTCGCAACAGAAGAGACCTCTGGCTCTGCAGCCTTTGATCTATGTACCTTTGCAATGAGACATTTCATCTGGGAGTCATCTATACCCAGTGCTGGATTAACTTCTTGTTCCGTGCCTTCACCTGTCACCTAGAGTACTACAGAGATGGGCATTCAGAACCTCATACTTGGAAAACACATTAGATTGATATAGACTTATTTAATGTGAGCACTGCAATGCATCACACTGCTCACAGCTTAATTTCATCTTGCTTTCTGCAAAACAAAACCCTAACATCTAAATAAAACTTGCATTTTCATCAAGGTTGAACAATACTAATTCTTTTCTTTTGATACTGGTGAATACCGCTGATAAGAATCACCCATATTTGTACCACCTTCTAGACATGTCAGCAGGACAGTCTGGGACACACTTTCCTCTGCCAGAAAACATTAACTACGGTCAGAGCCATTGCTTCCCACTAAATGTCTGTTGTGAATATCATTTCCCAGAACCAGGACAGTTCAGACTTCTGGAATAGGGATAGTTTGCAAGCTGTTTAAAGTCACCACTGTTCAGAATGTAAAGCATAGAAGAAAAAAGATTGCACAAGGTAATTGCTCAGACTTATCCTGTGGTGCACCTGAAGGATCCCTGAGCCTGACTCTGCTTTGGCAAAGATTTTGACAAGAATTTGTGTGTTTTCACTCACATCTACTCACACTTTCAGAAGCAGAGAGTATAGAAAGCATTCGAGGATGCTGTACATTTTTGTTATAACCACAGAAGACAACAGAGCTAGTTTTAATCTACAAAAGTTTCATTCTCCTTAACCCATAAAGATGGGTCCAGTCTAGGAAGCAACAGAGTATAATTTCCGTTGATGTAATGACATACCAGCAGTAAACTGAAAGGTTCTGGTGACCTTCTTGTGCTACCTGAAAGAGCTAGAATAGACTTAATCTTTACAGAGTAAAATAAGACTGAGTGGTACACCCCTCAGCTTCTACCACAGAAATGTTCTGATGGAGAATTTTATTTTATTTTTTTTTCAAAGTCTGTGAGTTGGGAGCAAGGTGTAGAAATAGCTGCCCTCCTGCCCACATCAGTGTGCTCTCTGTATTCTGCATTCTTCCATTGGTTCCAATAGGAGTTCCTATTCCCGCTAAAATCAAATCATGCAATTCTCTTGGCTAGATTCACAGAAACCCAGGAGCGAAGTATTAATTTTCTGTATCAGAATCAACATACTGCACAATCATTTTCCATGAATTATTTATTTTTTAAAAAGAATATGCTAGCAAATCCTTTGGTCCCTGCATCTCCCCCTTCCCCCAATCTTCTGCAACAAGCTCCTGCAATATGACACATCTAGGTGGGATTAAACAATTCAGCTCTTTACCCGGTCTGCAAATGTTAATAAATTGCACCTAAGCCACTAAAATTCCACAGATTTGTAATTATACTCAGTGGAGTGAAAATGAACAAGTAACTGTCACATTGCCTTTCAGCAGTGACATTGCATCCCTGGATGCCATGGAGGTACTCACTAATGCTGGGCAGACTTGAAGGGATAAGGTAGAAGGCTTTGCTTTCAGCTACCATGGACACATCTGGAACAATATGGGAGTTTTACAAAGTAAGGGGACTTTTTTTTTTTTGTTAACTTTTTTAAAAATATTTGTAATTAGAGAGCTTCTTACTATTATTTTGGTACTGATCAGCAACCAAGCAACATTAGGAAAATGAAATTAATTCCCATTAATATAAAACCAACTAAAGGAAGAAGTAACAGAAGACTGCGAAGATCAGGGGAAATGCTCACTGAGTTACTGCGAACAGATGGCTTCTTTTCAGTGTCTGAGGCTAGTCAGGCTTCAATGTTTTTCTTCCCATAAGAGAAGTTATTTTCACGCAAAGGCCCTTCTAGCTCCAGTTCAAAAGCAAGAGTTTGATTTATATCTCAAAACCACCCACCCAGGCAGGCTTCTGTAGTTGTCCCGATGATTTGTCGGATGGCCGTCCACAACATGGATGGTGTTTAGCGTACACCTTAATTGCTACATTTATATGTTCACATGTACAAGGGAGCATAGCTAATCCAAAGGAATGTCTCCACGTTTTAGCCCTCTTTTTTCATTGTCCCTCATAAACATTAAAAACTGCGAACAAGCTTGTAAGAATGGTTTTCAGCATGAGGAACAGGTGGTGGTAATGTCGGTTAAGTATTCCTGCAGGGGGAACACTGGAAGCCTGCTATAAATTATGGGAGCGTTTCTGCAACTGAAAACCTTGCTTTTCATTGATGAAGCTGAGAGAGCTCTTTGATGACAAAGCCATTGGGGAGCTTCAAATCATATCACATCACTAAGTTTTCTTTCTCCATTTGTCTTGGAAAAACATTATTGCAAGCATATGCGCTTGCATATAGCACTAACAAGTGATGGTGGCCTAGAAAGAATATATGTATTTCTGCTTCATCACAAATTCAAGCTGAAGAGTCCCATACTCTGACACTTATCCAGGTTAAATTCCTCATATAATTATAATAGGGCAACCTCACTTAAATACATCCTATTGAATATAAGAAGCAAATAATTTTGTAATTTAGAAAGACACCTCTTAAATAATCAGTGGGATCATCACTTCTTCCTATGCATCAGAAAGTTACAAACTTATGATTTAAATGCCTTCAGGACTCAATTCAGTGAGAATGAGAGAAATTCTGGGAGTATCCTTGCAGAATTAGGCCTACAGTTTCTAAATCATGATGTCAAAGTCTTTTTCTAATCTGCAATATTTGTCCCTTGCCCTGAAGCTCTTAAGAGAATGTCTTCTTCCTTCCATGGAGGATCTGAGGTGGACAAAACACCACCTGACACTCCAGTGAGCAGAAAAATGTTTCCTGCTGATACATTTTTCTGGGGCAGTACCATCCTTATGCTCCAGTAATCAGTTTTGATAGGAAAAAAGAAATTCATTGGAAAATAGAAATCAGGTTCTTTTCTTTCACCTTTTTTATCCACATGGATGGCTGCAGGGCATGGAACCACCGTTTTAGTAGTTTCCTTGGGAGTCAACTGTATCTATTTCCAATTACTCTCAATACACTCCAGTTCCCAAGATGCAAATCTCAGCCATAACGAAAGTCCATTTCCGCAGATTTAAACCCAAAACATATCTACACCAACTTGTCTCACAGGAGAACCCTCTGAATACTACTATCACTGACCTTTGTGTCCGGTCTGTTATCTCCTCCTCCAGATCTAGCAAGAGTGCTGCCTGAGCCATCACCTTCTTGCTGCAGGGCAAGGATTTGAGGTGCAGAATGAGCAAACCAAGGCAAAACTTGCTTCCCATTTCTTCCAGCTCTTGAGTTCCCAGCTGCAGGCCCTGATGGAGAGACACAGAAAGTTTCAGGGCTTAATGTGCACTTCACAGGTACATAGAAAGGGTCAGGCTTGTTTTTCAGGAGGACAACTCTGAGCGTTTCTTCCATTCTGAATTAGGGGTTCGTTCATGTTTCTACATATGGAAATTTCCCCTACAGAATCATTTGTAAATTAATTGACAGCAGTTGGTCTACAGAAGCTATTCTAAAATAGCCTCTATTTTACAAATGGGGAAACAGAGGCAAGTATTTTAACTACCTCAACTACATTTGCAGAAATAGTCATTCTAAGAGTTGGACTCACAGCCCAGGAGGATCTCTAAACTCACTATTGCAAAACATTAGAACTCATTTTTTATTTCTCTTTGTAGACAAGTCATCTCCCTAAGCAATGGGGAAAAAAAAAAATAGGTCCTATGATTGTAAACACTGGGCAGTGGTAAACATAAAAAAGGAAACTGGGGTGGGGGAGAGAAGAGGGGAAAAGATCTTTAACAAGTTATGAATTGCTTTTTAAGAAAATCAATTGCAAAGTAACTGCAAAATAACAAACACATCTAAGTAATTTCTCAGTCTATTAAAAGCTGATGCCTCTCTAGCAGAAACAAAGAAGCACAAACAGGCTTTGGATTATCAGCATCATCATTCAAGGGAGGACTCCTCCAAGCTGTGGATCCTCACTTGGAAGATTCCCGATTATGAATAGTCGGTATTTTTTTGCTAATTAAAAAAATAAAGATCTAGTAAAGAAGAAACACACCAAGAGCATGCATAGGCATAAGTCAATGTAATCGATGGCAGTTTCATGCAAGCGATGAGAGGGCAGGAGACAAACAAAGCTCGGATACACCAAAAGGAAACTAAGATATTGCAAAATCCCTTATCTTTGGCATTTAGTGACTGCATCACGTGTACTCCTTAATGCTAACACATCAGGGGTGGAATCAATTGCTGCCTCTGCCAGTATCAGCTCTATGCGCTTTTGCAGCACAAACCAACGCTGCAGTCAACCTTCTCACGAGAGCTCCAGCTCCATTTCCAAGACTGTTTCCTTAGCAACTCTCAGGGGTCCATGCTCACAGTCCTGGCACTAGCCTTATGCACAGTGGGAGCTCCATGCCAGCATGGCCTGCACTTGACCCTCTTCTAGATATTTGTTAGTGGACATCTTACTGGTAATGAAGCCATACATGTTCTGGTAATCCATGATAAGAGGCTGAGCTCTGATGTCATGGTTCCTTTTTTTTTTTTTCCCTGTATAAAGTTGTTGCATTTGTAAAGTGCCTTGGGATCCTCGGGTCTGAGTAGCTCTGTATAGCTGAAAGATTATTTCTGAGCCAAACAACATGCAGGTGGATGGAAGAAAGAAGAGATTTCTCACATAAATATCTGCAGCTCTCTTGCAAAGCTTTTTTTGAGCATTTTTGTTAGAGGACACAAACTACATGGACATAATGAAAACCACCAGTTCATCTCTAGTGGGTCCAGCAGATACAAATATCATTTGGCATTTCAAAACCCTATCTGATAACAAATACATTTTCCTACAGTAAAGATGTTGTAATTCTGTTTCCTCCCTGAAACCCTGTGAGTGAAACATGAATCTGTAATTATGATGATGAACACAAGTAACACAAAATAATACAGAGCTCAAACATATATTGAACGGCCAGACAACTAGATAAGAACAGGACCTGCCCAGAAAAGCACACAGACAGTCTGAGAAAACACAGCCTCAGTGCTAGGCAAGGTTTAGGGTTTCTGGAGAACTGACTTCTGCTCTCAGAATAGTCTCTTTAAGTGTTTTTATCACAGTGGGCAAATCTCTGACACCATTTCTTCTCTTCATCCTATTCACCTCCACTGCAAGCTTTGCCTAGCAAGATCCAGGTACAATGAACAATAGTAATAATTAATAACTGTAAGAAAACAGAGGGAAAGGCTTATGGGAACCAAGGGTCATTAATGCAAAACAATGAGAGTGCTTAGCACCTCTGCATAGATTCCTAAATGTTTTATTATTTTACTTAAGACATTTTAGTGTGGCAGAGTTACAATCAGCAGGCAGAAGTGGTGACATTTCTGAGCAAAAATATGTCATTTCCACAGCAAAAGAGTTATTTTCTCAGGGGCAAAAAATACAAAGAACACCTCACGGCTTTCCCTGGGGTGCATCTCAGGGTCTTGCTTCCGAGATCAAGGCAACATACTAAATACCTATCAATCCAGGAGATGCGAATAGTGACTGTGCTAAAACTCAGCCTGTGGCTTTATGATTCCCTGTAGCTTTATTCAGGATATGAAGAGGCCTTAAGAAACTATGAGCAGTGAAATAATAATAATAAAACTATAATATACCTTAGAACCCTCACACAGTAATTGCTCATGCACTGAAGTTAGCTGCTGTACGATGGAACCGTATTGCTTTGATACCAGACAGCTCAGGAGTAACAGCTGGAAACCTCAGCTAGAGGATTACTTGTTAACATACTTTATTCACTTCAAACACAGACAGACTTTTATTTTTTTAACTCAGATAATTCTCTCCCTCTCTTTCCTCAGCTCTCAGCAGACGGTGGAGCTGGAGGTGCATAGCATGGCTACCATTAAAGTGAAGCTATTGACAGAACTGACATATCAAACTAATGTTATTGATGGCATCTGCCAGCAATGCCAGGAGTTGGTGTAGTGGTTAATAATCGGTCCCAGTTGCATTGCTGAAAGGGTAGCCTGGTCTCCAGGCATTTCCCTTGTAGCTGTGCAGCACACACGGTTGTAAAGTTTTTGAGATTGTGCTTAGAACTCAAGAGTCGTGAAAATATTCTACAAGAAACGTGAGAAAGCAAAAAGAAAACAGTAAAAGTGGTGCACCTTGGTTTGGTTAAGAAGCTGGTAGGAAGCACACCTCCATGGCAGGGAAGCTGTTTGCTTTTACACGTGTTGACAGTGTACGGTCCGTTTGCCACAGATGTACAAGGGGAAGCTGCTCTGCCTGACAGCACCTCCCTGCAGTGTCCTGCCACTCTGGATTCTCAGTAACCCCATCTTCTCTCTAGCACAATGCTTTAACTCTGTCCTCCTTTGGACATGTCTACATGAGCAGTGAAGCATGGTGCAAAGTCTTCCAAATCAGCAGAATCTAAGCAAATTCTGAAGCAGGAAACAGTATCTCTGCACCAGAAAGTGCAGACAAGCTCATCAGTCCTAATTAGTCCAGCCTCAGAAACACGCTAACAAAACTACCCTACTTTGATGATCAGCTCACATTTCTGCACAGTTTCTGTTTTCTGTTACATAAAAGTACCAGTCTGGACCAGCATCAGCTTGATGTATCACACTCCACAGAGCAATACAAATTGGTCCCAGGGGCCCTGTCATGCAGTCTTTTGCAGGCATCATGTTAAGGGATAACAGTTAATTGTTTCCTGGCTATTACAGAGAATAATGGAGCTAAACAACTTTTCCTAATCCCTTTTCACATTTTCATACTGCAACAGACAGCATGGAAGTAGATGATGCCTAATAGCAGTCCAAGTTTTGGAGATATTTATTTTTCATGGGAAGAAACAAATTCTAGAGGTAGGCGACAGGACCAATCAGATGAATGAAACAGACAGTCTACTAACTTTGGTCTAGTTAAACCAATTAATTTCTTGTCTTTTCTGCCGAAATTGTTGCTAGCATAAATGTGCTGGGACAGTGGGATGCTCACCTGCATCTCTTAATTGACATTGTCACTGTAATAAGAAACGGGAAGGCTGGAAAAAAAGCTATTCCTTGACATATTGTTTGGCCAGGACATCGTCAATACAAATTTTCCTAAACAAAATTGATCAAATCATACTGGAAAAATGTTTCCTTCATACTCATCACTGATTCAACAAATAAATATCCACAACTAAATGTTTCCAATATCTCTCAACTTGCCTTCAAAATAATTCACAAGCTAAATGACAATGCAACGGAAAAACTTTGTTATTCGTTACTCATATGCTTTAAATACTCCCACAGCCAAAGGCAGCAATAGTTTCATAACACAGATATTGTTGAAAAAGGTAGAAGGACTCCAAAAGTTAAATTAGAAAATAATCCACAAGGGTAACTAGAGCTACAATAAAATTAGAGATGGAAGATACTTATAAACACAAGTAGACTGAAAATTTTAGAAGGATCAATTGTTTCCTAAAAAGGATCTTTGGCATGCATCACAGCCACTTCAGTGGCCTCTCCTCCTTTTGGTCACTGTTCAATATTTGGGGCAACAGCTTTTCCCTGCAAACTCACTTCCAAGTCAATACATATACAGATACACTTACAGAATATTCTCTGCATCTCAATAGCTTTACACATGCACAATGGTTATGCCCTAAGGCTGGGTATAAATAAATTGACAGTCTGGTTTCTCACTAATTCCATCAGTGAGCTCTCCCTCAGAATACTAATAGAAACCATTTGGAGGCTCTAGAGGATAAACCAGGGAGCTGAATGAAACATTTGGTGCCTGGTGTCTGCAGCCTTAATTTTAGCTTGGGCCAGCTCTAAAGGTTACCGTCCTTTCAGCCCCTGTGAATGAAAGTGTGCGGACACATGCTGGGGAACTGGCTATTTAGACAACTAGGACAGGAGGGAATAAGGCAGGTTTTCTCATGCCCTAGAGATCTCTAAGCAGCAGGTATGGCATGCAAAACAGATGAAGTGGAGGGGATGGGAGTTTGGGCCAGATTTCAAGAGGATTAAGCAAGCTGAAAAGGCTGAAGATGCAAGAAAAAAATAGGCTAGCAGGAATTTCTAGAAAGAAAGATGAGAGAGGATGGAGTTAGAGACAGAAGATAAAAGGATGGGAGAGATAAAAGGGTGAGAAAGAAGGAGGGGTTCTTGAGGTCAAAGGATGCCGATACAAAGGAATGATAACAAGAAGAAAGCTAATGGAAACCTCTACCCCCCTTCTTGCCCTTGGAGAGGCATGTCTTGCTCTGAATGTCTGTCCTCAATACATCTGGTACTTCGGCACGTGGTGAGGAAACAAGGCCTCGTTTGCTTTGAATCCCCTCACAAAACTTTTGCTGAACTCAGCTGATGTTTTGTCTGAGCAAACTTCTTGGTACAGAAGCAAAGAAGTGGTTATTGTTTTAATCATTCAGATGGACTCTTTCCCTGGTTAAAGATACATACGTTACAGGCAACACTGTTCAAGGAATGCAGTGAATGGGAAGATGAAATGACTTCTCCCTCTGATCTGCTGGAGAAAGAATCCTGAACAACCTGTTCATAGGAGAACTGGGGATTTAGCAAACAAAAACTTGTGGCCAGGTTCTCCAGCAAAACAATTATTTAGATTATGAATTCTCCAGTTCTACTGTGGGGAGGGGTTTCCTCCTTCTTTCTGATGTGCTGACTAGCTATTTGTCTGACACTCACCTCCACAACTTTCCCTCACAGTATTTCCACAACTGTCTTTTCCCTCCAGCCTTGTCTCCCTCCCCAACTTCTCCTCCTCTGCTCCTCCTTCAGCATCCTTTCTCCCTTTCATAATCATCTCTCATGAATTACTCCATCCTCAGTATATGGCAAGCTCATCATATGTTGGAAGAGCCAAAGAAAACATATTAATGTTGTGTTTGCAGACCTCAGCTAGCTACTTTGCTTGGTCACTCTATCCCACACACTGCTACCTCATGTTTTATGCAAACAATTGCAAACTACCCAGGATGGGTACAGGGGTGGCTTTAACTTCCCACCTCCCCAAAGACTGCACACATACAGAAGGTACTAGTTGGACAGAGAATGTTTCCCCTGTCTGTTGGATGCTGTTCTACCTGTTCTGCTTTGCTGTACAAGACTGAAGGTAGTACCAGAAAGCCCAGTTTTGCCAGACTGTTTCTTCAATAGCACAGGAACAGGCTATACTTTTATTATGTGGGCCATAATTGTGAAGGGTGGTCATGTTAGGAACAAAAGATGAACAAAAAGACAAAGAGAAATGAGGATATTTTCCCCCTATGCAGACAAACCATATAGGAACATGCTATTCTTTGCAGAGTTCTTGCTTTCCAATAAAGTTGAGTAGTACATTGCTTTTCTGTCTCATTCATTACTGTGTGACATGCTAGGGACCTATTTTTAGGTTCCAAGATGGACCTGGACTATCATCAACAGATTATCCCTCTCTTTGCAGACACTGAGCAATCTTTCACCTCGTTCCACAGAGTCTTTGCAAACAGAACTGAAGAAGCTGAGTGAATGATAAGCCAGGGCAGAACCGAGTGCTTTGGAGGAATCTGCATTGTTTCACAGTGACAGGGTCAGGAGTGTCTCTAAGGACTGCAGATGGTTCTGATGAAGATGAAGAAGAGTCTCTTGGAATTGACAGTCCAGAGGGCCAGCCTTTGATAGTAGAGCTAACAAAAACCATGGGCGATGTTATTTTTTCAAGTTAAAAAACAATACAAAACAAAAAAAACCTAAACACCCCAACATGTTAATTCCTAAAGGAAAACGAGTGCTGCTCCAGGATATTTAAGCCTCCTACTTGGCAGACAAGGAGCAGAACTGGGCAACTGTTCAAAGTCACGTAGGGATTCTGCAGCACTATAAGGAAAGAAGGTGATTACCTTACATTGGTGACAATCGAGTGCTTTATTCAAGAAAGCATCCTTCCTCCCCATGTTCCCAGTATTTGCAACAGGTTAACTGGTATCATATCATCTGACAGGGTCTTGAAAATTCATCAGTAGTCTATCCATAACTTTCTCTCACATACATACTTTTTCCTGCTATCTGAACACTGTGGAACCTGGAACAAGTCACAGACAGGTTGTAGCCTGAGGTATCTGGAGATTAAAAGGGAGGTGGGGCTCTAAGTATGTTTCAGAATCTGTATCAAATGAATTAGCTCTTAAAAGCAGTCTGGGAAAGCAAGAAGCTGAAATTTTGCAAGTCCTAAATTGGCAGCCTAATCCCTGGATCACATTTCTTCCCTTCTCTACTTCTACTTAAAAGTTTCTCTGTATAAATAGCTTCAACATACAGAAAAGTGACCAGACTTCTGGCCCACCCAAGCCTTATGAATTTACCCAGTTTGGCCATATTTCACCATGGGTGTAAAATGATTTTCTAATCCTGGCTGGTGATCACCGCATGCCTTGGAACAAAAGGATTTATGATATTCATAATATTAATCTGGCTCGTGTAAATGCAGATGCTCTTCGTAAAGTGTCTAACCAGCTTTAAAAATTCTTAATAAGGTATTTGTCTTCATCACGCCATCCACTATAGGGATCCCCAGGTTAATTATGTCTTAGGTGAAGAATCAATTGTTGCATCTTAATTTCATGAAGTGGCCACATATCCTTGTATTATATTATACCCTTGTTATTTTTCTATATGTCTTTAAAGTATTTAAATTAACAATACTGGGAACTTTCAAAGTAGTTTGCATCTTAAAATTCACTGTGCTATAAACTGCAATGGGGGAAGCCTTACAGCCTTTCACCCCAGTAAAATACACGCTATTCTTTCCATCACAGGGATGATGAAAATATGTATTGACCAAAATGACACAACAAGGCTACTGTGCTTTTATTCCCTACCTGAAATGAGACCCCAGTTACCTTTCACTTTAGCACCAACACAAGGACTGAGGCACTAGAGTAGATTTAGCAAGAAGCCAACACAGCAGAAGCCAGACATCGCCCCTGTTGCTCCAGCCTAATAACACTCTGACCCGCATTCTCTCTGGCACTCTGCTCCCCCCACACTAGCACGTTATGGAGCCTAACAGAGAAGTAAAATTGTGTCTTGGACTGGCAGCAACATTATGTAGAGGAGAATACAGCGGGGTTGTGAGCCTGCTTCCCGCTACGCTGCCGCCAAACATCCACCCCACTGCAAAGTCTCTCCCCGCGCTCTCTGCACTGTAATGCTTTATTCCTTCCATTTATAACTCAATAGCTCTCATATCCCTAATGCTTTCCCTGTATTGAAGCTGCCTTCCAGGCCACTAAACACTTTCATCTGCTCGCTCTAGCTCCGCTTTATCACTGCTTTGTCTCTTACAAAAGAAATGACCCGTAACAAACACAATACTCCACAGGAGGTATTGCCATTCACGTCTATAGGGACGTTACAACACCTTCCAAGACCACCTCTTTCTTCACACACGCAGGCACCTTATTCACTTTTTTTATTGCTGCTGCTGCACATAGCACAGACATCTTTATCAAGCTGTCTTTATAATAGCTACTTATGTTTTCCTGAATGGTTAGAGCTAATTCAGAGAACAACCATGTGTCTGGATGCTTTAAACTATTCCTTCAAACATGCTTTACCCTGCCACTGCCTATGTTTCATCTTCCACTCTAGTACCCACAGTCTTTCAGCCCTCCTTCCTACCATATAATTTGTATCATCTGCAAACAGTACATCTTACTCTCTTACTGTTTTCCTTTCCTTCCAGTCATTAAAATTATAAATATTGACAAACAACAATTCACAGAGTGGTAGCTAGAGTCAAGTTACTAGCAGTATCTTTCCATCCCAAGGATGCCTTATATCCTACTTACTTTTTCCAGCCTTTTAACTAGGTTTTGACTACAGAAGCAGTCCTTTTGTGTCTCACTCCATAATTCCTAAAATTTCTTGATTTTTTTTTTTTTTTTTTTTCAGGAAGTTCTCTTCATCAGCTCTGACTTGTCTAGGATGCCCAGCAACCCAATCGGCATGAAAACTAGTGTTGGTTCACCCCTGAAAGCCATGGGAAAACTTCATATACCATTTGTCCTTCATCTTCCAATACTTATAGCTCTTTCAAAAAAAATTCACCATATTATCACAGCACAAGTAACACCCTCAGTTACTGTGTTTCCTCATCCCTGTGTTACTCCAGCACTAGTGGATCTGTTATTGTAGTTCTCTCATCCATGGAGTAAGTTTTTAAACATGAGGAATCATAATTAGCACCTTCTGAAAGATGCTTTAGACAGTCTGCTATCTAGTCAGCTGGCCATTTTTAATGTTTTCTTTTTAGTAGTTTGAATCCTCTGTTCCTTAGTTTCTTTACAACTCTAACACAAATAAAATCTGGGCTTCACCTGATTCTGAGAGTTATAACCTTAGACAAATATAAAATAACAAAGGAAACAACATGCAAGCATTGTCTTCATGTATAAACCAGCCAGCATGGTCCCACAGCATCCTGCTCTGTTCCCATCCTGGCTGCCTACCAGCTCTGCCAATATACTTGTGTCTGCGTGGCAGCACAAATAGCTCCAGAATGCATCCAAATCTCAGCCTACACAATCTCTTATTACTCCAGTCCTGAGGGTCCCATATTTTCTTCCAGAGCCTTTTGATCATGCCTTGAAGCATGCTTCTTTTTTTCAGATCTAACCCTGCTCACAAAATCATTCATTTCCTCTGAGGTCTTCTGCCAATGGCCTCAGAGCAGAGTTTCCACCTGGTGGTGGTTTTCCTGCCTAGACAACATCACATGCCAACTTCCATGGTGGAATAATTATGCGCATGTGTTCAGAAGAGATTATCTTGATACTCTCTGGGTGTTGGTCTCCTCAAAAAACTTACTTTAAATAGGTCCTCACACAGAGATCCACAGGTGAGAGGTAAGAACACAGGCCCATCTACAGTGCTGCACCTTCCTCTCCCATTTCAATGTTCATTACTCTAACCTTTCAAGCACTGTATGTCCATCCCCTTATACTGATACAACTCAAGAGCTACCTGAGACTTTTTTCCTAAATTATAAATGACTCCCTCCAGGCTAATTTCTTTTTTTCATATCACAAATTCTCTTTGGTCATCTTCAGCAAACAGCATCAAAGCTGTCCTCCCCACTTATCACTCCCTACAACCTCAGGATCAGTGTCAGAAGCAACTATGATTCTACAATTTATTTTATTAGCACTTCTGAAACAACAAAGGAGTCACTGATTTTCCAAGCCAAAGGCACATCGGAAAGCACAAAAATCATCTATGCCAGCTCAGGTCAGAGAGGAAAGGGACACTGCATAGGAGAGGGCTTCCCCCAGCCGGTAACTTCTCCCTTTGAAGCTGAAGGATGGGAGTACAAGCGAGGAGTTCGGTGGCTGTTTTCTTACAGGTGTCAGCATAATCCTTCTGACACAGGAACCTTCTTGCTGCTTGTCACATTTAACAGAAAAATGGACAATAACAGTGGAAATGTGGCTGTTTCTTTTTTCTCCCTTTCTTTTGAATACTCTGTACTAGCCACCTAGAGAATGGCTGATAAGACTGAGGGTAAATCAGGCAAAAGTACTGCAGGACCCTCTTTGATGTCTGCTCTGATTTAATATAAGTACATGTAACGAACGTGCAATACAATAATACCATATAAAGAGTTAAAGAATACATGATAAAGCTGGGTCAGAGGGAGATTTTACCAGATGGCCCAAAGGTAAGTCACTGATCTTTTCATTAAGAAGCTGGGTTAGAAAGGACATCCTCCAATGAGTTCAGAGTCACAAATCAAACATCATGAAAGTTCTTTCTGCTAACTAGGGTTTACAGGTCTGCAGAGTCCAAAGGCTCATTTTATCACCAGCCCACATGTCCAGTGGTACAAAGTAAGCTGACAGCCACTAAAATGTCTGATGGTTATTTTTACATTAATTTTGGCTGAAAAAAAAATATTATTAAACGGAAAGAAAAAAAAAATCAAAACTGAAGCTTTTACTTTATTACAGGAGAGATGAACCTGTGGTGCTTTTTCATGAAGGACCATCCAGCAGCATGCAGATGCTTTTAGACATTTGGACTTATTTACCAAGGAGAAGTATCGGTTAGACTTGGCAGTTGAATTTGGACTTTTGCAAAACATGTATAAGCCTCTTCCCCTGTATAATCCCACCAGCACAGGCTCAGTTTAACATCTCGACTTACTGTGCTTTTGGAGTGAAAGAGAAAGAGAAAAAGAACTCAGGTCTTTGAAGAATGTAAGGAACAGACTGAAGAAAGGGAGACAAGATCAGAGAAACATAAGTAGGGTGAGGGGGAGGCATCTATCTCTAGCAGGGGGGATAACTGATGTGACTCACACAAAAGCAGCTTACATTTCCCCTGGTTCTGCTGTGGGTATTTCCACATTGCCTTTTTCAGAGATGGAACTAGCAGAAAGTAAATGCATAGCAACTGATAAATGCTTCATCTCCTAGAGCATCAGGTGAGAAGTATACAGGCCCTGTGAAAATAAACGACAAGTTTCTGAGTCTTTGAAAAACTACTGACCATTCACAGCGAAGAACATAAACCTTTGTCAGCAGAGAAGATGCTGACTCCAGATTAGAGGCTTTCAGGATTTCCTATTTTGCAGCCATACCACCTGAGAAAATTTGCATAAGAACAACCTGCCTTTTTCTTAGGAGTCCTTTTTCAATCTGCTTTTATGATTTCTACTGAAAATTATAATCCTCTGTTTGTGACACTGCAATCATTTCTACTACAATCAAGTGGTCCATCCAAAAGGAGGCTTACTGCTTCAGTTTGGGGAAGTATATGGACTTTCAGAGCAACAAAGCAGACAGTTTCCAAGCAAATGACCTTGGTAAAAGAGAACAAAGTATGACAAAGATATAAAACCAACACTATATATGATCCGATGTGCCACTTCCAAGAGGCATCTGATGCCCTTTAAGTTCATAAAAACTGTTTTTTTCCTATAGATGTTTCTAAAATGGAGTTGGAAAAAGCAGGAAAAGACATTTCTCTGCTGTGCCCCTCCAACATTGACTCAGATTTTTCCTTTGACAAGCTAGTAATGTTTTAAAACTAAACTTCAGACATATATAGAAAACTCACTGCAGTGCACAACTCCATCCTTTTAGCAGTGTCCTGTGAGGAGGAACATCACTGCACATGGTGCTGAATGTCAAACAACTGACTCAAACCTATGCCTCTGGCAGCTGCTCTGAAATCCAAAGAACAAACAGTTAAAAGAAAAAAAAAAAAAAAAAAAAAAGCCTTTGTTTTTCTGCCTTTTTTTTGGCAAGAACATAATTTAGCATGAATCTTCACAGAACAATTTGCATGGGATTACCCACAATGCACTCTATTATGGTAATACAGTTCAACCTATGATACGTATTAGACTGACAGTGTTAAAAATCTGTCAAAGGAAAAATGAATGATACCGGAAAATGATGATGTAAGACATGACAGTAAGCATTCTGCACTTGTGTAATTTGCCAAAATTCAGTCTAAAATTGGCCTGGAAAGAGAACGAGGGTATTGTGCACTCAGATCAGCTTTAGGGAATGTTCCCAACTCAAGCAGAAAACAATACCTGACCGAGACACAGATGTAATCACAAAGGAATGGAAAGTACAACAAACCAGAACTAAGCTGAATAGGAGACAAGGAGAGATTTTCTTCATTCTTTGATTTCCCACTGGGTAGCAACCTGAAGGGAATGTTCCTTCTTGCTTATTCAGGGTTGGGTTGGTTCACTGGACTTCACCACATACATTTACTCACTCCGCCTTCTGCTCCCGCTGCATCTTCTGATGCTGGTAGCGATTCCTAATTCATCCCAGACAGACTGTGTTCAGAAGTGGCCATCCCGAAACACCGAGCCCCAGGGCTGTATCAGTCACAGAATCCAAACTACCTTCACCTCCTTCCTGCAGTCACGGATGGCTACTCAGCCCTTCAGCAGACTTCATCAAGGGAACAAAGACTCCCTAACATTTTCTAGCATTAGTCTTGCAACTTCCCATAGGAAATAGCCACAGGAAAATAGTATCAAATGTAACTCTCTTCTTAGTCAATTCCACACACAGCTTTCCTAGTAATTCAAGTAATTGGATATCACTCCACAAATTCCTAATCGAGAGATAAGTCTGTTTTGGTGTCCAGTGAAGAGTCATTTAACTGGCCAGGGGACTTTTCTGCAAAGTCCTCAGGCAAGCAAGGGCAAAGGATCCCAAGGGGGTAATGAGGCATAAAGCTGGTCAAGAGAAGGGCATACAGTGAGAAGTTCTATTTTCCATCTAGCTCTTTTCATTAATTCTCTCAAAGCTAAGTCACGAAAAAATGAACAAAACAAGAAATGAGGCCAAATTATATTTGCTGAAGAGGAGTTATAGAGATTAGTGTATTAATTAATCAAGACAACAATGTCAGCAAGGGCCTGACCTTTATTCCTGCCCTAGTAACAGTTTTGTCCCTGGTGACTTTCAGCTTGCATGCTAAAGCCATTTAGATACATCCCTCAATTAATCGCAGGATACCCTCTGGGAGGTAGGAGAGCAGTACTGCAAGCAGGGATGTTGAATCAGAGGAGAAGTAACCTAGTCTAAGTCACCTCATCAAGGGCATTGGCAGAGCTAGGGAGAGAGCCCACAATTCTCTTTGCCTCTCACATTTCACCTCTCACTGCTAGAAAAAGATTGTTTGAAGTTATTCATCTGGAATTCTGCCATATTTCTTTAAAAAATAATCAGAGACTAATAAAAAATAAAGATTAAGTTTAAAAAAAAATCCCACACCCCAAAACCAAAGAAAAGTCTGGGGTTTTGTTTTTGTTTTTTTTTAATGAACCAACAGCAACATATGAAACTCACTTAGACAAAATGAGTTAGCTGCTGAGAGCAGGACAGCAGTCAGATCTTTAGTTACCCCCTGCTTCTCCCCTTTCTCCTGAGCCTAAGTCCTTCCCTCAGGAAGATTAGCTGCCTATCTCCATACTCTGAGGAGCCTGGATTCTTTACTTATAGTCTGCCATATATCAGGTTCACTCTTAACTTCTTGAGTACCAGCCTGAGGACAGACAGGTCCAGGAATCCTCTGAGGACCACTGTCACTCTAACAAAGAATATCCAGTCTCTGTAGGTGCAGATGGATAGCAGAACACAAGGTAGATGGAGAGATGCTGCTTTCCCCACACAGCAGGGAAAGGGGTGGAATCTGGACAGGTTAAGGAAGATGACATACAGCCATGGGCTTTCAGACAAGAGGAGGACTAAAAGATGTGTGACTTTGGGAGAGAGCGGTGATTCTCAAGGATGGCAGCAGATGGAAGATGTCTGCTTCTATCAGAATAGCTGTTATTACAGCATCTGAGAACCTGAATCTGGTTTTGCTTCCCAAGCAAAAGCAACAAACATATTTGCTTATCAATCTTGCCCACAGGCCTCATCAGTCTGGACTCTGACCTATGGACTGACTTCCTGGCTTCATCTTGGCTGATCCTGTCACCCTCCCGGACTTGATTCTGATTCACTGGCTTGTGATCCTGGCTTAACCTTGGATCTGCTTCATCAGCATGGACTTGTCTGGTGATCTGGGCTTTTGGCTGAACCTGACTATTCTTCACAGGCCTGGCCTGCCCACCATGCTCAGCAGCAGTGGGACAGGGCCTTGGCTGACAAGGAGACACATCTGGTATTAACTCCATTTCTCCTATTGCTATAACTGGCCTTAATTCTTCTTTCAGTGAAGGCACTCCAAACTGTCGATCTCAAAACCAGATGAGCAATAATGCAGAAGTTGTAGCTTGGACAAGAGAAACTGGTCCCTCAACCTGTCTGTCTATCACTAGCTGAGCTGAACCTTCCTGTCCCTTCCACTTCAGCTCTACAGTCCTTCACTTTCCATCCTGATGTTAGAGAAATCTCATCATCAGATGTTGATGGAGACTAAACTGGTACAAGCACAACTTTCTCCCACACTCCTCAGTATAGAGGTTACAACATCTTAAACCACAGTGAGATTAAGACCAACGTCACTGCCTTACATTACACTCCTCTGACACCTTCCTGTCCGTAAGTAGTTAACACATATCACCTCTCAACTATCATATTTGAATTTGGTCAAAAAGCTTTCCAGTACAAATAAACCTTTTAACTTTAGGTGCCAAATTAATTTTTGTTAAAGCCAACAAG
This sequence comes from Athene noctua, assembly GCF_965140245.1. Taxonomy (NCBI): domain Eukaryota; kingdom Metazoa; phylum Chordata; class Aves; order Strigiformes; family Strigidae; genus Athene; species Athene noctua. Next base: position 8,299,065 of record NC_134049.1, read on the forward strand.
GTTACCTCATGTTAGAATCCAGCTACCAAAATAGATTTCTTTTCCTATTCCCTAGCTATTATTGGCAAACATTAGTTCTAGTGAGAGAAGCTATTTCTGGACTTTTATTGGCAAGTCTTATGTTCAGAGACTAAAGAGACTGGCTGACAGTGGAAAAAATGTTAGACATGACTTTCAAGAAATGCCAGTTTCTGCCAAGCTCTTCTGATCATTTCTCTGGGAGAAAAAAAAAAAACAACATACACACACAAAAAAAACCCATACAAACAAAAAAACTCTAGTAAAAACCCCAAAGTTTTATTAACTGCTACTACTAGAGGTCACATCTGTGAGGATCAGTGAGAAAAAAGCACTTATGGAAGTTCTTTGTCTCAGACTGACAATCAACTGCATGGTCACTGCTATAGATGCTCTCATTTCATTTGTGGCTCTTCTTTTGCTGAGGAAAATCCCCTGCTTCCTTGATACAAAATGACTTCTAAACATTATTAAGGTGGTGTTTGTAGTAGATTTTTGTAGATCGTATCATCTCCTGCTTGGGCTGATATGCACTCTTCAGACATGCTCATACCTCTGCGCATACATACACATCATCAGATGCACAGGGACATATTTCTAAGACACAGGTACTATAAAACAGCACCCATTCAGAAGTACACAAAATATGTTCATCAGACACACCAGTGCACGTTTGTACACTTGGAAGGTCTGAGAGAACATGTTTTGGACTACTTCCCACACTCACATGCATGTACCCACATTCAATCGTAGCCTTCCACCAACGCACTTCCAAGTTTGCACTTCCAAACGTTCACCACACAAACACCCCACCCATACAAACACTCACTCACCTGATGTGTGATTCAGGAAAGTACAGGCAGGTAGTTAAATGGAAACACAGCAAGAGTCATTTCTGTTTCTCTTGTAAATTGTGCACATAGTCTTCGTGCATTTCCTAACACCATGCTAATAATTTCTAGTAATTAGTGTTATAACAGGAAAACACAAGAATGCAGATCTTGGTCCTTTATAAGTGAACTAATTATATCCAGCAATACCTGTCACCCCCAATACATACAGAAGGATAGCACAGAATTGTTTTTCTATTTCCCAGGCATTTGCTTCAGTATAACCAGGACTCATTCATCAACAAGCTAAGAAATAACACAATAAAAGTGACTAAATGGAACCATAAAAATTAAGCCCTTTTACACAGAGCCAAGCTGAGCAGTACTATTACCCAGACTCTTAATGAAAATAAAAAATGATTGGCAAATGGTTTGGGAAAAATATACCCTGTTCTTTTTCGCTTCTTTGTATGTGAACATAGTACACTTATCAGCAAGCAATGGATTATGCAGGCTATAGTTATGCATAAGCATAAACCTGTGCTGTGCTTTCTGTGACAGTGCCACTAACGCTGCCTTGCTCATGCTCCTCCACCCTGTAGTCTCAGCCATTTCAGTTTCAGACTGGAAAAATGCAACAGATCCCACCTTCAGCAGGCCCAGCTCCACCACTTACAAATTTCCCCCTGCAGTTCACCTAAAACCACTCCAAAGCCCCTTAGTTTGGTGTCAGCCTTAAGCCAAGGAATGAAAATACAAATATTCAGCTACTGAAAACATTCAAATCCACCTGTGATTGAATATCTCCTTCCCTTTTGTTCTGTCCAACTCCACAGCATCTCTTCTACCTCTGAAACATGCTAAAGAATATGTGCAATCAGTAAAAACAGTCTCAGTTCAGACCCTACCTGTTCTGTTACCAGGTCTGTAAGAGCTGTGGGCACATCCACACTCATAGGCAAATAGTAAGCTAAGCTTGCAGAGGTAAGTTAAATGAGTTATATGTGAACTCATCCTCTCTGTGCACACTACTGCTGATTTTCCCTCCAAATGGAAAGCAAGTTCTATACAGTCTTATAGACTGAGCTCTCGATATTTAACAAGTAATTTTGTGCTGTTGCACCCCAAAGTCCCATGTGCCACAGAGGAAAAAGATCTTAAGACTTTGTGTTTTCTTTTCATTTTTTCCCCTCTCCTTTTAAATTCAAGCATATAGACATAAATAAGAAGTATTTTGGGGTTATGCCAAGCCTCTGTATTATTGACACCAAAATATTATGGGTAAAACACTTCTGGTTGTCTTGGGAGCATTCTGGCTGTCTCAAAGAGAAGGCCTTCAATTACTGATTCTGCCTTTTAGAAGCTCTTTAAGGTTTAGTTCTGGATAAGGAGTTATGAGATCTCACTTTTAATTCAGTTTATCATAGCTGTATGATCTCAAATAAAATCAGTGGAACTGACTGGAAAGAGTAGGATACTTAATGAAGCACCTTGGGGATTGAAATATCTGTTATTCAGTGTTCATGAAATAAGCATCTCTTCAAAAGTTTACCCTCCCTTCTTTCAACTAGTCAGGATCTCCATCAATGCCAGACTGACCTTAAATGCCATCTGTACTGTACTTATGTATTCTGAGCAGGCCTGGAAGGGCCACATGCTTCTCATTCTTTGGACGTATGAGCTGATAAGAAGCCAAACCTGTACCACAATGAATGTGATCTCTCTTTAGGTTGTCCCTCTTTTAAGAGCTTTTTCACATGAATTCATAAATCTACCTGAGCTTTTTCTCTCCCAGAGAGCATCACAAAAGATTATTCCACAGAGACATAGAAAATACTGATAAGATTTCTCCTCCTTTCTATCAATGAACTCATGGAGGATATCATTCATGCTACACCAGTCAACAGCAGACACTAAAATGTGAGCTGAATAGCCAGGTAACAAGTGTCTGCCCTCGTAGTTAGTATCACAGGCATGAATAACAAGTCACCATTTACACATCTATGTATCAACAGGTTAAGGGTACTTAAACGGGATCTGACTCTACATCTCGATCTGAAATAGTCTTTCTTTGTCCTGTGCTCCTCTGCCACAAAATCCATTCCATGTGGTTTTCATTTCCAAAGTGTTTATGCTGAGAAAGACATTTCCAAGAAGACCCTAGAGAAAGATGAAAAGAGTTAAGATATGGTGCGTTTCTTTCAATCTTTTGATAAATACTGGATGAACAGCAAAGGAGAAAACATTACAAGGGATAAGACGTTTCCCCCTGCTCTACAATGCAGCAGGTAACATCAGCTTGAAGAAGCAGTACTGACAGGCATTGCCTGTGCTGTTTTGCTTTCTGCCACCTTGGCACCCCTCACATCAGCGAGGTGTCACTGAACTGGACTGCACAGTGTGAGGAGGCTGCCCTAATCTTCTGGTCCAATTTCAGCTGGAAGAAGGGATGGGGACAGGACCTCAGAAGGCATTCATCTCCTCTGCTGTCCCGTAGGCTACCATATGCAAGCAACATATGCATAAATGCCAGTGTTGTGAGCGTGCTGTCCTTCAGCAGGCTTTGCTGCAATGCTATACACCGCACTCGACACCTCCACTCTAATTAGTTACAAATGCAAAGGAAGTGAAAGACAGATTTCCCCCCTAGCTTTGCGTTTACTAAAAGGTCACCAAGGAAGTGCGAATTTTTTCCTGTGAGCAGAGATATCAGAAGCTAATGAAATCTGAACTCCATCATTGCTTCGTGCATTTTTTTTTTTTTTTCAGTCTTCATCTAGAAATGAGCTCCGTTTTCCTTTCACAGGCTACTACAGATTCCCACGTGTGCTAGGCAAGAAAGGTTTAGCAGGAAGGCTGATGGTTATGCATGTCACATGACAGCAGAATGCCGCACAGTCCATCATTATTTTAGCTGCACCTAGCCCAACATAAACCCACAAGTAGCCCCATGTACTATTATACATATACACAAGACACATGCACTCACATATTTCAAGAAATACTGATGCCAATTGCACATTTTGTGTTCTGCCTATAAGCAGAGATAAATGCACACACCTTTGTGCACAATTTCTTCCAAGCAGAACATACAAACACATCCCCTAATGTGCATACAAGCGCACAGCTAGCTACAGCACACACAAATCCACTTGAAAAGCATAATCATGTACATCCTATTACATGCCAGTGCTAACACGTCATTACCAACTTGCATGTTCATGTCTGTACTCAAACACCCACCCTTCCTGACCCCCACCCCTAGAAATGCAAGAAGTCTGGGAATCAATAACCACTTACAGCCCTTCAATCCAACACTGTCAACTTTGTTCTCCCCTGTTTACAGTGACAGACAAGCAGACTAAAGAGATGGGACATCAGTATGCAGAAGAGGAGAAGTGGGAACTGTATCAGCATAAGAAGCAGGCAGATGCTGTTGAATCCAGCAGAGGCTGTTGTTGCCTCCTGCAACCAACTGAGTGGAGCTGCCACTGTCCCAGAAACCTGCTTTATTCCCAGGACATCAGTATAAGAAGACAGAACAGAACAGGGCAATAACCACAGGCCATTTTCCTGAAATAATGTAATTGTACATGGGAAGATTCAGAAAGAATCCAATTCTTATCTATTTCCAAAGCCCAAGCTTGTCTTGTACACATAAAGATGTGGAATGTGATCAGTATCACACCAAAACAACTTGATACCATATCCTGCCGAGGAGACAGCACAAAACTAAATACACTTCAGGCACTGCTGTGCCTTTAAAATTGTCAGGGTGCTTTGCTGATCTTTTAAAGTGAATGAGCATGCAGACACAGTGCACCTAAGGTGGTCAATGCCTGCGCCAATGAATTCCAACCAACTTTGCAGCATCCAGAATAACCAAAAAGCTGTTGGTATTCCCAAAATCTGATATGAGGAGCTCTAATCATGTACCTTTGTCACAGCCCACAGCATCACCTGTACAACCAGCATCTGAACATCCATCCCAGAGCTACTCAATCTCAGCCCACAACACAGCCTACTGTATCTATATTCAGAGATCTCACTTCAGCATTATGAACAAATCCTATTATGCCAGACCTGAATCTCTCTTGGGCAGAGACCAGCATTAATATAATTATGGTTGTTTAATAAATGTACGATGTCTGCCGATCTATCTTGTTAAATTAACCACAGGAGTGAGTTTTGCATTAGTCGTGACAAAGCCCGTTATCAAAGCTGACATTTAATACCAGGCCTCAGCACAAATCATACTTCAGGGTATGTAAATCAAAGAATTTGGTGAGTATCTGTAAGGAATGAATGTGTGAAACCATAGAAGCAGTTTTAGTGGCTTGCTGCAGGTATCCAGTCTATGCAATGCATTTACCTAGAGCTGATCAATCAGATAAATTCAAGTCATTTTGGTATATGTCGGAGTTAGTGGGGTTATGCTTGACCCAGAAAAAGCTTCAACGCTTTGACCTCTGGAAGCCCTTCCAATCATTAAACATACTGGCTTGATCAGAAAAGTGACCTTTCTGTCATTCTTTTGGAGCCAGCCTGAGCTCTGCTTTCAGATCCCATTTATTTCATCTTCCCTCACTGGAAAAGACAAAAGGGCTGCTCTTAAAGGTCATTGCAAAATTCGTGTCCAACTGCCTACTGCAAAATCCATATGGGCCATCAGACTGCAGGGAACATAGCCCATCACATGGCACATGTTCATTGCTTTCATCTGTGGTGGAAAGGTTCCTTCTAGTAGCCAAGGCTCCAGTGTTGACTTCAAGTGCCTGTTATACCTGGGTGCAGGACATCTGAAGGTTGTGAGCAAGGTACCAAGTTACTCAAGATTGTTTATACTGTGTTACAGGGTTGTCTCTCTTCTTCCCCATCATTCCAGCCAGAGAGGCATATATGCTCTGGGCCATCTTGACATGGTTATACAGCCCTCCTCCCTAACTCAGACAACAGCCAGCTCCAAGACTATTACTTCTCAAGGCTAGGAAGAAAAATATGAGAAAGGCAATAAAAATGGAATTGAAGGTATAATATAATGGAAAAAGAGAGTGACTAAGTAAATACCTTCAGAAGTGCTAGATTCCTCCTCCACTGTTTTCATGTAGAGATAGCATTTCAAATCAAATATTCTTCTCACTTGACCTTCAATTATCTTTCAAGACAAAATCATTTTATAAACTACCAGCTTCCCCTCCAAATCAGAGCAAGTCTCTGCCCTTGCAATCTGCTGACCAACAGCTTTTAAAGGAATGAGTACAAAAAAACCAGTACCTTTCACCGAAATGCAAACTGCCCTTTTGAACCTGTGGCAAAAGCAAATCCATGTATCTATTTTAAACTATATTTTATAAAATAAGCGATCTCCAGCAGGAATAAGCTACTGTAAAAATGGACAAAAGTTCTGGGCTTTTTTAGCCCTGATTGCACTTAATTGTACTACTCTCTCAAACTAATTTGCAGGATCTTTCTCAAACTCATTAAAACCCATCTTTTTCATTACTACATTGTATGAAACTCAGATTCAATTTTATTGTGGAGTTCAGTCATTATTTCCAGAAGCCCCAAAGGAAACTTTGTGTTTTATTCCGAAAGCTAAGATGAGGTGGGACACAGTAAGAGATTCAGTTAAAAGTATTTTGAGAAAGGTGTTATTTTCATCTAAGCCAAAACTATTTTGAGAGTATAACAGGTTAGAAGTGACTTTTCTCAGGAAGAGCTGCTCAGCTCTTGGGTGACATTTTTGATCAGATCCCAAGAGAAAGACCCCCTTTCCACTTGAGCTCCTCTCTTCCCTATGAACAATTAAATATAAGTTGGAGCCGTGGTTTAGACTAGGTCTGTTCCATTTTAGGTGAGTACTATTGCTATTGAGTTATAGAAATTAGTGTCTTTCTGGCTCAAGGAATATTATTTATACAAAATGTAACAACTCTTACATGAGAAGCAAGAACAAGTTCAACAACTTTCTTCTGGTGGTCTGAGTCCTTGCTTTGAATCAGGCAGACTAGAATCTGGGCATTCTTCAGCCCAAAAGAGGGAAATGATCTATTCTGTGATCAGCTGTTTTTAATTTTTACAAGTTACATTAAAAGGCAGTGTTTTCACCCTAGTGCAAAATGGGAACATTGGCTTGAAATATCAGAAAGTTTTAAAGGCAACACCTGCTTTCCACAACTACATATTATTATTTTTCTCTCCTGAGGTGAAAGGTGCTGAGGAAGCATTGACTATGGTGATGATGACGACAACAGAAAATGAGGTAAACCATCTTTGGAGGTGTCTGTAAATCCTAGTACCAGTCTGGTAAGACTTTGGTCTCTTTAAGTCCAATCCCTAAAGCAAACAAAGTTTCTAGGACTAAGTAGACAATCAACAGAGTAGAAGATTTCTCATTTCTGGGGCAGAGGGAACAAACTGAATAGATAAGTCTTACAAATGCCAATCTATGGCAGATTTAGAGTCCTGAAAAGGAACAGAGTGTTCCCTCTGCACCTAGTCTGGTGACCTAAGAAATCCCAGAGGAAGAAGGGTAAGGGCATGATAATTGGTGTTTAGGGTCATCATTATTGAGAATGTGCAGACTATAATGCAGCATAATCCTTGGGAAGACTAATAACATTATGGGTGGAAAAAGAAACACCTCTAACAAATTAAAGTTACTACTTTAATAAGTATATCTGTTTAACAATATTATCAGTGCAATAATTCCTATAATAGTGTTCTAGAGCTCATTTTCTAGTTACGGTACCAAATGCTTTATTACTGTTCTTAGTACTGTCTGCCATGAAATTTTACTTTCTATCTTATATCCATTTCCTACATTACATTGGCTGGTATCTATTTTCCCTGTTTTCTTTGTTCAGCGACAATAAATCTATGCTATTATCCCTCAGAAGATTATTTTCATCAGCCACACTTAGGAAAATGACCTCTACTGTTGTTTACTCATTACATTCAGAAATACTAGTAAACAATTAGTGCTAACAAACAAGAAACTGAGACTGAAATAAAAGAAATCTGTCTTACTATAATCAATCTATCATGTAGATTTTTCATCAATATTATGATTCACTGTCCTCTACACTCTAATTATTGCCTTCTCTTTGCTACTAAACCAGGACCGGTTTTTAATAGAATGTGTCTTCAATTCTTGATTAGAGAATTGTGCTTTTTTGGATATGTAACAAAATCCTTTGAAAAAAGGACTAAATTTTTATTCATAATACTTTTTTTTTTTTTCTTCCCCCTCTTGTGGTCTACTTTATCTATAATATTTCCTCAGCTCTGGAAAATCAGCCCTTATTAAGGAAAAAAATATACAGGAACACATGTTAATAGGAACATTATCCTCTGCCTATATTAAATGTAATTGGGTCATGATCAGTGGTGTTTTGGTAACCACAAACTCCCACACCAAAGATTAATTCATCCTTTCCTGTTATAATGTAGTCCAAAATGGAGTTACACTAGATACTACATCTTTTGTGCTAGAAAATAATAATCTATAATGTTTGGAATCTTTAATAATATTTATTATTTACTGTATGGAATGAATCTTTCCGGAGACTATCACATGAAGCACACGACTGGGAAAAGCCAGCACAGATTCACAAAGGGCAAATCATACTTGACAAACCTGATTATCTTCAATGACAAAGTAAGCTGATGTGGGGCAAGAGGTGGATGTTGTCTACATGGATCTCTCCAAGGCTTTTGATACGGTTCCCCACAGCCTCCTCCTAGAGAAACTGGTGCGTTACAGTCTAGACAAGTGGTCTGAGCAGTGGGTGGGGATCTGGCTGACAGGCCACACCCAGAACGTGGTAGGAAATAGCTCCTTTTCAAACCAGCAGCTTGTCACAAGTCGGGTCCCCTAGGATGCATTTTGGGACCAACGCTGTTTAGTATCTTCATAACTGATCTGAATGATCTAGATCACATGTACCCTGATAAAGTTTGCCAATAACACCAAACTGAGTGCGGAAATGGACACTTCAGAGGGAGAGCCATGCTGCAGGAAGACCTGGATAGGCTGGAAAAGGGGGCTAACAAGCAACAAGGACAAGTGTAAGGTCTTGCACCTGGGAAAACATAATCCAGGAGTGCAGCAGAGACTGGGATCTCCCTGGGTAAGGAGCAGCTCTGTGGAAAGAGACCTGGGGTCCTGGTGAACAATGAGCTCAATATGAGTGAACGGTGTGCTGCTGCGGCAGAGACAGCCAACAGGTTGATGGGTCATATCAACAAGGGCATCACCAGCAGAGATAAAGAAGTCATTATCCCACTCTACTCGAAGCCTGTCAGGCCACACCTGGAATAGTGTGTTCAGTTTTTGCCCCTGCTACACAATAAATATGTGGACAGGCTGGAGAGGGTCCAGAGAAGGACCACAGAGATGATCAAAGGGTTGGGAAGCCTGCCGTATGAGGAAAGGCTGAGAGAACTGGGTTTGTTCAGCCTTGAGAAGAGAAAGCTTAGGGGAGACCTTATTATCATGTTCCAATACTTAAAACAGCGGCTACAAAGAAGATGGAGATTCTCTTTTTACAAGGAGTCACATGGAAAAGACTAGGGGTAATGGCTACATGTTACTTCTGGGGACATTCCAATTGGGCACAAGAGGAAAATTTTTCACAACAGGAACAATTGGCCACTGGAATAATCTCCCCAGGGTATTGGTGGATTCCCCAACACTGGACACTTTGAAGATTCAGCTGAACAGGGTGCTGGGTCATCCTGTCTAGACTGTGATTCTGCCAAGAAAAGTTGGACCAGATGATCCTTAAGGTCCCTTCCAACCTGGTATTCTATGATTCTGTAACTACTGCTACAGCATGAAATCCCAGGTATATCTCACCCAAACTGAAATCCATAGCTACACATTTACTTTATGTGTATTATGAAGTAACTTACCCTATTTTCTAGATCGATTCAGTGTGCCAAGCAGGCTCATTTTCTAGACTTTGCCAGCATACATGCAATATGTAGACCTAAATTATTGGTAAATGAAGATGGAATACAATGCCATCCCCCCATCCCAGCCAGACATACTTACTACCCTTTCTGTCCTCCCCAAGCAGGGTACAAAGCAGAATCTGGAGATTCTGAAATTCCAAAATTTTCCTAGCAGATTTCAATACTTAAATTAAATTGCACTTTATCAGCAAGATCCTTCAATTGGTCTTGTTCATTATTCAGATGCTTAACACTAATATGTAGACATTTGAGAAATACATTCCTTCTACATTTTTTCCCCCCACACTGGTTCAATTTCTTTATGACAAGCTACTTGAGTCTGAGCTTGCTTTTTTTTTTTTCTTCCTTTTTTTTCCACCCTACTTCAGCATTATTTTGTTTTGTTTCATGAAAGATTAGTTGTTTTCCTCTTTACTCTGAAGTCCCTCAATCCACGAGATCCCCATGACCATTGAAACATGGCTCACTTCTTCAAAAACGCTCTTCTGCTTCACATCACTTATGCAACCAGTAGTTATCATTCCATCTTCCCTTCCTCCTTTAAATCACAAGCTTTATAAAGCTCTCTGAAAAAAATCAACAAAATTTCCTTTTCATCAAGTGCCTTGAAGAATCCTACAATATACCACTCCACATATTACTCTGCCATGTGCTACCAACATGCATTATCCTAACCAGCCTTTGCATCTTACTCTTTTGCTCTAGATAACAAAAATGTAATGTGACAGTGCATTGTCTTACTCCTGTGTCCACTTTTCCCAGGTGAAGCTCACTTATGACAACTACTTGGTTGAAAATATCTTAATATTTTTGGTTTTACACCAGAAAGCATTCAAGGATTTCCTTCTAACTCTAAATAGCAGTAGTTGCCTTAATGAGTATCTGAGAAAAGAGTATCACACAACACCAGCATTAAACATCTCCAAACTCTCTTTCTTCTCTTGGCTATGAGTAACCAGCACCTTTTTTGATTTCCTACTATCTTCAGCTTCCTCATGTCTGATCCTTCCCCACTTATGGCATTGTATGCAAATGGTTTCTGAATCATCCCTGATGTCTTCATTTCCATAGGTTGTATGCTGTGCCAAAATGTCTCTTTCTAGACCATGTATCTTCACTTGTAGATCTCCCACCATCTGGCAGCACATGCATCAAAAATTCTTTAGACAAAAATTAGAATATAGCACATCCAAGGCAGATCACAGCAGTTTTTTTCTTCATCATCCATATGCAGTATGCAATATAGGGTCTTACCTAAAGATAAATCATAAACCTCCAAATTCCATCCAAAAGTCTCCATATCAACTTGTGTCTCAGAGTTCATCAAGCACAAAGCATACCCTTACTTTACAAGTTTATCACATACAGAAGCACATATTTCTGCTCTGTTATTCAGAATTAAAGTGTTTGCAAATCAGTTTAGCTTAATTTACTTCAGAAATGAGTTAAGCCAAATTTAATTAAGGACGCCTTAATTCTGCTTCAGTGTTGAAATGTAGCTTAATGTGGTTTAGCACAGGACTTTCCACTCTCACCGTTAGGTAATTCAGAGGCACTCTCCTGCATGTTCTGATATAGTCAAAATATTAAAGAATTCAGCCTGTTTAATTAATTACCAAAAAATTGAAAGGTGACTTCGTTGCACCGTGTAAGTACCTTTAGGAGAACAAACTGGAAGTTACTAAAGATGTCTCAAAACTAGCAGAGAAAAATAACAAGAAGGCAGCTGAAAACAGCAGACAAATTAATTAGAATAAGGCAATAATATTTAGCAGTTACTGACCTCTGAAATAAAATATCAGGGGACCAGATGGATTTCCAATCATGTGATGTTCTTAAAATCCAGTTTGGATGTTCTTCTACAAAACCTATTTACACAAACACAAGTTACCAGGCTTTGTACGAAGCTGCCTAGGTGAAGCCCAAAGGCTTTTATGATGCATAAGAGGTCAAAACAGAAGAGCTAATAGCCCCTTCTGACCATTAAAACTCCATGAATTCGTTATTAAAACTGTGTTTTCAGTGCCTAATACCTTTCCCAGCAACTGTAGCCTTCCCTGCTACCAGACAGTCTGCGTCTGGACGTGGTAGAGAAGAGCAGGAGAACTGAGTCCCCTTTGCTCTTACTATGACACCAGAATTCTTGTCTTCAGTCCAGACTGAAGGTTTCATGCGTCACATGCCACCACATGCATATATCTCATGCACGTGCAGCGCAGCACACTGGCCTCTCTGCTATTGTTGATTTGGGATCCCTTCTCACCTCCTTCCAGTGTCTGAAGTCACAGAAAGGGAGAGAGGCTGCAGAGCTGTGCTACATAGAAAGGACACTAGTATGATACTCAAGGAGCTGTGACAGAAGCAGAATCTCCACGTGTGGGTTTATGCAATACCCACCTTCTCCAGCTGAAGACCTGACCCTACTCAAGGACAAACCCACCGCACGGTGCAGAGTGCAAACATGCATGTATTCTGATGTTTAGAGTACCAGGCAAGGGGACAAGCTGTGATTTAAGTAAAAAGAAATACCAGTGCTCTGACAGTGAGGAAGGAATTTAGTACTTTCAATGCAGAGGAATAACGGTCAGTCCTGGTATATTGGGTAATTTGAAACAGATTTTGTGGCAGAGAGAAAAATAAAGATAAAAGATAACATAATTAGTACAAGAATTTAGCACACCTGAAAAAATAAATCTGGATTGGAAACAAAATAAAGAAATTGACCAAAGAGACAAGAGCTGGGTGGAACCAGGCTGTATCTACCAATTTTGAGACTGGAGAGAATGAATAGAGCATCTAATTTGATTTTAGAGGAGACCAGGCCAAGAGACCTGGAAGTAGATATAAAAGCGTAAGGATGGCAGGGAACATGGATAGAGAGCTGACAGACGAAACAGACTGGGAACTATGGGAGCTGTGGGAAGCACATCTTACAAGCATACAGAAACCAGAAAAGGGACAGAACAGAGGAAGAAGGGAGATCAGAATTCAATATATAGTTTACATTTAATGATGGACAGCATACATGTATTATAGCCATCACTAGTAGAATTCACTGCTGCAGGAAGCCCTGTCTGAGAAAAGAGTACGAAAGGGGATAAAAAAAGTGTCATAATTATTCACAGAGAATGTAGCTCATTATTTCAAAGTTTTGATAATGATAATCAGGCCTCATGCTACAGTGTATGAAGTGGAGGCAAGGCAGGTCAGGCTGGTAGGATTATTTCCTTTCCATGTTTTAGTGTAATTGAATAAGTTGCATTATAGGCTGGTTTTATTTTCTTCTGAGCCATGAGGAATCAGCCTCTGTGTGAGGCAGGATACCTGATTATATGGACCAGTGGTCTGATCCAGCATGGCAAATGTTACGATCCTAGGAGAAGCACAATCAATCTCTGGAGAAAATCCTGTGTGTGAAAGACTTTGAAATTTAGATGCTTCTAAAATCCATGCAGAATGAAAGACAAACATGGCTCTTTCAGCCTTTGCTTTTGCCACCTCCCCATTCTTATTTTCCATGCCTGAGGAGTTCATGATTAGACTAGGAGCTTCATCAAATGGCAATTTTCAGCTGCCAAATAGATCTGTACAATAAATCCACACGGGGCCAGATTAACAAGCAAGAGAGACATCAGAAATCAAAAAGCTAGCTGCTGTAATTCCACAGAAAACTTGAAAGGATGATGTGCAATGATATTTGGACTTTTAAAGGTACACCACTGAAATACTAGAGTTAGTTTTCACTAGGAATGTTGCTTCTCTATCCCTTATCCTTCCCAAGAGTTTTTTCTTCAGCAGACTGAAATCCCATGGGCATTCAAGGTCACACCATTCAAGATTGCTTAGCGGGCTTCAAATAAAACAGTAATATTTCATCCAGAAAAATCACACACACGTGTGTGACTGCAATTGTCTGATTTGTCACATTGCTATAATATTTATAATAGAAAATTAAAAATAATCTTTAAACATCTAGTTTGCTTCACTTCTGTAGTTTTCTGTTTGCTCTAATAATTTATACTGTGAATGTAGCTAAGGTTCTAAGAAATCCACATCTGAAGTCTAACCAGGTCCTCGGTTATACCCATAAACTGAATAAACACAATTCGGAGATTAGCCTGACCACAAATTACTAGTCATTTTCAGTCTTCTGGCACTACAAAAGACTGTTTGACTTCTGAGCATGGCAGCATTGATTTTAATATTAGCAGAGTTTTTTCCTCCTTACAGCACATGGAAGGACACAGTCCCTCGTTCACAAGGTGACAGCATTTGTTGTTTTTATGTCTCTGCATGAGTACACTGCTTTTGTTCATTTTCAGATGGGGTCACAACAACAGTATCTTGTCAGCAGGATGAAAATATGGAGGTCAGCCACTGATTCATATCTTGTTCCCTCACAAAATGCAATCTCTTCTCCATGCAACTACAAGTGCCATTGAAAATGTTTTTTTTTGCTTCAAGTGTCTAGGTTGCCCGATCTCTAATGTCAAAACCTGGGATTCTTCCATCTAATCCTGCTTTCTCAAAATCTAGAAGATGAGTATGACAGGATATTTGCACTTCCGATTCTAGGTAGTCTTGTTCCTCTTTCTCTTCACAGAGAAACAGTTTGATAACCCCTATCTGTACCTATCACCTCCTTTCTCAAGTACAGCATTGGAACATGGAAAGACTGGGTTGCAACCAAGTATCTAGGGAAGCACAAAAGCAGCTGAGGGAGAAAGATCTCAAACAAAGCAGAAACATCAGTTGTTTACAATACACTGAGGAAAAAAAAAAAAGAAGTCTAGAGGGACATCAGCATTCAAGACAGGAAAGAATCAAGATAATGTCTGTTTTCCACTCCTCAGCCCCAAGGAGTTTGCTATGTCCCTTGGTTTAATAAAATTACCAACCAGGAAACGCTAACATCATTAGCAAGGGAAAGGAACGTAGGAGAATGCAGGGAGTTGCTGGAACAAGCACTCCAAGGCTGAGTCCCAAACATAAGGGGTAAACAGCACGGCTAAGACAACTGTTTCAATTATATGATGGTGGAAAAGAGTGAGCCAATAAGGTGGTACATGTTTGCTCTGCTTTGCTATTCTGTGTGCCAGCTATGTCCGCTGAACCTCAACAGAACTGGATACCTCCCAGCTTTGCAGAGTCAGACCCATTATGATCTCATCCCATCATCGTTTTTTATTGTACCATAATTTATTTATATGGCATGGGACCTATTCTCCTGTTACGCAGCCAGTCAGCACCCAATAATCTATCAACACTAGAGACAAAGGAGTTGATTTAAGATGCTACTTCTGCCAAAGGGCTGCAGATTGGGCCAGGCTGTCTGCTTAGGAGCTGGAGAAGCAGACATCCCCTTAGTGTCAACTTTGAAATTAGTTCCAAAAGGCAGAGAAGCTCACAATTTTTTTACTTCTTTGTGGTTCGGGACCATATTTTTCTTCTTTTGTAACATGTTTTTACCATGGGTAAAATCTGGGTTAGGATATAGCACCTATGTTTTCTGCCAAGTCATGATTTGTATCCTGTTTCTTAGCCTGAATGACTAAGGAGAGACAGAGAAATGAGATTTACATGACTGAGGTCCTAAAATGGGACCTAAAGATCCCATGTTCTTTTATCTACAGCCTTTTGTCTATTCCATTTTATGCTAATGTTATCTTCAGCACTCCTGTTTCTGCAGATATATAATGGGGTGTCTTACAAGGAAACTACGGAAATGTTCATGCACATGAAATGGCACGAGGACAACACTCCTGAGCGCTAAGTTATCTTAGCTGCTAGGAATGCTCCATGGCAGCTCGCAGCATCACCCCAGGATGCCTGTGGAGAGTTTTCATCCAGGGCTATCTCATTTGAGTCAATACAGCCTAATAGTCCAGAACACACAGGTTATGTGGCTACAAACCAAAAGACATGTAATTTCAGCCTAATCACTATGTTGTTCTGACAATTAATTATCACAAACCACGTATTTTGGCACAGTTAATCAGGCTGCCTATTTCCATACTGTAAAGATTCATCAATACTGTGTGAAAATGCTGTGTCAAAAAATAAGTTTGGGACTAAAATATCTGGAAATGCCAGAAATCCATACTAACCTACACTGTACTAACCTTGGTGGGAAAGTTCACAACAGGATCGCACAGCAAGCTTCAAAGACTAGTGCTGTGGGGAAAGGCTGTGATGTGACTTCCCTGTGGCTCAGTCCTGCTAGAGATGCCTTAAATTCAGTTTGAGCTGTGTTAAAATCACCACTGTGGCAGCCCTTCCATACAGACCTTCCCTTTTTCTTTAACCAAAGGTCTGCAGTTAGAATAACTTACTGGACATTACATGACTAAGGATAAAAACTGGTGCCTCTTCTGGCTTTTATCAGTAAGGGAGCTGGCAAAAGCACTCTTGTTTCCTTCCAGACAGGGTCTGAGAGGGAGGGAACACATTCACAAGCTATTCCCAGTGCATTGCTAAGGCATCCTTCCTTCCAAGACTGTCAAGGTAGCTTTGAAAAGATATTCCAGACAATTATCCAAACCTACCTTGATGTAACACCACTTAAACTTAGCAAGTCAGGGATACAGCTGGCTCAACATCTCCGGAGAAATAATCAAAATAAAACATAACAATTTAAATTAGTATCTTCATCCATGATCCAGCTAGCATCAGTGATCATCTTTTGTCATATATATTAAAAACTCCAATATATCATTCCTTGGGTACACATCAATATTGAAAAGTACTAAAGTACTGTTGCCCAGTACCCTGACAATTCTTGTGTTGCGTTTTAGTGCGTCCTGACTGCTTTGGGGATGGGGAGGCTAAAGCAAGCTGTTCCATTCTTCTCCATTAAGTGCCATTCTCACCTGTTTCTCATGACCATGTGAGTTCAAAGACAATGGAATATCCCTCGGCCCCCTAACACTTGAATCTTTCAACCCAGAAGCAGGGAAGCAGATGGCCTGAGTGACAGCCGAAAGCCACTGCAGCAGGTGCAAGGGAGGACTTTTTCCAAAAATCTGATTCAAGGCAGCATTCATGGGACACCTCAACAGATGGGCTAGTGTACAGTATTTGGCAGACAACCACCCCTATACTAACTTCTTGAAAGAGGTAAGGAATTATTCAGTTACCCTGAGAAAACAATTGTTTGTTTATACAGCAGCAATCTTGGTCTACTGGATTAAGAGACCATTGCTTTTCCAAAGTCATTCACAAAACACCTACATTTGGCAGATTTTGGAAGAGGGGCTGAGTGTTCTCAGCAAAAGGCTTCAAAGCAGGCCCACTAGTGCCAGAAAATGGCTCTTGTTCTATACAGCATTAAAAAAAAAAAAAAAAAAAAAATTCCCCTGCCCCCCAAAACCCCAGATAAATAATAAATGAGCCTTCTCCAGAAATTATGATGACAAGAAATACATACCTACTCAACTACTGATCTTTTTCAAAATAGCAAGGTTATACTGACTGTAGAGTGGTTCAGGAAATTGGAGTAGAGAGCACAGAGAGCAAAACCTTACTGCAAAATTTACAGACTTTTAAATGCACCTCAATAGTCCTCCCGTATGACAATATTGAGCACCTTCGCCAAAAAATTAGTAAATAGCAATGACACCCATGACTTTTGGGAACAGAGATGATACTTCCATCTCATGTGGTTTTGGTCACACTTGCCTTAATACAACTGTCTTAGTAGTCATCAGGAAAGATGAGATCAGCCAGACTAGTCTTACTGACAAACTCCAGTTTTCTTGGAGATGTAAGGGCCAAACAATCCCTACAAAGTTCTCTCCATCTATGATTTGCTTTTCCAAACAATCTGAGCACACCAAAGTCAGCACACCTTCACACTCGTCTTGTTTCATGTGTCACAAACCAAACAGATCTGAGCACAGTTAAGCATGTGATTGCTTAGTTCATATTCTGTCAAATAATTAAAACAAACCAATAAAAAGCACCTAATGAAGGAAAATCCTGTAGTGGTTCATATAAGAATCTACAAGGAAGACAAACACCCACCATCTCCTGATTTGTTTGCTCAGAAACCCTTTCTTCTTCCCCCACATGCCTGTTCCCCACTTCCTAAATGCCATTAATCCTTACATAGTTTTATGAAATGAGGACCACAAGCATAAAAGGTACAATTAGAATATCTTACTAAATGAATCACCAAACAATTAGTTCAAGGGGTTGGTGGAAATAATAGAAGCAGGGAAATAAAGCAAATAGGATGCAAACTTTTGCCTTGGGTAACAAGAAAACAGAACAAAATCCTGAATCTGAACCTTTAGTCCTTAGATTACTACTAGATAACCTTTTTTTCTATGCTTTTCTTGCTGTTACAGCTGCTTCCAATTTGAGACACTCTGGACCAGAACTGGAAGCAGAACTATCAGAAAGAAAATAATTCTTTCTTATTCTTAGCATCTGCTTTTGAATGAGATCCCCAGAGCACTGAGGGTCAGCTAAACACACACATTTTAGAGATTATTTTTTTAAAAAGAAACTTCTGAATGCTTTTGAGACTTACCCATACTTAGGAAAAGCGTAAACTGTGGGGGACAAAATCAATCAAAAATGAGCAAAAGTCTGTCAGACTTGCAAAGATGGTGTAAGCATTTTCCAGAAACGTACACCAGAAATCATATATCTTATTTCTTTACTTTTTCACAGAATCACAGAATTGTCTAATTCAAACTGGTGTCCTGTACACCAACCCATGATTGATAAATCCGAAGCCCTGATGGTAACACCAGTCTTGAAGCCACAAGTTCATCTGTTGGGTTCTCCTGTAATCTTCTTCATCCATCCCCCCAACTGAAAGGATGTAGGAGAACACAGTTTGTGCCCCCAACCCCTTAATCAGTTTCCCCAAGGACCTGAAATCTCTCTTCATTGCTTTAGGCTTTCTCCTAGTAATGTCGTCACTACCTATCAGAAAAACCAAGAGAGAGTAGTAGTCCTTGGGTCTCACTAGAGCAGGGAGTTTTGCCATGAGGTGCTTGACCCCAGCCCCAGGGAGGCAGCAGACTTCCCCATGAAGCAGGTCCGGTCTGTATATGGGGCCTTTGATACCCCTCAGAATGGAGTCACCCACTACAGTGACTCTTCTGGGGTTCTTTTTAGAACTAGTTTTAATACCTGGTCCAGAATGACTCAGCCTTGGTGGACCTTGGTCTTCCTCCTTGTTTGTCTCATTTTCTTCCTCCTTCTTCATTCAAAAGTTCCAGGGCCCAGGATCTATTGTGAAGGAACACCATGGAGGGTGAGGAAGGTCAGGAGAGGATTTTCCTGCCTCCATGAGCAGGGACCTGTTTCCAGCATCCCCCATCTCTTAGGTCCCCTCCTTCTGCCTGGTAGCAAGAGGATGAGGAATTGCCTGCCTTGTCCAGAGCTTCCATTTGCTCCTGTTGCTTCAGGGGTGCCAAGGTGCTACTCCACCAATCAATCTCCCTTTCACACTCCCTAATACTTCTTAATCTTGTGACTTCTTCTTTGAGTTCCGCCACCAGGCTGAGCAGGTCATCCAGCTGATCCCAGCACACACAGGTGCTGTCCCTGCTGCCCTCCGGCAGGACTGACAGGCTCAGGCCCTCCCTGCAACCCGGGACCTGCACCGCTGCGTGTTTGCGTGGCAGCTCCGTCTGGGTCACCACGTTCTTTCTGGAGGTGGTTTTGACGTGAGTGGAGACCATGGTTTAGTCCAGTCGTGGAGGACGATAAGACAGAACTAGCTCAGGTAAGATCTAGACCCCGGAGATTGACTGCGCCCCGAGCGCTCGCCCTGCCACGCTCGCACTCCCTGGGGGCTGCTCTTGTCCGTGAGGGGTGCTGGGCGCCGTCACCCCGGTCTCTCTGCCTGCTCTGAGTTCCCGCTGCCCTCGTTGGCAGCAGCTCATTCTTCCTGTTCAGAGGAGAGGCGACTTAAGGCTCCCCCTCTTCCCTGGGCTTCTGCCTTCTCGTTTTGTGGTTTCGCCATGGGGTTTTGGTGCTTTCAGAAGGGTCCTCCCGCTACTGTCCTCCTCCCCAGAGCCCCTTCTCCTCAGCAACTGAGCTGAAAACTTTCTGCAAGTTCCCATCAAACATGCTTTATGGCAAGAATATTGCTGAAACCATTTTTGTTGGTGGCTGAAAACTGGCAAGAGGCCAAATTAAATTTATTTGTAAGTTTGTGCACCAGATTTCCAATTATAAGAACAATATATATCTTACTGGGGAACAGAAGTATCATATGACCTGCAAAATCCATCAAAACAACTCAATTTCTGACTATTAACTGTAATAAACTGCTTATGAATAAAGCATACATAAAAATTCCTCACAGAAATTTGGTAAGTAATCATCAATAGTAAGGAAGATGAAAATAATTCATTGCCTACAGAAAACTATAAAGAAACAGTGCTCTAATCCACTGAACAAATCATACGTTGGTAACAACTTTGCTAGTTTGGGCAGAAACAGGTCAAACCAGAGAAGTTCACCTCTGAAAGATTAGAAAGAGGAAAGGCTTTCATCTTGGCATATTGCCACACTTCCACAGTGAATCGTTGGTTCATCACTCTAATTCAGCCCATGCTAGCCAGGTTAAAGGAGATGCATATCAGATCTTCCAATTTGACTAACTCTCACCACTTTTGTTCAACATTTTGAACAACTTTCAAGAAAGCCTTATGAACAGTGTGGCCACACTGCTCGGTGCTGATCTCTCTGCTTCCAGTGTCTCTGCAAAGGGATGGCTTTTCCCTCTAATCAAGTCTGATAAGAAAATTTGGGGTATTCAATTCCTCTGACTTATAAGCATTAAACTGGACAGAAAACCAAAAAAGGTCTTTTTTCTCAGCTCTCCTAAAGGCTTTCTTCGAAGAGGGATCCATATCACCAGTAGAATCTCCTTCAGAGGGCACTGTCAAGATATCTGCAATAATTTTAAAACTCATTTGTTACTCCTTGTTGTTTATAATCCCTTCGAAGCAAGAAGCGAATATCTATTTCCGTTTGTACTATGTATCCTCCACCAGGCACAACGTGCCAAGGAAAATGCTTTTCCAACATAGAATGTACTCACAGAGCATGAAGCTGAATTTTTTAGAGTCGCTATATTACCAAGACACATAGTTTGGAACTCAGCTGTATACCATGGCACAACTTGTAGGATGATAGATGCAGTAATGACTGGAACAGCACAGTGCAATACCCTATAGAAGGGTCTTAATTACTAGGCTACTTAACAAGAAATCTGGAAGAACAGTGAAAGAGCATAAGATGACAGAACATGGTAACAACAAAGAGTTATGCAAGTTTAAAAATTAATCACACAAGAAACTTGGAAAAATATCAATATGTCTTACTGGAGACTTGATTCTTTTGGGGTCTCGATTGTACCTGACTGTACCCGTAGTCAGCAGAACTTCTTACAGTACAACCTTGCATTCAGTCCTTTAAAAACAGAAGATGAGAAGGGGCTCTACATCCCACAAAATGGAGGCAGCAATAAAAATCACATGGCAAGCTGGAAGGGATAAAAGCTCCAACAAGGGAACAATGCCAACAGCCTTCACATGAGCAAAGAAATGATAATCAGGTCTGGGGTTTTTTTTAAATTATTTTCTGTGTTGACCACAGGGTTGTAAACTGGCAGAAGCAGGAGGGAGAGTTCCTTGCAGAAATGGGCTGCTTTGCTTTTAGCAACTTTCACATGGAGACATTGCTCCTCTAAAACCAAATTGGGCAATCCAGACAAAATTAAAAAGAGTTTGGATATTTTTTTCCCCTTCTTTCTTCTTCCTTAGGTGAACAAAACCTTAGATAAGATCAATAGTTTCTTTAGTTTTACGTTTCCCTTCATTAAGGGTAGTTGGCTTATTGCGTTTCCATTGATCACACAGACAGGGAGATTCGACAGAGACAAACCATCTCTTCTTTCATTTCCGTCCTCCTTCCCATTTGAAATCAAATGACTTTTAAATGAGGTTGGGGTCACTATCCCTTCTCATTTACATATCAATAGTACCAAATCCTGCCTTATCTTTTAGTCATTAAACTATTTTAAAAATGAAGGCTACATTTCAATCCAAGAGAGGACACACACATTCCTTGGAAAAACTCTCGATGCATCTCTTTTGGACTCTCTATCTTAAAAACTAGGTTCTGGTTTACCTTAGCCCTTCCTCAACATTGTGGCAAGAGGGGGTACACTTACCAGCCTGTTCAAGTAATATTTTAACCTCTTGCAGCCTCTATAAGGGTTTCTTGCTCTTCCTAAATCCTTTGCACAATCCCCATCAGACATCCGTGCAACTCCAAGCACTGTATCTGCACTCATAGCCAGCAAAGCAGCTATTTGAATTACTTTTATCACTTACAAGCAGAAGAAAGCTAAAGCCCAGGATTCACATCTGCTGTGCTCTATTAGAAGTTTGACCACTGATTCACTGAATGATGGTGGATTTGGGAGTCTCTGCTGAATATAATGAGATGTTTTAAATCCTAGCAGCTGTTTGTATTGTACTTCAAGGTATAAAAGTATCAAAACATAAAGGCATGCTTGTCCAGGGGAGATTCTGGATATATCCCTACAGGGAGATCAATCCTACACAATTAGGAAGCTGATTCTATTCACAGTTAAACACAAATCTACTAATCCAAATATCAGAAAGCTCTAAATATAGGATGCTGACATCTCCTGCCTGAGCATTAGTCTCAGTCTATTGTTTACACACACATCAACTTGAGAGTCCAAGAATGAAGAACAGAAGTTGAAGTCTCTAGAAAAACATGACCTCTTATGTGATTAATTTCCAGTTTACAGGAATAATTTCAGGGCTTCCAGATACTAATGAAGTAGTTTTGGCTTGATAGATGGAAGCTGAGTATTAAATGGTATTACGCAACGAAATCTTCAGGTCAGCCTGTCAAGTCCATATCTAAAATAATTCACTTGTAAGAACAAGCAAACAAGCAAGCAAGAGTCAACTCCACAGACCACTAAAAGGAAGAGAAAACAGCCTATTAATATAAATCATTTGAAAGAGATAGTTTATGTAATTATATGCAGCTCCAGCGTAAATGTCAACATAAGAAATTATATTCCATTTTGATACTAACAAGTTCGGTACTTAGTGTACTTGGAAAAAGTGAGTGGAAATACTTTAAAGCTGCCTGACTGAATCAGAGAAACTGCAAAAAGTGTTTGCATTATCCTTATGATGAAGAAACGATGAAGAAATGCCCCCTCATGGGAATATTTGTGTGTCCTCCATCTCTGAGATGAATGATAATCCTAAACAAAGGAGAAAAAAAAAAAATTAAAGTAGGTGACCTCATAAAAATAACCCAATGATCAAACAGGGAGTCAGCTTTTCAGGGTGATCAGAATGGAAATTTCAAAACTGCTTTACAGCTTACAGACTCCTTTATGGGCCATAAGAACACTGGATTCTGTCACCAGTCACAAGCCCTCATATGTCAACTTGCTCTTGTCCTCGGTGGCTACCTGTGGTCCTGATCAGTGATGAAAAAGAGGACAAGAAAGAATGGAGAAAATATTTTCACATATTTTCAAGTATTTCTTTAAAAAGAATCCTGAACCATCTGCATTAGGTCTTTCTGCTTATTTTTGGTACCTCTACTATATAATACAGGGCCCCTGTGGGTGGCACAGTGCTTAAATGCAACATCTGAATGTGGCATTTAATGTTCTCTTCCTACTACGTCAAGCATCTAATGGCACAAATTAAGCAAATTTAGGTTAAAGACGTCACAGATGCTGAAGGAGAACAAATCATTAGATATCGATACAATCTGATGCATTACTTTTTTAGGTCTTACTGTAGTTATCTAGGAAATCAGTGAAATCCTCCTCTGTGGAGATCACTAGGAGTTTTGTTATTCACTTCAGTAGAGGTAGATTTTTCCCCCACTGTCTAAAAAAGATTCAAAACCACTGTCTTGACCTGTGGTGCCTATTAAAAAGCCATTAGCACTTCTCAGGAGTAGGGAGTGTTAGATGTAATGCCCAGGGCAATCATATTCTCTTCCTTTAAACTGTCTGCCGTTTTTTCCTTCTGCCTTTCCTGTCTTGGAATTGATGTGTGTATAGTAGAGCATGGTTAAAACAGTAGCTGAGTACTTCCTGGCTAGATTCTAGAGAGAGGTAAAAAGATTAGTATAGAGCTTCCAAAGATAATAATTTGAATGTCTTATTAATTGTTATTTGTAATAATGGCTCTTTCCTGAAGGGTCTTTCAGGATCCTTAACTGCTTTTTAATGCTGTATAGAAAAGGATTGCTCCCTAGTGGGAGAAATGAGGTAGAATATGGAAGCCTTTCAATGAAAGCAACAGGTTTGGGAAAGGAACAAGAGAAAGAATTCACTATTTGACCGAATGGAGAATTATAATCACTCAAATGCAATTAACAGATTTCATCCTGTGTACTTAAGAAGTGCCAGGAGATCTCATAGACTGTCATCTCTGATGCATTTGGTATGAGTACAACCCTTCCTACCAAGACTGGAACTTCCTTTGATGTGGAATTCAGGTCTGTTTAGATCACAGTCTCAGGCATACCTTGAGCTCATGACAGCTGTCAAAACTAGCCTTTGGCTGTCAGTAACAGGCAAGTCCAAATGCAGGATTCTGAGTGCAGGCACTTAAATTTAGCCAGGTGAATGCTAGACTATACCAAAGAGCTTGGTGTCAGTAGTATTCAAGCTAATTACCTTATAACTAGACTCAAAGATGTCCATATGACCTGCCAACACATTTTTTACAACACTGTGAATGCCCTTTTCAGGGTAAGTGCTCTGTATCATCTCAAAAACAGTACTTCCTTCAGCTCAGTGCTTTTGACTCCAGACTGGAGTTTCTTTTATTTCACTGTTGAATGAAACCTCAGAGCACGGACTATTTTCCTGTCATGGAAGGTAAAAGAGTGAGGGATCATGGAAAGATTTCACTGTGGAGAAACTCAGAAGCATGGCTACATGAGTCTGGAGAGAGCAGACAATGCTAAGCATCAAGGCAATAGCTATCTCCTCTGGTTTACCCTTCCACGTTCATGAGATGTGCATTAGTTGGAGGGTGGTACAGGGTTCTTTGAGAGATTTGCTCACTTTGTAGAGGCCATGGCTACAGCCACAGTACGTGCTCTCCATGGTGTAGCTCCTCAACACACCCATTTCCTTCCATACCACCACCCTGGCCGTCGACTCCCGGGACTTCTCCACCAGGAAGCTGCAGCTGTTCATGACAAATGCAGGGGCCACTTTATCCAGGATTTTAGGAAGAGTCTATGAGAAAATATCATCAGTGATGAGAAAATGAACTGAACAGATGCACATATGTTTAGATCATATACACATATACAGAGAGACCTGTGCTTTTTAATGCATATATAATCAAATCTACCTGTAGACACTGTTACTGAGATCTCCAACCAGTGCATTATATCCATCCCATGTGAAATCCTCAGATTCTAACATTTGTTTCACCTCAAAGACTAAAATGCTAAATATCTAGTACACTTAGTATATCTCATTCAAAACCAAACATTTTCATACTCAATAGTTTGGGACTGCTGTAGTCACTTTCAGAGTTTTGTTTTCAAGCTGCTTCAACATTGACCTACACCTTCCCGTTGTACCGAGAGGGGGGCAGTCATAGTTCAGTACCCAATATTCCTATTCTCCCCTCTCCAGCTATACTATATCTCATCCCACCATGCACCCACAATTTGACAAGGGATTCAGCTAAGGGAGGAGTTTTGTCTGAATCTAGCACAGAGCAGAGAAAGGGGATATGCATTCTCATAGAAGGTCACACATAATTATGTGAAAACAGAGCTCAATGTTTAACTAACTTGCATCATGACACAAACCCAAATATTATCATTGGAGACCAAATGATATATTTTATACACTCCATTTAGAGAATCACAATTAAAAGTAATCATGAAAACCCAGTAATAAACACATATTAGCCCTGAGTGATTTTCTTATTCTAGAAATCATATTTCCCAACAAAGTCTATAAGCAGTCCTAATACACTGCAGTATCAAATATTTCCATTAGTGTGAAGGCAACACTTACACTGTGCTAAATGTGTTGCTTTTACACTCTATAAAAACATATATTAGATACATTAATACTAGGGATGCTCTATGTAGAAACTGGACATGTGTGTGCATGTCTAAATTTTGGCACTGGTATATTGACCACAACATAGGCCAAAAGCCCCTTTGATCCATCTAGAGAAGAGTAAGGAAAATGAGGACTTTCATTATTTCTTTGACGACAGCCTTCTTAAACATTTGAATTGAATGAAATCATATAGAAGGAGTTCCAACTTATTGTTAATGTCATTTACCCTTGAATTTCATTCAGCGTGGGCAGTGAAAGCCAACCAGCTAATTTTACTTTCCAATAACAATGTTTCACTGACTGATTCTGAGCAATGGTAGTTCCATGCTGTTGAGATTCACTCACTGTACAGGAATACTTGGTTTCATTGAAAGAATAATGTCTTTTCCTAAGCCATGTTTGATGTGAATGATAAATCTTTGGTCTAAACTCTTTTGCAATATCTTCTGCAAATGGCTTAACTGTACACATCTCCATAACAAAAAAGTAAATTTAATTTTTCAGGATATTTTGGCCACAGCTGTCAATGGACTTTACCAGTTCTATAAAGATCTATAAGGTCCATTTTTCAGATGAAAAAACTGAGGTAGAGAAAACAGGAACAAAGGAAGAGATGGCGTTTTAAATCAGAGACCACTGCAAGCCTCACTCTTAAGTCAAGATCTCCAGTGTGCTACCAAGAGCTACAGCACTCCCTTTCCTGTGGGCATGCTGAACACAGGAATCTTTAAAATTGACTGTTTGCCTTAGGTGAAGCAGCCAACATTTCTGAATTGCCTTCAGTGTGCTACTTGCATGGAGATCAAAAATGTAATGCTTTTATGCAGTGCTTCCAGGTTTTCCTGGATTTGAGTTGAACAGGAATTAAAAAAAAATGCAGCAGAGCCATATCACCTAGATATTTATAAGCCTCAGCACAGTCATGACATCCAGTTAAATGGTATGTGAAAGTTCAGATTAGTTTTCCTTTTGCCCTTATCTGAACAAATACACAGATTTTTATAAGTACGTACTATCAAATACAATAATCAAATCCCTAATCCATTTCAGATTTTTAAAACAATTGAAATTATATGCATAATCAATCTTTTACATTTAATTAGATAAAAACACTGACAGGTAACAGTAATGCCTCTGTACGCAGGAGTCATTTAGGAGCATTAGCAAATCTGAATTTAATATTCTTTTCATTTTACCAGCGTTTGCTGGATTTCACACTAATGGTTCTTTCTATTCTACTTATTCTTCTCATCAATTATCTTTCAAGTGTATATTTTGAAAGAGTGAAAACACACCCTTTTAAAGGATGCTTTTATGATAATGCAGCAGTGTGACTGTGTTCCCTTTCTCACGCACAGCTGGATTTAGCATGTACAACAGCAAAGGAAGCTACTCCCCTCACACAGGACCCTGTCCATAAACCTCCAGTCCCATTAGGAAAGAATGGAATTATATTTCTTTACCGATGTCCCTGCAGAGATTACTGACAAAGGGGCCTGAAACGGCTATCAAAAGGACAAATCTTCAAGCTGGGCTTTGCAATGCCAGTGCTGTGCAAGTCACCCAAGGCAAACAAATATTAGATGGTAATGAAGATTCTTACTCCTGTATATTGCCAAGGGCTACAGCTGAGTCTATGACCTGTGAGTCAAAGGCTGTTCCAAAACCCAACATTTTCTTGAGGCATTTGGTTCCTGCTCCTGGGGAGAAAAATCAATCAGGGAGGCCAGATTAATCCCCAATTACCTACAGGAGGCAGGAGAGAAACTTGTGCAAACAGTGCAAGAAAGCAGGTCTGAGACAGGAGTGATTATCTGCTGCAGTCTGCAATTGCAGATGTGTTCTATATACCCAGTTTCCCCAGCCTAAGAAGGAAGAGGATGACCCATAGGCAGGAATTGCAGCAGGCACCCATCTCCCGTTTTGTGCAGAAGAGGGATTTGAACCACAGAAGCCTTTCTCATAGGCCACCTCAGAGTATTCTTGGACAGCCTTGGAGCCTGTCTTCATTGCAGATTCAAAACAGGCTCCAGATGCTGACAGCAGCATTTGAATTCTGTTTGTGTAACAGCGTCCCATCCTCAGCCTTTTCAAGCCCTCTGAATTCAAACACAGCAAAAGATGTCCTGACTGTAAGTCCCCTCTCAGCTTTCTTTGTGAAACTGTGTTTGCCACAGGGACCCCTCACAACGAACATTGGAGGACTTTCTTCCAGCAGTTTCAGTATGCTGTGTACAATGCCTTAAGATGCAGCATCCTTATGGGAGGATAATTAGCATCTGTGCTGAAGTAGCAAAAATTATAGAGACATAAACAGACTTTTGAACTTCTTTCAGGTTGCAGTGAACCAAGCTATACCCTCTGTAATCTGCTTAAGGCCACAATGAATGCTTCATGAAATTAGCATTTTTGGAGACTATAATTAGACTTAATAATTTAATTTTTTTTTTCCCCCACAGAAATTTGTCATTTAAGAGGAAAATAACATCTAAACATACACAAAAAAAAAAAAAAAGAAAAAAAAAAAAAAAAAAAAGAAGAGATAAGCAGGAAATCCAGAGAACAGTTTGATGAACAAGACACTCCCATGAAGTAGAAACAAACCAGATTTTAGTATTTGTTCTTTCTAATTCCAGAAAAATTTCTCTAGCTATGACACCAAGCACTTGCTGTGGAGGTAATTCCACTACCTTAGATCTGTTTGACACACACTGAATTCTCTAGTGTTTTCAGTGGGACCGGGAGATTTTGTGATGAAACAATTCAACTGAGTAGGACAGGGGCACATTGCCATTTTCTCAGTTATCATTACTCAGTTCCTATTTATTTTCTTATTATGGTGGGGTGAGGGGACAAAATTGCATGTATATTTAGAAATTGTAAATCACAAAAAAATATAGCTGTCCTATTAGACTGTAGCCAAAGATTATAATACAGCATCTTGCTAAAACTAAAAAAAAATAAGGACCCATCTACAATATTCTTGCTAATATTTGGTGCATGAAGATGTTGTGAATGATTTGAAACTCTCTGGACCATTGCTCCTCTGGAGTAATGGAAGCTTGCGCCTATCTCCAAAATTTGTAAGCTGTCCTTTTCTTAACTAGCTGCATAAGTGCACATACATGCCAGTAACTGCAGAAAGGAACAAAGTAGACCTACCCTGTAGCCAACATCTTCTGTGATAACATCTGTGTCAACCATGCAGCCTGCTTGCCACAAGGTCTCCTTGATGCTGCAGCCATAAACAAACACATTCTTTTTCTGGGAGTGTCCATGGTAGTCACAGAATACCTAGGGAGAGGGGAAAAAATTATTTAAATAAAGCAAAATCTTGAGCAGTGAAAAAGAAAAAAAATTCCTGGTTCTTCATGATAAGCACTATAAGACTATAGGGGGGTATTAATGTTTTTTTCAGATTTCTTCAGAGTAGTGTAGACTCTGGGCCATGCCTATAACCTGTGTCAAACTTTGTTAGTCAGCTGTATCTTGCTTTATTTATTTGATCTGACATGATCTCAGGGATCCAGAGTCAAGACTAGTGCATTTCTGTCTGCAGCAGAAATAAACATGACACCTGTGCAAGAATCCATGGCAACTCAGGAACCTAAGGGTTCATGGTAACGTATGATACGACAACAGATCAATTTGTCAGGCTCTTTGTGCTTCTAAACTTCTAAACTCCAGCTTTATCCTCATGAGATTTGAAATCCATGCTTTCCCAAGCAATTAATCATCACTTTGTCATCTTTAAATTCAAAACCTGTGCTACATAATTTTTAGGAAATTATAATTGTGCAATTGTATTTCACAATGCTGTCAGATCTTTGCATGAATTCCTGGAAGCCAAGCACAGAACATGACCTATCTTCATGGCAAATACTCTCATTCCACACTAATCTATCTGTTTATCTAATCCATCTCTCATGTCAGCTGTCATAAACTAGGCACAAGGCACATTCCCAGTTTTAGCAGAAGTTTTGATTATCTTTATAGGCAGATATCGACTCCTATAGAAATGAAAATCATGATTTAATGACCCAAGAGGTAAATATTGACCCAAGTCTTAAAGAATAATCAATCTCGGTGCCCTCTGAGATATGAAGTCGATATACACACTCCTGTTACATATATTCTCCATGTCTTTATCAGGAATATTCAGAAATCTGTCAATGAAAAAATGAGCATTTCTAAAGAGAAGGAATTGGTTCATTTAAACCATTATTCGCCATTGAGTAGAAAGGAGCTTCAAGATTTCATGGAAACAGTTTTCCATGGCTTATGTCAGAGACAAAAGCATAGGTGTAGGAAGGTAGGGAAGAATTACGGATCAATATAAAGAGAGATGAAGGAGAAATATGGGGTAAAAAGCATATATGTATTCTTACATATACAAGAGGGGAGAAACAGATGGAGTAGATGAGCTTCTTCCACTAACTGTTAGGGCAAGATCTACCCTAGTATGTTTATTTACCAGCTATACAGTAATTAAGTTTAGCTGCAGCAAGTCAGGAAGTTTAATTAGCTAGGAATTGAGCATGTACATTCTTTCAGCTCCTCTGACAAACAGTAGGTTGACATACTGGAGAGGCAAAGGCACACATCCATAAAGAACCATTCCACTGCTCCTAATTAGGTGGGCAATTATACGTATCTCAGAGCTTATACACTGCTCCTTCTTCTGGTTTCTGACCTGTCAATTTTCCTTACTGCACTATCATTCACCTCCAGCTCTCTGCAGGGCTCTGGGTCTGCACATCCCCATCTTTGCAGCACGCACTTGCCACACCTGAAGCATGTGAACAGTGACCTACCCAGCAATAACTGCTCCTGCTTATACCCTTGCCACCCAGCAAAAGCAGAAAGGGGAGGACAAACAAGGCCATCTGAGAGCTGCTTGTTGGTGCACACCTACAACCTGCAACTTTTCCAAAGGAAAAAACCAACATTCCACAGACCCCAGAGACTCAGCCCTACCCAGCTGTGTGCATATTTTGCAGGGTTTAAACACCCCCTGCACTTGAAGTAACTGTCTGAACCACGTGCAATTATCGTGTAATGTCTCCTTCCAAAGAGTTGCATTTATTGGTTCTCTTAATGACAGACATTTTTCCAACTAATGTTTCATCTAAGCTATCAGCAATACTCAGTCATAGCTTAGGTTAACCACAGGTACCACCTAGAATTTATACCTATGAATATCAAAGGGGATTTTATAGCTCTCCTCTTATTTCAAGGCAGAGAACTCAGCTCAACTGGGTATCAATTACCTGCCAATTTGCAGAATTACCAACACACAAAAGACACAATATATTATCTGCCTAAAATACTATTTTACATATCAGAAACCACACAGGGATGATCAGATAGTCAGAGAGTGGGGCTGACTGATCAGTAGCAGTCTATAATTCTGCACCTCAAGAAACTGGCAGATGAGTCCTTAATGACAGATCTGGAATGAGACTTCTTTATTGGTAAAGGATTATCAAAAGTTCTGTAATACAACTGCTGTTTCAGGCCATGGGATCTGAAACTCTTTCACTGATCGTCTCCAGCTTCCACAGTGGAAGCGTCAGTGCTACTGGAAATACTTTCATTCCGCTTGCAAGTTGCATCGAGCTACATTTTAATTAAGTTGCTGGATACTGCAGTCACTCGGAATGTTTATACTCAATCATTCTTTATAATACATTCTTCTGCCTCATTTTCACACTACAGGGTAGCTTATGTCTCACTATTCAGCCAAGGCTAAGCGATATTTTGTAGTCTGAGCACCCAATACAAAATCCTTGCTGGGATACGTTTGGGCAAACACTAAGCAAACTTGGAACCTACCAGTCCTTTTTCTCCAGCCTGTCCTTCCATATGGCTGGGACACTAATACACACGAACTAGTCAAACTCCCGAGTCTTGCGCTCACTGGGATATGACTCAAGACACAGATGCAAATTTTTATCTATTTAAAGTTATTTGCCAGCACTGATCATCCTAAAGGTAAGGCTTTCTAACTCAAAAACAACCCTACTCATGAGTCACAGAAACAGGCACCTTTTAAAATAAAGGAAAAGCAAAACAGAAAATGGAAAGGAAGAAAATCTGTTGAAAAACAGAACATTCTGATTTTTTTTTTTTTTCCTGTAAAGTCTCATTTTTTTCCTTAATAGTATTGTGACAGGACTTTGAATCTCAGAGTTTTGAAGTAGACATGCCTAAGGTTTTTCCTCACAATGAGTTACACCCTTGCAGGCAGATGCTTGTTTCCAAGCTTCATACAATGCCTTTGAATGGTGGCAAACTGCTCAGTGCCTCCTGGTCCCTAGGAAGCACTTTCTGACCCCCCCAAGAGCATCTTGCTCTTCTCTGCAGCTCAGACTCTCTTGAACAAGTTGCAGGTTCCCTGTTGCACGCTTCAACAGCATTGTCAACTATAATTTCTAAACCATACCAACTTCTCACCACAAAAGCTAAAGGAGAGCGCAACTTCTCTCTTGCCATCAGACCTGGCTGCTCCCACACAAAAGGCTTCCAAGACTCCCAACTTTGCTGTTCTCGGTTGAATGGAGATCCTATGCTGCAGAGGGCTGCAATGCCACAGTGCATCCAGTCCCTTGTCTTACTAGGGTTCTCCAGAACCAATGAGAGAAGCAAAAAAATAAAGCATTTAGCAGACTGTTGTCTATAAAACTTACCAATTAAAATGGCTTTGGTTTGAAAGGCTGTTAACTTTAAAGTTCTTTCCTTTTCTCCTTCAAGCAGCTTTTCTTTGCTTTGAAGAAGAAACTGCTTGTGCATCCCCCCAGGATAAATGAAACTAAACCACTTCACAGAAATCATTTGGCTAACAGTGAACTTGGCTCCATGGGATATTGGAGGTAAAAAAAATGGAGGGGAAAAAAAAAAAAAAAAAAAAAGAAGAAACCCAGCTCTCTTCTGGAGGAGGGAAAAGGCATTTTTGAGCATGTATAAACTAAAATCAATGTACTCTTCAAAGGCAAAAAAAAAAATCAGTTTACTAAGTCTGACATGCAGCCTGTGAATGAGGGAGATGATAGGATCAATAGTCTCCCTTCACTCAGCCACGATGAAAACTTGCACTGAGTGTTCAACTTTATGCGCTTGGATATGACAAGGATGGTTGTGTATTATAAAAGGCCAGATAGCAAAGAGCAGGGTAAAACAAGACTGATCCTACACTGCTCTGAACCAAAGGAAAAGGTTGGTGAATAAATTCACAACTGTGAGCTGAATTTCCACAATATTCCTTGTCTTGCAGAGTTGAATTTCAGGGCTGTTGACTTAGCCAAAAACCACAATTGCACAAGAATTCACTTAGCCCACAGATATTCTCACCTTGTCTGGGGCTTTTCTCATCAAACCCAGAGTGAATTGGTGTCTTTGGACATTTCCTTCCTGACTGCAGCTATTATCAGCCAACCTGCCACTCTGTGCATCCACATCTGTTCATTAACACTTGAACCTTCCTGTGGTTTTTCTCCTGAGGTCTCAGAACTATCTTTTCATTCTTCTGGGCAACAAGACTGAGCAGGTAGGATGGATACCAGCCCTATCCCAGTTGAAGCTTTGAGCTTAGACCCATCTCTCGTGAATTTCTGGTAACCCCCAAAACCAGCCATTTTCTTCTCATTACTAAAGCAGCATGACAATTCAGACATTTTGAGGGCTGCTTCCTGTGATTTTTTGATTGCATTGGTTATTCCAACATGGTTTTTTACATAGTCCATTCAAACTAAATCTTTATGGACTTTCTCCTATCATTGACATGAAGATAGCAATAACCTACTCATAATATTTAGCTTAGTTGGAGCACTTTGAGGATATTAAAGAGCTTTAAGGAATTCATTTTCTCATTTACATTCCAGGTATTCAGAGATACTGAAATTTGGAGTTGTTGGTTAGAAGATTCAGCAAATAATGAATATCCAAGGCTTCCGAAACAGTTCTCTAAGATGAAAGTGTAACAGCACATGCTGCTTTCTAAATCATTCTTTAAAACAAGACTGTTCACACAACTACAAGTAAGCAATTCATATACAGTAACTCACAGAAGATTCTGGAACAGACTCACCAGAGGAGCCCGGCCAATGCTGCGCAGGTAATAGAGAAGACCTTTGGCATGGTAAATAGTTGGATGGAGCTGGGAAGTGGGTGTCAACCACTGTCTGTTTAGATCATCCCCACTCAGTGAACAACGGTGGCTGAAATCAGAAAGCACCAGATCACAAACTAGCAAAACAACAGCTGATTCCAAAAAGTTTCTGGTTCTGGCACAAGGGCAGGGAATGTCAGTTAGAACACAGATATAAAGGTTTTCAACATTGGGCTGGAATAAACTAGTGGTCCATATTATATTTCAAAGGTGCTCACAGTATATGAATTTTATCATTTCATTTCATTCCAAGGTTCACATAGTTGCTGTCCTGAGAATAAATGCAGTTTCTCCTTTACTTAAGTATGTACAAATCAAAAGACTACTTACAAAGTTTTCTATAAAATGTTCTAAATTCTGTGTTATCTATGAAATTCATCCAGCTTACATAGGGCACAGGCTTCTCAAAAACTCCACAGCAAACAAGTACATCTAACTCCTACTCATTCTAATTGAAGACAGGCACTTGAATCTCTTCGACCAGTCTGAAATATGAATGCACTTAAATGAGATGAGCTGGATATCTCATTTAAGCTGCTCCACTCACAAAAAATGCCGCTATCTAAAGCACATCAAGAAGATCTTGATGCATGCTACATCATTATGTAGAACAATTACCTAGCTTCACTGCAAAGGCTGAATAAAAAGCTAAATAAGGATCCCAGATTAGCACTGAGAAAATGTTTCCCTTAGTTGGCTTGAACATATTCTATTACTGACTCAGTGATCAGTGGAAGATTTTGCAGGATGTTTGACCGCATGGAGCAGTACATCACTGTACAATTTTGCAAAATCCAACTACTCTCCCTTGTTAGTGACTGTGTGTAGATCAGAGCCTCCTCACAATCCTCAAAGGATTTGCTGTAATTTGGTTCACAATTTTCAAATCACAGTGTGCTGATAAAATTCAGGAATCAACCCTCCAGCATATGATATACTGTGGAAGGTCCTTATCATACTATCCAGTTCAGCACTAGAATGCTTCTGGTGGCATTGTAAACTTGGGCTGGCTTGTGCTTCAAGGAAAAAAAAAAAAAAGAAATCTTAAGTGTTGTATGAATTTCTAGCTACGGAGTTGCATCTAGATTTGCTATTCCAGCCTCCTACAACAAAATAAAATACATATGTATTCATGGGGTTGTGGTCTGTTCTTGTATTGGCAGAGCCTTGCACTGCAGCAAGGGCAAGTTGCATGTAGCATCTTCAGCATTAACAATAACTTGCAAATGATGCTTGAAGAAAAAGGGTCATAAAGCAGGAATGCTTTAAAAAAAAAAGTATAAACAATGGAGAACTGGTTAAGAACAGAAGACAAAGAAATAATGAGTCACTAAGAATATTCATACATTTTTAATGTAGAAAAACAAGATCTCTAATGCCATCTTGGGGTTTCTGGCAACATCACAAGATCCATTCCAGGTTTCTTCTAGTTTCACTGATCTCTGAATTCCCTTCTTTCCTTATAATCCATAGTTCCCGTGTTACTCATTTGGCAAATCAGAAAACATTAGCAGTAGCTCACACATGAGAAGTCAGCAAATGCTGCTGTGATGCTTCTGCCAAAAATTCTATATGAAAACATGACAACTTCTGTTACGTTTCTTAAAGGCTCTTCAGATAAAGTTACCTTTAGGCTCACCTCTCCTGATCTTCAGGACAACAGCTGCTAACTGAGATTAGCAGCTCTATTTCTGCCAAGAACTTGCATGCTTACGCAGTTTCCTTTCAATAGGTTCAACTTCATATAAAGTCATTGGGTGGCTTTCAGAAACTCACCTTTCCCCATTGTGACCCGTAAAAAAATAAGACCCATACACTTCCTTGACTTAAGGGTGTGATGTCTTCCTGCACCACAGTTATATCAGGGAGCACAACTAGTTGTAAATATCAACAGAATTTCCATTCTGAGGGAAAGAATGCTAGCAAGACTTTTATTCTCACACTTCAATTTAACATCAAGAAGAAAGCAAAAGAAAAAGGTCTTGTTTTTTCAGACCTACAGAAATACTTTTTCAACACTTTCACTGCCTCTACTTCCCCCATTTTCCTGTTGGGATGGACACTAATTTATGTCTACTCAAACATCTATCTTAAAATGCCTTGGTACACAGTGGAAGAGTCCGACATAAAAAGCAAAACATGCAGGGAAGTAGAAATGAAACTGAAACCTACTTCTAAAAGGCTTCAGTAAATACATAGATTAATATCAAACCAACCCAAAGCTCAATTTTTATTTCACTATTTCTTAGACTAAATGCCTCTGTAAAAAAATTTTCTTATTCCTTCTGAACGTATAAAGAAAAGTCATGATCTGTTAGAAAAGCATGTAAGAAAAACTTGTGAGGTCAATTAACACACATTAAAACCGAGTAGAATAAGGCACTGGTGTTTCCTCCTGCAGAATCTTGTTCCAGCGTGGCCAATGGACTGCAATGCATTACTCATACATGAGCACAGTTTCCACACAGCATGCTGACATCTCCATCGTTCACAGCACCCTCGCTCTTCAGACAGGTTTCACTCAGTTCATAACACACTTTACCAACTCTGTTGCTCTGATAGAAACTGAGACTTTTCTTAGAGGTGACCCTATGACAAGCCAGTCCCCTCCCCTGCAGCTCACAGATGCTGCTGGTTGCTTAATATTAGTTTAGTAAGTGTAATCCAACTCTAAAACAGTAATTTGAAAACTCTTATTTACTGCAGGGAAGGAAGGTAACATCTGTGCATATAGGCAAGAGCTGGAAGACAAAGTTCAGCTTTATCCCTTCAACGATTAACATCTCTGCTCATTTAAATGACCTTTAAATATTAGCCCTCAGCCTGGCAGCTTGCATCCACAGCTCTTAAGGAGATGCAGAAGTTTAATTAAATTATAAGAGGCTGATTTTCCCATCCCGCTCCCTTCTCCCATCATACTGTTCAAGTCTGTTTACTTTTGTAGATACCAGCTCCCTCCCAGCCCTGTTCCCCCTTATTCCTTCCTTTCTTCTCTCTCTTTCCTAACAGTGATGACATTCACAGATAATGGTTTTGTCCGTTATGCTCTGCAGCCAAGGGTGAAGGTAAAATATTAAGCTGATTTCAAGTGCTGATAGCAAATAAAGGGACTGGGAAGCTGAGACTGGCTTTGAATGTTTGGCAGAATTTAATGAAATTCACTGCTCAAATCAAAGGCATTTCTTACAGCTCAGTCCTAAGCTATTATATTTGCTTTAAATGTTTTATGTGTCTTTTCTCCTTTACAGCATTAGCAAGACTACCTGCCACCTTGGAGGGGACGAGTAGCAGCTCAAAGAAAATCATGAAAACATCTGCCAAAAAGAATTCCAATAATAAAACCCCACCTCTGTGTTTCTATACAGATTACCTGTAATTTTGCTATTTGTTATAGATCTTCAACCCAGATGCATTACTCGGATATATTCAAACCAATTAAACCGCATTCCTTTTTTTCACAAGCCTGATGCTTTTGTTATAGCCCTGCCTCCTTTTCTACCTTTATACAGCCAGAACATGCTCTGATGTGTATCAGCCTATGGGAGAGCTGTTAGTGGTCTCTGGGGTAGCCATGCACTGCCAAGTGGAGCACAGAAAAAGGAGATTAAAAAAACCATATTTGACTTTCTCCAATCAGGCCCTGCTAGTTTCTCTGCTAGGTATCTATAGAGTGACTCAAGAGAAGCTATGGAGGTGGTGGAAGAAGAGATCCTCTGATCCTTACCAACTAAACTTTTCTAAATGGACTTGGCCACAAAACAGTCACAATGATAAAGGGCAAGGTGTTCAGCACTTAGTACTGCCTAAGGAAAGAAACACATGGGCAGTCTGTCCTCTAGATGTGCTCCAATAGCGTTACATAGTAAGATGAATAAAACCAAAGCAAAGCAAAGCAAACTCATGTGACTGGTTCTAAGCAGAGTAAATTCATCCTTAGGTGAAATATCATCAATATATGCCACCAAGAATATTCCTATTTCTACACAATCTTCAGCTCTAAAGATGTATAAACGCAGGTGGTCATGTAGAACTACTCTATAAAAGCTGGATCCCTGGCATCTGAAGTTGATACTGCAGGCAGAAAGGTCAGGTTGAGATTCCCCTTCTGAACCCATATTTGGTACATGAACTTCTAACTGAAGCATTAGACTCTTGCTCTGAAGCAGGGACACCTCACAGGGAGTTAATGATAAAGAGGTTAAGTAGCTAAAGCACAGACTTGTTCAGTTTAAGACAGAATTGTATTTTAAATCTGTTTGCACTTTTAAGACCTTGCTTTTAATCTTGTACCTCAAAGGCTGATATGAAGTTTTACTAAAGATGTGTTTTCTCTGTTGTCTTACTCTTAATCCTGTTTGGCTTCGAGAGCAAGGTAATCTCTGATACTGCATTAAACTGCACTAAATTCTGCATGAGCTATGTGTATAGATGGAGAGATGCTACCTGGTCCTAACCTAAGGCTGCATGAGGTCAATGGAATCCTTTCAGCTGATTGCAATAAGCCTGGAACAGTGCCTTGCACAGGTACAAAAATGGGAGGTGTAGGGGAAGAGAGAGAGAAAAAGGTAGATACACAGAAAAAACAGAACAAAAGGGACGAGGAGATGCAGAGTAAAGAGACTGGAGGATAAATATAATGCACAAGATATTAGACAAGGAAGAAAACAAGAAATGGAGTGAGAGAGAAGTCACTATTTAAGGAAAAGATGTTGCTGTGCTTGGAAGATAAAATGATTCAAAGTCTCCTGTCCATTACAGATAAATGGAAAGACAGGGCCCATCATATTGAATGAATGATGTCAGGACTGATAACAACAGCACCTGGGGCACAGGGAACTATAAAATTTAAAGAGATGCATTGTGTTTGATATGTAGAGAGCAGCATCACCATTCACTGTGCATCTTAAAAGCAGACAGCAGTACTAGCATAGGAGAAGAATATATACAAAAGTAAGCAGGTACACGTAAACATTAGGATGCCATTGAGCACATGGGGCACCCTCAGCCAGGCACAGCATGCTGGACTTTATAAATAACTACTGCCGAGGATGGAAGCAAAAATATTTGCATTAAGGTGTTCTGGTTTTGCCATTTAGAAAGCTCAGATCAACTCAAAGAGAAAAAGAAAAAAAAAAAAAAAAAAAAGAGGGGGAGGAATCCTTCATTTCTTCTGATTTTAAATCTTTTCAGAAAGCAAGATTCAGTGATGTGAGGAAGCAGCAGCACCAGAAAAGCCCTCCCTTATAATTTAAAGAAAGGTGTCAGAAATATAACCATTATTTTCTGTCTTTGATTTTGGCTTTCTTCAAGCCCATGTGCTGAAACTATAATGACTATATTCATCATGTCCATTCCGCAGAGATGCTCATCCAATGCCACTCAGCCACTGCATTGTGGTATTGCCTTGGGATGCCAACCATCATTCCAGAAACAGAATATCACCAGAACAATGTAAATATTGGAGTCTTTACACCGAGAGCAATCCAATGAAACAGTATGCTTATGTAATGTGTAACAATCTGGATTTTAAATGTTTGGACGTTTTCCAGAAGCTTCAAAATGACAGCTAACTAGTCTTCCATTCTCTGAAATTTCTGTGTCTTAATGGCATAAGAGAAAATACCAAGTGCTGAGGACCTCTTTGTAGAGCTCTTCATTTAATGTATTTAATTTTCTAGCAGACATATATACAGACTTGCACTACAGCACTCTACAGCTGGAATCAAAGATGGGGGGATTCAGAGGGCAGGGTATTTTTCCTACTGTGCTCCAGACTGCAGCATTAAATTCATGGTGGAATATCTTTCCCACCACAAAAATGGGCCACTTAAAACTCCCTCTGGGACATCTCAGTTTCACATCTTGGCAAGCCAAAGGGTTTCCCTCCAGTGAGGTGATCCCTTCACCTGGTTACTCCAAGGAGTGAAGAAGGCGATGCTCTTCCTTTGTTCAGGGTGTGAAGTTATTAGAGTTTTCCCTTGTTTACAGTGAAATACAGGTGAACAGCTGCAAGGCATATGCACAGACACTGATGAATGAAACAGTTCCCATCAGCATTACTGCAGCTAACAATTCATTTCTGATCATTCACTCTTTCTTTCTGACTGCAAGCAACATGAATGCTAAAATGTCTATATAGAACCAGGCTCAAGAGCAGTTTGCCTTCCCAGCATATCAGGAGCCACAATCCCTATTCCATATCTCCTCAAGTGTGCATTTCATTCCTAAATTATATTTACAGTCCCCTCCCCACTTACTTTTGACCTACTAAAATGCTAATTGCCCTCAAGCCTCATTTGCACCACATCTTACTGCGACACCTGCTCTCATCATGACTAAAGGCCGCAGTTAGTATTAGAGCACCAAGGCAGGCATGCACTGTTTAACTAGATGATGAAAACCAAGGCCAGAAAGTCAACATCTCTGAAGAGATCCCCATATAAAGTACCAAGCAATGGCGATTTTTCAATTGCACTGTGAACTCTTACTGCCTAGTTTATTTTATCTCTATGACCTTTAAGAGGAAATTTTTTACTGCTTTCTTCTCTTTTTTTTATTGCACCTTACACACACACACAATGTCAAAATTAGCTCCTGAATGACACTTGTGCTATCTGGATGTCAACCAATTTAAGGATGCCATTGAAAGGATCTGTCTCATTTCAGACCAGGGCTGCTCTATGACTCTTCCCTCCTGGCACTGACTAATGAATCCATGATGCATAATGCTTCCTTTTGGGCAAACGCTATCCTGAAGTATTACTCTGCCAGCTTCTTCTTGCCTCCCTGCAGCTAAGCACTGATAATAATTAACAGAATGAGCCTTCAGTGTTTCACTTTGTACATCTGCCTGATTTTGTCACAATGGACAATCCTTGCTTCCCAAGGTAAATAATGCAGGCTGTGCTCTTCCTGTTCGGTGCGTGTAACTGTCTCTACCCTTGCTCAGCTCCCTCTGTTATAAGGGTTATTTTTCTCTCTGTGGACGCATTTCATTAAGTCACATTGGTCACAAAGCAGTTAGAAATGCAGAATGAGATCTGCTTCACTCCAGATAATGCTGTCAATGTCATAATCAAATAAGACAAGAGGTTCACATGACCTACTGCAAAGGTGAGTTAGCTTACCTGTGACAATGCTGTTAACCTCCCTCCCAGTTCCACATCAAAGGATGCCCGTCAGATTTCTACTTCTAAGTATAACAACTGTAACTATTAAATACCAGATAACTCATTGCCTATGAGTTATCATTGTTATTTAAGAAAAAAGTGATAATGATTTGTACTGTTTTATGAAGAAGAAAATGAGGATTCAGGAAGCAAATAAAAACTGGGTTCTCAGTTTCCTGACATTGTCCATGAGATGGGCTCATCTCGAGTCTCTTCTCAGGATCTTCAAATACTTTATACATCATTAAATAAAAAATATAA
This sequence comes from Athene noctua, assembly GCF_965140245.1. Classification (NCBI taxonomy): domain Eukaryota; kingdom Metazoa; phylum Chordata; class Aves; order Strigiformes; family Strigidae; genus Athene; species Athene noctua. Next base: position 8,340,630 of record NC_134049.1, read on the forward strand.
ATCCTTAAACCAGCATTTTTAGTCACTATCTTTGGATGGAAAAGTCAATTTTCAGCTCAAGAAGTTTCTTATAAAAAGTATCTACATTCTGCAGGCGGTGGTGACTTTTCCTCACCAAGCACACACCCTATTCCACTTAAAATTTTACTTTTGGGACAAACAAAACATTTAAGGTTTCTGAGGCACCCATTCCTCTCTGTCAGAGGGTGTCCCTGACTGGGCCACATGTCCCCTAATGTGACATCAGGACGCTATGGCAGCAATTCAGTAAGATGCAGAATTATAATGCGACACGGGAGTTGTAGTTTGGCTGGGGGAGCCAGAACAACAGGGCAGCCAAACAACTCCCAAATGGAAATACTGTTTTAAAACAGGAAGATTTGGCTCCAGTTTTGTCTATCCATTATTCATAGAGAAGTTTAAGCTTTCCATAGGGGCAAAAAACACATTTTCCTAAACAGCCCCACTTGCATCCTCCTACAAGCAATGTCAGCAAATCCTAATTTTGCAGGCAAGGGTATTGAGGAGTTAAGCCACTCGTGCAACAAAGCAGTAACTCAGTGAGAAACTAGGAATAAAACCTGAGATCTGATGAAAGCATATCAAATTAACTAAAACTTTACTTTCAAATTAATGTCATTTAGGCTGTTTCTAATTCCTGTATTCTGATTTTATTTTAAATGTGGCTTATATCCATATAGCTGAAGAGGATTCTTAACTTACTTAAGCTAATTGCTCACATATGGGTTGCACTGAATTAACTGAGTTGATTTAAAAATCTGTTAGTTAAATCAGTGCAATCTCTGCATATAAATGAGCACTAAGAATTGCAATTTACAGATGATTGTTCTAGACATTAAACCAAAATAAATAATGCAGAAGGGCAAAGTGTGGCATCATAGATTAACAGTGAGAATCACAAGCAGAGGGGTGTGTAGAGGCCCAGAAAAAAAAAAAAACAAAAAAAAAAAAAACAAAAAAAAAACACCAAAACGTGCAGCAATGACCTCAGATCTCTGTTAGCTTTTCCTAGAGTCCTTACTTAGCCAAGTAGTCCAGGAGGTGGTACTCCCTCTTGGTGTCCTCTGCTTCTGTGAAGCGTAAGAGGTAATTAAAATGGAAGGAAAAGCTCTAAAAGCAGTTGCTGTGAATCAGAAAGTTCAGATTCCTCCAAATATTTTGCTAGTAAGTTAGAGAATAATCGAACTAATAAAACATTACTGCCAGTAAATAGTAAAGAACGCTTATAGTTGTTTTTTAACAATGAGACAAGCCCTGCACAAGGAACATCCTGCAAGATAGAGTTCCCTCCTGAACCATCACTAGATTACCCTGGCCTAACCCTGTCTAACATCATCTATAATTCTAACATTCAGGTTTCATGGACTGGGCATCGATTAGGACATCATTCCCCTATCCCAGAAGATAACTCTGCTTGGAAACCTGGAGTCCCTTTCCAGCCTGGACTCTGCAAAGCTTTCTATAGGCATCAGACTCATTTCAGCAAGTTAACACCTCACAGCAAAGCAGGACAGTGACCTGCTAGCTGGCAGTGAAGACAGAAAAATGAGAAGAGAAAGAAAGAGGCCAGGAAGAAGAAAGAGGTGAAGGTGAGGAAGACTGAAGTCACTCCTAAACTGAGGTGCATTATGTCTCCATTCTTCATCACGTCAGCCATCTTCCTCCATAAAAACAAACAGCAGGGATAAGTCTCTGCGAGTCACACCTGCATGACAATGAGGTGGTGGTATTCCAAAATAAGATGCTTTTGAGCACATATATTTTCAGCCCTGTAGGAGGGTGGAAGGTTGTTTTGCTAAACATGTTTTGTTGTTTTTCTGAAGAGAGGTTAATAATAAACTTTAAAATAATAAATTTAAAACATGGCTGCTCTAGATTATGCAGAGTTGGTTACCCCCTGCAATGGTGAGTAGGCTCACACATTCATCCTTCAGTATTAATTCCCATTAATCAAAAAAGATGCTCTTCTCTAAAAAAGAACTGGTACAGGGTAAGTTTACTTTGTCACCAAGTTGCTCAGCTCAGTGTAGAAGCACAAAAAGGGACCTCACTGTACATGAGGCTGTGGTGTGATTTATGGTGGAATTAGCCAAGGCTGACATACACAAAGACACACTATTCTTCCTCCATTAGTAAATTATCGTTCTGACAAAGCAGCATTAACTGAAATATGCTGAGTAGTAGCTTACAAAATAACACAAGATCAAGTACATCACTTGTCAACTCCTTCCCTTTGCAAGGCAGGGGCAGGCTAAGGAAAGTAACTACATTGTGTTAATTGCTCATGCTAGAAGGGTTTCCTCCCCCCCCATCCCACCCCCTGCTTTTTTTTTCCAGTCTTGTTGTAAACCCAATATGATAATGAAGATATTACTGTTAATATCTACAACATCACTGGGAATTTTCCACTATAGTGGGCTACGATGTTATGGGACTTGACCTCTTCTAACTTCACAGGCTACTTGCATGGCAAATATAATTTCTCTGCAATAAAGTAATATTTCCTCACAGGTTATTCAGCAATGATACATAGGAATCCAGGCTTTTGATATTTCTCCTTTCTAACATGGGATTTCTAACTCTGCCTGTGGATTCCACTGAGGAGTCAGGAGTTCCTATAAAACACTGTTTGCTTTCTTTGCAATAAGTGTTCCCTTCTGTGGAGATGGACAATATTTATGGATCGGACCTGTTTGCAATACAGCTTCCAAGTCAAAACAGAAACAAATAAAAAAACCTGCAAAAACACTCTGCCACCACCGAAAAACAACCCCCAAAAATAAGCCCCCACAAAACCCACCTTCTCTTACTTTTTTGTTGCACATTCCATCTGACTTTGTAGGGATGTGGCTATTTGCCATTTAACCAGATGTATATTCCTGCATTCTTTCTCTGCCAGCACATGGCATCTTCCTCATAGATGTTCCACCCCTACATAATACTTCTCTCCAGTGTTGTGAAGCCTTGGCTAACACTTTTCATGATTCCCTCATGAATTCAGGATGACCATTCAGGCTTTAGAAGACTTGAGCAATGAGTTAGAAATATCATCGCTACCAGTAACTGGAAAACACTTCATGCAAGTAAGTGAAGCATAACAATAGTTAGATAAATCATTCCAGTTACTAAAAAAAAAAAAAAAAAAAAGAAGAAAACTTAAATCCCCAAACACCACTCTTTTGGACGCTCCTGCTCACTAATGTGTGTACCATCTACCCTACTACATCCTTCCTGTAAATCTCAGGTAAAGAGAAGAAAGATTGAATTATTCCAGTGTGATATGTTTCTTAGGACTGACACACAAATAACGAATTTGAAGTATCCCTGTATGAAACCTGGCAACTACTTCCAAGGCCACATCCATCCCATAGACAACAAAGTTTTACCAATAAAGCATCTGTTCACCAAGATGGGCATGTCGAACAATAATTATTTAATAATGATAAAGGAGGGAGGAGACAAAGAGATAACAGATCAATGTCCTGCAATTCTCAGCAAAACAAATTCAGTCCTCTGCTAGCATGAAGCTAGCGCTTCAGTGCATCCTGAGAGACCAGGCAACAGCCACTCTAGCATCACTAGAAGGGCATTTGGGGGACTGATCTGCCAGTGAGTAAGCACTCATGGAGAAGGTAAGCGGTTTGGGGTTGTGCCTGTAGATGCACTAAGCTCTCTTATTTGTTTACTTTCCCCCATGCACATACACCATGAGCCTTCAAACCTCAGCTGAATGCTAATTCTGATGCTAAAAAACTAAAACAAATTGCACTTACATCACTGTTCATCCAAGCACAGTGTCTCTGGGCACTTCACAATAGTAAAGTTAAACGAAGCATTCAATACACACTTATTAAAATAAAGTATCCACTAGAGAAACCTGATGGGCTTGCAGAGCTCTTCAAAACATTCAGAAAAAATTAAAAATATACACATATAACAAGCAGTTACAAATAGAATTACTGTAAAACGAAAAAAAAAAAAAAGAAAAAGAAACCAAATTCTCCAGAAAGCTCACAAACCCTAACAAGACTTGGACAAAATGTTTAAGAGAGTTCATTTAAGTGCTAAGTAAAGCTGGCACTTAAAATTCAGGATGCATAGAGAAATTTAAGATTCCTAAGAGGTGCTGTCACAATCTCAGGGGAGCTGAAAGACTTGCAACAGATACCATGCTGAACACATTGACTGTGGAAGTCTTTGCTGGAAGTTTCTAGTAAAGAAAAACTAGGGCACTAGATAGGAAAAAATATATATAAAAGTGGTTCATATATACTTGTGTGAGCAAAAAATCTGAGCTGTTTTTGCATAGCAATTGACAAATTTTAATTGGGAAATAGTACGATCAAAAAATTCCCTCTTGAAACAGATTTGTAAAGTGAAGTTACTTGAATACTGAAATAAATGACCTGATTTTTCAAAATGTGGAGCTACTCATCACTGCCTATTGAAGTTCAATAGAGTTGCAAGCACTCAGCATCTTCCAAAGTCAGGAAATTCTTAACTAGCTTCCTAAAAAAAAAAAAAAAAAATTGGATTGGGGCAACTAATTTATGGTCCTTACTATTCATTTTTAACTCTGTCCGTAAATAGAATCAGGAAGATTGAAGCATCAGAATATATCCGCAATATTCCAGGATGCAGGATACACTGCTTTATCCAAATATTTAGGGCTTTTTCCCCTTAGCTCTCCCCTGCCACCCCCTCCATACACTTGTTTTTAAGGTAATATAATGGAAGAATAAGCTCTTAGAGTGGAACAAATCATGAATAGTTTGGGATTGATGGGTAAGGGTGAAGACACCATGAAGAAAATCGATGATCAGCATCCCATCTTAGTAGCAAAATGCTTAAAAATCTTTCAGATAAGTGGTACTGTCCTTTTTCAGTGAGTTAAGAATATCAGGTCTGATCAGAAGTTGAAATATTTCATATGAAAGTAGATGACAAAGTACCAGGCTGACAGAGGCCCTTATTTAGATGTGGAGAAAAGGAGAAAAGAAGGGAGCTCTAATACAGCCTCTTGATGGCTTATTTTAAGACATATAGAAGGGTAATTTACAGCTATAGCTCTTCTACTTAGAAAGCCCATGTGTAAAAATTGACACAGTGCCACTGGAATCTACTGGCTGATCTAACTCAGCACACTCAGATACTAACTAAAGAATAGGACAATGTTGTCTATCTTTACAGAAATCAAATACTGAGGGCTACAGTTTTTCTGTCTAAATAGCAAACACCTTGACCTCCTCATGAGGAAAGAAGATTTCATGTATCTACATGAAAGAACTGACCGCATTTTAACTGTTAATACACATTCAGACTCAAAAGGTGAATGACAGCACTGATGTACCACTGCAAAGCCCATCATGCAGGGCAATAGGACATTTACCTCTAAGGAAAAGCTATGCTAAACTCCAACTTTGAACCACATAGTTTTCAAAACTGTTTTCCAAAGAGAAGAACAATATTCTGTCATTGCTGAGAAACAACCCAAGATGCAACTTCAAGACATTGTTTTCAGTGGAGATGTACCTATGGGGTCTCTCTCAGTAGAAAGACGTGGGAAGAAAGCATAGAAGAAGAAAATCTTCTCTATTCCAAGACAGATTTGAAAGAGAAAGAAGTATGGTGCTTGCTCGGAATCCTAGCTAAAGGCAGGAGAGCTAACACGTCACTAGAATATTTCTGGTGATACCCGATAGTGTTTTTCCTTTTTTAATTTCTTCAGAACTCCTTGTTCTTCAAGCTATCCTGCCACTCACAGACCCAAGAGAGATTAAAGACTCAGTTGTATAACATTTAGTCAATAGAGATAAACTCACAGAAATATCCCCTATAAAAATCAAGTGCAAATTCAAGTAGGCCATTCTGATCAGCTGGAATAAAGGTTGCACAAGGTTACCATTTTGACGAAGACTGAAAACACTGAGGAATAAAGCATGGGATAGAAAAGACCTTAAGATCTAAGGTCTCCTCCTCTTATGTCTAGGCAACATAGCTCAGCTGTCACAGTTTGCAGTTAGGTAAATGAGTGCTTTCTCAGCTTGATAGCTCCTCTCATCTTTTTGAAATATTTATAAGCAAGTGAAGTTACTTGCTGCCTACAGGAAAGGACCTAGCCCAAATTTCAACAAAACAGTCAAAATTTCAGCAAAACAAGACCCTTCTTGACCGGCGTCATGCCAAAAACATTGTGTAATCAATAATGCTATATAGCGCTGTAAAATTATCAACGGTTGTAATTTTTGTTAGAACATAATTTTTACAACTATCCTCCAAAAAAATTCAGCAAGAAATACACAGCATTCTCCAGAAAGCTGATAAAATTTTTGTTCTGCTTTTCTGGCTAGCTGGCAAGTTTGATCATCAAAAATTGCCAGGGAGTTAGGCAAAACAAGTACACCAAATTTGTACCTGTTGCCATCTTTGGATGTCCAAAAGTTAATCATCCTCACCCTCCCTTAAAGTATGGCAAATGTATTTTTAATGTGAAATCTCCTTTAATAGGACCATCTTTTTTCAAATGAACACTCAGACATTGCAAACAATTATATTATCATTAAATTAAGCCCAAAGAGCTTCTTTAAGGTATTACTGCCATCACTGTATAGATGGGTAAAGTAACTACAACATAATTTAATGACTTGTCTGAGATCACACAGTAAACATTTGAGGAAAGTGGAAAAATGATGATTCAAAGAGAACAAAACATTCATAGTCTTTTTTCTTTTTTTTTTTTTTTAAGCTGTTCACAGCCAGGAAAGCAGTTACTTAGTGGTCCTCAAAGGCTGATGCCATGAAGGATGCTTATCTCTATTCCTGAGCACTGAAAATTACCAGTGACAGAAAGCAAAAAAAGAGATTGCAACCAGAAAAAAAAAAAAAAAAAAAAAAAAAAAAAAAAAAAAAAAGGAAGAATTAAGTCTATAGAGCTCATTTCTCTTCAGCTCACAAGGCAAATTTGTTGGCCTGAAATGCACAATCGCTGAATTGCAGCATTGAATGTATTTCTCATGGTGTGACTCCACAGCTGCAAAATCCCAGCTGCAATTAGGTAACTGTAGGACTGGATGTTTTATCATTTTTATACATGCAGACACTCCAGCGGTGGCTGTGGCAGGCTGCAGCTGGCCTGCCATCAGCCCCCAGCTGCTGTCTAGCAGAAAGGCAGTAACTACAATTGTGTGTAAACATCAGTAAAACGCAAATTTTGCGGGTGTTGAAATGGGTTGAAATTGCTTTAGCATGGTTTCAGTCTAGCACTTCCCAGATCAGTCAGGTGAATATGTCTTGCTTGGAAGAAATCACAGAACGTGGGTTTTACACCATCAGACAGGGAGAAGTGATAAGGTGACCTAACCGTTAAGTCTTCAAACAGCCAAAGAATCACTGAATTTCAAAGCAAAAGCATTTTAGAAGAAATGTAAAACCCTCACGATTCCAGTTGGGAGCCATTCTTCAATGATTAAAGACTAGAATGGTGTCTTTTCCTCACATTTTCCGTGAGGAGGATTCTCGTACCTTCTGTAGCACTTCTGTCAAAAAAGAAATGCTGCAGCTACTGGTTCACAGATGCTAAGGATGAATTAACAACACGGCTGTTTACACCCAAAACCACAAACTCATGTCTTCTTCAATATTAAAGTTACACTCTAGATGCTCCATATTGGTGAATACTTCTGAATACATCCTCTGTAGGGTACAAAGCACAGCTCTTATTCAGCTAGCATAAGTCTAAGACAATTCTATCAGAAGGTACTGACAAATTTACAAGGACTTAATGCTTAAGATACATATAGGACATGATATATTTGATAGTTTTCCTTCATCTGTGGCGTATGACTAGCCCATCTTTCCCTTCTTTGATCACCTACTCAAGCCCATTTGATGTTTAGATGCATTCATACCAGTAATAGATCTGTTTCATGAACTCACAATTAATATCATTTAACTTCCAATTATTTATCTCTCATACTAACTCCCAGTAGCTGTAAAATATCACCTGACCAGCAAGTTCAGGAGCTGTACAGAAAAGCAAACATTATTTTAAACAGCATAGAAATAGTCCACTGTAGAGAGGAACAAGGTATTGAGATTCAAAATTAATCTCATGGGCAACAGCAAACCAACACAGTGTATATCCCCACTGCAGTATTTCCTTTTAAGTTTCCAATGCCGCTCAGGAATTTCACATTTCATTCTTACGTAGAGAAGACAAACTCTCCACCACCCCAAGAATTAACCAAACCTTGTAAAAACAAAACGAACAAAAAAGGAAATCTGTCACAACATCAGAGACAAGACAAAAAAGTATACCAATCATTCCCTGCAAATATACTTCTTTTCCGTTTGTTCCAAGTGTAAAGCTTCACTGGTAGAATAGCCTGCTCTGCTATAAACTGTTGTCCAAATAACTTAAAGAGGTTAACTAGGAACGAGAGGCTTTTTGTGGATAACGATGAGAATGTGTGAGGAGTTGCAGGTTCCCTTCCTGCCTCTTACAGGTCTGTAGCTTTACCTGACTATCAGTAAAGCACCAAGGAAGGGTTCCACTTGGAAAGAGTTTTAATGTTATCACACGCTGTTGGCACACTCAGTACAAGATGTATTGCCTACTGCTGCAACAGTTGGGAAAAGAATGCCAAGCCCCGTCATTATGAGCAGACTGTTTATCATTGACACCAAAGAGCTGCTGGAATGGGAGGACTTGGGCCCAGCACTGCCAAAAGTGGATGTTTGGCCTGGCAACGAGAAAATAATAGGATGCCACAGTGCTGTCCTAACTTATGCTACTGGCACTACCCTTTGGGTGTCTTGAATTGGCAGAAAGACATCAGAGTTCAGCCCCATTCTCCCCAGACAGCCTTTCACTCTAGAACAACCAGTATCGATATTGAAAGTAAGCAGGCAATTTTTTCCCATGCTAGGGTGATCCTCTGATATACAGTTTAAATTTTCTCTTTACAAGAGGAAGAGTACAAGCAGGAAGTAACCTAATTTAAAGTTCTCTGCTGTTGGCCTACAAATGGAACGGGATGAGTCAGTAATCAGTGACTGATTTGCTGTCACCATTTATTCCAAGATCCCTGTTTACTCTAATAAATCCTCATGATATTGCTTTACTGCACATGACAAATAATCACCAGGTCTTACTCATCTAACAGGATCAGTAAGATACACACACAAAGCCACTCAGCCTCTCAGACAGCGACAGCTTTGGGCTTTCAAGGTATTCCTTCACAGCTACTTCTGTTCATCCTATGGGGTCCTCCAGGGATGATTTATCATGGTCCACAGCAAGTTGCCTAACACTTTCTCGCATAATTCAGTGACAGGTTACATCATTGTTTCAACTGGAGTGCCTCAGGGGGTCTCCTCTTTCTTGCTCATCCCTTTGCCAACTTCCATTCACATCTACCATCTCAGCAGGGATGTTATTTGAAGCAATGACTGCTTTGGAACAGGTTCTAAGGTAAATTAATTTGCATCCATCACAAATTCTGCTATAAATTATACTTGCATCTCACAAAAAATCTCAAGGATAAAAAAACCTTTTAAAGACAGCGAAGGGTCAACAAAGATCCCAGTGTTTATTATTGACATGAGCTCTCCCTTAAGAAGCAAAAATAATCTTGCTGCAGCAGCAGTTTCAGAGATGCCACTTGAACAAAGCAACAGTAGGAATCAATTGAGTCAAATCATATTTCTTACAGGTTTATAAATCCTCCTGAAGCAGAGGAAGTGTCAAGAATAAAGCTTAGGACAATTGGATGGACATATTTTTAATTTCCATATGTGTAAAGTAACTTGAGGGCCTTGACGGAAAGAACTGCTTCCCTGGGTACCCTGATTCAGTGAGCTGAGTTGAAGTTCATTCCAAAACATGTTTCCCATCATTGCAAAGGGACATTTAGGTCAACTATATTCTCAAGGTATTATTTACATCCACTTCTCAGGATTTCATCAAATGCAAAATGCTGATTGAATAGACATAGCCCCTTAATCTCATTCAGAGAAGAGAGCTGCTTGAGTTTTATGTATTTATTTACTTGCTGATTTATTATTATTATTTAGCTGTCTGCTTGCAATTGCAAATATGCCTTCACTGCTTCATTAACCTGATCGCTTACTTGTGTTACAAACTCAAGCCAGAATGTCCACACAGGAAATATCTAGGCAACATTTGTAGAAGCTGTACCTTGTATTTATTGCTGAGATTGTGGGTTATATTTTTAATGAATACCTATCTGGGTTTCCTGCATAGTAAATATATATTCTCTAAGAGAGTGTGTACATGTACACATCATGTCCTAGCAAGAGTTGCAATGGCAAGGAAGCATCGGTACATATCTTCCTTTTGCTGTTCCCAAAGGCAATGGAGTTTGTTGCTATCACAACCCTAACATACAGTGTTTGCTACTTGTTGGCAGAGATGCAAATTGCATTTCCTCTGCCAGCAGATGTTCAAGCCAGATGTTTCACTGCCAGATTCTGATTGGTTGACAAAAAAGTTGACAGCTTCTTAAGACAAGGAGATAAAAAATAAAAACAGGAGCAATTCACACAGCACAATTGGGTTATGCTTCCAGTTACACTGTTGGACTGCACAGTAACTTCACTTACTCCAGAAGAGCAATTGTGAATCTACAGTGGTGTGTAGGAAAACAGAATCCAACCATAAGACAGGGTAGATACGTTCACCAAGCTAAAGACTGCAGAAATGCTTCACACAATGCTACTCAGAAGGCCATCTAGACATCTATTTACTATTTCCTGAAACAGAGGAAACAAGAAAATTAATCAAAACACTGTTTTCCTATTTTGCATGACTAGGCAGCAGAGTACACATTTTCAGGACATTCATAGGCTCAGATTCTCATGACAAAGATGTCACTGTTAACATTCAGTGCATTATGCTACACATTTTTAAAAAGTAATTTGTATTAATAACAGGAACAACAGATGAAAGTAATTTTTTAGAACAAAATCATAAGAACTCTTATTCCTTCTATTCCTGGGCATAAGAGTACCTCAACAAACAGGTCAAAAAGAAAGTCTTTGCAACCATTATAATGGCACACTCAGAACTCAGTATTGACACTCAGTGTCACCTATTGAATATGCTGATGACAAATGCCAGGTTTTGTCCTGTTGAGCCAGGATTGCCATGCTATACCTGTCAATTCTTTACTGTGCTCTTCTACTTTCCTTTGACATTACATTGCATGGTATGAAAGAAAACATGCTTTCTTTCTGCTTTCTTTCTATTTACTATAAACATTTTTGTCGCACTTTAAAGTTGCGGTGGTGAAATGGTTTCAAATAGTGAAAAACATTACTCAAAAAAAAGGATAAAAGAGAACCCTTATCTTTAGTGGGTTGATCCATCAATGACTTTCCTCTACCTGAATGCACCACAGATACGTCACAGATCATTCTAGTAACATGATCTTCCTCTCAAATATACCCACTAGTAAGCCCATGCAGAATAGTAAAAAAAATAATAAAAAAAATCCCGAAATTATATATGAACACTTGTGTTTTCTCTTCTCTACTGGACATCTATCTTTTTTGCCTCCAGGTATGACAGTATATAAAAGCAACTCCCTTCCCAAACCCCTACTGGAAGCAACAGGAACATTACGTTACAATCAACTCCACACAGATAAATGTTTTATTCATATCACACAACTAAAAAAAGCATATACTAGCTAATTTTACCTAAATAAAAAACACAGGGTGGCTTTTAAAGTAATTCAAGTTCTTTTCCTATCCTGCTGAGGTACATTTTACCTATTTGGGATGAGTGGCATCAAATGCAGATACTGAGAGTGAAACCCCAGAGATGTTTACAGTAAGTCATGGAATCCAGGGGCCCTTCCACATATCCCGCAGATAAATGGATTATTACTAACATGACTTTTAAAATAAGTGATCAAACCCAATTCCACTTAACTTAGTCAAATGAATTTCAAGGAGGAGAAACTGAGAAATCTGCTGTCGTTTTTAAGGTTGAGAGTTGCTCTTCCTAATTCTTCCCCGCCACCACCACCTGTTTTGCACAATATGTCATTAATATTGTAATCACTGAATTATTAGCCAAAGAATTTACAAGCAGTGCTTGTTATTTCTTGGTGATGAAGTGAAATTGCCATAGAAATGAAAGCTATGGTTTGGAAGATATAAACCCAGGAATCTTTTTAATGGGATTTGAGCTTGCTCCAGATCTGAGTTTAAGCTACGCTAAAGATTTCTGAATGCTAATAATGAGACCATTTAACACTATTATTTAATATAAAACAGTTCTACATAAGTAATAGGGAAAAATATTGTAATAGCACAGGCCAACAGGGAACAAAGCTACTTAAGGTATATGATATAGCCCATTTTGTTGAATAGGAAAGGAAAAATTGTTTTACAAATGCAAGAGAACTACTAGAACAGAGTTTCCTCAGATGACAGCACAGATGGATTCCACGGTGACACAGCTGTGTCCACAGGTCAATATTGAGGTATATTGGCAGAGCAACAGAGAGCGGGGCAGAAAGAGAAACAAGACATATTGCACATCAGAATATGGTACCCTGAAGGATAGCTGGCACTCAGAACACACCTTTTCAACCTGTACTACATCTCCTAAACCTCATAATACCCTAAACAACTCCCAGGATCTTGGATAGCAAATCTATATCATTATCTGTCTACCTGAGAACAGCTAGAGAAACTTACAAACTTTTCTATATGCTGTGAGGAAGGTGACCTCTCTAAATTACAGTATTTTGTGATGTCCTTCTTTGAACCCATCTGACAAAAATCAACTATTTTCAAACAGTCTCTCTACTAGCAGGAAACAACAGCAAACAGAGCTCTCTGAATGGTCCCCACCACTAATGACACAGGTTGCTTTGGAGCTTCCACAGTCCTTGGTTTATATCAAGTTAAACAGGAATTTTGTATAATCCCAGTGGATTACCTAAAGAAAAATAAACAAAAACGAAGAGTGGGAGAGTGGTAGACAAAATGCAGAAGCAGAATTGCATGGGGAAAGAGAGACATTCACAGAGAAAGAAAGAGCAAAAGTGAAAGACAAGGAGAGACAGATTCTGAACTGAAAAGAAATTAGAATGTAACTCCCTATGGGAGTAAAGCACGGAAAAAACCACCATATGCTGGGATTGCAAGGAAAAACAGCCCAAATATTTACATTTCTATTCACATAACTGAAAAGGTATAAAGCATAAGAAAAAAGCCAACTTGGCCCTCAAGGGGGTTCTCAGTGTTGTTTTGTTTATACACAGAGACCCAGGACTTTGCTTAGAGCATCTTCCATTAGCTCTACTGCAGAGAATTACAAATGAGGAATCAGGTCATTCACTGGAAAAGATGCTAATATCAGCCTCCTATGGCTAAGAAGCTTCTGCAGTGTGGTGGTTCTGGCTGAAAGTTCAGGCTGCAAATCCAAGTAGCACGGGGTGAACATCTGATTGCAAACCTGGAAAAAACGCCAAGCTCTCGCTCGCATCAAAACCCCCAAAAGATGAGGAAAACAGCACTCTCATTTGACAAGGTTTCTTTTCCTTCCCTGTCTTCTGCAAAGTGACACAAATACTGAAAAGAATCTCATTTTCAGTACACTCCTTGTTACCAAGAATCCTAACACAATTTACGGACTGTAATTATAAACCAGACAGTGAAACATACAGAAACGGAAGACAACAGCTGTTCTCAAATCCAGGGCTAACAATACAGTGTTATCAGTCCAAAAAGCAATTACAGCCTACAGGACCTTTAAACAAGAAAAAACTGAAAATAAAAGACAAAGGCAGATAAAGGCAGTGCCTCGGTATCCAGCCTGACATGCCAGCCCATTATTTGGGACTGTAAACTATTGACAATCTGCTCTACCAGGTTATAAGGTCCTGGTATCATTTACCTGTTACTGAAGTGCAGTTAAAACATTCAAATACGATAAAGTGACACCTCTACATCATGTTGGAAAGTAAGCAAGCAGCATGGTTATCAACTGAAAGTAGTGCTCCAAAGGAGGGAACAGCACAAGTGCTTGACACATCATCAAGGATTACTGTGCTATTTAACAAAGTTTCTCTGGTTATAGGTAATGACAACAGTGATAGCTAGCATCCTGGAGTACAGCTTTTGAAGACTGAAGTGGAAGGTGCCACATGGGAGTGCTCAGCTTCTGGACCCAGTGCATGGTGGCTCAAATTTTTGAGTGTTATCTGAGTCTAGAGAGAATTCAACAGACAGAACAGATGTCATAACTGGAGTAAGCAATATGTAACATCTGAAGAGATATCCTACTGTCAGAGGTGCTTTGGATTTTATTTAATTTTTTTTTAAAACCTATTTTGTCTTAAGCATGTATGCTGAAAACAGAATACAGTGCTAGTGTGCTACCAATGTTCATTGGAGTAAGAAAACTAAAGGAGCACGGAGAAATGCACAGAGAGCGTAGAGATGTTTTTCTTCACTCTGCTGACTGATTCTCATGACTTCCTATATTAAATATGAAACTAGAATTTAGAATTTCTCCCTGATTTGCTTGTTCATCTTTTCTCCCAGCTTGTCTTTTCTTTTTTAGCCTTACCCTTAAGGATTTCTTACCCCTCGCTCTGCCATTCCAAGCACTTCTTTTCTCTGTACTCAGCCAGGTCTCCCTCACTGTGACTTCGGCTGTAGGCATTAACAAAATTGGCTGCTTTGATTAGAAATGTGTGAGTGAGGAAGGCAGATAATAGCCTGGTTCTCTACACCTGATCTCCCAGTGAGGGGTCATTGGTAAGGGTCAACAGCTGAAATAAGTGTCTCATCACATGAAGAGCTTGTGAAGGAAAAGCTGTACTGTCAAATAAAGTGGAGCACAGCAGCACTGGGAGTTGGAGGGGGCTGAGTTACCTATATATTTAGGTTGATTTGTGTTTAGCAAATTTTGTTCTGGGCAGGAGCTTCCAGCTCAACAGCTGTGGAACCTGAAGTCCTGTACTGAACTAGATGACAGATACACTTGAAGGACTTGCAACTCCATCCTCCCAGAAGTGGATTTGTCTTCTACTAAGACTGTTGTGTCATCTCATATGCAATAAGGCTGCGATAAAAATATGGAAACAAGGGGATTTTCTTAAACCAGTTCACTGATGGGCTCTGATTAAATTATGTCCAGAGTAATCCATTTGTTGATTGACATTTGTAACATGAAGACCATCCCAGATCATTTGACACTGGCCACTGGTGAATCATTAAGTTAAAGCCTTTAATTTAAATGCTACTATTATGAATGAAATGTCAAGTAGTGACATTTGATATTCTGCACCAATTACTACTGTGCATGTGGGCACATAAACACCACTTAAGCAGAGTCAGAATCAGGCTTTTAGGAGTTCAAGGATCAAAAGAGACAGACTACTTGTCTTGTCTAGGTTTATAGACTACATAGCTATTGAGGGTCCATTAATCAAGTAGGGGAAAGAACAGTCATTACAGCTGATGAAAAAGAAGAGATGGACTCGAAATGCACAAGTGCCTATATTATGCCACACATCCCTTGCTCCTCATGAACAGCCACTGATGCCTGTGTCAATTTGAAATCAATGACAAAAATACAGAGGTACTATTGGGTTAAAGGTGACAGAGAGAGAAGAAATCAGACATCAAAAGCCAAGAAAATTCTCAACAGTGGAAGGCACAGAGCTGTGAAAGACTGACTCATTACCTCTTAACTTCAACTTTCATCAATAGTGTAAAGAGTCCTACAGAGGATATTCCTGTATCAGGAGTGCTGAGAGCCAAAGCCCTGTTCCTTCCCTTAAAAGTATTTTCCATTCCTTACATTTAT
This sequence comes from Athene noctua, assembly GCF_965140245.1. NCBI lineage: Eukaryota > Metazoa > Chordata > Aves > Strigiformes > Strigidae > Athene > Athene noctua. Next base: position 8,356,504 of record NC_134049.1, read on the forward strand.
AACAACTGTACCACCCTGTTACTATGTTAGCCTGTCTTTCCCATACCTCTCATATATATAGGAAAATATAGAGCATGACTTTTGCTCCACTGCATTTCAGACTCAAACTACCAGACAGAGGTGAAAGGAAGGAAAAGGGAAAGTCTGGGTATGTTATCAGGGGACAGAACCATGCTTTCAATCCAAAACCTGATGCTAAATGGCCTTTCTTTAGAGAATGCTTATCTGTTCAAGCACTTGGTGGGTTTTTGAAACCTTTTGATTGAATGACTTTTGAGACAACTGTTGAAGCTAAGGTTCATTCTTGACAAAGATGTAAAACTGGGGTACCTCAGATTTTTAAACAAAATTTGACTTTAAAATTCTGAAAACTCAGTGCTTATTAATTCCCATGTTGAACATGCGCTTTCCAGCTTTCTTATTTTCTCTTTTGAACACACCATTGACCCTACCTAGAGTATCCCCCAGCTGTTTGTGTAGCTGCTTCTCTTTTTAGTGAGAGTGCGTTCAGAGGAAGCCAGCATGATGGATAACAGATGTCCTTTGACATACTGTGTCATTTATCACATAACAGCCTCAATCCTGCTAAGAGGGCCTTCTCCATATGTCACTGTCAGCTACTGTGCCACCCCAATGCATCAAAAAGAAAAGTTTGAATATGAAGCACTGTAATTCCTAAGTCACAGCTCATTGCAGCTTTCCAGACATGAAGAACCATTCTGTCTATCTGCCAGCTTGTTTGTTTAATTTTCACCCTGTCTCACATATGTGAGAAATTAAGTCTTCAGTGTAGAAGAAAACCAGAAAAAGTCAGAGGTCTAGCAGAGAGAAGGCATATAAAAATCTCTAATTCCATCAGGAATCTAATGTGACCATTTTAAAGTGGAAAAAGAAAAGGCAGTGTATGAGCACTAGGTATAATAGAATTACTAAGAATCCCACTTCATTCCCAGTCTGGGAAAGAGGTTCTCTAATGGGCTTATGTGCAACTAGTAAGCTTGAAGCAATGCAGATAAGCTTGACTGCTTAATGGAGACATATCTCATCTCTTCAACCCCTTCAAGGGTACAAAATGGAGCCAAGGCTTCCAGGAAAGCCTCTTGAAATTATCCAGTAGGTCCTGCTCTGGGCTACCTACAGTAATCAGAAATCACTTCCTAATGCAAAATTTCAGCAAGTCAGTTCCCGGGTGACACCTGAAAACATAAACAAGAGATGGAGCTTGGGCCTTAGCTCTGCTCTATCACACTAATACAGATCCACGACTCTCTGTCTCCTAAGTGTTAGCATAGATGGCAATCAAACCGTGATCTATCCAGGCTCTTTTACCATTAGCCTGCAGGAATGTAGCCTGCCCATGGTACTGGTGCTGATTAATTGATTATAGTATCATTTGGGGGGGGGGCTGAGGACAGACAGAACCAGCCTGTAGCACTCACAACTCTTTCTTTGCTCACTACATGCTGAATTATTTACCGCCCTCCAGTGCCAAATAGCTAAGGCCATGACTCTCCACCTACACTTCTAGTCTTCAAAACATTCATGCAACAGGATCAGACCCCCCTTCTCAACTTTCTCTTACAAACCTCATCCTGCCCTGTGCTCAGAGCCCAGTCTCTGCAGAGCACACCCAGCACCCTCTGGACATCTATGACTCTCCAGGTAAGCCCAGAACAGGCTCTTTTCGTCAAAGTATCCTTGAAGCACCCGTGATTAACCGTAGCTCCCACATCTAGCCAGGCAAATTATTGTACCCTACACCCCATGTGTCTAGGAATCACCATTTAAAAAGCCAAAGTTACAACCTTCCTTTTCAAGTTCTAGCAATTTACAAAGCTTCCCACCAACATTCCTGGCCCAAACTTATATGAACCATTTCATAAACACATTTTGTACTTGTTAGCATTTCCCAGGTAAGACAAACTTTCAAATTATTTTGAATAATTCTCAAACTCCCCCAGTGTGAATGGTGTTAAATTCCAAGAATTAGGATGCCATTTGTGTTTTAATTAAATCACCATTGAGTGATTTAAAATATATGGTTTGCCACTTCATTAGGTCATTGTCATGCAGTCTTTGTACATTTCTATTTCATAAAAATATAATTTTCTTCAAAAGAATCACAGGCAAATTACAGCTTGAAAATTAATTAATAAACCTTTATTATGCTAACCCTTAATAGGATTATTAATATTAAGAAACTTCAAAATTAATTTCTTCCTCAGCAAAAGTTTACTGGCAAAACTTCATACTTCTGTGGCATTCATGTTGTTACTGTCCTTTCCTGATGACTACTCTTTCTTAAAGGAGAATCACACAAGGTATATTAAATCTTCTTCACAAGCGTTATTTCCATAAACTGAGTTGTGAATCAGCTGACTCCTAATTTTCGTGCAAATTTCAGCATACTCAAGGTCTTTGAGCAGCAGTTTAGTATCAGCCCAAATAGTCTTCCAGTCCCAAGTCAGATTGGACCTCTTAATCCTCTCTCAAATATTTGCAGTAGACACTCTATACAAATATATTAAAGATGTGACAGAAAAGAGCCTGGTAAGCCTCCAGGCAGCCTATGGGCCAAGTCACCAAGAAGCCCTTGAAAGGCCTTCATACCCCTATAAGTAGTTCTCTTCCTGAAGCCACCGGGATGGAGCTCTAAATCAACAATATCGCTTCTGCTTTCCTTTGTATTTCAGAGTATGGCATAAAGACAGACTTGTTTATGTGTATGAAGGGAAAGAAAGAAGCAAAAGAACAATAATTCAGCTGGGGCAAGCCTTGGTCATTATTTGGACCACTAGGCAACAGGGTTGAATTATGGCTTGCCATGACAGTACCCTAAATAACTGCTAGCTGGAAATACTAGCTTACATTACAGAAACAATTACAAGAGTTAACCATTTGGAAAAGGAAAACATGCTGCTGAAGAACTGCCATTCAGCCACTGCATTCACATTCCTCAGATTAAAATAGAAATTTCAAGGGGAAAAAAAGATAAATCAATCCAAGTTTGCATCCAAGTAAGGCAACGTGTTTTCAGTATAGCACGCAACAAAACATATGCATATTTGTGTTGTTGATTTGTGCAAATCCATTCCCGCAGGATGAACATAATAATCAAAAATGAGAGCACAAATGGCCACTTAAATGCCTAAACTCCAACTTGAGTAATTGTGCATGCAAATGCATATGTATTTTTCAAGCACAACTGCATCCATTCAATCCTTACAATCTGGATCAAAATAGCTCCTCTATTACCATGATTGTATATGCATTTACACACATAGAATACTGTATCATTTGGACGACAGAGTTTTTGGCAATCCTCAAAGCAAACTCCATGTTTGGTCTCAAATCAGGTTTAAGCAAGAATTAACCATGACGGAATCATACATGCACCACAGCTAGTTTGTGGAGAATTAATTCTTGCTAGATATATGCTCTTTAGGGACCAGCCATCCCATCTGAGACTCTGCAAGTAAAATTATGGTTTCCAAGCTGGCACATGTGTTTCTCAAAGATTAATAAGATGCTTAGGGAAAAAAACGCAAAACAGAAGGGGTTTGATTGCACCTAACTGATTTCTTTTCAAGTCACTCTGTAGTTTGCAACATCTGCTGCAGACCTAGTTGCCACAACTTCTGCCCAATGGCTTAAAACCAGCAACTCCCAGGATTTCAGAGGCAAGGGGTTCAGAGGTTACAAAAGAACTACTCTGTACGAGTCCAAAGGCCGTACAGTAAGCAAAGCTTGAAAGTAAAGGAGGTAGTTTGTTACGGCACTTCTAGACCCTTTGGGACAAAAAGATGTAATAAATTGCTGTCATCAGTACACACAATCAGAACCAATACATACCAGTTAAAAAGGGGAGAGGTATCAATACTAGTAAAGCCAGTTCATCATAAATAACATCCCTGAGCTGGGTTTTTGTTTTGGTAAGAAAGCGTGTAAGGGAAAGATACACTTGATTTGGATTATTCTGTTTACAATAAGAGAGGCTTCTTAATATTCTTTTTTATTTACATTCCCAGCTGTATTAGTGTTATGAGGCTGAAAGCTGAAAGCCATTGATATGGACACTATTTGATTTTGAACAGACTGTGTGCTAGATGGGATTACATACCATTCAAATCTAAAGACAGAGAAGTTGCACAGTTCAAGGGTGCCCTCACCTGCATGTCAGGGAAAGAGACAGAAATTACTGTGACTCAAAGCACTTTGCTCTTAGCCACTTGAAAACTACCGTGTACACAAGACCAGACAACATATTCCCTGCATATGAAGTTATTCCAAAGTAAATTCTCTTTGTGTAACATGCATGATCTAGAGGTGGGCAAACAACTATTCTCTCACTGCCTTCCATGTTCAACCTTTACATGTGATTACAGCAAGACACTAGACAGGTAAATCAGCGGAAGGTTTGGCATGAACCATGCAGATGCTTCAACCCACAAAGTGTCAGCTGCCTTTCCAGAGATCTCAGCCTAACCCCAAAGATGTTATTCTTGTGACCTAAAAATATCCAAGTAAAACACAGCTTAGTCTAATCTCCCATTGCTCTTTCCACTTCACTTTCAGACCTCGCGTTACTGCTCTGCTATCGTATAAGCCTGATCTGCTTTGCCTGACATTATATCCGTCTAAGCATAGGATTCACCGCTAGCTCGAATGCGATACTAGAGATTTCTATGATATAGACCAATATCTATTAGGGGCTTGGATGAGAGACCACCAATTTTTTTCACGTCACTGAAGAAAGAATTTAAAACCATGACAGTGCTCTGTAGAAGTGACTGATTAGTGCAATAAACTACATTGCTACATAAGCCTTTTCCCTTGCTTCTTCTCATTTCTAAATGGTATTAAAATAGTTTATGAGTGTTCAGCTGCTCTGCACTTTACATCCTCTTATGTGCCATAACTGTTACAGGGAAGACAGAAAAAACATCACTTTTTTAATCTTTGCCTTTTGTTTTCATGTTAATGACCTTTTATTAACTAACAGACAATGAATACAGGAAATGTTCCTCAAAAACTAAGTTTTCATTAGTGTTACTATCATACCATTACTTCTGGTAGAAGACACCGTTGACCAGATCTAGAACTGGGAAAAAAAATTTCTGCTTTGGGCAGTGCTCAGTGGGAGCCAGTGTCCGTGGGAGACTTGGTACTTCCCTCTCCTTTGAAAGTTGAGTTTATGAACATTTTGGGAGAAAAATTGGTGAACATGGGGTACAGAGAAGAAAACTCTACTCCTGGAGATACTGTCATGGTATGTACATGGAAAGAATCCTTGCACTTGCACGTTGTTGCTGCCTGGTAACTTCACAAAAAAACCCAAACCAACAAAACCAGCATTACATGACAATACTGAACTGATTATGGATCGTTATGTGTGCTTATTTAGAAATAAATCCTTTTCCTATTTACATTCTATAATATACATACAGCAGAATATAGCAACACTTCTCCAGCTACTATAATAATTATGCCTTGAGTCCTTTTCATTTGTGGCAGACAAATGAAAATAATCCAAAAGGTGAATTAGGATCTAGACTATATCCACTACCAATTCCTCTGTGCTCTGCTTCCCCAGACATGGAAGAGTCTTATGGGATATAATGGAACATATAACCATTTTATATAAGGACACATCCACTTGTGAAATTCAACAAGCCAATTCTAAAAGGCTATAAAAATGTTGCTCAGTTCTACACAGTCTTGAACATAGCATAATTTCTATAGAATTTTACAGCATAAATCATCACTATTCCCATGCAGTAAAATATCACCACAGTTACCTGAGTCCCTATCCAGGTTACAGTAACACTGAGGTAGGGTGTGTTCAAATACTAGCTTCAGAATTTTGCAGTAAGCATAGACTCAAGGTGCACTATTACTGGAGCTCTCTTCCCTACTAATCTCACCCTCTGCTTTTTTTTATATGCCCCCTCCCCAAACCCGGGCTACATGACTTCAAAAGCTCTTCAGTTTTTCTGCCCCTTCAAGACTCCGATCTGCTTTGTAGCATTAAAACTGTGCTGCGCTTTTTTTTCCCCGACTCCCAGCAATGCTGTCTGTTGGGTTGCAGAAGTGGTTTTGATTTCTCACGCGTTGTCATTCCAGCATTGACTCAATTTTCTGTTTTTCATTTTCTTGATGCCTCTGTGGGACATTCAGCTGGCTTTATAAATTAGGGTGGCAATTTACTGAAATCACCGGAGCAAAATTTGCCCATGTAATTACCCCAATCGCATGTGCAATCATATGAACCATGTGCACGGGTGAACAATTCAACTTCAGTTGGTCCTCTAGGTTCATTTTTGCACAAGCAATTTTGAAAACATAAGCTTCATTTGAAAGCTTATTTTTGTGGATAAGCCTCTTCATCCCATTTCTACAAACACAATTTCCAATTGCCATTCTGTTTCTCCAACCCAAGGCCATTATATATCTCCTCTCCTATCACAGTACTTTGCCAGCTTTTATTGTTACATTTTAATAACAGATTCCAAAGAGAGGGGAGGGAAAAGTGAGCAAGAAATACATAAATAAATAAAAATGTTAAAGAACAACATTAGCCAAAACACAGAGCTAATCCAACACAGAATTTCTTTAAAGCCAACTCATGGAAAAACAGATTTACACTTGCATAACTAAGCTCCAGATTTTTTTATTCAGAGGCTTTCAAAAAGAAATTCTGTGCATATTTCACCAAAAAAAATTATGTGTTTTAATACTTAAGAGGGACTGAAGGGTCATATAAAACATGAAATGTCACTTGGAACTCTAGGGATGTCCAGTTTTCAGGGCAAAAGAAATACTGCCCGATTTATTACGCAGTGTAATATATGAAGGTATATTACAAGAGACAATAACCTTCATTCCCAGGCAATTTCAGCTTTCCAGGTAGTGTGGATATTGCAGTAAACTATTGGACATTCTTCACTGCATCTATAAAAGTGAAGTTTTTACAATTTCATTTTGTGGACTTCTCTTTTCCCATCCTATGAATAACAACTCCATCTCTGAATCTGTAGCTTCCAATAGGCATTAACTTGGATAAACAGACTTGATCATGAGATGGACAACCAAAACAGCCCTCTTATTGATGACATTAGCTCATCTCCAAAATATTCAACTTTGATATCAGTGTTTGATGTCTACCACAATCAGGTGAGAAATAAAATCCTAGTTCGGCAGTAATTATAGTATTTCTCATTGTAGGTTTATCAATGCAGCCAGTTGGGTCGAGGTTTGCAGATACCTCCTGCAAATTCCAAGGTACAAAGATTTTTAAAACAATTCTCCAGTTCCCACATTGATGATACTGAGGTACCCTTCACAAACCTTCATCAGGTGCATGTAGAAACTGCGGCAGGATGCTTTCCCTACTCCAGGATGTAATACTGAAGGAGAGCTGTAACTACAAAGCTCACACCTCCGTGAAGTGCATCCTGTGGCCAGGACTGAGAAGATGGACCAGGCTGCATGAGAGCCAACAGCCCAACATCCTTTTCATTCTCACCAATCCTCATGCATAGGCTGTGCCACCAATGCATCAGTTCCTAACAAGGGACCAGCTGCTCCTTGCCTGTCTCCATACAGAGCCTAGCACAGGCACAATTGTTGTGGGAATAATATAACACAAAGGGGACTCAAATAGCATAATAACAAACAAAAGGGATAATGATACACAATCAAGCTAACAAGAATAATAATATAATTCAATCATCTCATTAACTTTACTAAAAGCTAGCTTTGTACACCAGTCTCCTGGCTCCTGAAAATGTCTTCAAAGGAGTGTGTACATCTGATTATGAACTCCCATCATCAGTGAGGAAAATAGACACAAATGCAGAACAAAATTATTCCTTTCTGAGTCCACAAGAACATCATGTTCATATCTAATATTCATGCTAACTAGAAAATACAAGGTAGTACCTATCTAAAATAATTTCCAAGGCTAAAAGCTGAAGCGTTTAGTAGTCCAGGAAAGTAATATCACCAAGCCCACATCAAGTGATTTTTGTAGTGAAATCCCAAGGTGACCTTGCATCACCAGCATAAATCAGGTAGGAAAGAGCCAAGGGAGATGCACTCAACTCATGGGGTATCTTTACTGTTTACGAGCTTTAGAAAGACTGCACATGCTTTTGCAGTTGGCAGCTGGAAGACTAATGAAACAAGGGACAATGCATTAGATCCTTCTAGTTCTTAATATGGTCTTTACCTAATTAGTTTTCATGGCCATTTAGAAGACAGGCGGTACTGTAACCTCCCTTCTGTTGGCAAGCAACAATATGGTACTTTCATAAGAAACCTGCAAGCAGTACAATGAGGTCTCAGACTTTAGAGTTAAGACAGCCTAGACCCTCTCCATATCAGACTTCCTACTGCTGGGTCTTTTTTGTTCTCTACCAAGGCACACAGGCAGCTCTCTGGGCAATTTGTTAGAAACTAGCAGTTGTGTTGGTCTGTTATTAGCCTGGACAGTGGGACGAGCAGTTATAATGCAATAGATGGAGTGTACTCTCTGGTCCAAACCCCTGGAAGCACATGGGTTATACGCTGGAAGATAAAAGGAATGACAGCATAGCACCCAAAATTTCAGCTATTCAGCTTCTGGGAAACAAAAGCACCAAGCAATAAAGCCAACCACTGATACAAGGCTGGTGCCGAGTCCCACAGACAACGATATCACACAGGCTCCCATTTTAGAGACTGAGCCACACAATAAATTAGGTGAGGGTGTTAGAACAACAGCTGGCTGCTAATTAGTTACAGCCCCCCTCAGCGGGGTATCAACAAAGTGACAGAGAACATCTCAAGTAAATTAAATTTAAAAAAAATCCTACTGCAATCACTCCCCCGACAGACCCTTCCTTCATCTCCCCTCTCGGCTTTTTATTTATTGTAATTACTTTAGTAATAAGATTTGTTTCCTTGTTATTATATATATTACCATGCAGGGCAACAACAACAAAAAATAATAGCTGGGAAGAGTTATGTAGCTTATTTATCTCCTTGGCTGTTATTGGGCCACTGGGTGGAGAGAGCGATGAGGAGGTGGGGGTCTGGGAAAAGCAGTAAATAGAAGAGAAAGCATATTCCTCAGGAGCAGAGACATATGGGGGCATATTTACGAAGGAAGAAACACTGACAATGAGTGAATAGAGATAATAACTCAGGGGGCCCAGCAGCTCTGGCTGATAAAGGAAGGAATAAACAATACTGCATTGGAAGCACTGTCAGAAGAGAAAGTCCTGGGGTGCAGCTGCCTGCAGACGGATGTTTATCACAGAAGGAGAGCCAAGGATGGGCTGTCACATCAGCACGGCATAAAGGGGCCTTGGTTGAAACTGGGGCACCTCCCACAGCACAGAGAGGAACTTGGAGAAGTGTACGGTGCAGGGCCAGACCCCACTGCTGGCTCCATCAAGGAGCAACTTGCAGAGATGCGAGGTGAGGAATACTGCAGCTCGTATTTTATCTCATGCTGTGCACGGACTAGCCACATTTTCTACCCTAAGCTCCCAAATCCATCACTGCCCTCTTAGTGAAGGGCAACAGAAGCAACATCTGAGGCACCAAAGCAGCAAATAGCTGAGAAAACTACTCCTCTTGGGGGAAGTTAGCTCACACTTCACATACACTTCCCAGAGCCACACACCAAGCCACTACAGATGCTCCCAGAACTGGCATTTTCATCCCCTCTGAGTTCTTGAGGAAAGTATCAGTGCATGCAAATATGCCACCTTACAATGTGCAACTCGGAGCATAGCGATCACAAATGAGTAAGAGTTGAACCTTCTACAAAATGTTCTTTTATTGAAGTATACCTCGGCTTCCACATATCCAACTACTGTTGGCATGGTGGTGCCAATTTAGATGCAGGACTTCTGATGACAACACCAGGGACAGACCTGTACAGCATCTGCCAAAGACCAGCAGCACACTACTCCTGTAGTACCTCTCTCTCCTAGAGACAAACTCTCCCACTGCATTAATTAATGACAGAGTTCAAAACCACCTCTTTCCCACACTTCCCACATCTCTGAACTATCCTTAGAGAAAAACACACATCGTAGATCAGCTAGCTGGGAGAGAGCCTTTGGAGTGTGTTTGCAGAGTTCACGGCTCCAATTTAGTTATGCAAAGCTAGATTCTGAGAATTAAACTCCTCTTCAATCCTCTGACCACAAAGAAGCAATACTGAGAAGGAAGGGGAGGAAAAGAGGGATATCTGTGGTTGTACAGCTTTGCATGACATCACCGCAAGATTTAATCCTTGAGCATGCAGTTCTGCATCATAAATTGACTCCTTAGACTGGCCATTAGCTTTTTTCTTGTCCCTGATCAGTTCTGCCTCTTATTGCCTGGCGAGTACAATGTCTCAGTGCAGGAGAGTAAGCATTAATACAGCAGAGAAAAAAAGCCATATATACAAAGAGTGTATTTTGGGTGTAGAGACCAATGTGTTTCTGCTCCTCCTCTTAAGAGTGTCCTTCAAAAAACAAAGGACCAGGCTCCAAAGAGTAAATGGGAACACACTCATTTTTTCCCTTTGTAACTTTTGAGAGGGTGCAGAGGAAACATGTTCTAGGAGGGATTTTAGTGGATGTTTCTATCCTTCCATTTCAGTAATTGTCATACAAGTAAAGCTTTTCTCTGCTGGACTTGAGGACTTAATGAACAAAGCCTCATAAGTAAACCAGGATGGAATATACAGCCTAAATAAAGTGGGAGCAAGTATCAATGGAGAGACAAGAAGCCCAGCACCTCACCTGCCTTACCTTTGAGCAACAGAAAAGCCTACTCGGCCTGTGTTGTGGGAGGGCAGGTGCAGAAGGGAACAGGGTGTTTTTAAACCAGATAAAGAATAGTCCATGGCTATAATCCAAAATGCAAATCAGGATTTCCTCTTCCTAACTGCTACTATGGTTACCCCATGGCTTTGAAGAAATCATGCAGCTTCCAAAAAAAAATTCATCTTCCTTTACCAAAAAAAGACTCACCAGCTCCCATCTCCACTGATTGGTTCAATTCATTTATAAAATGCATCAAGTTCTTTTCAATGAAAAGCTTCTTTGATTCAATAGGAGGGTGGGGAGAGTAAGAAAAGGGCAGACAGAGGAGAAGAAAGAGGAAACATCAAAAGGAAGTAAAGGAAGAGGAAGAAGGTGGCAACGTAGGAGTGAGGCATGAACTCGGAGAACTGTCATATTGGCCAGTTAGGAATTTGTCAGGGGGAAGAGAATTTCTGAATACACAAAATACAGCCACACCATGAGCAGGTGCATGTGAAGTATTTTTTAAAACAAAATCACTTCCCCAGGAGCTTCCACTTCTTGCTTGATCAATGATCTTGCAAGGCTGATCATTTTTAATTTAATACTTCTGGGAACTGGGGGAAAAAAAACCCTCATCAAAAAGGCACAGTTGGCAAGCATTGAGTTAGCATTTGGCATCATTTATTACTGCTGTTTATGGCAATATAAATTAGGTTATACTGATATAATTAATAACCCTAAATTTAGGTGTAATAAATAGCAATATTTATCTAGAACTGCAGTGTCTGGAGAAGTCCAGCCAAAACCACAAAATGTTGACTACCACATTGTGTCTGTGAGCACAGGCGTGGGAGTGCCAGGTGTGCGTGTGGATGGTTTGCAGGTCTGAGCAGATGCTGAGCAACCTCTGCAGGAACCAGCTGCTGACAGAGGGACGCACAGCAGGCGCACACAGAAGGCAGCATATGAGCACATCACAAGTTAGCATGCAACTGCCCAGGCGTGCATGAGCACACACACAACTCAGTGCTCAAACGCGTGGTAATGAGTCTATATGGAACAGCGTGGACAGCAGAGTTCTGTTTCTTTAGAAAAAACTTCCTTTTATGCTGCAATAGTTGGGCTTTTTACAAGTTCCCTTACTGAACCCTGCTTTCTGGATTTTACAAAACCATCACTATAATTGATCTAGTTTGGGGGTACAAAGATCTCACTTGAACAGATGAACTTTTTTTTTAAAGCAATCCAAAAAAGGCTGCTCTGCACCAATTCCTCATAAATTTTCTGAGTGGTATTTTCCACATTTTGTAAGTTAAAAACAAGTTTAATAGTTAAAACAGTAGATGTAGATTGAAGAGAAAATTCTCCTAATATGCATACTTCAGTCTTCATTTCAAACCACTCAGAGTTATGAGGTATGTCATTACCTCATTTTCTGAGGAAGAAAACCCAGCCAGTAGGAGGGGCCAATGACCAAGGTCTCATAGTCCATCAGTAGCAGAGCCAGGAACAAAGCACGGGTCTCTTGCTCACCCACTGCATTTTATATCACTTTCCTAATGAAAATTATACTCTTCTTCAAGGATTCTCCAACGCCTAATAGAGATTAATTGCTTTTAAAGCTTTCCTATTTTACTATGATTTAGTTTAAGAAGGTTCTAGAGGTAATGGTGAAGGTAGTGAGCCATAAAACCAAACACCACTTATTACTTTGGATTCTCACAGAACAACTTGTGCAAAATAAAGTCAGGCTGCAAAGACACTTTCTGTTAAAGTATATGTCTGTCACTTCAGACTGACTTATACTACTGGTCTTGGAGATTAAGACTGTTCTTTCCTTTATATTGAAAGAAAAAAAAAAGTAAACATACAAATAACCATATCAGGTCAGACCACAGACCTATATGAGGCAGCATCCCATCACCAACAGTGGTCAAAAGCTAGTGTCTGGCAGAAAGTAGGTGATGAACCTTATGAAAAGCAGTGTTTATTATTTAATTTAAAATATATAGCTATTATCAGATCAGCTGAATATTACTTGACAAACCCTACACCTGAGTGCTGTTCAGGATGGAACAAAACACTCGGCCACAGACAGCAACACAATTGCTCACCAATTCTCTCTGGATTGAACAAAGTCAAATTAGTTGCAATATTTGATAGTGAACTATATTTTTACTTGATTACAACCCCACTCATACAGGCAGACTTGCATCACCACTCCCTTCATTTAGCATCACTGGCAGGGCTGCAAGTCTCTCCACCACTAACAGACGAGAACGGATTCTCAGAGCACTGACTGAAGGGACAGGGAGGGTGGAGAGCTGCTTCCCAGCTCGTCCACACGCAGCCGGAGCATAATCACATTACTGCAGTCCTATCTGGGCTAGAGGAACACTCTCTGCATGTAACTTTCTGATCACATTAACCAAAGCAAATACCAAGGCTGTGATCATCTTGTTGCTGCATGAGCAAGTGTGATCGTGTGGTGCCCTGCTGGGATGAGCGCTCTTCCACTGAGCTGCTCCTGGGGCAGGGAGCCAGCTGGGGAAGGGGCACGGCTGGGCTGCTGGAAGAAATCCTTTGTAACCACACACTGGCATCCGTCTCTGCGACGGGCAGGGAAGCGTTATGCACACCCCAGCACACAGGGCGGGGGAGGAGGGAAAGTAAGGATGTTCAGAGCTGCCAACAAAAAATAATCCAACTCTCTAAGTAAAGAAAGATACTGAGATACCAAGATGAAAGCAACAGAGGCACTGAAACAGTAGAAATCCTTATTTCATGATAAGAGACGAGCTTGCTGGTTACCACATGTAGGTATTCCCAGTACCCAGCACAGAGCCAAGACACTTGTTGGCCTGGATAGTGCATCTGATGCATTCAGTCTGTCCACTCCTCATGGCAGGGGAGGTGAGGTGTCAGAGCACAGCAACTCGTCTAAAACTAGAAAAGACGAGCAGGTTGCGATGTTGGCAGAGGGAACAGCAGGCACTCTCACAGTCTGTTCGGGGATGCCTGGTGGGACTTCCACAAGAGGGACTGTGAATCCCAGGGCAAACAAGTTGCTTCATGAAGTGGTTTGTAAAACGGGTTTCAGACATGTAAAAAAACATTTAGCAAGTATCTTCTTACAAGTACTATGGTTGATGATGGGGTCTAGACCAGCTTCCTCAGAAAACATTAACATTGACTTGAAAGATAACTGAGTTTACTAAAGCATTTGCACATTAAGTAACCAAGTAAATCTGCATGTTCACACATAGACATTAAGGGCCCGAAAGATATCTTCTCCAATGTGCATGGTTATCTCCAGCACACCACCAGTAAACCTGAGGCCCAGAACAGAAGCATTTCTTTCAGTGTAGGAGGACCCAAGCCTATTAAAAAAGCACATAGGAAGAAACAAGAAGAAAGTCCGGGCCACAGGAGGATTCACGGGATAAAAGTATTTAAATTAAAGCATAAAGGAATGGTTCTCTCCCCCAGGCCTCACAATCCGTAACAGAGTCATGGCCAAGTCCCATCCCACATGTAAGGCTTAACCGAACTTTTTAACTCATCACCAGATTTAACTACAGTTTAAGCTCATCTGCACCAGGGAAGGCAAAGCACTTTCCTGTGTGACACAATCTCGGGCAGCACACTTCATCCAGGTGTCACCAAGAGCAATGTCCTCCCTCCTGAGGGCCCCTGCTCTGCTGCACTCACTCCTGACAGCTGGAGAAAAAAGGTCAGACATTCCCTCCAGTCCTCCATCTGCTGGAAACTTTAATTAAGTGCAGTGAAAGAAAGAAAAAAAAGAAAAAAAAAAAAAGAAAGAACAGCCACAACCTTTCTTTTTTGCTTCTGCTGCTTGGAAGGATCAAGGAAGCATTTGGTGACAGCAGAGGCTTCGAATACTCTGGGGCAGTATCCAGCTACTCGGAACAGTCCTCCCAGACTACTGATACACTCATGTCCTGGGGAGCATAGTAACACAAAAGCTAGTCTGTGACTACCAACAGTCCTAGAGACTGTCAGAAAAGCCCAGGCTGCTCTCTGCTGAACCTCTCACCTCAAACTGAAATTAATTTCTTTAGAACCAAACTCAACTCAGTTGTTGCCCAGTATTGTTGTTCTGTTTCTGAAGCACTTGATCTGACACAAAAGCAGATGAGAGAATGTAGCTTATGAAAAGTTGTTCCTCCATACTCTGTTATGTGTTTCAGGGCTTGTCTAAACCCATCTTTCAGCTTCAAAATTTGTTGCATGTTCCATTGCAACAAGCTGGGGGACACAGGCGTTGCCAAAGCCTGCAAACTCTTCTCACCAAAACACACAACTCTCCAGCTGTTGGTGGGAGGTGATCATCATGTACTGCATCACAGACAGGACTGATAAGTTATTAACCTACAGCCACTCCACAAACACTCAAAGTGAGCAAACTCCCCTGTCTTCAGAGACACTGTAGGTTTTTTCCAGGAAAGTGCAACCCTTCTTTATCTTAGTGTACTCTTCAAATGCAATTCCTCTTTCACTTGCTGCATAACAATATTTATTTCATGTTAACATATTAGGAGCAGAGTTGTACTTTTTCCACTCATGTACAGGGAGAGGGAAAGCAAGTTAGTGTGGGTGGGCAGGGATGGTGTAAAGGCAAAGAACACAAAAAGGAATCACTATTTTCCAAGCTCAGATTCAGTATCTCTTAGGAAACACGTGGGAGGGAAGATTGAAAAAGAGGTGGGAGCAGGAGAGAGCTTCACTATATGGAAATATTTCCATGAAAATGTGAAAATTTAATAGATCCTTACTCATCTTCCCCCTCACCAGGCTACACAAAGCATTAATTAAAGCCAGTTATTCCCAAGCATATCTGTCTTGCAGGCGAAGTCTGCCCTGCTGTACTTAACCAGAAAGATCCAGTTTTTCTGGCACCACTAATGCTCCATCCAGGCAACTGAGAGATCTTATGGCCACAGAGGACAATCACATACATCCAAGTGTGCAAGACAGCATACTGGACTATTCCTCAGACCCATATTTTCCATGCAGGATTGACAACAGGATGCGTAAAACACAAGACAAAGTGAATTTTTCTGACCCAAAACACTGAAGATGAGACCCACTAGGTTCACAGAGGTAAAGCCTGCAGAAAAACCCAGAAAAAAACCCAGAACAAGTACATGTCACAACTCACTTGCCATTGATGACTCCATCAGGATTAAGCATGGGGACAATCTTGAAAATGAAACATTTCCGCAGGAGATCAGCAATGGGATCACTGCTTACAAGGAATTCCAGGGTCCCCTTCATTACCCAACTGGCGTTACTTTCACCAGGGTGAACACGGGCCATTAGAAACACATAAGGACGATTGTCTGTAAAACAAAGCAAAAAAAGCCTAGACAGAACTTCTTTATGAATAATATTTTTGCAAGTGGGTTTTATTCTTTTTTAATTGAGTTAACAACCTAAGAAATAGTTGAAGGAAAATACATCTCTTACCCTACTGCCTCTCAAAATGGCACCAGCATACTTTCTGGGAATTCTTGAAAGTCTGACCCTATCAAATTTCACTAAGGTTTAAAAGACAGCTAGAAATTATTTCATTTTCTAAGGCCCTGCTCTGCTTTCTGTACCTCACTGTTAACAACTGAGAACTTTCTAACTCTCTAAGTAGATCTGTCCACCCATAAGGGCTCCATGGACATACAAGCTGCCTGATCTCAAGCAGTAATCTGTGTTGTAGGGTTAGAATCATAACTAAACAAGTTAAGCTGATATAACTAAAGAAAATACATAAATATGTTACCCAGATAAACTGCAGAGGTAGAGTTCTCAAAAATAACCATTATTTCATAGCCATCCAATAAAAGGTAGAAATAACAACGTGCATAGCTAAGACAGGCTGTTACTTCTGGTGGAAGGACAGTTTTTGGTTTCATATAATATAGACACGCACTCAGATCTGCAAAGCTGATTTTCTGAAGTTGCAACTAGAAGAGTTTAGATGTTTCTAGCAATACATTTAGCATGGGAGAGATAAGCTGTGGGAATCTGGGGGAAGGGAGAGGGTTCAGGGGTTGCTTTTAAAAAGAAAATAAAAATAAATCAATATCGTACTGAACAGTTCATTGATAAGCTCTACTGAACCTGTTTCAAAGTAGACTTGCAACTTGACAGAGAAAGTTTCCTTGTTATCAGATATGTTATTTGTCGTTCCTGTGAAAGCGCACCCACATTTGGTCTAGTTATAAGTCTCCAAAATCTCTCAGTATACATATGCTTAGAAAAGACCAAGTTTGACAGCAGATTCTTTGAAGATCCCATCTGTGCTGAGCATACTCCACGGATGGGCCAAGGAAACAGGAGAAAGAAGAGGAAGACACCTGCCAGGCTTAGAAAGTAAAGGGAAAGGACAAAGCAATTAGCTCTCTTAAAATGATCCTTTTGTGAGCATTCACAGTCTCAGGCCATTGTCACAGGTCAACCTGACAGATTTACTTTAGTGGAAACCATTATCTGTCAGGGCATCTCAGCGATGCCAGGATAGGTTTGTCCCACTCTATCGGGCAACATCAAAACTCAGGCTCTGTTCCTTTGCATGAATTGAGGGACCCCAACTGACAGGCTCAGGAGTGGTAACAGAAAAGTAAACAAAACCAAAAGCATCAGGTGAGTACCCTTGTAAACAAGTGCTGAATTAGCAAGTAATACGCCTTTGCCCTTTGCTCCCAAAACTGTCCTTCAGTTTCCAAATGCCTTAGAAATCATTATTCAGTTAATGTGAAAGGTAGAACACCGTGCTGAAAAATATAGATATTAATAAAGAGCTGTTTAGTGATTTGTCCAGCAAAGCATAGGATGTCTGAGCTGAGAATACAGGTGACACTTCTCATTTCACAGTCAAAGGAGGATTAAGCACTAATTCTTCTCCTAAACTGTACATTCTGCACAGTTCTGCTCAATTTGTGTATTATAGTACAACTCAGTTACATCTTTCATGGACGAAGACAGATTTGGAAACAATCCCCCCTCCACACCTTCCTCTTAAGCAGAAGAGTGATCTGCACTCTCAGCTCAAAGAGTTCACACAGAGAAATCATATCCTGGTCCAGTAAAAACAACTGGAATTCTGTTATCTCAGTAGCCATATATTAGCCTTCTATCATTCTTACACCTTGCCTTACCTGTGAGGTTAGTATATTTTGATAAGTGCCTAAAGCACTTACAGATTGCAAAAGATCCCTTTAGCTCCCACAGAACTACTAGCCATTCCGATTTTGTTTTTTCCAAAATTAGAGTAGACAATTCTGAAATTCTGCTCCAGCTAGTTATGCATTACATCTACCTTAGTAATGCTCTAAAATAACAACAAGCAAAAACTAGCTTTCATGAGGATATCAGCTGCATTTTGCCATTTCCAAAGATTTTCTTCTTTCTCCCATCACCATGATTTAGTGCTGTTTTGCAGGCTCATTGCTGAGTTAAACTTATGGGACTGTGCTGTTGTAGCAGAGAATGAGGCTCTTGAGGACTCCTAATGGACAACAGCTGTAAATAGCACAAAGCAAAATAAAACGTGTTCTCTTTTGCAATTGATGCATACAGCTTTAACAACTCTTATCTCTTCTCTATATTGGGAGAGAGCACAGCATCTTAATTGAGAGGTTCTTTCCTCAGTCAAAACAAGAAAAAAGAAACTCTAAGCAAGGGCTTTTTCATCTAAGAAAACCAGGAAAGTTTGCCATAATTCTAATTGCAAATAGCATGGGACTGGCAGAGACACGAGCTCTGTGATTCCTCTCAAGGCTGATCAAAGTCAAGCTTGTCTTACTTCAATTCAATGTCAGAAAATCTTCTGGAGTTTCCAGATCTTAAACCCCAGGAAATGGCGGATGGGGGAAGAGACCAGACAGAGATCATCTGAGTTGTTTCCCTGTGGGCAACAATGGAGGGGCCCATAGGCTACAGGTCCAGCCAAGGAAACCTCTCTGTTTCAGTTAAAGCTTCCTTTAAAAGCTCCCCTCCTGACAAGCACATCCGCAGCTCTGACATCCCATCCACAGGAGAGTCATAACAAAGGTATGTACCCGCAAGGAAACCACAGAGCTTGTTAACTGCCTGTTCCCTTCACAGAAGTCATCCCAGCCAAATCCCATATCCAAATGCTGTGCTCCCCCAGACTGCGCCCAGCACGAAGACTAACGAAGCAGCAAATAGAGCAAGGGGCTGACAACATGGCCATAAACTCACTACTCTTGAAACACCTGGGAGGCAAAGATTCAACTCTGTGGCAGACAGGAGTCACTCAATCCTGTGCTTTACAGCATATCCAGTTACTTATCTGCCATGAAATTACTGTGATAACTGTGGTAAACATTAGAGCTCGTGGAAGTATTGGACAGAAGCACTGGCCAGACATACTCAGCACTCCAACTGGCAGGCACCAGTCAAAATTTCTGCACTCAGTTCAGCTTCTTCGCTCCAATCCTGACTTGCCTCCACAACTGCAGTGCTGACCAATCCACCTTGGTACTACCCAGCACAGCTTACTGGTTTACACTGGTGCCCAGCTGCCCTTCTCTCTGTGCTACTTCAGAGCCCCTTGTACTACCTCCTGTGCCCTGCTGAAGCTATCTGCAGGACACACAACCACAGGTTCTCATACATCCTTCCAGGCCCAGAACTGAGCTTAAGTCTTCAAAGTCCTCAGGCCAACACTTCAGCAGATCCTCCACAAGTTCTGGGGAAGCTGCCAGAAAGCTGAGGCTAGCCATTTATCTCTGCAAAGCCCACATGACACATAACCTTCTCTCGGAATGTAAATAATAAAAAGAGAAAGCAGAGGAACCTTTTCATGCTACATAAAGCCTTATCCAACAGATCATGTCTCGTTACACTGTGTTACATTTTGACATGCCCAGAATAAAACGTGGCACCAACAATACCCAAGGTGAGAGATGAAAGCATCCCTGATTCCTCTTGCAAAACTTTGAGCAAAAGCCCTTTGAGTAATAATTCTACTAATGTATCACCTAGTTCCCATCTCCCCTTCTCTTCACTCATTTTGACTGTTTTTATATGCATGAAAATAGGAGCTTTGTTCTTCCAGTACTTCTAACTTGCTGCTTAATCTCCCGCCTGTTGTAAGGATCCTCCTCTAGTCATGTCATCACCAACATTCACTAAGGGGTGACTTTGATGTCACTAATCATGACATCAGTTGGGGAAAGAGCAGCCTGAAAGAAATGAACAAAACTCCATTAACACAGTAGTGTCCCTCATCAAGAGGAGCACAAAAAGAAAATTAAACGCAGTTCCAGATGCCCTGACCTGGGCTGCTGATCTAAATTATTTCAAACTGAGATTTGAGCCATGCCATTTGTAAAGGGACAGGGCATTGAAACAACACAGGGCTAGGATTTTATAAGGAGTCAAAGGGAATTATATACACAGCATGGGAGAAATTCAACCTAGATCCAGGTCTTGACTGGAATTTTTCTGGCTGTGCTTTTGCAGACCTCTCTTCCCTTTACCCCAAGCCCAGGGCCATTAAGACACAGAATACTTTTTTTTTTATATATACCTAAATACAGCATAACTTTTTCATGAGAATGATACAAATCAAAGGGTCAAGTTTACCTCAGGATATAGCAGACAGAAACAAAGAAAGAAAAACTCTCCCTTTCAACTTAATTGGCTGTGGCCACTACAGGGTATTCTGTGAGTGAAATGATGGGTAAACAGGAGGACCATCATGTAGCTCTTCCATGCATGTCACAGCTGCATCCTGTCCTGGATTCATCTGATATGCCCGAGGCTTCATAGTTATGCAAAGCCAGAGAGAAGACAGGATATGGTGTGATGTACAATGAATATATTAAAGTATGTTTGTAAAAAGCATCAAATACCGAGATCACAGAAAACATGAGATTGATCTGAGGCAGAATCTGTGTCAGACACTTTACTCTGCTCTAAAACTTTTCCACTAGTTGTCAATCTTGTTGTCAGTTGCCTTAAGATAGAATAATTCTTTCCTCTCCATCTCCTCCCACTCCAACATTGCTGCCTCGTTGCTGACCTTACTTTTGGCTAAATGCTCCAAAAGCAGACACATCATCTTAAGACAGAGGCAAAATACATAAAATACACAGTCTGTCAGGATCAGCTGTTGTTTTCCACAATTATCAATGAGTTATTCCCTTCTTAAATAGGTCTATATTGTATGTATTATTACTGTTACCTGTGGCAAAGAAGTGAACATTACAAATTGCCTCGGCTGCCTGTTCTCTACCTTCATAGCTTGGTGGGGGAGTTTCAGGCTCCAAGTTGCTTGGCAACCTCCTTTTGTGCATGTGTTTTATGAATTCATTCACCTCTGAATCAGAGATGATCAGGGAGCTGAATATGGGTACAGACTGTCCAGCCTTGGTGCAGCTTGACACCTTGCTACCGGTGTTTTTTAAGTCCAGGAAATTGGTTAGCAAGTTGTCATGTCTGTTTTGGGGCAGACTCCAAAATCTCAAGCCCTGAAGGCAGCAGGAACCACTACCATTATTTAGCATCATCTTCTGTAGATCTGAAGCCAAAGGAAACCCACATGAACCAATTCCTGTCCAATTCAAAGTGCACCTCTTGGCAGAAGACTGGGGAACAACTAAATCATATTTTCAGAACTTGCACTCATGGAAAACCTACTACGACCCTTTGGAAATTGTTTCAGTTTATGACTAACATCCCCACTTTAAGTGTGTGCCCCTGAATTGTCTAACCAAAATTTCTAACCATTGCATGGCAATCCATTTTTGGATTTGCCAACTCAACATTCATGGGCATACCCTATCTCACTCTGCACACCCTCCGAGCTGCTCGGATAACACTGAGCTGCAAAACTGAAGCCACGCAGCTGTTACGGTGCAGCCACGTTATTAGACTGATGACAAACAATGTACCTTGCGTTTCCCTCCTCCCGGAGCTCTATCACTAAGCAGAGGAGCTCCTCTGCCCAAGCTGGTGTCAGAGCAGGCCCACCCTGCGGCGACAGCGGGTTCCCACCGCAGCTCTGTCTGGGCAGCTGTGTTGGTCAGGGTGGGCGCAGAGCTCAGAGAGGCCATGGCTTTCTGCTGTGTGGGTACTACTGTTCCCTGGTCGAGTTGGCAGAGCTTCAGCACCCTTCTTGCACCGTCACTAGTGCTCCCCAAGGGGTTTCTTTTATAACATCGGCACGGGGGGGGCTTGGCCACCATTTCCCCTGGCCCTGCCCAGATCTACTCAGCCACTGTCATCAGCTCCCTGCAGGTCTCTCGGCTGCCCTGAGGTTCCCCAGTTCAGGAAACCTCCTGCGCACCACGCTGGAGCCCTCCACTCTGGATCGTGTTGGCACCAGAGCCGCTCGCCTCAGTGACTGAGGGCCAGTGTTGGTGTCATGGCCTTTACATCTCCCACCTTCGCTCCTGGCCCCAGCCAGGCCTCATCAGCTGCTCCTGGTGCGTCTCACTGCTCCCCTCGGACAGATTCCGAGAGAATAAAATCAAGATGGGGGACAGCTGGTTAGGAAGAAGTACTGCCAAGAAGAATCAGGGGATTATAGCAGACAAGTTAGTGATGCAAAGCAGTTCCAAAAATGGCAGCTCTCCTGGGATTTACTAACAGGGAACATCACAGCAAAGATGAGGAATATCATTACTTCACTCTGTTCAACTCAGTGAACAAAAAAAAAAAATAGCTGCCGTGCTGTGCCCACTACGGGCCACCGTAGTTTAAAAATTAACTCGATGAAAACTGAAGAGGTCATTAAGGATGATAAAAAGTTCAGAAGTCATAATTTATGAAGGAAAAATTGAGAAAATGGGTTTTAAACTCGGAAAGCAGAGATGAACAGAGAGCAAGGATTAAATTGCAAAAGGCTGCTATAAAAAGAGATAGCAATCAGTTGTTCTCACTGTCCACTGGGACTAGGTTGCATAAAAAGAAATGCAAGTTACTGTCTATCAGCCAAGCTGATCTGTAGTGACATGACTGCCTTCACTGGTGTGCCTGCATACATACTTTACCTCCTGATAGGTCCTTATTCATAAAGTCCTGCATCAAGACACTCCAGTATAGTGCCCAGAACAGTGTCAGTACAAGGCCTATAGACACAAAGGTCATTCTAGCTTCCCCTTTAGAAATGTGGTTCAAGATTCCACTCTATTCCTCTGGAATTACCTCTGCGTTTGGAGAGCTGCTGGAGTCACAGTTCCAGTCCACAGGGCACCTCAGCCATCTCCTTTGATCTCTCTGATGCAAGGTGTCTGCTTACTACTTAATGTCAGCCACTTTAAAATATGCTAAACATTAGCCACTAATTAGTGACTAATCAGAAATATTTCATCATCATGATATTTTGACATCGTTTGAGCTTCTTCTGACACACTGTTCAGAAATATTTATGGAAAGTTCTGTCTTGCCTGCTCCGTTAGTGACAGTCCTACCACTTTAAGATTGTAGTAATATAATTACTAGGATTCCTTTCATTCATAATTATCTTCTAAAGCCCCTCTATTATCCCTAAGCCTACTGGTTTTCAGCTTCTGTGAATGCACCCTTTGAAAGCAGTGAGAAGCAAACACTAAAACCAGCTCTAAGAGCCTTCCCAACAGATTATCTAGTGAGCTGATTGCAGGGAGCTCCAGATTATCAGTCAAAGGCAGGCAAGGATCTATCATCCCCCACTTCTATAACATGCACATTACATCCATAATTTGTTCTATGGCAGCAGGCAATTTCAGATACTCAAGTATTTTGTACTGCCATGGCCTGACCATCAATCCATAAACTTTTCAGCCAGCATGGAAAAATGTTGATTGCCTTGCAGAGACACGAGACCTCTAAGACACGGCAAGTAGAAGAAGTATTTTCAAGTTAGGTATATACATGACTCACTTTCTGGGTTTTTCATGTGAAGATAAAAATGCTGGCCCAAGGGAAAAAACAGTCAGTGGATGCTCAGAAAACAGGACCAGAGATCCATCCAAACAGAGTGTAGAGTGTTCTCATTCATTATGATTTAGAGAATGGCAGAATTTCTCTAAACTGTCCCATGCCTAAAAGAAGGAGTAAGCAGGACCTAAATTCAGCAGAGACCTACAGGATAACTGCAGAGTGCAGAGATCCATAGAGCTATGAAATCCATAGGCTCTTTTCAGAGAGAAGGATTTCATCTGAAATGAAATCAGGCAGGAGGAGCAGACTGAAAAAGCTTCCATTGTCATAAAAATATCTCCCTGAGTAATCCACAGTGATGGAAAAAGGAAACGCTGATAATTTATGTGACAGTTTAATGGGATTTTGGTGACACATGATACTTTAGAAAGAATTTGCCCAAATAGGACAGACAGGACTTTAATAAGTCTTCAGCTCCAAAACAGCAATATTTTAACCCCTTACTTTTAAATTTCATTCTATATATCTACTACTCACTCACAGCCCATCTATCTCATTTGCAAGGCACATTTCAACATTTTAAGAGCAACAACTCTGCACTTCCCAGTTACATTCCTAGGCAGAGAGAACCTCCGAGCATATCTGATCCCTAAAGGGATCAAGCTGACTTTGCACCTAGAGGCAGAGCATCACTGAGCTGTGAATTGAGGCATGAGCTGCCCTCCTGACACATCCCCAGCTCTGTGGCAGCATTAATAGCTTCTCTGCAGAAATAAAGGCAGCAGATGGACAGTCTACAGCAGGAGTCACTTGCAGAGGGGACACCTCCAGAGCACACTCCAGGAGTAAACGGCTTTCACACTGTGAGTAATGCCTCAGCTCATGTCTCCTGCTTAGGAGAGACACAGCCTTTACCCCAGCGTAGTACCCCATGCCCTTCACTGCCATCACTTTGAGAACAGGCACAGCAGCAAGAGAAATTGCTTAGACTACTAAACTAGGGTGAAGCCAGGGTTAATGGGATGAAACTTCACAAAGGAACATTTAGGCTGAATATCAGTCAGTTATACTGAAGAGTCTCCCCTGTGGAGAGGTAGAAGTTAACATTAAAACCACATTGCCCAGAGCACAAGAAACCATGCTGTACACAACAATCTTGCAGTAGCTGGGGACAGAAATAACCCAACAGGCATTTGTTTTCTTTACTAATTTCAGTGGATCCAGTTCCAAAGCCCTTATTTTTTAAAAAGAAATCTCCTTCTGGGAATCCAGGCAGGAGAGGAACACTAAAAAGCTGTGTGAAGATCTCAATATTTTGTCCAGTCTTTCTGTGACCACAGCAGGCTAAGATCAACTTAGGACCTGCACTGGGGCCTGTTACCCCTAAAATGGGCAATGGAAAATGGAGCACCTGCCAGTGTTTCTTTCACCACTGGGAATAATAGCCAAATTTAACAGGAAAATGTTATCTGTCGTGTAGTCCTTCAAGCTGTTCTGCTCTACAGTTGACAAATTCTATAGTAAAGAGCTTTTTGCTCATAAACTGTCTATACAGAACAGAGATTTAAAACCCACCTAACGTCACCTGCAGCAGAAAGCAATGTTTATTCTTAAATATGTGTTTTGCCTTTAAGAGACACAGATCCATCTCTGCCTCTGACTTGAGGTCTTCCTCAGGGAATGACTTGTAAGAAATAAAATATATTAAAAGGAAGTGCAATCAGAGTCTCTCATTATCAAAGGGATAAAATATCAATTTTTGTTAAGATAAAAAGCATCACAGATTGGCTCTGATGGGAAAAATTAAATTCTTGGTCTTCACTTGATTTGATATTTATCACTCCATTGCTCCAGAAATATCCTGGTAGGGAATGTTTCTTAAAAATATTATCCTGTATTTCTCCTGCAGTAGGCAAGCTATGAGAGTTTTAACTTGCGTGTTTTGTTCCGTATGAAAAACTCTGAGAAAAAGGAAAGAAAACAGACAAGTCTACAAAAGACATTATCTAACACTTCACTATGTCAACAGCTTCACAGTAAAGGACCTTCTCCAGCTTCACCTCATTTGTGGCATCACTAAATTGACTCTTACATCATTGCTGTCCAAGTCTATCCTAAAATTTAGAACCGTGTTGCCCAGAGCTGATCCCAAAGGAAATTGTTGCTTTCCACAGACAGGAGACTGATAAGGTTTGAATGATGAATCTTGTCTTGATGGCAACTCTTAGATGAACTCCCCAAACAACTGACTGAGAGAATGCAAGTAAGGGAGCAACATAAAAGGTCTTTCAATCAGATCATCATGACAGCAAAACTGGTGTTGGCCCACTGATCTTGTATCACGACCAATTTTCATCTTCTAGACTACGTGACTTGTGTAACAGACACAAAGCAGAGTTTGGCTAATCTGGAAGTATTTATCACCAGAATGATGCAGAAATATTTTTAATCTAGAAGACTGTTCTACTGTCCACCCTGAATAGTACAGCTTCCTGCCTACTTTAGCCTTGAGAAGAAGCCTTCTGCTATGTATAAAGTTTTGTGTTGATAAAAAGCAAAGTGGGAGGCACAAGCACTTTATGTCTAAAACACAATAAATGGAACTTTTTTTTCCCCTCCCTGCAATGTTCTGGAGAACTCATACCAGTAGCAGATCTTAGTATTACCGGCCAGTCATAATCTCTATTCCCCTAGTGCCCTCCAGCACCTAGAAATAACACAGTGTCTTAACACCTTGTGTTCAAATCTCAGATCAAGAGCTGATGTTAGTTGTTTGGGCCATAGGCGGAACATAAGTTTTCCAAGGATGATAACAGAGATGAACTTTGAAGTTCATGTGTGAGTTCATACCGTATTATTTTCAAGCAGTTCTACTACTGAAATACCCTAAGGATGAAGAAAGAATTAGGATTGTTGTGGTGGTTTAACCCCAGCTGGCAACTAAGCACCACGCAGCTGCTCCAGAGATGGGGAGGAGAATTGAAAAAAAAAAAAAGTAAAACTCTTTAGTTGAGATAAAACGAGTTTGATAATTGAAATATAATAATACTAATAATTGTAATGAAAAAGTAGGTAACAAAAAGAGAAATAAAACCCCAAGAAAGGCAAGTGATGCACAGTGCAATTTTTCATCACACGTTGACCTATGCCCAGACAGTTTCCCAGCAATGATTGGTCCCTCCCAGTCAACTCCCCCCCCCCCCAGTTTATACATTGAGCATGACATCCTATAGTATGGAATATCCCTTTGGCTACTTCAGGTCAGCTATCCTGGCTATGCTCCCTCCCAGCTTCTTGTACCCCTCCTCTCTGGCAGAGCATGGGAAACTGAAAAGTCCTTGTCTTGGGATAAGCACTACTTAGCAACAACTAAAACATCAGTCTTATCAACATTATTCTCATATTCAATCCAAAACTCACTGTACCAGCTACTAGGAAGAAAATTAACTCTATCCCAGCTGAAGCCAGGACAATCGTATAGCACAATCAGAATCCCAGAATACTTGACAGAAAACTAGGTGGAACAAAATTTACCACTGCATAAAATAGATAACATGCAGAAGTTTCAAACAGTATGTGGTAAGGCACTAAGCAGTCACTGTCTAAGGTCAGCAAGAAGTTCTTCCCTTCAGATGCTAGCGAACGATTTCTAATGAATGATGTCTTCTACATCAATCGCTACAGAGAGCGGAATGTCAAGGTAGGAAGACTACTAGTCTGTTTGAGGAAAATTGTTTCTTCTTAGGAGTAAGATGGTAGGAAGGCAAGGGAAAGGAAAAACGTTCTTTTTTTTCCCCCCGAAAATTGCTACAAAGCACAGAAAAGGTGCTCATGAGTAAAGGAGTCAGGCTGCAAAACAGTCTTGGCAGTCCCAGAAAGAACACAAGTACAAGTGGAACATGCAATGTCCTTCCTCACCACTCCATGTATCGCTGCAGAAGTGGGAGTATTCAGACAATAGAGGGTTTTGTTCTTTATTTCATGGCTTAAGTGATATTCAATTTATTTAAAAAAAAAAGTCTTCTCCAGAAGGTTCTTCTAGGCAAATAATTTAACAGCAGGACCAATGGCTGCTTATCAGTTTGAATTTGTGTGCAGTACACAGACTAGCTTCATGAAGTTGATATCATCTCATTTCCCCAGTTCCCATGACTTCCTGCATTTTCACCCCAACATTTCCTCAGCAGAACTTTGAACTTTTCCAGCTGATGCTGCCACAGAATCCTTCCACTGTAGCTCAGCCACTCTGTACAACCCACAGCATGAGCTCCTCTCTTACTTGCCAGAAGCACTCATATCGGAACCATTATATTTCAGAGCATTCACTACCACTTCATCTTCTGCTCTGTAAACTATCAGAATGCTTTTAAAAGAAACACTTATTTAAATAAAAGAAAATCCCTGTAAATCATGGTCGTGACAGGCTAATGGCTAGCATTGCAAAGATGATTTATCTTCCTGTTATATTTAACAAAGCTTCTTATGCTAATACCTTGTTTTCAAAACATGAAGAGACTTCTAACTGATGTTTTCTAACTGCAAGAATATACAAGTAATAAAATCCACCTTACATCAGAAAATAACCTCTACCTGCCATCTAACATCCCTATCAACTCTCAAAATCAAAAGATCTCCTTATTTTTGTTTTCTGTATTATTTAGTGTGCTTCCTTCATGGATGAAGAAACCAGCTATTCAGTCTCACTGCCCATTTGTAATCCAAATTATTTTACAGCTTGCATGCTTTGATTTATTTGATTTGATTTATGTGGCCAGCGGGTCAAGGGAGGTGATTCTCCCCCTCTACTCCGCTCTTGTGAGACCTCCCCCCTTGCAGTGCTGGGTCCAGCTCCCAGCAGAAGGACATGGACCCACTCGAGCAGGTCCAGAGGAGGCCATGAAGATGCTCAGGGGCTGAAGCCCCTCCCCTGTGAGGACAGGCTGAGAGACTTGGGGGTGTTCAGCCTGGCAAGAGAAGGCTCCACGGAGAGCTTACAGCAGCCTCTCAGTGCTTAAAGGGGCTACAGGAAAGATGGGGAGGGACTCTATCGGGGGTGTCGGGGTAGGACAAGGGGTAACGGTTTTAAACTGAGAGAGGGTAGATTTAGATCAGATATGAGGAAGACATTTTTTACTGTGAAGGTGGTGGGACACTGGCACAGGTTGCCCAGAGAAGCTGTGGCTGCCCCCTCCCTGGCAGGGTTCAAGGCCAAGTTGGACGGGGCTTTGGGCAACCTGGGCTAGTGGAAGGTGTCCCTGCCCATGGCAGGGGGGGCTGGAACTAGGAGATCTTTAAGGTCCCTGCCAACCCAAACCATTCTATGATTTCTGTCTTAAATTTCATTTGAAGCCAGTTAGATCACCTCACAGGGAACATCTCACCAGCACTACCCTTTGTGCAAACAGAAATTATTTTATCTGGGCTGAGCCTAATTTCAAGTTACATCTTGATAGGCTGACAAATGAGGTCATGATATCTGCACTGCAAGTGATATCCCAACTGGTGGGAAAGACCTTTGGTAAGCTAGAAGGTGGGTCCTGGGAGCATTCTGACTAAAAGTGTGTGATTAAGGAGCAAGTCATCACTTCTGAGCAGAAGCATTGCTTCAAGTCTATCTACAGACATTCTGCATAGCTTGCAGGCCCACCACCTATGTCAGCACAGACTATAAGCATGTCACTACATTTTTATTGCTCATTTACTTTTAGTAAGTGCTAAACACAGGGAGAATAAGGATAATGAGTGCACCACAGTCACCAAGACCCCAGAGTCCTTCATCTCTCTCTTGCTTATTCTTTTGCCTCTGGCCAGTTGCTCTTTGTGAAGAACAATTCTCATGTGTTAAACTGTGCCTCATGGTGACCCTCTAGCTGTTATTTTTGTGCCCTTTCAAAATATTTGACAAAACTGTCACAGAAGGAGTTTGGCATCTGGAAGCTGGGACAGACACGATATGACCTGATTCATAAAACATAACTAAACAGCTTGGGCTGCCAGAGGCCAGGATTTACAGGAGTGCGTTTCAAGAATGGCCTTCAACGCCTGCTCTACTAAATGCACTTTCCTACTCTGCCACAATACAAATTCCCAAGCTGTGTTAGAGTGACCTGCAACACTATGAAGTGACAAAGCAGCTGAGACGGTAATCTTGTTAGAGCCTACCCTGTCCACTGCTGGTCAGGAAGGGGAAGGAATGACCTTATCTCTGGCTGAAACTTTTATACCAGGCTACAGGGGTAGGGAGCACTACAAAAAAATAAGACAACATAATTTTACAGAAATCCCTCCAGCACAGCAAGCACAAAGGAAAAATCAAGTCACAGATGGTTTCTGCTGAATTATCCACTACTGCCTCATTTTAACGATAAAAGCCTTCCTGCATTTGTATTTCCGGCAGGTACAGCCTGACCCACAAGGAATATAGGGACTTCCTGCCCTCTTATCCATCTACTTCTTCATCTCCACTTCAATCACCGGTTACAGTCTTCTGTTAGGTGCTCATAATGGGACGTAAATATCCTTTGGGAGACTTGTCAAAGTCACTCTGATTCCAACGATAATAAATTCCACCTTGCTCATCTTCTCTTGAAATACTTCACTGACTGAATATTACAT
Organism: Athene noctua; assembly: GCF_965140245.1. Taxonomy (NCBI): domain Eukaryota; kingdom Metazoa; phylum Chordata; class Aves; order Strigiformes; family Strigidae; genus Athene; species Athene noctua. The sequence goes on from NC_134049.1 coordinate 8,386,821, forward strand.
GTTTCAAGCATGTTCCAAGTTAAGCAGGGATTTACAGAAAAATGAAGTTGCCCAAAGATAAAATACAAATCAGTCACAGAGTCAGAAGTTCGACATTCATTTCCCAAACCCTAGTCATGAAATATCTTGTGCCATCCACGTTCACCAAAAAAGTGAATTTCTACATAATCCATTACTTCAAAGCACTCCCTCTTTTCATTAGCCATGAAAATGAACTGAATCCTGCACTTAAACATCATCAGTAGAGGCCCCTCTGTTAATTGTCCTATACCATGATGCTACAACACAGCTGCCATTTTCATTCTGAAACCCACTCACCCTTAAAACTAACACATATACATGCATTTGCAGAGTGCATTCCTGCATCCATCACCATTACATCATGCTTTCAGACTTGGGGAAAAAATGAAAGATAATATTAAAGAGTTGAGCAAAGAATGAGAAAGGAAATGAGATGGTTTTGTTGGTGTCTGGTTTTCTTGAAAAGTGAAAAATAGAGAAGTCTAGAACATTTGGGAAACTCAGAAGAAAACTCCATAATGTCTTCTAATGTCTACCCCAAGTCATCCACAAGTCCTTCCTTATCTATGGGTTAAGACATACCTCCATCCCCCTTCTGACTTCTTCATTCACTCATACTTATCACCTCTGCCCCATCATGTTTTAATCAAAATTTCAGCCTATTTTATTTAACCTCCACTCTCTCAAAGACACAAAAGCTGCATCCAGGCTAAGCCAGAAAAATCTTCAAAACAGTTCGTTAAACAAATTCAATGAAAAAAAGAAGAGAAAAGGCTTGTAAAAAGAATTACAAAGCAGCAAGGAAAATTACATTTTTCTTCCCACAGCTAAGTAGCACGACAATTGCAATTGATAGAGTAAATTAAATTCTAAATGCGCTGGTGATTTGATAGATATCATTTTCTGAGTGTTACTGAAAAAAATGCCTTCTTTGGGAAACAGTTAAGATCTGGAACAAGTCCTGTTGGTTCTGGGGCCTGATTTGATTATGCGAAGTTATTAACATAAAGTTGAGATGGAGCAGGGAAAAAAGGCATGGAGCTTCTCTAAGGTGCCACATGCCTTCAGAAAAACTACCCTGACAAAACTAGCAAAGTAATTCATTAGGAGGCCTGTTTACAGATATAATGGGTAGCTGGTAACTTCAAAACGCATCTCCTCCTCCCCCCACCCCTTTATTCAGAAGGCCTGAAGAGATAACTGACTAGTACTGTTCCTTCTGCTACCTAATTGTGCAAAATCATATATCAAAATAAAGCAGGGGAAATCAGAGAAAACCCAAAATGACCTAAAATGAAAGAGGCTTGATACACCTTATTTTTCTAGCTAGAAACCGATATCAACAGCCACATAATAAATGCCCTGAAATGATACAGAAGTCCAAGTTTAGCGCTCTGTGATCACTGGCACACTTTGCAGTATCTACCATGTCACTTGTCAACTAGTTGATCTTATCAGCACATTTGCAGTCTGAACATAGCAGCTGTCTCCGCTTGTTTATTAGCAATTTCTATTTCTGCATTAGAAACAGGTGGGCAAGCTCAGAGAGCTAACAAGTCTCTCTTTGATGTAGAGATGGACAAATCCTCTCATTAACAGAACAGCATTTTTAAAATCATTATGGGGTATTTTTAGTCCTATTTCATTTTAGTATTGCTGTATAATTGCAGCCCATTAATCACAAATACTTGTTTCTAGAATCTGTCAGCTATAAGCAACAAGAAGTGTCAGCCTGCGTTTTCTGCAAACTACTAGTATTGCTGTACTGGTAGATTGGCTGCATCAGTCACATAGCAATGGATCCTCTTCACCAATCAGAGAAATTAAACCCAGTTAAACAGGTCAGGCAGAAATCTGCCTAGACCCTCCCAGCAAAATCAGTTTACAGGTGAGAATTAGAAATAGCAGGTGTTCAGAATTACAGATGGAAAACCAGGAAAGAACCAAATGCACAGCGTATAGCAAAAATGCCTCTTCACTCATTAATGCTCTCGGGCAGATTAATATTAGGATCAGCACAAAGAAATACCATTTGCTGTGTTTCACATGAGTGTAGACCCCCTCGCATGGATGTGGGCAGAATAGCTGAACAAACTATCTGCTTGCAGCTCTGGCAAACACGCAGTAAAGCTGTTCCATACAATCCAAACAACTCTGATCATTTGTAATACATGACTAGCTAGGTCAGCCTTTATCAGACAAAAATGTGTAGCTTGGAACATTAAATCCAGAAATTGGATTGTTGTTTTCCAGAAAGTTTTCAAAGCCTTGAGGTATCAGGTGAATGACTTTTCTATTTTAAAGGGAGCTACAATAGACAGTCTCTCCAAACCAGTCAGCCAAGATTTAAAAGCACCAAGAAACTTCACAATTTAGAAGGATAAAGGTGAAAACAACGTGAAAGTTATAAAGCCACCCACACTGTTTCCCAAGTCTATTAGCTCTGTGTATTGAAGAAGGGTTTGCCTGTGCATAGGCAGAAACCTATTGTTAGACTGAGAACTGCAAAATTCACAGGATCGTGAAAAAACACTTAAGATTAGCAGGTTTCCCTGTTAGCAGAACACACTCTGATTTCTGACACAGCCTAGCAATTCTTTAATACAATTAGCGCAAGACTTGACCATCTTCCCCTAAACTGTCCCCAAACTGGAAGCAATGGTTTGCTAGAAGAGTGGCAGAGCCCGCTTTTTGCCCACTCTGACCAATCTTACTATCCTGTACAAGTCAAAAAAAAGTTTGTTGCCATGAGATGGTCAGGCAGCAGAAAGCAATGTGTATCTAACTCAATCTGTGTATAAACACAGACTTTCTGTTCCAGAAAGGAAAAAATCATTGAAGCAGAGACAAAAACTGCTCTCTATGATGGCAAGTGTAATTGTTTAGGCCTGACAGCAGCTGGTACACGTGCTATGCCCTGTGAGCTTTCCAGCTACAGATTACTCTCTCACAAGGCCAACCTGCCAGCTGTCCTGCCCCTTATGCCCTGACCACAGCTTGCCTAGCAGTTATCAATGAGGAGGTAGAACCAAACAGAAAGGAAAACAACTGGTCACAGCACAGCCCAGCAGCTCATCTCCTCTTCTTAGAAGAGTACTTCCTCTTTGCCTTACAGAGAGTAGATAGGGCAGAGAAGACAAGAAAGATTAAAAGGAAAAAAAAAACAAAACAAAACAAAAAAACAACCCACACCCAAGCAACACCTCTACTGTTGCAAAACTCCAATTTCTTACCTTACTGCACATTTCTAACCCAGGTGCCACAGGGAACTTCTTACTGGCCTTTTATTCAAGGAGCAAGGGTGATCCACAAACTGCCACAACATCAGCTCTACTAACCAGAAGTAACTGATTTAACACAGGTGTTGAGGGGCAAACCCAACCACCTTCAGGCCAAACCACTTTATACCCTGCATCAGCAGGTGCTCCAGACCTTGTAATTTGTGAAAAACAATAACCTGTGCAGTAAGACACATGACCAATGGGGCAATATTGTCACCAGCTGGAAGCAACCCCTTCCTGACCTCTGCTTTTACCCTGAGGCACAAGCATTAATTCTTTATCCCTTAGTAAGCATATTGCTCATAACGATATTCAGTTTCCGCAGTCAGTCTGACCCTAAAATTATGTCCTCCTTCACAGAGCCCATCTCTGTCACATTGAAAACAGATTTAACTCAATTCAAATGCTTCTCTGGCTAATTTATACAGTACCACATTGACCTTTTGGAGTATGCCCCACAGGACCGTGTGTGACTGGAATTTATAGCTGGGCATGGGAAGTGTGCAGCTCACCGAAATACAGAGGGGGTTTATGCCTTGATTTGAAGTTGATAACAGAAACCAAGTAGCAGTTCAATGCCTGTTCACCATTTGAGGGAATAAAAGCTGCCTGGGGGCTCCACTGGGCTGTATTTCAATACCTCTACAGATACAGATTGGCCATTGGAAGCACAGCATCTTCAGGTTTTTCCCAAATTGTTTCCACCTAAGGGAGAGATGATGAGGGGTTTTTTTCGCCTTTTTTTAAGGCAAGATTTTGGGTAACTTATCGCTCCTACAGAAGCTTGTACCTCCACTGCAATGAGACTGGGGCACTGGGGTGTTGTGAGACAGGTGTGTTCCAAGCAGCTGGCAATAAATTTCCAAAGCAATATCAGAAATACATATGACCAAACTGTTTTCAGTTTCATTCATAATTTTCAGTGCCTTACAACAAAAATACAAGTAGCACCATGCTCCTGTGAGAAGGCACTTCTGAGGCACTTGACAAACCAATCAAAAATGAAAATAATTATGACTAAGGTATGTTCTGATTTAGAGCTTCAAGATGTTTAATTCATTAGTGTATCAGAAAAACACTGATATTCTGGAAGACTGGAGCATAGCCAGTGCTAAGGACTCCTGATGTTCCAGCCCAAGTCCACACCAATCAAGAAGACACTGCTAATTTACGTTCCATAAAATGGTGTAGTGCAAAGGTTAAGAGTCTCTTGGGACAATGGTAAGACCATTATAATTCAAAGAAGGAAAGGTAACAGATTAAGTGCCAAAGAAACAGCAGAAAATTCTGTAGCGCTATACGCTAAGAAGAGGGGGGTCTTAGAACAAATCTGCAAATTTCAGAAAGAAGGTTATTTAAAAAAAAAAAAATGCAGAAAACTACAGACGAATGAAGAGCAGCCATTGCAGTACAAGTTATCTCGCTTCAGACGGCTGCTATGTTGGCATGCTGCATAAGGTAAAAGGTGGGAGAGAAAGAGAGATTATCCTAACATTTACTTTCTCCTTTTGCAAAAAACACTGTGGTTGCTTATGCTTCAAGGCACATTTTTAGCATCCCTGTTCAGTGTTTTCCGTGCATTGCTTGCTGCCTTGACTAATTGGATTCAATATATTAATACGTATTTTGCCAAACTCACAGAAGGCTGACCGTAGTGTCAAAGCTGTGCTGGCTGAGTCAGTTCCACCAAATGCTGGGACTCAAAGAGGAGTTGATACATCATGAAAAACACTGGCCTCAGTCTGCAGACAGCCATGTGCCTGTCTCACAAATTTCATGTTCCATTCAACCAGCTTCCACCTTTATGGCAGTAGACTGGAGACTCAAACAGGAACTTAGTTTTGCAGGAATCTCTCTGCTCTTTTTTGCAATGGGATGTCACATTGTTGAGACTGGGAGATCAGAGAGAGAAGAGATGTTTGAAATTGAAAGACAACCTTGAGAAATTTAGAGCACGCACCATCAGCATTGCATATCTGGAGATCATTGGTTTGGTTTCAGATGCTCGATAAACTGCCTATTCAAGCAGGAAAAAAAATTGTATTCTCAATTCTGTAATTATTTAGCACTGCAGAATATGTGACAATTTTATTCAGCCTTTCTTCACTACTCCATTAAAACAGGATCACAGTTTTCACAGCAGCTGACTCTTCCTGTCACCAAAAACAAAGTGTTTGGTACAAAGCAAGAGAGGAACTAGCACCTCTGCCTGTCACCCCTGAAAATTAGGAGCAAATCTTCAATTCAAGGGAATATAGGGATACAAAACTCACTACTGCAGATGCAAGAATAAAGAAAAATAATGTTTTTTTCCACAGTCTGCTATAATCATCATCTCATTCAATTTCTATATGCGCTAAAATTTGTTCACTTTTAACTATAATCACAAATAAGCAGTAGAGAGAGAGAAGAGATGAAAGGAAAAAGCAGAGCAGGTTCTGTAAATGGAATATTTTAAGGAAATGTAATGCTAGTGGACTCTTTCCGCATAAGATTGCAATTTGGACCACGTTAAGTACCTAGGTAGCTAGAAAAACAATCTATTTGAGTCATCATCCTCTGTTCACATTCAGTGGAAATGCAGTCTAATAGGGGGGCCACCTGAGGAGTGGAGGCTTTCTTCTGTTCTTGGTTTCTCTCCTGAGACTTTCCATCAGTAGTAGCAACAGTTCTTTCTTCTTGTATCACACTAGGAGTGTAGAAATGCCATTATAAAAGCCTATTGGTCCTTTTCACAGAAACCACTCAGCATCCAGACAAATATGGGGAACTGGATTGCTCTGTATTTGGCATACAAATGTGACCTGAGGGTTCAGCAGCATTGGCTATACTGTGTGCATGTGTGCTGGAGGAAGTACAGCACACAATGACACTAGGAGAACAACAGATGCGCTTGCTGTTGTGAACTGCTTCCAACCAGCACAATGCCAGGTTAGCACTCCAGCTGAATCGCTACAGGCAGTTCTTCTGGCTGCTCGAAAGATCATTACCAATCAAAGCAGGTCATTCTACCTCCCTATTTCAACATTATTAGATGAGAGTTTCCTTTAAAGAGTGCATTTTCCTCTGGGGCAGACTAACTCCAATAAGGCGTTGATCTAATTTGATCCCTGTTTCACTAGGAGATATGTCATCTCCAGCTTTGAAAAACTTATTCAAGAGAAGAGAGCTTGAGCTTTTCACAATTAACATGCAACACCGGTTGCCACGCAGGGAGCGGGCACAGTTATAATAACTTGGAGTCAATAATTCATAAACTATAATGCATTATTAATCAATTATCGAGGCCTGAATTACATTTAATGAGATTAAGCTGATTGGAGCACTAAGCTGTTTGAATCATATTGATTTAATCAATGTGCTTAATTAAACTGTGTACATTTTCCACATGATCATTATTTCCCAGTATCCGGCATAAGTGGTCTCTGCAATTCACATCCTCTGCTGTTCTTTGTGCAGGAACTGCTCTTTGCTGCAATTATATTTAAAGGTAAAGGACTTGTTTCGCTCTGAGAAAAGATCAAAGTTGCAAAACAACCATCTAAATAGCTTATATAAGCAAACTGAGAAATGTTAGAGTATTTCTCTCAGCAACTGTGTCTTTTTGATTCTGCAGGCTTAAAATGAGACCAAGTAAACACCCCTCATTAGTCTCACTTCATCCCTCATTCTAGTTCAAGGAGCATCTGCAGATCCAAAGGGCACAAGCATCCTGCCATACCTATCCCAAAAATGTTACTCTTTCCATCTTTAGAAACATGTTTAGACTCAGACAGAAAATGTGTTTCAACTCCCCAGAAGACTACATTTAAGATAGCCAGGTGTCATTACCTCTTAATGATAATATTCATAATGGTTTCCCCAGCCTTGCATAAAGACATGTAATGACAGAAGAGCAACTCAAAGTGACAGCTATTACAGATGTAAATCCATATGCTAGTGTCATATTTTATTTAATTTCCCTCAGCACTGCTGCTAATTAGCTGGGACATTTAGGTTTAACTTAAACCCCACAATTCAGCTCTATAATACTACACCCCGCTAAAAGGACACTCATCAGGTGTGTCAGCCGGGGAAATACTCCTAACACACTGCACAATCTGTGTTATTAATGGGAATCACGACAATACAACCAGCCATGAAGAGAGCTTTGCAATTACTTTCTTTGTGATACCATAAACAATGACTGTCCCACCCAATCTGCAGAGTGACACCGTTCTCAGTGGGTACAGGATTAACCCCCATGGCAATATATGACGCTCACGCCTTTCAGCTGAGAAGGCAGCAATGCTGGCAGTCATCAGCTGAAGTGGTACACTGCTGTACCACCCTAGACCCATCGAAATCTTCATTCCTGCAAGGAATTCCTTTAGGACTGTTTCAGTACTTACTCTCTATTAGCACAAACCAGAATGGCACCTCCTCTACATCCTTTTGGAGGTGCCCTCCCCTTTCCCTTCTCTACCTAAAGGTGAGGGTTAACCCACCCCAGCTCAGTGCACAGCCAGGAATCACCTCCTGAGAAACACCCATAAGGCAAGCTCAAAACAGCACAGTGTAAACTGTCCTCTGCTCAGTCCTTTTGCTTTTGGTGGTTTTAATTCCATCACTCTGTTAATATTAGGAACATATCAGTGTCCTCTACTTTTTTAACTAGAAGGCAATTTTATCACCTCCTGTATACGAGCGTTTAGGTCTTTTACTTACACTTCTTTGAAGAGTTAATCTGTCCATTTGCTCTACCACTCACAACAGTATCCTATGGCTTGCAGTGTCTAGTCAGCTGTCTGCCAGGGAGTTTAGCAGAACAGTTACTACTGCACATTTGCAAGCATAACACTGTGAATTAAGGGTTGGCAAACTATTACTGAGTACACGTGCATGCTGTTAACACTGCCTTCACTGGGCTATGTGTGGCAAACCCAAGAAAGTCAGAGCTCTCGAGCACCTATTCACTTCATCAAGCAGTGAGTTGGCACCAAGATCGGAAGCTTTATCATTCTCACTGTTTCTGCATTTGAGAATGCTCTGAAAGACACTGGGAATTGCTCTCCCTTTGAAAGTCCCCTTAGCTCTCACCAGGCAATGTCTAAGGCTAGACCTAACATAGCCAGGAACAAAGTCACCAAAGAGTAAATGCCTGCCCAACTATTCTTTCCTCTCCACTCCACAACTTTTTTACTTTTCAAGGGCTTACATGTCATGATTCAATATCCAAGGCAGGTGGGGTCTGTAGGTTCACCACACATGTAAGCTTACAGAAAACTGTCAGGTTTTGGTTTGGGTTTTTTTTGGGGGGTGGGGGGGGTGAGGTGGGCTGGATGTTTAAATAATTCTAAGAGCTACAGTCTTCTGAGGAAAAGCTGTGTATATTATGGAAGATCA